>NC_057794.1:167153562-167753562 GCF_018294505.1 Triticum aestivum
CCGGCGTCAGGGACGGGATCGGGCCCTCCCGATCCAGATCCAACGGGAGAGGGGGGAGTGGGCGACGTGGGGGGAGTGGGGAAGTGGGTGGCTCGCTAGGGTTTCTGGCGCACCGGGGGGGAGTAGTAGCGGGCGCGGTCGGGCCGGCCTAGCGGCCCTGTAGCCTGCTGGGCCGAGGCCCAGCTGGGGGGGGCCTTTTTCTTTGCTCTGTTATATTTCTTTTCCTTTTATTTATCCCTTTTCTGTTTTTTTTAATGTTTAGCACCTAATTGATTTTTATAAAATATGGCAGCTAGCTCATAAATTGCAGTGCATTAGATCCTAGCACCAAAAACTAGTCTAGGTGAAATACCATTTCTCATTAGATTTAGATTAATTGAAAGGTTATTAAATAATGTATTCAGCCACTGTTTGAGGTTGTTTAAATGATTAATCAAATTTCAATAATGTTGTCTACAATTTTATCCTAGCCTCTGATGTATCTACTATTTAGTGAACATTTTAGTTTTAATATTGGAAAACTTTTATTGTTTGCCTATATTTTAAATTTGAATTTGAATCGTTTTGAACTAATGCGAGTTTATCAACAATAATTGAGGTGACGTGGCATCATTACCAGAGGGTTACTGTAGCTTGATTACCCGGGCGTCATAGTCATCTTGCCTAAGATTCCGCAAGGGAGAAGAACGAGTCCACGAAGAAGACAAACGGACATAGTCGAACGAATCCTCACAACTCCGGAACGAAACCGAAGCTAATGAGAGAAGCAACCCGGAAAGAAGCAAGCAACATAGTAAACAACCATCACATAAACATGGCATGATGCACAATCAAGTATGATGCATGTCCGGTTTAATGAAGCATGGCATGGCAAAGTGCACAAGCAATCCTACAAACTAAGTGGAGCTCAATATGCAACTCCGTTGCATATTGACGGAACACCACATCAATTATTTAGTTCACTCTCGGTTAGGTACTCAACAATATTAAATGTTGTTAACCATGGCAAGGGGTGAAGCATAAGTAAACTAACTATCTAGTCAAGTTTAAATGAGGCCGGAAATAACAAACAACAATTCCGGAAACTCCTCATGTGCATATTTTAATGTTTGGTACTGTTCTTCCCTAAATACAATTTTAGAGTTGTTAAACATGCAAAGTAAAGCCACCATGTTAAACTAGGAATTTTTCTGCCCCATTTACATATAAAGTTTGTTAGGTTTGGAGCTACGGTTATAAAGTTATGAATCAAAGTATTTTAGCATGGCATAGGAGCAAAATTACACAAACAGCATTTTAAACATTTTAAACATAGATGAAAGTTGGATATTATTAAACTAGACAAAATTCTAGACATTTTACATATAAAGTTTGTTTTAATCCGATGCACGGGTGAGAAGTTATTAGATGCATGATTCTAGGGACTAAACTGCAAAACTGGTTTTCCCTGGAAAATTAGCAAATTGCAGGGCAAAGGAAAAAAACTATCAGGCTGAATCTGACGGAGCTGGGCTGCTCACCACGGGCCGAGGCCCAGTCGGTGGAGGTGTAAGGCAGGCAGAGCCAGCTGGGCCGAGGCGAGGCCGACCCAGGCGCGCGCGGATCTAGCGGTTGACTCGATCGAGTCAACGTGGTCGAGCGGGAGCTGGCGCTGGTCGTCGTTCTGAAGGAAAACGGCAGTGGCGGGTTCAGGGCGACGCAGGAACGGACAAGGGCGGTGCAGGGCCGGGACGGCACGGTGGCACGGGACTTGGGGGCGCCAGCGGCGGGGATGGAAGCAGGGGCGCGCCGTGGGCGGCTGGACGAAGCGCGCGAGGAGGCAGGCGCTCGTGCCGACCTCGCGAAGTAGGACGGCGGCGGCGGACTCGGCGCGGAGGCTGAAGATGGCGGGGTTGAGGAGGAGCTCGGGTGCCATGGACGCCATGTGAGGGAGCTCGGGGAAGCAGCTGCAACGGGAGGCGGTGACGAGGTCCTGGCGACGACGGAAGGGAGCTCCTGCAAACCACCCATGGCGGGTCAGGGACAGAGAGAAAGAGAAAAGGGAGTGAGAGAGGAACGGAATAAGAAGGGGAGGAGCGGCGGGGTCGAGCTTTTGCTGCGGGGGCGGCGGAGCTTGCTGTCGACGGCTGGAGGCAGCATGGATGCAAAATCAGCTGTGGCTGGTCTCGAAGAAGCGGGACGACGGCCATGGTCCTGTTGTTGCCGCTCGCGGGATGGTGAAGGCGAGGGAGATCTGGCGTGAGGGCCTTGCTCCTTTGGGCGATGGATGGTAGAGGAACGGAATCGAGAGGAGGCTTGGGGCTATGGGAGAGCAAGGAGGATCTCCTCCCTTGGATCGTGCGCGCGAGGCAGGGCGCTCCGGCTCGGCAGAGCGAAGGGATCGAGGGAAGGATTGGGTTGGTTGGTGGATGGATCGAACAGATCCCGAGGAAGAAGGTAGGTAGGTGGCGGCGGGCAGGGGATGGATGGGACATTGCTCCTAAATTTTAGGGTTAGGGTCTAGTTATATAGCAGGTAGATTAGTTTAGGGGCTACTCGGGCCCTCCGGTCATAATCAGACGGTCCGAGATGAATATGTTAGGTAGCCCAATAAACAAAACGGAGATGTTTTGTAGACGTTTGGGGATGATCCGGATCCAACGGTGCCGACGGCCCGGGTCGGGTACGGGAAGTTTCGGACACGCACGCGAGGGGGTTTGTGCACTGAGCAAAGAGGGGTCTCCGGACCGTGCGATCGCATTAAACGGCTCTGGACACGAAGAGGGGTAGGCACGGGCCTAGGTGGACTGTGGAGAGCGGGTTGGTCAGAGAGAAGAGGGGAGAGATGTAGCCCGGCACAGTTTCCGAAGACCGAAAACGTCCGACGAAAAGACCGGCTATACTGCCACTATAGTTTAATGGTTGTGCTATCAAACGGACTCCAAATGCGATGAAACTTGACAGGCGGTCTATCTACACTATAATAAGACCGCACGCCAACTTTCAACCCATTCCGAGAACATTTTCTGGCCACTTATAAAATACTATTTAGGAGGTGCCGCGGGCGCGTGCGAGTGTGTCTGGGATCGAAACGGACAACTGACGGAATTGGGGAAACCCGAACGGATGCAAGTTTTGAAAACAAGATGATGCAATGCACATGATGACATGACAAGATGCAACACGCAAACAAATGACAAGGCAACGACAACGAATAACTGGAAGACACCTGGCACATCGGACTCGGGGCGTCACAACACTTCACCTCTACGAGAGGATCTTGTCCCGAGATCTAGGATGGCACCGGAGAGAAACGGAAGAGGAAGGGAAGAGGTAAAACTAAGTTGCTTCTTGGACAAACGAGTGAAACCAAAGAACCTTGCGAGGTTGAGCAAATTGAAAGAAAGAAAGCAACGGAGAAGAACGAAGTTGAAAGCACTCCGTTAAGAAAAAGGAACAAGGAAGAACAAATGTGGGCAGCACTCCGGTTGAAAAGTGATGCAAGACTTGATAAGATGAAAAGAACTTGAGCAGAGGACATAACACTCCGGTTAAATGGATAGGCAAAAGAAAGAAACCTAATCTTGACAAAACAAGATGATGGGTCGAAGAGAGCAACATCACAATGTCTCCGGAAGAAAAGAATAGAAGTTAGATCATTGTAATAAAAGAATGGAGTTGAAAATGCCAACTTCTGCCACAAATGAGCTTGGAAAGCACCCTTCCAAGAAGGTTAAAACGGAGTTGTTGGAAAAAAACAACAACGAAACGAATAAGTTTGTAGTGGGCTTATGGAAAACATCTCAAAATTATGAGGTGAAATTCTGCCGCTATGGAAACAATGGATGTGGATCGATATGAACAAGGAGACGAGAAACTTATTTCACCGGTAGGATAAATTAAGAACTTGGATCATTTATAAGCACCATAATTAGCAACAATCCTTAGGGAAGGCTTTAGGTGAAATATAACCCAAGATAACCCCAAAGAAGATATTGATGGGTTTAAATATCTCATTCTTGTGAATGAAGAATGATATATTACCACCTCAAAAGATAAGGGAGAAACAATTTCACTCTGGATTGCAAGATGAAGAATGCTTGAACTCCTCTGAAAAGAATCTTGATGAACGTTTCGAGAACGGATTAAGTCCTTGATGAACCATCATGTAGAGCCTCCATGAAGAACTTCGGTAAAAGAATGATCAAACAAAAGGAAAGAGAAGTTGAAAACACAAGGTGAAGCCTTGTAATGATATATATGGATCTTCGTGGTGATGAGAGCTTGGAGCTCCGGGAAAAGAAAAGATGAATCAAGTGAAACCGAGAATTTGATGAGCCTCCGGAATAAGGAATTAATCCCTTGGATGAAACAATAATAAGAATTACGTTATGCGTATCCTTCATCAATTTAAATTAATGACATTCCACGGATTTGGCATACCACTTATTCTCATAGAAAAACGATTGAAAAGAGAAATAGTGCAAACTTGAGAAAGGTCTCCAACGATCCACCGGTAGGATTGAAACAATGAATGAATTGATATGATAACGAATGAAGAGAACTCTTGACCGAACCACCGTAAGAATTGAAAATGAAAGAAGAAAAGATAAAGAAACACCAGGAAGAATTAGCAAATGAACAAAGATGCTTGAGAGAATTTAGATACAATTGAACGAAGGGATCCCGGGCTGATTAGAGAATACTTGAATGATGCACCGGTAAGATTTGGAGGCTGAGAGCTGAAAACTAGAATGAATAATCCCGAAATGATGGTATTTGGGGAATCAAACTGAAAAGAATCTTGAATTGCTCCAGATGGGTGAAAAGAATTCCGACAATCAAATACAATGATGAGAGAATGGCAATAAGCTAGAACCATGAATCTTGAAGAGAAAGGAGCAAGATTTAGAGGAAAAATCTTCTTCGGTCTTCAAAAATTCTAGAATGACGACGAGAACACCACCAAGAATCGTTGAGATACTCTAGGATGACGAATAGAAAGGTTGAGCCAACGGTGAAAGAATTTGAAAGATCTTGAAGAAGGACACATGACTGATGATAACTCATTCTTACGTCAAACTTCGAAAAGAAATTTGAGGATAGCTCCGGGAAAATAAGAAGAGTCAGGTAAGATCCTAGGAAAAGACCTGTGGGTTAGGGCCCACTCAAAAGATACACCGTTGAATGATTTAAAAGAGAGATTGCACCGGTTGAATTAAATGGCTTGAATGAGGTAACAACCTCGAAATAGTTTGAATTGAATACAAAGTGGAAACACGAATCTTCGAGATATCCTGAGCACTCCAGAACAATTGAATAGCAAGCGGGGAAATGATTAAGAGGTGCACCGGCATGAGAAGACATTTGAAATGAGGAAAGGATCTGATCGACAAAGCTTGACTTGAATTCACCGGATAAAAAGAGAACGAAGAATGATGAACTAGAAGCTCCGTTAGTATCTTCCTGAGAATCACCGGATAAGAACATTGAAAGAGAGGAGTAAAGAGGCTTCACATCCATAAGATGGATACTTGATAAAGAATTCCGAGTCCTTGAAGAAACAAGGGTGGGAGGGCGGGAAAACAAAGACAACATGGGACGAATAAAACAAATAACGTTGAGAAGACTTTGAGTTGATCTTGCGGATGTTGAAAATGATCAGATCGACTTGACGAGAAACACGCCGGTTGGAAAGAATTGACATGACAACCTCAATGATCAAGAAGGATTAGTATTCACATAGAAATATGAGAACACCACTTAGGCAAGGTATGGAATCAACATTTGACTTTGAAGCAACTCGAATACCACAACTGAAAACAAAACAAAGGATTAGCTTGCAGAATAAGCCAGAACAAACATATGATAGAGATTTCGTCCGAAGTTTTCGTGGTGGGTCCCACACGGGCTCGATTGTACAGTACCATCATGTACAAGGCAGTGCACATGACATACGAAGCGTCCCCGAGTCAGCATAGCCAAGGACTCTTTAAGACACAACGAGACCACTGTAAAACCAACCATGGATAGGCGGACCACTAGACGTCGAACCCCAATTTCATAGCATACATCTGTCAGAAAGATATCCTAGGAGCTACTTGAATTCCCACTTATAAACTCCCGAAACTTTCTAGTTATGTAATCAGGTGTTGGGGATACAGGGGAAGCATAATATCTCACCCAAACTAGCAAATCCTACATCCAGTTGTATCCATCCTTCAACACATAACCAAGAAACCTTTGGAAATCATTTACCTCCACCTTCGAAAAGCATCCATTATACAAGTTATGGCAATACTCCCGAACTCCCGTCCCAGTACTGGGTGGCGTCGAGGTTATCTCACCAACAACTACATAAAAGAGATTTCGATGTCGGCGAAACTCAGGTATTCCAGAACTGCAACGATAAAATTGTGACGACAACACCTCGGAGCTCAACTCCCCGGGACACTGCCACAACCCTTAAATGTCAGGAGGCACCAAGAACAATGTTCTCATCACAAAATCATCGAAACGATTCCAAAATACCCGCGTGATCCTAAAAAAAATTAGTGAAAATTTGAGAAGAGAAGAGTCAAAACTCTACGTCAGGATGCCTCACCAGAGTGATGAAGGGACTGAGGAGTAAAAAGAATCCTACTCTCTGATATATATAATCCTAAAGACTCAAACCATTTTTCTAGACTCAACAACGCCAGCGATTCGATCAAGCAGGGGGCTCCTAAGTTAGGGAAGGCTTTGATACCAACTTGTAACACCCTCGATGCGGCTATATCTCCCACGTGTCGGAGCATGACTTAGAGGCATAACCGCATTGTAGGCATGTCGCAATAGGGGTAATCTTTACACATCCCATGTATTGAATAACAAAGAGGTACAGAGTTGGCTTACAATCGCCACTTCACACAATACATAAATATAGCATTACAACAACCAGATACAATCAAGGTCCGACTACGGAACCAAAATAAAAGAATACTACCCGAAATGCAAAAGATCCCCGATCGCCCCGACTGGCTCCACTACTAATGAACTGAAACGAAACAACACGATGAACAAGATCTTCATCAAGCTCCTCCTTGAGCTTGGTTGAGTCATCTGCACTGGTATCATCGGCACCTGCAACTGGTTTTGGAAGTAAACTGTGAGTCACAGGGACTCAGCAATCTCACACCCTTGCGATCAAGACTATTTAAGCTTATGGGTAGAGAAAAGATATGAGGTGGAGCTGTAGCAAGCACTAGCATATATGGTGGCTAACTTACACAAACGAGAGCGAGAAGAGGATCAAAGCACGGTCGCGAACTAGAAGTGATCAAGAAGTGATCCTGAAACTACTTACGTTCAAGCATAACTCCAACACTGTGTTCACTTCCCGGACTCCGCCGGAAAGAGACCATCACGGCTACACACATGGTTGATGCATTTTAATTAAGTTAAGTGTCAAGTTCTCTACAACCGGACATTAACAAATTCCTATCTGCCCATAACCGCGGGCACGGCTTTCGAAAGTTCAAAACCCTGCAGGGGTGTCCCAACTTAGCCCATCACAAGCTCTCATGGTCAATGAAGGATATTCCTTCTCCCAGTACAACCCGATCAGACTCGAAATCCAGGTTACAAGACATTTCGACAATGGTAAAATAAGACCAGCAAAGCCGCCCGAATGTGCCGATAAACCCCGATAGGAGCTGCACATATCTCGTTCTCAGGGCACACCGGATTGTCCAAGGTTCCGGTAGGCCAGCCCAGAGTTGCCCCTGGTGGCCACCGGCAGCTGACAGGTTGGACCAACACTTAGAGGAGCACTGGTCCGGGGGTTTAAAATAAAGATGACCCTTGAGTCTGCAGAACCCAAGGTAAAAAAAGGCTAGGTGGCAAATGGTAAAACCAATGTTGGGCCTTGCTGGAGGAGTTTTATTCAAGGCGAACTGTCAAGGAGTTTCCATTATAACCCAACCGTGTAAGGAACGCAAAATCAAGGAACATAACACCGGTATGACGGAAACTAGGGCGGCAAGAGTGGAACAAAACACCAGGCATAAGGCCGAGCCTTCCACCCTTTACCAAGTATATAGATGCATTAATTAAATAAGAGATATTATGATATCCCAACATATATCCATGTTCCAACAAGGAACAAACTCCATCTTCACCTACAACTAGCAACGCTATAAGAGGGGATGAGCAAAGCGGTAACATAGCCAAACAACGGTTTGCTAGGACAAGGTGGGTTAGAGGTTTGACATGGCAATATGGGAGGCATGATAAAGCATGTGGTAGGTATCGCGACATAGGCATAGCAAAAGAGCGAGCAACTAGCAAGCAAAGATAGAAGTGATTTCAAGGGTATGGTCATCTTGCCTGAGATCCCGCAAGGGAGAAGAACGAGTCCACGAATAAGACAAACGGACGTAGTCGAACGAATCCTCACAACTCCGGAACGAAACCGAAGCTAACGAGAGAAGCAACCCGGAAAGAAGCAAGCAACATAGTAAACAACCATCACATAAACATGGCATGATGCACAATCAAGTATGATGCATGTCCGTTTAATGAAGCATGGCATGGCAAAGTGCACAAGAAATCCTACAAATTAAGTGGAGCTCAATATGCAACTCCGTTGCATATTGATGGAACACCACATCAATTATTTAGTTCACTCTCGGTTAGGTACTCAACAATATTAAATGTTGTTAACCATGGAAAGGGGTGAAGCATAAGTAAACTAACTATCTAGTCAAGTTTAAATGAGGCCGGAAATAACAAACAACAATTCCGGAAACTCCTCATGTGCATATTTTAAGGTTTGGTACTGTTCTGCCCTAAACACAATTTTAGAGTTGTTAAACATGCAAAGTAAAGCCACCATGTTAAACTAGGAATTTTTCTACCCCATTTACATATAAAGTTTGTTAGGTTTGGAGCTACGGTTATAAAGTTATGAATCAAAGTATTTTAGCATGGCATAGGAGCAAAATTACACAAACAGCATTTTAAACATTTTAAACATAGATGAAAGTTGGATATTATTAAATTAGACAAAATTCTAGACATTTTACATATAAACTTTGTTTTAATCCCATGTACGGGTGAGAAGTTATTAGATGCATGATTCTAGGGACCAAACTGCAAAACTGGTTTTCCCTGGAAAATTAGCAAATTGCAGGGCAAAGGAAAAAAACTATCGGGTCGAATCTGACGGAGCTAGGCTGCTCACCACGGGCTGAGGCCCAGTCGGTGGAGGTGTAAGGCAGGCAGAGCCAGCTAGGCCGAGGCGAGGCCGGCCCAGGCGCGCGCGGATCTGGCGGTTGACTCGATCGAGTCAACGTGGTCGAGCGGGAGCTGGCGCTGGTCGTCGTTCTGAAGGAAAACGGCAGCGGCGGGTTCAAGGCAACGCAGGAATGGACAAGGGCGGTGCAGGGCCGGGACGGCACGGTGACACAGGACTTGGGGGCGCCGGCGGCGGGGATGGAAGCAGGGGCGCGCCGGCGGAGGCTGGACGAAGCGCGCGAGGAGGCAGGCGCTCGTGCCCGACCTCGCAAAGCAGGACGGCGGTGGCGGACTTGGCGCGGAGGCTGAAGATGGCGGGGTTGAGGAGGAGCCCGGGCGCCATGGACGCCATGTGAGGGAGCTCGGGGAAGCAGCTGCAACGGGAGGCGGTGACGAGGTCCTGGCGACGACGGAAGGGAGCTCCTGCAAACCACCCATGGCGGGTCAGGGACAGAGAGAAAGAGAAAAGGGAGTGAGAGAGGGACAGAATAAGAAGGGGAGGAGCGGCGGGGTCGAGCTTTTGCTGCGGGGGCGGCGGAGCTTGCTGTGACGGCGGGAGGCAGCATGGATGCAAAATCAGCGGTGGCTGGTCTCGAAGAAGCGGGACGATGGCCATGGTCCTGTTGCTGCCGCTCGCGGGATGGCGAAGGCGAGGGAGATCTGGCGCGAGGGTCTTGCTCCTTTGGGCGATGGATGGCAGAGGAATGGAATCGAGAGGAGGCTTGGGGCTAGGGGAGAGCAAGGAGGATCTCCTCCCTTGGATCGTGCGCGCGAGGCAGGGCGCTCCGGCTCGGCAGAGCGAAGGGATCGAGGGAAGGATTGGGTTGGTTGGTGGATGGATCGAACAGATCCCGAGGAAGAAGGTAGGTAGGTGGCGGCGGGCAGGGGATGGATGGGAAATTGCCCCTAAATTTTAGGGTTAGGGTCTAGTTATATAGCGGGTAGAATAGTTTAGGGGCTACTCGGGCCCTCCGATCATAATTAGACGGTCCGAGATGAATATGTTAGGTAGCCCAATAAACAAAACGGAGATCTTTTGCATACGTTTGGGGATGATCCGAATCCGACGGTGCCGACTGCCCGGGTCGGGTACTGGAAGTTTAGGACACGCACCCGAGGGGGTTTGTGCACTGAGCAAAGAGGGGTCTCCGGACCGTGCAATCGCATCGAACGGCTCCGGGCGTGAAGAGGGGTAGGCACGGGCCTAGGTGGACTGTGGAGAGCGGGTTGGTCAGAGAGAAGAGGGGAGAGATGTTGGGGATCGTAGCAGAAATTTAAAATTTTCTACGCATCACCTAGATCAATCTATGGAGTAATCTAGCAACGAGGGGAAGGAGAGTGCATCTACATACCCTTGTAGATCGCTAAGCGGAAGCGTTGCAAGAATGCGGATGAAGGAGTCGTACTCGTAGTGATTCGGATCGCGGTTGATTCCGATCTAAGCGCCGAACAACGGTGCCTCCGCGTTCAACACACGTGCAGCCCGGTGACGTCTCCTACGCCTTGATCCAGCAAGGGGAGAAGGAGAGGTTGGGGAAGACTCCGTCCAGCAGTAGCACGACGGCGTGGGGGTGGTGGAGGAGCGCGGGACTCCAGCAGGGCTTCGCCAAGCACTACGAGAGACGAGGAGGGAGAGGGGTAGGGTTGCGCCAAGAGAGAGAGATCGAATCGTGTGTTGGGCAGCCCCCATACCTCAAGTATATATAGGGGAAGGGGAGGGGGTTGTGCCCCCTCTAGGGTTCCCACCCCAAGGGGTGCGGCAGCCCCTGATCCCATCTAGGGTGGCAGCCACAAGGGGGAAAGGGGGAGGCGCACCTGGGGTGGGCCTTAGGGCCCATCTGCCCTAGGGTTTGCCCCCCTACCCTCTTGGAGGCGCCTTGGGCCTTGGTGGGAGGCGCCCCAGCCCACCTAGGGGCTGGTCCCTTCCTACTATTGGCCCATGTATGCCTCCGGGGCCCGTGGCCCCTCCCGGTGGACCCCCGGACCCCTCCGGTGGTCCCGGTACACTACCGGTGATGCCCGGAACATTTCCGGTGGCCAAAACCATACTTCCTATATATCAATCTTTACCTCCGGACCATTCCGGAACTCCTCGTGACGTCCGGTATCTCATCCGGGACTCTGAACAACATTCGGTAACCGCGTACATACTTTCCCTATAACCCTAGCGTCATCGAACCTTAAGTGTGTAGACCCTACGGGCTCGGGAGTCCTGCAGACATGGCCGAGACAACTCTCCGGTTAATAACCAACAGCGGGATCTGGATACCCATGTTGGTTCCCACATGCTCCATGATGATCTCATCAGATGAACCACGATGTCAAGGATTCAATCAATCCCATATACAATTCCCTTTGTCTATCGGTACGATACTTGCCCGAGATTCGATCGTCGGTATCCCGATACCTTGTTCAATCTCGTTACCGGCAAGTCTCTTTACTCGTTCCGTAACACATCATCCCGTGATCAACTCCTTGGTCACATTGTGCACATTATGATGATATCCTACCGAGTGGGCCCAGAGATACCTCTCCGTTACACGGAGTGACAAATCCCAGTCTCGATTCGTGCCAACCCAACAGACACTTTCGGAGATACCCGTAGTGCACCTTTATAGCCACCCAGTTACGTTGTGACGTTTGGCACACCCAAAGCACTCCTACGGTATCCGGGAGTTGCACAATCTTATGGTCTAAGGGAATGATACTTGACATTAGAAAAGCTTTAGCATACGAACTACACGATCTTGTGCTAGGATTAGGATTGGGTCTTGTCCATCACATCATTCTCCTAATGATGTGATCCCGTTATCAACGACATCCAATGTCCATGGTCATGAAACCGTAACCATCTATTGATCAACGAGCTAGTCAACTAGAGGCTTACTAGGGACATGGTGTTGTCTATGTATCCACACATGTATCTGACTTTCCTATCAATACAATTCTAGCATGGATAATAAACGATTATCATGAACAAGGAAATATAATAATAACCAATTTATTATTGCCTCTAGGGCATATTTCCAACAAGAGATGCAGCCCGGCACAGTTTTCGGAGACCGAAAACGTCCGACGAAA
Organism: Triticum aestivum; assembly: GCF_018294505.1. Classification (NCBI taxonomy): domain Eukaryota; kingdom Viridiplantae; phylum Streptophyta; class Magnoliopsida; order Poales; family Poaceae; genus Triticum; species Triticum aestivum. The sequence goes on from NC_057794.1 coordinate 167,165,899, forward strand.
AGACCGACTATACTGCCACTATAGTTTAACGGCTGGGCTATCAAACAGACTCCAAATGCGATGAAACTTGACAGCCAGTCTATCTACACTATAATAAGACCGCACGCCAACTTTCAACCCATTCCGAGAACATTTTCCGGCCACTTATAAAATACTATTTCGGAGGTGCCGCGGGCGCGTGCGAGTGTGTCTGGGATCAAAACGGACAACGGACGGAACTGAGGAAACCCGAACGGATGCAAGTTTTGAAAACAAGATGATGCAATGCACATGATGACATGACAAGATGCAACACGCAAACAAATGACAAGGCAACAACAACGAATAACTGGAAGACACCTAGCGCATCGGACTCGGGGCGTCACACCCGATGATCGGCGGGCCACTGAGAACAAATGTATCTTTAAGAAGAAGACATACGTTGATGGTAATGTCACCGTCTATAAAGCTCGACTTGTCGCAAAGAGTTTTCGACAAGTTCAAGGGGTTGACTACGACGAGACTTTCTTCCCTTAGCGATGTTGAAGTCTGTTAGTATTATGTTAGCAATTGCTGCAAATTTTCGATTATGAAATATGGTAGATGGACGTCAAAACAATGTTCCTTAACAGTTTTCTTAAGAGTTGTATATGATGCAGCTAGAAGGTTTTGTCGATCGTAACAAACCTTAACAAAACTCGAAAACACATCTAAAAATGGAGCCCTCCCACCAACAAGGTCCGGGATCCACCGCGCCCCCATGACCCTATAGGCCACCAGAAATGAGGCGGACCGACGCCGGCGGGAGGCGAAGGAACCCTAATTTTTAGGGGAGGAGACGGTTGTGTGAGGCCCGCTATTTTTTGCATCTCCCTCCTTAGAGACAAGTGTAGTGACAATTACCTCTAATTATGCGTAATTGAGAGAAAGAATAGATAAGGATCGTAACATCTAGCATATACAAAGGCATGATATTAATTGATTGTTTCATCTGCTATGTAGAATATTTGTTGGAATAGAGGAGAGGCGACAAGAGGGTGAGCTAAGTCCAAAAGCCGGCGAGCGCTTCATCCTTGTGGCCGCCTCTTCATATCTCTCCACTCATCCCTCCCTTCACCCTCCACCTCTCGTCTTCCCACGCCCCGCCAGGGATGGGCAGCTCGAGCTCGGCTCCAGCGCCCGTGGCCGCATTGGCCGCACCCTTGGCTGCCCACGCCCATGGCTGACTTAGTTTTTTTTTTTTTTTTGACGTTGAAAACTGGGAGCTTTATTAATTTAGAATACAATCTGCAGCTAGTAGAAGTGCTACATCACTTGGGACATCCTGAAACCAAACCAAACATTGGTTAGATGTTCCCTCCTTGCAAATTTAACTACAAATCTGCAAGCTCATTTTGAGTACAACTAATTTTAACTTGCAAATTTAGCTTTTTTTTACATCCAGACTATGTCCGCGGACGACACAAAATTTTATAAGTCAGCGCCATAAGCCTACGTGATGTCCATTTAAGGGACAGCGTTGGAGATGCCCTAAATCATGTGGGGTTTGAAAATTATTGATTTGGAGAAGAGTGACACTGCATCGCTGCTTCATGCCAAGTCTTTTTAACATTTGATACCAACTCTTTTGGTTTAGTCACACTATCATATAAAATTTATTTTATTAGTAGAGATTGAAAAAAAAATGGCTCATTCTTACTGAAGCGGATTTGGTGCCACCACCCGAATGTACAACGAGTCAACGAGTCAACGATGGCCTTGCATGCATCATTGCTAATGGCGTGGAAGTAATCCATACGTAAGGCAATATGCACATTCTTGCATTGTGACATCTGTAGGCCGTCATATGAGCAACCAATAGCTGAGTACAAAGCTTAGAAATTCAGAAACACATAAATTAAGCTATACTTGTCTTACAGAGTTGCAGTTTACATAACCAATAAACGGTGGAGAATACGCAACCAATACTGGTGGCAAATTAATTACCACATTTCAACCTTGGATGGAAGATACAATTCCAGAGATCTTATGCTTCCTTGGGAAGGGGATGGCAGGTACAACATATCATTTCTAGAGCATATGACAACAGGATGTCTTCCGTTTGAATGTCTGCTCTATTGGTCAACCACATATGATGGATCTAGTTAGCTGTGTCCTCAGCTGGTTAATCAATCAATGACGTAGTTCGGGTTAACAGCCAGGATTCTGTGCTCCGATGCCCTTGCTGCAGCACCTTCTGCTGCCGCTGTTCCTTCGTCTATGACTACAAGATGGCCTTCCCTCTGTATCAGCCTCTGCAGATGCACACCCATCCACAAAATTTCAGTAAACATGCAAAGGACTTTTGACTATATGCCTTTCACGTATTATGAACATAGATAAATGATAGGTTTATACCTCTATAATGGCTTTGATGCACTTTACTTCCTCCTTCACCTCTTCTGTAGAACTATATGCACCTTGGGCATTCTGCTGCTCAACATACCAAATGATTAGATCCCCTTGCTTCATGCCAGCCAGAACATCCCCTGCATCACCAAAGTGAAAGAACATCAGTTTCAATTCCTGGGCTAGCTGGGAGTGTGAAAGTTTGCAGTTGTTACAAAATTCTTAAGCATCGCACAATATATTACAAGTGGGGGCTAGGGTATAAAATCACAGGCACATAACTAATCTATTTTCCTGTAAAATTCTTGCAAAATATCTATGAAATTTCCCAGTTCCAAGCATCCCTAAAAGATTTGAGCCATGGAGACTTAAGGAAGAAGCATAATTAGCACATACATAAGCTATAAATTACCAAATAGGTGCATTACCAAATAAGGGTAACGTCTGTGTTTCACGGTATTACCAAATAAACATAGCATTTTAAAACACTTTGTGCTTGAACCTAGAGCCTACCGCAGAGTGCCTTTTCACTTGTCCAGGAAAGGGACCATGCTACTGTAGCTAGAGTGTAAGTGAACGAGTATAGATGGCTCATGGCGTTTGGAATGGCTTCTAATCTAAAATTACAAGATACTTCCATTCTTCATGGGAAGTTGGTAATGGTGAGGTGGCCATGATTGCTGCTAGGGTAAAACAAGAGGAAGCAAGCCATACAAAATCAAGAATATAAGTATGTATCAGCATCAGTACCGTCTTTCTTGACTGATTCTTCGTGTTGCCGCAGTCTCATGACCAAAGCTTGTGTAACTCTCTGGAAATGTTCTTCAGTAATAACCAATTTCTTCTTAATCACCTCTGCTGGTTCATCTTTTAGAGTTTTGACATTGAAAACAAGCGGCAACAATTATTAGAACAAAACAAACTGAGCAAAACCAATATCCATTTTAGAAATAGTGAGAAACTCACCTGGACCATCTTGTTGAGTAGCATCTCCTTGTACTGGCTGTTCATCATCATGATCAAGAGGTGCATCTTGAAAATCAGATAGGTCAACTTCACTTGATTCCACACTGCAAAAATTAATAAGCTTCTTTGTTAATGATATCATCATCAAAATATAAATGCTTCAAAAGGTCAAATAGTAAGCAAACTCACCTTATTATGGATGTTTTGAGTAATTTAACTGCCATGCGAACATGAGCGGGGAGAACCTAAAAGATTTTAATACCAAAAGAAGTTAGCAGCAAATTATGGAGGCAAATCAATCAATGCAAGGTAAATACAGGGAGATTGTAAGTTGATAGTATCAATCACAACAAGTACATTTACTTTACAAACATAAATGGTGATGCTTCAAGAATAAAACTGCAGACAACCAATCCTAATATTGACATATGCATGCAATTAACTTACAATTCTTTCCAAATGGCTTCTGGCAATAGCTTCTGACAGCCTGATTAGCGCCTCCAGTTGCCTAACTGTCATCCTGTAAGCAACCCTAGTACCAGGAGTACTGTCGCCTCTACGGAGGACAACATATGATTCGACCAGAACTTTCTTTGCTTCAGAACTCAACTGCAATGACATAAATAATAACAATAAGTTGATTAATAGCCAAACTCCCTTTTCTTAACTGAGTTAAGGGGCAAACCTGAGGTTTCAAAGACTTTGCAAAAGCAAAGTAGCGCTTCAATTCTGCAGTGCTAAATGCAGGGGAAAGTGCTTCTTCACGTTTTTGATGGACTCTCACAATGTGATGAGCAATGTGGTAGTCAGTGTTTTCATCAGGTTCATCAATCATGATGTATACCAGATCAAATCTTGAAAGAATGGCTGGAGGTAGTGCCACATTGTACTGGCAGGGATTGCAGCAGTATCAGATTCAACGAAGATCTCATGATTCAAACAGAAAGGGATTTGAACCTTCTGGATTCACAAGATAGATTTAATTTAAATTTCTTGACTTACCTTAAGTGGTTTTGACTTGTCATACCGTCCTCCTGTGGGATTTGCTGCTGCCAGTATTGAAGTTCGTGCATTCAAAGTTGCTTGTATTCCAGCTTTTGTTATGCTGATGGTTTGCTGCTCCATTGCTTCATGTATAGCAACCTACAATGGACAAATAAAATTGTCACTCAAGGTTTCACATCAGTGAGAAAAATAAGGCATGGGCAGTAATAGCCAAAAAAATATAGGCCTACCTGATCCTTTATATCCATCTTATCAAATTCATCAATACAACAGATGCCATTATCAGCTAACATGAGTGCACCTGCCTGCAAGAAACAAAATTGGCAGCAACAAGGAAAGACATAAGAACTAGCAAGATTGTACATAAACCAAGTGACACCTAGCCAGCAGTTTACAACAGATTCTAGCTCTGTCCAACTCAGTTCAGCATTCACAGTGAGAAAACATGTTAAAATGCAATAAGAAAAGCTAATACTTGTACATATACGGTATGATCTCTATCAAGAGAGATTTTGAAGAAAATATTTTACCTAAGCAGACTTCTATCAAGCAAATGATGAAATATAATGGCTTCACCTTCATCAAAGCAGACTTTGTGGTAATGATAGAAATGGATTGGGTTGCTATTCAGATTACCTCAATACAAAATTCACCGGTCTCAGGTTCTTTCGCAACAGTTGCTGTCAATCCAGCAGCAGACGAGGACTTCCCTGATGTGTAAACAGATCGCGGAACAATACCAGCAGTGTATCTGAAAATTGGATTACACATTTTAAATTTCATTGACTGGCGAAGCATCAAGTCACAGGACAAATTTGAATTGCAGGAAACAAATTCCACAGCTGCTACAAATCTGAGCATCAGCATTTTAACCAACAGAAATCATGACACCTTATATGGTATTTTGACAAGCAAATCTGTGTGGACCGTTAGTAATTTCTAATCTAGACGATTACATTTCTATAAAGTTGGCCATATTCATGATCTTTTAAAAGATACTCCCTTCGTCCCACAATGTAACATGTTTTTGCAAGCTATTTTAGCTTGCAAAAACATCTTATATTTTGGGACAGAGGGAGTAATATACAACAAACAACAGACATAGATTGGCCAAATTCAACAAAAGTCATTCATAAATTCATTAGTTCTTAAAATGAATCCATAATTCACCAATGGTTCTTCTATTGAATGCATGGAAGCATTCTCTGGATGATACTATGGGTCATAATATCATCACTACACTGAGCCATCCTTATCTCATGGTCATGATATCATTTATGCAAGCATTGGCAATTTATCTTGAGAAGCAGCAGTAACAAGTTTATATAGCCAGAGATCATTGCATTGAATAGCATCACAGGACAAGAAAGAACCATGGGCATAAGAATACATAAGAAAAAAACTTACTTTAAAAACTGAGACTTTGCGCAACTTGGATCTCCAACAATACAGACATTTATGTCTCCTCTAAGGTTTATGCCTTCATGTGTTATCTTGTGAACGCCACCCAAGAGCATAAGGAGAAGTGCCCTCTTTATTTCTTGATGACCAAAGACAGTAGGACATATGCTATCAACTATCTTATTAAAAAAATCAGGAGTGTTTCTCATCCTAACAACCTCATCCTCCTCCTCTTCCTGTTAAAGAGACAGTCAAGAGAAATAGTTTATGTTATAAACCCACAAAAAACAGAAAGGAATGCTCATGGCTGCTACCCAATATGTAATCTAATACTCCCTCCGTCCCACAATATAAGATCGTTTGTCAAGCTGGCTTGAAAAACAATGTTATATTGTGGGACAGAGGGAGTATATAATAGATTCACATGCAAAACTCCATGTTCATAATGTAATAGGTTCACATAACACTTCAGAAAATAAAAATAGTAAGATGAGCTTACTTTGTATGCATGCTCAAATGAAAAATAATAAGACAGGCATTGATCAAACCAACATGACAGAACAATATTGCTATGCAAAGATAAGTACTTGCAATGGTTTTCTTGGAATGGGCAAGTGATTAGTCATATTTTTGAAACAGTACCTCTCCTCTAATTTACTTTATGGAAACACTAGTAGTTCTTGTGGCATAAGAAGAACTTACAGTGAACTTCTGTCTCTCGCTGCCATCACCATCTATGTCACGGTCCCTGATGTCCACGTCCCTCCTGCCATCCGCCACCTAGCAATGTTAAAGAGAGATGAGAAACTTGCATGAGAAATTACCATTTACCAAATTAGATTTCAGTCAGGAGAAAAACTGAGGAAAGCCTATTGCTGAAAATGGTGCGCACCTGCACTGAGTTGGCCACAAAAGCAAGGCGATATGAGAGATCTCGTACTCCAAGGGACTTCAAGCCCTTTACACCTTCTTGGACACCTGACCCATTCTTCCGCTGAGGACCTTCCCGGCGACACTCTGCTCTCTCACCAGGTGAAGTTAATGCCATAACATCTGGAACAGCAACAACCGTTCCCGTAAATATGACCCTGAAATTGGCAAGACAGAACATTTTAATAACATGAACTCAACCAAACCACAACAAAGTAACAGTAAATGGAGTTCCTCCACTCACGTATCCCCAGCTCTAGCTTTCTCAACAATCTCATGCCGCAGAATGACATCCAGGGAACGAGGTAGTGACCCAGCGGGTATCTCTTTTGATGTCTCCTGCATCCTGACCCGCTGCCAATCCGTAAATTTGCTATCCTGACGGAGAAGGGCCCATCTTGATCGGTTTTGGCATGTTGCATTAACGCATATTATTGGCTGAAGTACATGAGTCCATCATTAGATACATTGCTTGAGAAATAATAACTAACAGAAGATAAGGTTGAGAGTAGCGACCTCAGTATACTTGAACTGCTGGTCTACATTTTTAACAACATTTCCACAATCAAGGCACTTGAAGGTGCCTTGCAATAACTCAGGTCGGACCTCACTCGTCCTTGTTACAACCCCCGTTACAGCTGTGAGCTTACCAATCTCTGCTGTCCCCAGCTCTCTCAACCTAATATAGTAGAAAATTCAGTCAAAAAAATTGGCAGCCACCAAGATATTAGATTACACCTATGATCTAACAGAGCAAAGTGTATAGAATTTAGACTGCAGTGTCAACTGGATCTAAAATCAAATTCTACAGACACTGCTCCTTGAATTCATTTAATGTCTGTAGTAGTATTAGTATGCAGCAGTTAAAGACAGAAATTTGAACAATTATAAAGGTTTTGCCACATTTGTACGATTAATTGGTTCATTAACCACACAAAACATACTTCAGAAGCAAGTGCAGACCTTTTCAGCATCGGAATGTTGTAGAAGGCAATATTAATATCCTTGTTGGGGCTGTCATCGGAGATTATTGGCGCACGGTTCTCGCCAGCTCTGTGCTCCATCACAAACCTCTTGCACGCATTGCGAAGGTACGGCTCAAACCTGATGCAATCAAAAACGCCATGAGCAACCATTTCCTCCTTGTAACAAACGAAGAAACAAATCAATGGGTACTAGTAACTCGCAAGAAAAGAAAAACGAAACATCCCCATCTCACCTAAGGTACTCCTCGGAGATGGCCTTCTGGAGGACGTCGTTGAAGCGCATGACGTGCGCGAAATCGACGTACATGGTGGTGGACTCACGCGACCGCATCGCCTCCATCTCTACATCGTAGAACGGCTCCGCCGCATCCGGCTCCTTGAACCTAGGGACCCGAGAAGCCGAAGGTATGAAACACAGAGGACCATGAGGAAACCCTAGAAATGGAGGGGAAGGGGGGGAGGGGGGGGGGGGGGGCGCCGCCGGCGGCGCTGGTCTCACCGCTTAAGGAACTCGAGGAAGATGTTCTCCACCCGCGCCGCCTTCTCGTCCACGAAGAAGCCGCCGAACGCCTCCATGGCCGGCGAACCTTCTGGATCTAGACGAGTGTTTGGTGATTTGGGGGGAAGGGGGGGGGGGCGGTTCTGGCGTCTGAGTGCGCGGTGAGAGAGGCAAGGGTTTCGGGTTGGGGATGAAAAGGGGGAGGGGGGTACTGTTGGCGGGAAGGTGGCGGCGGCTTGGCGCCAATTCTTCCCGCCAAAAACTGGCTGGCGCCTGGAGGAAGGGTTGGGGTTTCTATGGACCTGGTCCGTGCACTGTTTGCTCCCTGACATGTGGGCCACACCACTTGAGGAGAACATGGGCGAGCGGATACTCCGTGCCCCGGGTGCACCGTGCAGGGGAGTCGGTGTGGCGACCAGGTGCCTCGTTCTTGGGCCCGTGTTGGGTTTGTGGTGAATGGGCCGCACGTTGGACTCTCCACGCAATGCGGAAGCAACTAATCAATGGCCCAAGAACGAGGGATATACAGAAACTATCAACGCCAGCAGGGCACCCGCCAGGTTTGGGTACGGGTGGAGTTACCCCATACCCTTATCCATCCCCTTTGAGCTTACCCATCACCCGTACTCATACCCGTCAACAAATACAATTTTTTCCCATACCCATCACCCTGCAGGGTCAATGGGTACCCACGGGTAAAAATACCCACGTGTGCACATATCAACTTGTGCAAGAAATAAGCATAAACGACAACATATCAACATAATTTATAGACATCAATGCATCGTAACAACATCACATACTTATAAACAACAACACATCATAAACGACATTACATTCTTATAAAAAACAGCACTTACTCGTAACAGCAACATATCATAAACAAAAATACATTCCCGTAAAGAACATCACTTATTCATAGGCAGCAACACATAGTCATTTATTTTAAGTCACAAAATCACGACAAAGTATGCAGGTAATTTGATCGTACATAAGGCCACAAAATGAGCATCCCAATAAAGTTTCGACATTGTAACTAGTTCAATTAAAATAAACTCAACCAATCCGACAATAGCATAACGAAGACCTTGGCGCAATAAGTCTTCAATCTTGAGCATAACTCACGGAGTCCATCTCTCTACATCTCAAAGGGCCAAGTCTTGGTTGGAAACATGAATATAGTCATTTTTTCAGAATTTTTCTTGTAGCATATGCACTCAAATACTCAATTGGCAAAGGAAATGTGTTGGTGAATACTAACCTGCATCCCCTCTTGAATGTCTTGAAGGCATGTCCAAAAGCTAGCATCTCCTTTATGAACATCTAGAACAAACAATTTGTAGAGATGATGAAACAATGATTAGCAATAGTTAAATAACGAGTAAGTTTAAACAAATTACATTATTTGCTCACCTTTGCATTTGTTTCTAAGCCAATTTTGGGAGCACACCAAGACTTCCACCATATTAGGAGTTAGGCGGCTCCTATGCTCACTAAGTATTCTGCCACTTGTGCTAAATGCCGACTCTGAAGCAACTGTTGTCACGGGAATGGCAAATATATCTCTGGCAACCTTCCTTAATGTTGGATATCTTGTTCCAGCTACTTTCCACCAATCCAACACACTAAATACTTTTGTGTACGGCACTAGGCCATCTGTCAAGTACATATCTATTTCACCTTGTAGCCGAGCTGCTGCAGGACTTTGCTTGGCAACAATGTCATTGAAAATATTCATGATGGCTGGAGCTTTCATTGAAGAAAGCAATTCTTCACATGGTTTATATTCATCTACTTCCACTTCATACTCCTCTATCAGTGAATGTAGTCTAGCTACTAATGCATCAACCAACTCCACACACTCATAAGAAGATGGCTCAATGCCATGAAGCATCGCAAAGCAAGCAGTCAACATATGCCTCTTGTACCGAGGATCAAGAAGTGTAGCCATCCCCATTAGATCTTGAATGTCCGTCCAATACTTTCAAATTTAGTAGTCATTTCCACAGAGAGTTTTTTGATAATTGGGTTGCTAGAAGTGGCCCACTATCTCATTTTCATTTTAATCTCACAGATTCTAGGGAAGTAAACATTAGCAGTCACATAATTAGTTTCGGAGAACAACTTTGTTATCTCATAGAATAAGCCAAGTCTCTCCACCATCTCTGCAGCAAACTCCCATTCTTTATCACTAGGTAAATGCTCATATTGTTTGTCAACTTGTTTTGCACGTTCAAAAACAACTCTGTATGGTAAAGCTACTTCTAGCATCATGAAAGTGGAGTTCCACCTACTTTTGCAATCAAGAATCAACTTTCTTGTTATTTTAATTTTTTTAAACTTAGCCATCTCCTCAAACTTCTCTATCCTTTTTCCTGTTGCTATCCAATATGCCACACTTTCCCTAATGTTTTCTATAGCTGACTTCATAACATCCAATCCATCCTTAACTATAAGATTTAAGATGTGTGCACTACAATGCATATGCAGCAGAGTACCTTCCAAAGGGAGCTTCTCCTTCCCTATCTTCCCCATAATCATCTCAATTGCCTTGTCATTGGTGGTGCAGTTATCCACAGTCACAGTCATCAGTTTTTCATCAATATTCCATTGAAGCAGGGAATCATAGAGCACTTCACATATCACTTCAGCTGTATGAGGAGCTAGAACATATACAAACCTGCAGTATTCAGCAACATATAGTCATAAACAGCAGCACTTCATAGAAAGCAACACATACTAAACAGCAACACTTCTTAATCAGCAACACATCATAAACAGCAGCACATCATAAACAGCAGCACATCATAAACAACAGTATATGATCAGCAACACATACTATACAACAACACATAGTAGTACCTCATGATAACATTTCGAAGCTTCCAAGATTCATCAATGAAATGAGCTGTAATAGCCATATATCCCTTCTTTTGGTGGTCCGCAGTCCACATATCTGTAGTGATAGCAACCCTAGATTGGTTCATAGTCATGTAATCAGTTGCCTTCTTTCTTTCTTGGTTATAATCTTCCTCAATATCTTGCCTAAAAGAAAAAAGAAGAGGATACCATATGTTACCTCTTCATTGCATAGAATAAGATAAGCAAAAATAAATCAAATAAACCCATGGCAAAGTATACCTAATAGTATTTCTTGTATGTAGCTTGAATAGTGGCCGAAGTGCATGAACAAACTTCCTAAAACCAGCATGGTCCACTATAGACAGTGGATACTCATGCAACACCAACATGTTACCGAGCTCTCTTCTAGCAACCTCTTGATCAAACGTATAGCTCTCCAAAAAAACGTTACCGTCCTCCTTAGCATTCATCCTCAATGATGGCTGACTCAATGTTTTGCCTCCCTTCATCTTCAACATCTTGAGAGTACAAATCTTTAGATGAGAAGCAAGATGCTTTGTGCCTGCTCTAGGTCCTGAAGCAAGTTCCTTGTGACAATAGTTACACTTTGCTTTCCATTGTCCATTGATCCTCATCTTCTTCATTTCCAACCAAACTTTAGAAGTTAGCTTCCGTTTGCCTGCTTCATTGACCTCTTCCACCTCCTCCTCCTGTCCATCTTCATCATCTAAAAGAATGACATGATCTGCATCTTCATCCATTGGGGCAGATGCGTCACAAGGAGCATCTACCTGGCTGGTTGAACTTGTACCACTGCAAAAAGAGCATAAATGAAAAAATACATCAAATTCTTGTAGTCTTCTTAATATAATACTTGATTCTATATGTGCACTGAAAGTACGATGCTCATATATGCATCGTAACATCTCTACATATCATCTATATATATATATGCAAAAAAAGTGTATTCATCGCAGCAACTATAAATAGTTAATTTTTTGTTTTCAGCATTACTTTCTTTTCGGTCGAACGATTTTATTTTGCAGGCAGAGTTAATTTCGATTTGTATAGCACTTTGTGTTTTTATTAACTGCAACTCATCATTTTTCTGACCAAAACGTGCATCTGCAGTGTTGTCTTAAATAGGCCTGAATCTTACTGTATTTTGTTAACTGTAAATAGTCTGAAACAAGTTAGAATGTCTCTGCATTTTTACCCCTGGGAAGGTACATGCTTACAAAAGAAGAAATGATCAGTTACCACCTCACATTAAATAGATCTAAAATCTGCCACCACCGATTCTATCTCTGCTATTACAATGCTAAAAAATCACACAGGGTCTGATGTACGTACTAGCACACAATTTGCTACGCTGAGCTCATCTCAGTAACAAATACATTTTTTCTCTTATATAAAAAGATCTCATTCATCACAGCAGCTATATACATCATGCATAGGCAGAAAACCAATACTTATCAACTTATATATGCAGGAAAAAAACATCGTATCATCACATATCTATACATCTATGTATAGTCTATGAATGCATAAAATCATACACAAAATTCAAACTCACCATGCCAAAAGAGCCTTGCTTTTGTTCTTGTGCTTGGTGACAGTAGAGGGTCGACTAAGCGGGCTAGGGCGAGGCGGCCGGCTTGAAGTGTTGTGACGGGGCTACACCATGGACGCCGAGGCAGGAGGTAGAAGTCCTTTACGTCGGCCCGGGGCTTGGCCCTTTCCTGGCGGACGGAGACGGACGGCACCACCCAACGATGGTGTTAGGCTTGGGACCAGGGTAGCCGCGCCATGCCCATGCTCCTTGTAAGTGCATCTAGTGCCACCCCTAGTTGGTTTTGGAGTATTGACGACAAACCTAGTTGAGGGACTAATGTGTTTGTGAGAATTGCAGAATAACACAGGTAGAAGTCCCTCATGATTCGGTTTTACTAACAGAGATGACCCCTAAAAATGTATGAAGACATTGAAGTCAAAGGTGGTATATGAAGATATTCACATTGAAGACTATGACAAGAGAAGACACGATATGAAGCCTATGGAGCTCGAAGATTTAGATCTTTCGTAGTTCTTTTTCTTTTTGTGTTGAGTCATAGGAACCACCGTACTGTTAAGTGGGGTCCAAGAGAACCAGTCAGAGTGACTGGAGTGATGCCTGAACCAAAAACCTATGTCTTCGAGTGAAGACTATGAGAACGAATCTTGTCCAGAGTCGGACAAGTCAGCTTTGCTTGTAGCCCAAGTAAAGTTGCCGTGTGAGTTTGAAATTTGACCGTTGGAACACGTGTTAGTTCCTTAGTGACCCAGGGTCATTTCGGACAAATCAGGTCGGGTTGCCAAGTGGCTATAAATAGCCCACCCCCTACAACCATAAACGGTTGGCTGCTCAGATTGAGAGTACGGCTTTTGTTGTTTGAGAGCAACCCACCTCGAAGCCTTTGAGAGAGAATTCCTTGCGAGGATAAAAGCCCTAACCACCAGAGCCAGAGAGAATTGGGCATCACTTAAATCTTCTTATCTGTTTGATCTGAAGACTTATTACACTTGAGGACTGTGCATCCTCCAGCCGGTTAGGCGTCGCGTTCTGAGCTTCCAAAAGACATTATGGATTGCCAGTGAACGAAGTCTGTGAAGGTTTGGGAGTCTACCTTGAAGACTTACCAGAGTGATTGGGCAAGGTCTATATGACCTTAGCTCAAGGAGAATACGGTGAGGACTGGGTGTCCTGAGCTGCGTGTTCAGGACTGGGTGTCCGGGACTGTGTGTCCTAAGGTTTAAATACCTAGCCGCTCCAACCAGACGTACAGTTGTCACAGCAACTGGAACTGGTCCAACAAATCATTGTCTTCAACGAGTCACTGGTTTTATCTTCACTTCACTTTACTTACTGTTTTCCTTGTGAAGTCATTGTATGTTTGGTTTATCATTTGTCTTCACTGAGTGATTGTGTGTTCTGTTTGGCTTCACAATATCTTCCTACCCGATCCTTACTACCTAGCTGCTATTAGTCTTTGTGCTTTCAATTCATTGAATACTTGACTATGGTTTGCCTAGTGTAGTCTACCTTCCGCTGCATGGTAATAGGTTTAATTTTATTGTTTGTCTTCAAAACTCCCATGTTCTGAAGACTTTCATAAAAATCGCCTATTCACCCCCCTCTAGTCGATATAACGCACTTTCACTCCTGGCCCTGATGGTTGCCGCCGTCTGACTCAGTCCGCATGAGCGCGAGCTGCATCTCCTTCTCCTGGTCGCCGTCCTCGCGCAAGCTATGGTCCTCATCCCCAAGATCCATGGCGTCCGAGCGGCTGAAGCGCTGGCAACGGCGAGGCAGCGAGTAGCTGGACGCAATGGCAGCAGCGACTAGGGATGCACGAGGAGGCGAGGAGCCGAGATGAGATCAGGAGGAGATAGAAGGATATCAATCTCCGTCTCTTAGAATATGGGACGTGATCTCTATTCATTATTCACCAAAGCCAAATCACCCTAATCACGCAGATTCCTTCTATGTTCTATCATTCCATGTACGTGTGTATGTGGGCTACATGTATCTCGTGGACTAACCGATTTTGTGGGAAGTTAGATTAGATATATGAGTAGTGATTAGTGATGGCCCACTTAACAGATTTTACGCGGGTATATGGGTACACGGGTATGGGTTATTATTGGGGAACATAGCAGAAATTCAAAAAAATTCCTACGTGTCACCAAGATCTATCTATGGAGAGACCAGCAACGAGGGGAAGGAGAGTGCATCTACATACCCTTATAGATCGCTAAGCGGAAGCGTTCAAGAGAACGGGGTTGATGGAGTCGTACTCGTCGTGATCCAAATCACCGATGACCAAGTGCCGAACGGACGGCACCTCCGCGTTCAACACACGTACAACCCGGTGACATCTCCCACGCCTTGATCCAGCAAGGAGAGAGGTAGAGGTTGAGGAAGACTCCATCCAGTAGCAGCACAACGGCGTGGTGGTGGTGGAGGAGCATGGCAATCCTGCAGGACTTTGCCAAGCACCACGGGAGAGGAGAAGGACTTGGGAGAAGGGGAGGGCTGCACCAGAACATTGGTATGGCTGCCCTCCCACCCCCCACATATATATAGGGGCAAGGGAGAGGGGGGGAGGCGCATCCTTGGCCCTTCCTCCAAGGAAGGGCGCGGCTAGGAGGAGTCCCTCCTCCCCAAGGCACCTCGGAGGTGCCTTCCCCCTTTAGGACTCTTCCTTTCCTTATCCTTTGGCGCATGGGCCTCTTGGGGCTGGTGCCCTTGGCCCATATAGGCCAAGGTGCACACCCCTACAGCCCATGTGGCCCCCCGGGGCAGGTGGCCCCACCCGGTGGACCCCCGGGACCCTTCCGGTGGTCCCGGTACAATACCAGTGACCCTGAAACTTGTCCGGTGACCAAAACAGGACTTCCCATATATCAATCTTTACCTCCGGACCATTCCGGAACTCCTCGTGACGTCCGGGATCTCATCCGGGACTCCGAACAACATTCGGTTACCACATACAAACTTCCTTTATAACCCTAGCGTCATCGAACCTTAAGTGTGTAGACCCTACGGGTTCGGGAGACATGCAGACATGACCGAGATGACTCTCCGGTCAATAACCAACAGCGGGATCTGGATACCCATGTTGGCTCCCACATGTTCCACGATGATCTCATCGGATGAACCACGATGTCAAGGACTTAATCAATCCCGTATACAATTCCCTTTGTCTATCGGTACGATACTTGCCCGAGATTCGATCGTCGGTATACCGATACCTTGTTCAATCTCGTTACCGGCAAGTCTCTTTACTCGTTCCGTAACACATCATCCCGTGATCAACTCCTTGATCACATTGTGCACATTATGATGATGTCCTACCGAGTGGGCCCAGAGATACCTCTCCGTCACACGGAGTGACAAATCCCAGTCTCGATTCGTGCCAACCCAACAGACACTTTCGGAGATACCCGTAGTGTACCTTTATAGCCACCCAGTTACGTTGTGACGTTTGGCACACCCAAAGCACTCCTACGGTATCCGGGAGTTGCACAATCTCATGGTCTAAGGAAATGATACTTGACATTAGAAAAGCTTTAGCATACGAACTACACGATCTTGTGCTATGCTTAGGATTGGGTCTTGTCCATCACATCATTCTCCTAATGATGTGATCCCGTTATCAACGACATCCAATGTCCATGGTCAGGAAACCGTAACCATCTATTGATCAACGAGCTAGTCAACTAGAGGCTTACTAGGGACATGGTGTTGTCTATGTATCCACACATGTATCTGAGTTTCCTATCAATACAATTCTAGCATGGATAATAAACGATTATCATGAACAAGGAAATATAATAATAATCAATTTATTATTGCCTCTAGGGCATATTTCCAACAGTCTCCCACTTGCACTAGAGTCAATAATCTAGTTCACATCGCTATGTGATTAACACTCAAGGTCACATCCCCATGTGACTAACACCCAAAGAGTTTACTAGAGTCAATAATCTAGTTCACATTACTATGTGATTAACACTCAATGAGTTCTGGGTTTGATCATGTTGCTTGTAAGAGAGGTTTTTAGTCAACGGGTCTGAACCTTTCAGATCCGTGTGTGCTTTACAAATCTCTATGTCATCTCCTAGATGCAGCTACCACGTTCTATTTGGAGCCATTCCAAATAACTGTTCTACTATACGAATCCTGTTTACTACTCAGAATAATCTGGATTAGTGTCAAAGTTTGCATCGGCGTAACCCTTTACGACGAACTCTTTTACCACCTCCATAATCGAGAAAATTCCTTAGTCCACTAGTTACTAAGGATAACTTTGACCGCTGTCCTGTGATCCATTCTTGGATCACTCTTGTACCCCTTGACTGACTCATGGCAAGGCACACTTCAGGTGCGGTACACAGCATAGCATACTGTAGAGTCTATGTCTTAAGCATAGGGGACGACCTTCGTCCTTTCTCTCTATTCTGCCGTGGTCGAGCTTTAAGTCTTAACTTCATACCTTACAACTCAGGCAAGAACTCCTTCTTTGACTGATCCATCTTGAACACCTTCAAGATCATGTCAAGGTATGTGCTCATTTGAAAGTACCATTAAGCGTTTTGATCTATCCTTATAGATCTTGATGCTCAATGTTCAAGTAGCTTAATCCAGGCTTTCCATTGAAAAACACTTTCCAAATAACCCTATATGCTTTCCAGAAATTCTACGTCATTTCTGATCAACAATATGTCAACAACATATACTCATCAGAAATTCTATAGTGCTCCCACTCACTTCTTTGGAAATACAAGTTTCTCATAAACTTTGTATACACCCAAAATCTTTGATCATCTCATCAAAGCATACATTCCAACTCCGAGATGCTTACTCCAGTCCTTAGAAGGATTGCTGGAGCTTTGCATACTTATTAGCATCTTTCAGGATTGACAAAACCTTCCGGTTGTATCACATACAACCTTTCCTCAAGAAAATCATCGAGGAAACAATGTTTTGACATCCTATCTGCAAGATTTCATAAATAATGCAGTAATCGCTAATATAATTCCAACAGACTCTTAGCATCGCTACGAGTGAGAAAGTCTCATCGTAGTCAACTCCTTGAACTTGTCGGAAAACATCTTAACGACAAGTCGAGCTTTCTTTAATGGTGACATTTACCATCACTGTCCGTCTTCCTTTTAAAATCCATCTGCACTCAACAGCCTTACGACCATCGAGTTGTTCTGCCAAAGTCTACACTTTGTTTTCATACATGGATCCTCTCTCGGATTTTATGGCCTCGAGCCATTTATCGGAATCCGGGCCCACCATCGCTTCTCCATAGCTCGTAGGTTCATTGTTGTCTAGCAACATGACTTCCAAGACAGGATTACGTACCACTCTGAAGTAGTACGCATCCTTGTCATCCCACGAGGTTTGGTAGTGACTTGATCTGAAGTTTCATGATCACTATCATAAGCTTCCACTTCAATTGGTGTAGGTGCCACAGGAACAACTCCTGTGCCCTGCCACACACTAGTTGAAGAGACGGTTCAATAACCTCATCAAGTCTCCACCATCCTCCCACTCAATTCTTTCGAGAGAAACTTTTCCTCGAGAAAGGACCCGATTCTAGAAACAATCCCTTATTGCTTTCGGATCTGAGACAGGAGGTATACCCAACTGTTTTGGGTGTCCTATGAAGATGCATTTATCCGCTTTGGGTTCGAGCTTATCAGCCTGAAACCTTTTCACATAAGCGTCGCAGCCCCAAACTTTTAAGAAATGACAGCTTAGGTTTCTCTAAACCATAGTTCATACGGTGTCATCTCATCGGAATTACGTGGTGCCCCTTTTAAAGTGAATGTGGTTGTCTCTAATGCCTAACCCATAAACTATTGTGGTAATTCGATAAGAGACATCATGGTATGCATCATATCCAATAGGGTGCAGTTATGATGTTCGGACACACCATCACACTATGGTGTTCCAGGCTGTATTAGTTGTGAAACAATTTCCACAATGTCTTAATTCTGTGCCAAACTCGTAATTCAGATATTCATCTCTATGATCATATCATAGATCTTTTATCCTCTTGTCACGACGATCTTTCAACTTCACCCTGAAATTACTTGAACCTTTCAATAATTCAGACTCGTGATTCATCAAGTAAATATACTCAACATCTACTCAAATCATCTGTGAAGTAAGAACATAACGATATCCACTACATGCCTCAGCACTCATTGGACTGCACACATCAAAATGTATTACTTCCAACAAGTTGCTTTCTAGTTCCATTTTACTGAAAACGAGGCTTTCAGTCATCTTGCCCATGTGGTATGATTTGCATGTCTCAAGTGATTCAAAATCAAGTGAGTCAAAACGGTCCATTTGCATGGAGTTTCTTCATGCATATACACCAATAGACATGGTTCGCATGTCTCAAACTTTTCAAAAACGAGTGAGCCCAAAGATCCATCAACATGGAGCTTCTTCATGCGTTTTATACCGATATGACTTACGTGGCAGTGCCACAAGTAGGTGGTACTATCATTACTATCTTTTGGCATGAACATGTGTATCACTACGATCGAGATTCAATAAACCATTCATTTTAGGTGTAAGACCATTGAAGGTATTATTCAAATAAACAGAGTAACCATTATTCTCCTTAAATGAATAACCGTATTGCGATAGACATAATCCAATCATGTCTATGCTCAACGCAAACACCAAATAACAATTATTTAGGTTTAACACCAATCTCGATGGTAGAGGGAGCGTGCGATGCTTGATCATATCAACATTGGAAACACTTCCAACACATATCGTCAGCTCACCTTTAGCTAGTCTCCGTTTATTCCGTAGCTTTTATTTCGAGTTACTAACACTTAGCAACCGAACCGGTATCTAATACCCTGGTGCTACTAGGAGTACTAGTAAAGTACACATCAACACAATGTATATCCAATATACTTCTATCGACCTTGCCAGCCTTCTCATCTACCAAGTATCTAGGGTAATTCTGCTCCAGTGGCTGTTCCCCTTATTACAGAAGCACTTAGTCTCGGGTTTGGGTTCAACCTTGGGTTTCTTCACTAGAGCAGCAGCTGAATTGCCGTTTCATGAAGTATCCCTTCTTGCCCTTGCCCTTCTTGAAACTAGTGGTTTCACCAACCATCAACAATTGATGCTCCTTCTTGATTTCTACTTTTGTGGTGTCAAACATCGCGAATATCTCAAGGATCATCATATATGTCCCTGATATATTATAGTTCATCACGAAGCTCTAGCAGCTTGGTGGTAATGACTTCGGAGAAACATCACTATCTCATCTGGAAGATCAACTCCCACTCGATTCAAGCGATTGTTGTACTCAGACAATCTGAGCACAAGTTCAACAATTGAGCTTTTCTCCTTAGTTTGTAGGCTAAGAAAATCGTCGGAGGTCTTATACCTCTTGACGTGGGCACGAGCCTGAAATCCCAATTTCAGCCCTCAAAACATCTCATATGTTTCGCGACGTTTCAAAAACGTCTTCGGTGCCTCAACTCTAAACCGTTTCAACTGAACTATCACGTAGTTATCAAAACGTGTATGTCAGATGTTCGCAACATCCATAGACGACGTTCGAGGTTCAACACACTGAGTGGTGCATTAAGGACATAAGCCTTCTAAGAAGCAATGAGGACAATCCTCAGTTTACGGACCTAGTCCGCATAATTGCTACTATCAACTTTCAACTAAATTTCTCTAGGAACATATCTAAACAGTAGAACTGAAGCGCGAGCTACAACATAATTTGCGAAGACCTTTTGACTATGTTCAGGATAATTAAGTTCATCTTATGAACTCCCATTCAGATAGACATCCCTCTAGTCATCTAAGTGATTACATGATCCGAGTCAACTAGGCCGTGTCCGATCATCACGTGAGACGGACCAGTCATCATCGGTGAACATCTTCATGTTGATCGTATCTACCATACGACTCATGCTCGACCTTTCGGTCTTCTGTGTTCCGAGGCCATGTCTATGCACATGCTAGGCTCGTCAAGTTAACCCTAAGTGTTTTGCATGTGTAAAACTGTCTTACACCCGTTGTATGTGAACGCAAGGATCTATCACACCCGATCATCACGTGGTGCTTCGAAACGATGAACTTTAGCAACGGTGCACAGTTAGGGGAGAACACATTCTTGAAATTGTTATGAGGGATCATCTTATTTACTACCGTCGTTCTAAGTAAACAAGATGTATAAACATGATAAACATCACATGCAATCAAATAATAGTGACATGATATGGCCAATATCATATAGCTCCTTTGATCTCCATCTTGGGGCTCCATGATCATCTTGTCACCGGCATGACACCATGATCTCCATCATCGTGTCTTCTTGAAGTTGTCTCGTCATCTATTACTTCTACTACTATGGCTAACACTTTAGCAATAAAGTAAAGTAATTACATGACGTTTAAGTTGACATGCAGGTCATAAATAAATAAAGACAACTCCTATGGCTCCTGCCGGTTGTCATACTCATCGACATGCAAGTCGTGATACCTATTACAAGAACATGATCAATCTCATACATCACATATATCATTCATCACATCCTTTTGGCCATATCACATCACATAGCATACCCTGCAAAAACAAGTTAGACGTCCTCTAATTGTTGTTTGCATGTTTTACGTGGCTGCTATGGGTTTCTAGCAAGAACGTTTCTTACCTACGCAAAAACCACAACGTGATATGCCAATTGCTATTTACCCTTCATAAGGACCCTTTTCATCGAATCCGATCCGACTAAAGTGGGAGAGACAGACACCCGCTAGCCACCTTATGCAACTAGTGCATGTCAGTCGGTGGAACCAGTCTCACGTAAGAGTACGTGTAAGGTCGGTCCGGGCCGCTTCATCCCACGATGCCGCCGAACCAAGATAAGACTAGTAACGGCAAGCATATTGAACAAAATCAATGCCCACAACTACTTTGTGTTCTACTCGTGCATAGAAACTACACATAGACCTAGCTCATGATGCCACTGTTGGGGAACGTAGCAGAAATTCAAAAAATTTCCTACGTGTCACCAAGATCTATCTATGGAGAGACCAGCAACGAGGGGAAGGAGAGTGCATCTACATACCCATGTAGATCGCTAAGCGGAAGCGTTCAAGAGAACGGGGTTGATGGAGTCGTACTCGTCGTGATCCAAATCACCGATGACCAAGTGCCGAACAGACGGCACCTCCGCGTTCAACACACGTACAACCCGGTGACGTCTCCCACGCCTTGATCCAGCAAGGAGAGAGGGAGAGGTTGAGGAAGACTCCATCCAGCAGCAGCACAACGGCGTAGTGGTGGTGGAGGAGCATGGCAATCCTGCAGGACTTTGCCAAGCACCACGGGAGAGGAGAAGGACTTGGGAGAAGGGGAGGGCTGCACTAGAACATTGGTATGGCTTCCCTCCCACCCCCCACATATATATAGGGGCAAGGGAGAGGGGGGGAGGCGCAGCCTTGGCCCTTCCTCCAAGGAAGGGTGCGGCTAGGAGGAGTCCCTCCTCCCCAAGGCACCTCGGAGGTGCCTTCCCCCTTTAGGACTCTTCCTTTCCTTATCCTTTGGCGCATGGGCCTCTTGGGGCTGGTGCCCTTGGCCCATATAGGCCAAGGTGCACACCCCTACAGCCCATGTGGCCCCCCGGGGCAGGTGGCCCCACCCGGTGGACCCCCGGGACCCTTCTGGTGGTCCCGGTACAATACCAGTGACCCCGAAACTTGTCCGGTGACCAAAACAGGACTTCCCATATATAAATCTTTACCTCCGGACCATTCCGGAACTCCTCGTGACGTCCGGGATCTCATCCGGGACTCCGAACAACATTCGGTAACCACATACAAACTTCCTTTATAACCCTAGCGTCATCGAACCTTAAGTGTGTAGACCCTACGGGTTCGGGAGACATGCAGACATGACCGAGATGACTCTCCGGTCAATAACCAACAGCGGGATCTGGATACCCATGTTGGCTCCCACATGTTCCACGATGATCTCATCGGATGAACCACGATGTCAAGGACTTAATCAATCCCGTATACAATTCCCTTTGTCTATCGGTACGATACTTGCCCGAGATTCGATCGTCGGTATCCCGATACCTTGTTCAATCTCGTTACCGGCAAGTCTCTTTACTCGTTCCGTAACACATCATCCCGTGATCAACTCCTTGATCACATTGTGCACATTATGATGATGTCCTACCGAGTGGGCCCAGAGATACCTCTCCGTCACACGGAGTGACAAATCCCAGTCTCGATTCGTGCCAACCCAACAGACACTTTCGGAGATACCCGTAGTGTACCTTTATAGCCACCCAGTTACGTTGTGACGTTTGGCACACCCAAAGCATTCCTACGGTATCCGGGAGTTGCACAATCTCATGGTCTAAGGAAATGATACCTGACATTAGAAAAGCTTTAGCATACGAACTACACGATCTTGTGCTATACTTAGGATTGGGTCTTGTCCATCACATCATTCTCCTAATGATGTGATCCCGTTATCAACGACATCCAATATCCATGGTCAGGAAACCGTAACCATCTATTGATCAACGAGCTAGTCAACTAGAGGCTTACTAGGGACATGGTGTTGTCTATGTATCCACACATGTATCTGAGTTTCCTATCAATACAATTCTAGTATGGATAATAAACGATTATCATGAACAAGGAAATATAATAATAATCAATTTATTATTGCCTCTAGGGCATATTTCCAACAGTTATGCTATCCCATACCCATACCCACTCTGCGCGATGGGTTTAATATTTTTCTATTTATATATCCATGGGCAATTTTTTATTTCATACCCTTAGCCTAATAGGGTTTTTACCCGGCGGGTACACGGGTAATGGGTACCCATTGCCATCTCTAAACGCTAGTACAGCGGACTAATGCAAGCCGGGAGCCCAAGTCAGCTCTTTGGCAACCTCCGCCACTGGATCACGTGAAGTTTAATGTTGATGCCGCTGTTTCAAGGTGGAAAATTTGGTGCGGTTGGAGTAGTATGCAGAGACGTGGCTGGCACTTTCCTGGGTGCCTCTTCTTTTACTTTTCAACACATTTGATCATGTTGCATTGGAAGCATTGGAGGTAATAGAGGCGCCGGCGCTCACGGAGGATTTATATGTGCATAAGATATAAGTGGCGTCTGATTGCAAGATCGTGGTGGATAAAATCAAGCAAGGTACAACGTCGAATCATGCGGCAATCGTACATGAAATTATAGAGCGATCGAATGCTTTTATTGCTTGTAATTTTGTCCATAAATTGAAGAGCTCAAATTTCGAGACTCACAATCGCGCTAGGCATGTACTTTCGCTCGGGGCTAGGCCGCCGTGTCTGATTAGGCCTCCCAGGAGATTTGAATTTTATCCCTGTAAATGTTGTAACAATTTAAATAAAGCATGGCGAGGATATCTTAAAAAAAACTAATTAACGAGCGCTCCTTCGGGAGCCTCACAACGATCAGCGCCATTTGGCGCGCTTTTAGCCGCCCGCCATGTGTCGCGGTCTGGGCGGTTCCTTCGGATTTTCTTTTGTTTTTCGCATGCGTTTTCGGTTTTTTAAACGGGATTTTTAGGTTTTTTCGACGTTTCGATTTTCCACCGGTCTTCCTTAGCTTTTAGAACAATACAAAATCAAAAAAATTACGCAAAAAAACGTGTTTTATTTTTTCCATCCGCGAGGGTCACGGCTTTGCTTCCGCGAGAGGTATGGTTTTGCTTTCGTGAGAGTCACGGTCGTGCCTCTCGGAAACGGAAAAAATGTGTTCTTTGTTTTTTTTTCTTTTGCGAGAGGCGCGGTTTTGCTTCCTTGAGAGACACGGTCGTACTTTTACGAGAGTCATGGCCGTGTCTCTCGGAAACGGAAAAAAATAAATTTTCTGTTTTTGCTTTTGCGAATGGTTGTGTTTTCGCGGGTCGTGCCTTTCGAAAACAAAAAAACGTCTTTTTTCTTTTTTTTCTTTCTGAGAGTTACGGTTTTGCTTTCATGAGAGGCATGGCCGTGTCTCCTCAGAAAAGGAATAAAACGTGTTTTCTCTTTCGGAAATGGGAAAAACCTGTGCTCACGGTTCGGTTTCTTCGTCCGTTTTTTTGTGGAAATAATGTCAAAACCTATCAACAGGGGATCTAGTTTTGAAGATCTTGACGCTGAGAATTCAACAGTGAAAATGATTCGAGATTTGGACGCACGGTTTAAGAGATAAAATATTTTGAATAAACAAATCTAGAAAAAAGAAAAACTTCCAGATTGCGATAAGTGACGCACATGTATCGTGCCAATTGTGATAACCTGAGAAGGTGGGAGTGATCTTTGCAATGAGTATTACTCAATTAGTGATTTCGTCGCAACGTTGCATACACAAACTACCCGCATCGTTCATGGACCCAACTCCTATTTGAGGCGAATCCTATTTGGCGCTGTAGGCGCCTGTTATAGACCAGAGCAACTGGTTGATGAGCGCTCCTTTCGGATCCTTGTAACGATCACTTGCGGTGGGCTGACAGCTCATAGGTGTGGTCACGTGTCCCGTTCTGGACGCTACCTCTGAATTTTGTTTTTTTATTTCTGCATGCATTTTCGATTTTCTAACTGTCTTTTTTCTTTTTGGTTTTCCATCCCTCTTCCTTAGCTTTTGGACCTAAAAAGGAAAAAAAATTGGTTAAAAAATGTGATTTTTGCTTCTGCGAAAGGCACGGTTTTGCTTGCGCGAGACGCACGGTAGCGTCTCTTGGAAAAAATGCGTCCTGTTTTTTTCTTCGTCTTCTTCCGCAAGAGGTACGGTTTTGCTTCCGCGAGAGACACGGTTGCCTTTCGAAAACGAAAAGGAAACATGTTTTCAGTTTTTTTTCTTTCGCGAGAGGCACAGTTTTACTTCGGCGAAAGGCACGGGTTGTACTTCCGCAAGAGGTGCGGCCGTGCCTTTCGAAAACGAAAAGAAAAATGTTTTCTGTTTTTTTTCCTTTCGCGAGATGCACGGTTTTGTTCCTGCGGGAGGCACGGCCCTGCCTCTCCAAAATGAAAAAAAAATGTATGTTATGTTTTTTTTCTTTCACGAGAGACACGGTTGTGCTTTTGCGAGAGGCATAAATGCGCCTCTTTCAGAAAAAGAAAAAACCGTGCTTTTGGTTTGGTTAGAAAAAGTTCGTCAAACCTATCAATATATGATCTAGTTTTGAAGATTTCAACAGGAGGAATTCAACGGTAGAAACGGTTCAAGATTTGAACGCACAATTTACGAAATAAAATGTTTTGAATAAACGAATTTACAAAAAAGGGAAATACCCAAATTGCAACAAATAGCGCACATATAACACGTCACTCATTGATCTTTGCAAAAAATACTCTTCAATTAATTTCGGTGATAGACAAATTTACTAAACCAAAAGCACGGTTTTTTCTTTTTCTGAAAGAGGCGCATTTATGCCTCTCGCAAAAGTACAACCGTGTCTCTCGTGAAAGAAAAAAAACATAACATACATCAATATATGATCTAGTTTTGAAGATTTCAACAGGAGGAATTCAACGGTAGAAACGGTTCAAGATTTGAACGCACAATTTACGAAATAAAATGTTTTGAATAAACGAATTTACAAAAAAGGGAAATACCCAAATTGCAACAAATAGCGCACATATAACGCGTCACTCATTGATCTTTGCAAAAAATACTCTTCAATTAATTTCGGTGATAGACAAATTTACTAAAACGCGCGCACTGCGAATCGAACAGGCGACCTCACTCGTTGACACTCGTTCATGCAACCACCGCGCGATGAAGGAGGATCTGCTAAACTTCGACTCTTCTCGTTTTTATTCCTTCCTTCTCTATTTTCCCCCCTTTTTTCTTTTTTCCATTTTAGTTTTTTCTTGTTTATTTTTTCTTCCAGGTTTCCTTCCTCATCGTTTTTCGTTTATTCTTTTCTTAATTGCGTGAACATTTCCAAATTGATGATGTTTTTTTAATTTCATGAAATTTTATTTTCAAAATTAATGAAATTTTTTAGTGATTTTTTTAACAATGATGATTTGTTTTCAAACTCGATGAACTTTTTCTAGTTCGATGAACATTAATCAAATTTGATGAATTCTATTTAAAATTGATGAACTTTTTTTAAATTCAATGAACTTTTTTCGAAATTAGATGAACTTATTTTAAAATTGGATGAACTTTTTTCAGTTTTGTGAACATTTTTTCAAAATGGTAATTTTATTTTCAATATTTTGATGAAATTTTTTCAATTTTTTTGTGAACTATTTTTTACATTGATGAACTTTTTCCAAAATCATTGAACTTTTGTTTAATAGGGCAACGTTTTTCTTCATGTTCACATGCTTTTCCTGAAATCTGTGACGTTTGAGCGGCTATGAGCATTTAAATAATTAGCGCTGAGTTTTTTGAATTGGAACCAGATGTTCTAGTGCTTAGCCGAAGACCGGAAGGTAGTGTTTGTCACGAGTTCGATACGCCACGGGAATGTAGTATTTTTTTAATTCTTTTTGCGCATTTCAGCACCATTTTTGTGGCGGTTACCCTTCGTGGGCTGGCCCAGTTCAATGTGTAGCGTGCGCCGTTTCGCGCCTAGGAGCTCCCCTATTTGGCGCCCAAGGCGAGCTCCTACTCGGAGTTGTCCTGGATTCGCACAGGTTTCGAGCGAGCGACGCGATCTGCGCCGGCCCATTAATCATTTCAGCAATCCCAATTTTGCAAACCTTGTATAGATGACTAGACGGTTTTTTTCGGTCTTGGGAATCTTTTAGAAGTTTCCTGAACCGTTTTTTTCCTTACTTTTTTCTGTTGCTGTTTCTTTTTTGTTTTTCTTCTTTCCTGTTTCTTTTTTTTTGCTTTTTATCTCCTTTTTTGTTTACTATTTTTCCTTTTCAATATTTTTTAGATGTCCATCTTTTTCAAACTTTTTTTGCAAATCTAGAAAATGTTCACGTTTCCAAAAATGGTCACCTTTCAAAATTTGTTCAGGAGTTTCAAACAATTTTCACGTGTGCAAAAAAAGTTTGTGTTCCCAAAAAATGTTGCCATTTTCAAAAAATTGTTCCCAAATTTCAATTTTATTCGGGGAGTTCAAAAAAATTGTCTTTTGAAAATGTGCGCTTTTCCGAAAGTTGTTCACATTTTCAAATTTTGTTATTAGATTCAGAAAATGTTCCATTTTAAAAAAATTATAAAAATGTTCAACTTTTCTGCAAATGTTTGAGCCTTTTCAAAATATATTCATTTTTTTATTTTTTACTTTTATAAACACGAAAACAACATTTCTAATTTTATAAAGTTGTTTGGAAAATTCAAAAAATGTTTGTTTTTCCAAAAATTATTCACATGTTTAAACTTGTTCACGAGATTTAAAAACTTTTCACTGTTGCCAAAATATTATAAAAAATGAAACTTGTTCACATATTCAAATAATGTTCTGAATTTCAAAAGTTGTTCCGGTTAAAATTTATTCACAAATATGAAAAATGTTCATGTTTTCTAAATTTGTTCGTAAAGTCAAAAAATTGTTCGCATTTTCAAATTTTGTTTATGACTTTGAAAAACGTTCCTCTTTTCTAAAAATGTTATCGTTTTAAAAATCCATTCACGTTTTCAAATCTTGTTCAAGATAAAAAAAATTCCTTTTTTTCCCACAAAGTAGAGTTTTCTAATTTTTGTTCACGGATTGAAAAGTTTTCGCATTTCTAAAAATAATCCCCTTCTAAAAAATGTTCACGTACAAAATTTAAAAAGTTTCTGATTTTCTGTTGTCTTAGGTTCTTTGAGTCTCGCGCTTGTACATAAACAAGATAGGTCATTAGTAGAGATGGCAATGGGTACCCATTACCCGTGTACCCGCCGGGTAAAAACCCTATTAGGGTAAGGGTATGAGATAAAAAATTAACCATGGATATATAAATAGAAAAATATTAAACCCATCGGGCAGAATGGGTATGGGTATGGGATAGCATAACCCATACCCGTGTACCCATATACCCGCGTAAAATCTTTTAAGTGGGCCTTCACTAATCACTACTCATATCTAATCTAACTTCCCACAAAATCAGTTAGTCCACGAGATACATGTAGCACACATACACACGTACATGGAATGATAGAACATAGAAGGAATCTGCGTGATTAGGGTGATTTGGCTTTGGTGAATAATGAATAGAGATCACGTCCCATATTCTGAGAGACGGAGATTGATATCCTTCTGTCTCCTCCTGATCTCATCTCGGCTCCTTGCCTCCTCGGGCATCCCTAGTCGCCGGCGCCATTGCGTCCAGCTACTCGCTGCCTCGCCGTCGCTAGCGCTTCAGCCGCTCGGACGCCATGGATCTTGGGGATGAGGACCATAGCTTGCGCGAGGACGGCGACCAGGAGAAGGAGATGTAGCTCGCGCTCATGTGGACTGAGTCAGACGGCGGCAACCACCAGGGCCAGAGATGGCACCCGCCGGGTTTGGGTACGGGTGGAGTTACCCCATACCCTTACCCATCCCCTTTGAGCTTACCCATCACCCGTACCCATACCCGTCAACGGGTACAATTTTTTCCCATACACATCACCCTGCAGGGTCAATGGGTACCCACGGGTAAAAATACCCACGTGTGCACATATCAACTTGTGCAAGAAATAAGCATAAATGACAACATATCAACATAATTTATAGACATCAACGCATCGTAACAACATCACATACTTATAAACAACAACACATCATAAACGACATCACATTCTTATAAAAAACAGCACTTACTCGTAACAGCAACATATCATAAACAAAAATGCATTCCCGTAAAGAACATCATTTATTCATAGGCAGCAACACATAGTCATTTATTTTAAGTCACAAAATCACGACAAAGTATGCAGGTAATTTGATCGTACATAAGGCCACAAAATGAGCATCCCAATAAAGTTTCGACATTGTAACTAGTTCAATTAAAATAAACTCAACCAATCCGACAATAGCATAACGAAGACCTTGGCGCAATAAGTCTTCAATCTTGAGCATAACTCACGGAGTCCATCTCTCTACATCTCAAAGGGCCAAGTCTTGGTTGGAAACATGAATATAGTCATTTTTCAGAATTTTTCTTGTAGCATATGCACTCAAATACTCAATTGGCAAAGGAAATGTGTTGGTGAATACTAACCTGCATCCCCTCTTGAATGTCTTGAAGGCATGTCCAAAAGCTAGCATCTCCTTTATGAACATCTAGAACAACAATTTGTAGAGATGATGAAACAATAATTAGCAATAGTTAAATAACGAGTAAGTTTAAACAAATTACATTATTTGCTCACCTTTGCATTTGTTTCTAAGCCAATTTTGGGAGCACATCAAGACTTCCACCATATTAGGAGTTAGGCGGCTCCTATGCTCACTAAGTATTCTGCCACTTGTGCTAAATGCCGACTCTGAAGCAACTGTTGTCACGGGAATGGCAAATATATCTCTGGCAACCTTCCTTAATGTTGGATATCTTGTTCCAGCTATTTTTCATCAATCTAACATACTAAATACTTCTGTGTACGGCACTAGGCCATCTGTCAAGTACATATCTATTTCACCTTATAAAGAGCTACTGCAGGACTTTGCTTGGCAACAATGTCATTGAAAATATTCATGATGGCTGGAGCTTTCATTGAAGAAAGCAATTCTTCACATGGTTTATATTCATCTACTTCCACTTCATACTCCTCTATCAGTGAATGTAGTCTAGCTACTAATGCATCAACCAACTCCACACACTCATAAGAAGATGGCTCAATGCCATGAAGCATCGCAAAGCAAGCAGTCAACATATGCCTCTTGTACCGAGGATCAAGAAGTGTAGCCATCCCCATCAGATCTTGAATGTCCGTCCAATACTTATCAAATTTAGTAGTCATTTCCTCAGAGAGTTTTTTGATAATTGGGTTGCTAGAAGTGGCCCACTGTCTCATTTTCATTTTAATCTCACAGATTCTAGGGAAGTAAACATTAGCAGTCACTTAATTAGTTCCGGAGAACAACTTTGTTATCTCATAGAATAAGCCAAGTCTCTCCACCATCTCTGCAGCAAACTCCCATTCTTTATCACTAGGTAAATGCTCATGTTGTTTGTCAACTTGTTTTGCACGTTCAAAAACAACTCTGTATGGTAAAGCTACTTCTAGCATCATGAAAGTGGAATTCCACCTAGTTTTGCAATCAAGAAACAACTTTCTTGTTATTTTAATTTTTTTAAACTTAGCCATCTCCTCAAACTTCTCTATCCTTTTTCCTGTTGCTATCCAATATGCCACACTTTCCCTAATGTTTTCTATAGCTGACTTCATAACATCCAATCCATCCTTAACTATAAGATTTAAGATGTGTGCACTACAACGCATATGCAGTAGAGTACCTTCCAAAGGGAGCTTCTCCTTCCCTATCTTCCCCACAATCATCTCAATTGCCTTGTCATTGGTGGTGCAGTTATCCACAGTCACTGTCATCAGTTTTTCATCAATATTCCATTGAAGCAGGGAATCATAGAGCACTTCACATATCACTTCAGCTGTATGAGGAGCTGGAACATATACAAACCTACAGTATTCAGCAACATATAGTCATAAACAGTAGCACTTCATAGAAAGCAACACATACTAAACAGCAACACTTCTTAATCAGCAACCCATCATAAACAGCAACACATCATAAACAGCAGCACATCATAAACAACAGTATATGATCAGCAACACATACTATACAGCAGCACATAGTAGTACCTCATGATAACATTCCGAAGCTTCCAAGATTCATCAGTGAAATGAGCTGTAATAGCCATATATCCCTTCTTTTGGTGGTCCGCAGTCCACATATCTGTAGTGATAGCAACCCTAGATTGGTTCATAGTCATGTAATCAATTGTCTTCTTTCTTTCTTGGTTATAATCTTCCTCAATATCTTGCCTAAAAGAAAAAAGAAGAGGATACCATATGTTACCTCTTCATTGCATAGAACAAGATAAACAGAAATAAATCAAATAAACCCATGGCAAAGTATACCTAATAGTATTTCTTGTATGTAGCTTGAATAGTGGCTGAAGTGCATGAACAAACTTCCTAAAACCAGCATGGTCCACTATAGACAGTGGATACTCATGCAACACCAACATGTTACTAAGCTCTCTTCTAGCAACCTCTTGATCAAACGTATAGCTCTCCAAAAAAATGTTACCGTCCTCCTTAGCATTCATCCTCAATGATGGCTGACTCAATGTTTTGCCTCACTTCATCTTCAACATCTTGAGAGTACAAATCTTTAGATGAGAAGCAAGATGCTTTGTGCCTGCTCTAGGTCCTGGAGCAAGTTCCTTGTGACAATAGTTACACTTTGCTTTCCATTGTCCATTGATCCTCATCTTCTTCATTTCCAACCAAACTTTAGAAGTTAGCTTCCGTTTGCCTGCTTCATTGACCTCTTCCACCTCCTCCTCCTGTCCATCTTCATCATCTGAAAGAATGACATGATCTGCATCTTCATCCATTGGGGCAGATGTGTCACAAGGAGCATCTACCTGGCTGATTGAACTTGTACCACTGCAAAAGGAGCACAAATGAAAAAATACATCAAATTCTTGTAGTATTCTTAATATAATACTTGATTCTATATGTGCACTGAAAGTACGATGCTCATATATGCATCGTAACATCTCTACATATCATCTATATATATATATATATATATATATGCAAAAAAAGTGTATTCATCGCAACAACTATAAATAGTTAATTTTTTGTTTTCAGCATTACTTTCTTTTCGGTCGAACGATTTTATTTTGCAGGCAGAGTTAATTTCGATTTGTATAGCACTTTGTGTTTTTATTAACTGCAACTCATCATTTTTCTGACCAAAACGTGCATCTGCAGTGTTGTCTTAAATGGGCCTGAATCTTACTGTATTTTGTTAACTGTAAATAGTCTGAAACAAGTTAGAATGTCTCTGCATTTTTACCCCTGGGAAGGTACATGCTTACAAAAGAAGAAACGATCAGTTACCACCTCACATTAAATAGATCTAAAATCTGCCACCACCGATTCTATCTCTGCTATTACAATGCTAAAAAATCACACAGGGTCTGATGTACGTACTAGCACACAATTTGCTACGCTGAGCTCATCTCAGTAACAAATACATTTTTTCTCTTATATAAAAAGATCTCATTCATCACAGCAGCTATATACATCATGCATAGGCAGAAAACCAATACTTATCAACTTATATATGCAGGAAAAAAACATCGTATCATCACATAGCTATACATCTATGTATAGTCTACGAATGCATAAAATCATACACAAAATTCAAACTCACGATGCCAAAAGAGCCTTGCTTTTGTTCTTGTGCTTGGTGACAGTATAGGATCGACTAAGCGGGCTAGGGCAAGGCGGCCGGCTTGAAGTGTTGCGACGGGGCTGCACCTTGGACGCCGAGGCAGGAGGTAGAAGTCCTTTACGTCGGCCCGGGGCTTGGCCCTTTCCTGGCGGACGGAGACGGACGACACCACCCAACGATGGTGTTAGGCTTGGGACCAGGGTAGCCGCGCCATGCCCATGCTCCTGGCCCTGGTGGTTGCCGCCGTCTGACTCAGTCCACATGAGCGCGAGCTACATCTCCTTCTCCTGGTCGCCGTCCTCGCGCAAGCTATGGTCCTCATCCCCAAGATCCATGGCGTCCGAGCGGCTGAAGCGCTAGCGACGGCGAGGCAGCGAGTAGCTGGACGCAATGGCGCCGGCGACTAGGGATGCCCGAGGAGGCAAGGAGCCGAGATGAGATCAGGAGGAGACAGAAGGATATCAATCTCCGTCTCTCAGAATATGGGACGTGATCTCTATTCATTATTCACCAAAGCCAAATCACCCTAATCACGCAGATTCCTTCTATGTTCTATCATTCCATGTACGTGTGTATGTGTGCTACATGTATCTCGTGGACTAACTGATTTTGTGGGAAGTTAGATTAGATATGAGTAGTGATTAGTGAAGGCCCACTTAAAAGATTTTACGCGGGTATATGGGTACACGGGTATGGGTTATGCTATCCCATACCCATACCCATTCTGCCCGATGGGTTTAATATTTTTCTATTTATATATCCATGGTTAATTTTTTATCTCATACCCTTACCCTAATAGGGTTTTTACCCGGCGGGTACACGGGTAATGGGTACCCATTGCCATCTCTAACCAGGGCCAGGAGCATGGGCATGGCGCGGCTACCCTGGTCCCAAGCCTAACACCATCGTTGGGTGGTGTCGTCCGTCTCCGTCCGCCAGGAAAGGGCCAAGCCCCGGGCCGACGTAAAGGACTTCTACCTCCTGCCTCGGCGTCCAAGGTGCAGCCCCGTCGCAACACTTCAAGCCGGCCGCCTTGCCCTAGCCCGCTTAGTCGATCCTATACTGTCACCAAGCACAAGAACAAAAGCAAGGCTCTTTTGGCATCGTGAGTTTGAATTTTGTGTATGATTTTATGCATTCGTAGACTATACATAGATGTATAGCTATGTGATGATACGATGTTTTTTTCCTGCATATATAAGTTGATAAGTATTGGTTTTCTGCCTATGCATGATGTATATAGCTGCTGTGATGAATGAGATCTTTTTATATAAGAGAAAAAATGTATTTGTTACTGAGATGAGCTCAGCGTAGCAAATTGTGTGCTAGTACGTACATCAGACCCTGTGTGATTTTTTAGCATTGTAATAGCAGAGATAGAATCGGTGGTGGCAGATTTTAGATCTATTTAATGTGAGGTGGTAACTGATCGTTTCTTCTTTTGTAAGCATGTACCTTCCCAGGGGTAAAAATGCAGAGACATTCTAACTTGTTTCAGACTATTTACAGTTAACAAAATACAGTAAGATTCAGGCCCATTTAAGACAACACTGCAGATGCACGTTTTGGTCAGAAAAATGATGAGTTGCAGTTAATAAAAACACAAAGTGCTATACAAATCGAAATTAACTCTGCCTGCAAAATAAAATCGTTCGACCGAAAAGAAAGTAATGCTGAAAACAAAAAATTAACTATTTATAGTTGTTGCGATGAATACACTTTTTTTGCATATATATATATATATATATATATATATATATAGATGATATGTAGAGATGTTACGATGCATATATGAGCATCGTACTTTCAGTGCACATATAGAATCAAGTATTATATTAAGAATACTACAAGAATTTGATGTATTTTTTCATTTGTGCTCCTTTTGCAGTGGTACAAGTTCAATCAGCCAGGTAGATGCTCCTTGTGACACATCTGCCCCAATGGATGAAGATGCAGATCATGTCATTCTTTCAGATGATGAAGATGGACAGGAGGAGGAGGTGGAAGAGGTCAATGAAGCAGGCAAACGGAAGCTAACTTCTAAAGTTTGGTTGGAAATGAAGAAGATGAGGATCAATGGACAATGGAAAGCAAAGTGTAACTATTGTCACAAGGAACTTGCTCCAGGACCTAGAGCAGGCACAAAGCATCTTGCTTCTCATCTAAAGATTTGTACTCTCAAGATGTTGAAGATGAAGTGAGGCAAAACATTGAGTCAGCCATCATTGAGGATGAATGCTAAGGAGGACGGTAACATTTTTTTGGAGAGCTATACGTTTGATCAAGAGGTTGCTAGAAGAGAGCTTAGTAACATGTTGGTGTTGCATGAGTATCCACTGTCTATAGTGGACCATGCTGGTTTTAGGAAGTTTGTTCATGCACTTCAGCCACTATTCAAGCTACATACAAGAAATACTATTAGGTATACTTTGCCATGGGTTTATTTGATTTATTTCTGTTTATCTTGTTCTATGCAATGAAGAGGTAACATATGGTATCCTCTTCTTTTTTCTTTTAGGCAAGATATTGAGGAAGATTATAACCAAGAAAGAAAGAAGACAATTGATTACATGACTATGAACCAATCTAGGGTTGCTATCACTACAGATATGTGGACTGCGGACCACCAAAAGAAGGGATATATGGCTATTACAGCTCATTTCACTGATGAATCTTGGAAGCTTCGGAATGTTATCATGAGGTACTACTATGTGCTGCTGTATAGTATGTGTTGCTGATCATATACTGTTGTTTATGATGTGCTGCTGTTTATGATGTGCTGCTGTTTATGACGGGTTGCTGATTAAGAAGTGTTGTTGTTTAGTATGTGTTGCTTTCTATGAAGTGCTACTGTTTATGACTACATGTTGCTGAATACTGTAGGTTTGTATATGTTCCAGCTCCTCATACAGCTGAAGTGATATGTGAAGTGCTCTATGATTCCCTGCTTCAATGGAATATTGATGAAAAACTGATGACAGTGACTGTGGATAACTGCACCACCAATGACAAGGCAATTGAGATGATTGTGGGGAAGATAGGGAAGGAGAAGCTCCCTTTGGAAGGTACTCTACTGCATATGCGTTGTAGTGCACACATCTTAAATCTTATAGTTAAGGATGGATTGGATGTTATGAAGTCAGCTATAGAAAACATTAGGGAAAGTGTGGCATATTGGATAGCAACAGGAAAAAGGATAGAGAAGTTTGAGGAGATGGCTAAGTTTAAAAAAATTAAAATAACAAGAAAGTTGTTTCTTGATTGCAAAACTAGGTGGAACTCCACTTTCATGATGCTAGAAGTAGCTTTACCATACAGAGTTGTTTTTGAACGTGCAAAACAAGTTGACAAACAATATGAGCATTTACCTAGTGATAAAGAATGGGAGTTGGTTGCAGAGATGGTGGAGAGACTTGGCTTATTCTATGAGATAACAAAGTTGTTCTCCGGAACTAATTAAGTGACTGCTAATGTTTACTTCCCTAGAATCTGTGAGATTAAAATGAAAATGAGACAATGGGCCACTTCTAGCAACCCAATTATCAAAAAACTCTCTGAGGAAATGACTACTAAATTTGATAAGTATTGGACGGACATTCAAGATCTAATGGGGATGGCTACACTTCTTGATCCTCGGTACAAGAGGCATATGTTGACTGCTTGCTTTGCGATGCTTCATGGCATTGAGCCATCTTCTTATGAGTGTGTGGAGTTGGTTGATGCATTAGTAGCTAGACTACATTCACTGATAGAGGAGTATGAAGTGGAAGTAGATGAATATAAACCATGTGAAGAATTGCTTTCTTCAATGAAAGCTCCAGCCATCATGAATATTTTCAATGACATTGTTGCCAAGCAAAGTCCTGCAGCAGCTCTTTATAAGGTGAAATAGATATGTACTTGACAGATGGCCTAGTGCCGTACACAGAAGTATTTAGTATGTTGGATTGATGGAAAATAGCTGGAACAAGATATCCAACATTAAGGAAGGTTGCCAGAGATATATTTGCCATTCCCGTGACAACAGTTGCTTCAGAGTCGGCATTTAGCACAAGTGGCAGAATACTTAGTGAGCATAGGAGCCGCCTAACTCCTAATATGGTGGAAGTCTTGATGTGCTCCCAAAATTGGCTTAGAAACAAATGCAAAGGTGAGCAAATAATGTAATTTGTTTAAACTTACTCGTTATTTAACTATTGCTAATTATTGTTTCATCATCTCTACAAATTGTTGTTCTAGATGTTCATAAAGGAGATGCTAGCTTTTGGACATGCCTTCAAGACATTCAAGAGGGGATGCATGTTAGTATTCACCAACACATTTCCTTTGCCAATTGAGTATTTGAGTGCATATGCTACAAGAAAAATTCTGAAAAATGACTATATTCATGTTTCCAACCAAGACTTGGCCCTTTGAGATGTAGAGAGATGGACTCCGTGAGTTATGCTCAAGATTGAAGACTTATTGCGCCAAGGTCTTCGTTATGCTATTGTCGGATTGGTTGAGTTTATTTTAATTGAACTAGTTACAATGTCGAAACTTTATTGGGATGCTCATTTTGTGGCCTTATGTACGATCAAATTACCTGCATACTTTGTCGTGATTTTGTGACTTAAAATAAATGACTATGTGTTGCTGCCTATGAATAAATGATGTTCTTTACGGGAATGTATTTTTGTTTATGATATGTTGCTGTTACGAGTAAGTGCTGTTTTTTATAAGAATGTGATGTCGTTTATGATGTGTTGTTGTTTATAAGTATGTGATGTTGTTACGATGCGTTGATGTCTATAAATTATGTTGATATGTTGTCGTTTATGCTTATTTCTTGCACAAGTTGATATGTGCACACGTGGGTATTTTTACCCGTGGGTACCCATTGACCCTGCAGGGTGATGTGTATGGGAAAAAATTGTACCCGTTGACGGGTATGGGTACGGGTGATGGGTAAGCTCAAAGGGGATGGGTAAGGGTATGGGGTAACTCCACCCGTACCCAAACCCGGCGGGTGCCATCTCTGATCATTAGCACCGTTGGTTAGCAATGCACGCACAGGTACATGAGATCGTGAGATCGAACCCATGCGAGCGCATATATTTTTTTGCGAATTTTAGCGGCTACAGTGCCGATGTTTTTTTTTTTTGAGACATACAGTGCCGAAGCTGGTTTACAACGCTCGCGGCAGCCTCTATTGGGCCGGCCCAGTCGCGCTCATCCTTGTGCATCGCGTCTCTGTTTGACGCAAAACGCGTCAAATAGGACCCTCCTACTCGGCGCTCTAAGCGCCAGTTAGGGCTGCTGGCTCTAACAAGAGACAGAGTGGGGCGGCCTAGAAAACGGCTGAAAAAACATACTGGTTTTTTCATCGATTTTAAAAAAAGTTCATCGAAAAAAGATAAAGGTTCATCGATTTGAATAAAAAAGTACAAGAATTTGAAAAAAAAATCCATCAAGTAAGGAAGAAGAAGAAAAAAAAAGAGAATGAAAAAGGGAAAAATAAAAAAGGAATGAAGAATAGACGAAAGAAGATGTAACTTACCAGATTGGCCTATGTGGTGGCGCGGTTACTCAAGTGCTCCTCGATACGTGAGGTCACTCGTTTGATTCAGGAGATGGGTCGGCCTAGCCTGGAGGGAATGTGTGCGCCCGTTAGTGCAGCGTCAAATAGGGATTGCCCCGGTTAGAGTGCTTTTTGCAAACCGGTGCACACCCCTCAACAACACTGTAAATCTAAATGGGCCGGTCCAAGTATGTCTTTTTTCACCGTTTTTTTGGAACCTTTCCGTGCTTGTTATGATGGTCTGTGTGGGTGGGTTTTTTCTGGTTATTCCCCAGCACGGCTTTTGCCTGTTTTTCTTAATATTTTTATTTTTCTTGTTCATTTCATTTTGTTTTATGCTTTTCCCCATTTTTTATTATCAAATTCATGAACTTTTCACAAATCTATAACTTTTACCAAATATGAAAAAAAATCCAGTTTTCATGATATTTTTTTCAAACCCATGATTTTTTCGGAAATTAGTGAACTTTTCAAATCTTTGAAATCTTCTTTTAAAATTCACAACAAAAATGTAATCTTTTTTGGAATTTAGTAAACTTTTAAAAAAATTGTGAAAATTTTGAACTTTTTCCAAATCTCATGAATTTTTTCCATTTTTCTGAGCTTTTCCATTTTTTAAAAAGTCAATGGTCAACCGGTGTTGGTCGTCCCGTCAACGGTCGCAGGTCCACTGGGTAACCTTAAAACAAGAAATGCTGCGTCGGCCCATATACTCCAGCGCTTGAGCGCCAGTTATCTTAGCCAGCGCCTAAGGCGCCAATTAGGAGCGCTTGCTCATTGACCCGATCGGACGTCGATCTTCTTCTCTCGGGGAGCTTTCTAATCTATCTTATTGTACATTTCACCTTGATTACTTCTACACTAGTTAAATACTCATGTGTTGCCAAGAAATAACTTACATAAATAAGCGCACCAAATACCTCGTGTTGATAGTTGTCCCAAACTCTCTTCATTTTCCCGATAAAAGGCCAAGACCATACAATCAAAAGAGTTCATGGCTGTTTGGATTGCCACCCAAGTTGGCCACACTAATAAATTGAGCATGTCCTTAGGGCAACTCGAATGCGCTGACGCAAACGGATGTGGATTTGGTTTGCTTTTCGTCTGTTTGGGTCGGCCGTAGGGGGGACGTCTTGCCTCGTTTGTGTGTTTGCTAGTCAGTGCACCCAACGTAACGATGCATTTCGTCCGCGCAACTGATGACCCACAAGTATAGGGGATCAATCATAGTTCTTTCAATAAGTAAGAGTGTCGAACCCAACGAGAAACAGAAGGAAATGACAAGTAGTTTTCAGCAAGGTATTCTCTGCAAGCACTGAAATTATAAGTAACGAGTAGTTTGATAGCAAGATAATTTGTAACGAGCAACTAATGGTAACGGTAACAAAAGTGCAGCAAGGTAGCCCAATCCTTTTGAGACAAAGGACAGGCTAAAACGGTCTCTCATGATAAGAAAAGCGCTCTTGAGGGTACACGGGAATTTCATCTAGTCATTTTCGTCATGTTGGTTTGATTTGTGTTCGTTACTTTGATAATTCGATATGTGGGTGGACCGGTGCTTAGGTGTTGTTCTTACTTAAACAAATCTCCTACTTATGATTAACCCCCTCGCAAGCATCCGCAACTACGAGAAAAGTATTAAGATAAAATCTAACCATAACATTAAACTTTTGGATCCAAAGCAGTCCCTTACAAAGTAGCGCATAAACTAGGGTTTAACTTTCTGTCACTCTCGCAACCCATCATCTAATAACTACTCCACAATACATTCCCTTAGGCCCAAATATGGTGAAGTGTCATGTAGTCGACATTCACATGACACCACTAAGGGAATCACAACATACATACCATCAAAATATCGAACACATATCAAGTTCACATGATTACTTGCAAAAAGATTTCTCCCATGACCTCAAGAACAAAAGTAACTACTCACAAATGATAATCATGCTCAAGATCAAAGGGGCATTAAATAGCATAATGGATTTGAAAACATATAATCTTCTACCAAATAAACCATATAGTAACCAACTACAAGATGTAATCAACACTACTAGTCACCGACAAACACCAACCTAAGGTTCCGGTACAAAGATTGAACACGAGAGATGAATTAGGGTTTGAGAGGAGATGGCGCTATGATGTTGACGGAGATTGCCCTCCCCAAGATGCGAGAGTGGTTGGTGATGACGATGACGATGATTTCCCCCTCTGGGAAGGAAGTTCCCCCGACGGAATCGCTCCGCCAGAGGGCAAAAGTGCTTCTGCCCAAGTTCCACCTCGGGACGATGATGCTTCGTCCCGAAAGTCATCTCTTTATTTTTTTCTAGGTCAAAATGACTTATATACCAGAAGAGGGGCACCGGAGGTGGGCCAAGGAGGGCACAACCCACCAGGGCGTGCCTGGGCTCCCTGGCGCGCCCAGGTGGGTTGTGCCCACCTGGTGGGCCCCCTCTGGTACTTATTTGCTCCAATGATTGTTATATATTCCACAACAATTCTCCGTGAAGTTTCAGCTCATTTGGAGTTGTGCAGAATAGGTAGCCTGGCATAGCTTTTTCAGGTCCAGAATTCCAGCTGCCGGTATTCTCCCTCTTTGTGTGAACCTTGCATATTATGAGAGAAAATGCATTAGAATTATTACAAAAAGCATTATTATGCATAAAAATATTATAAATAACAGTAGGTAAACATGATGCAAAATGGACGTATCAACTCCCCCAAGTTTAGACCTCGCCTGTCCTCAGGCGAAAACCAAAATCGAAAACATGTCCACATGCTTAGAGAGGGAGATGTCAATAAAAATAAAATACGGACATAGAAGCATCATGTATATTATTATAACATTAACAAACTTTATCATAGAACTTTTATCACATAGCTTTTATCATAAACTTCTCATGAATAACTAACAATTCATCACAACATCGAAGTATAAAGCATAAACTCTATTGGAAACAAACAAACTATGTTCTCACTCAACTTTGCAACTACAATTCATCATCTTTTCAAGAAGGGTCACGTATCAGAGCCCTTTTGGCAAGTCCACATACTCAACCATCATATAGTCTTCTATGATTGCTAACACTCACCGCATACACGCGAGCAAAAAGTTTCAACCGGACACATAGAAAGATAGGGGCTTATATATTTCGCCACCCAACACACTCACCTCAAGGGTGATGTCAACAATAATAACTCATGCTACCCATATCCAACTGGATATATGTGCCTAGATCTTTCCTCACCACATGATGCTTGCCAAAAGAGGAAATAAAAAGGAATAGAGAGACAAAATTTGACTCTTGCATAAAAGTAAATACATA
The DNA here is from genome assembly GCF_018294505.1 of Triticum aestivum. Lineage (NCBI taxonomy): Eukaryota > Viridiplantae > Streptophyta > Magnoliopsida > Poales > Poaceae > Triticum > Triticum aestivum. Next base: position 167,207,752 of record NC_057794.1, read on the forward strand.
AAAGTAAAAGATAGTCCCTTCACAGAGGAAAGCAGAGGTTGCCATGCGCTTTTTTGTTTGTATGCTCAACCTCTTAGTGCAAAAGAATGTCACGTTATATTGCCCCTTATGATATGCAGTCTGTCGTTTTTATTCTTTGCCATCACAAGTTTGTACAACACTCAATTTTCTTTTACACTAAATGATCCAACGCTTTTAGAAGCAATTTTTATTGCCTTATTGCACCGATGACAACTTACTTGAAGGATCTTACTCAATCCATAGGTAGGTATGGTGGACTCTCAAAACAAGATTTGGGTTTAAGGGTTTTGGATGCACAAGTAGTATCTCTACTTAGTGCGGAATTTTTGGCTAGCAAAGATGGGGGGCAAGCACCACATGTTAAAGGATCTATGACAATATAACTTCTATGTGAATATGAACAAACATAAATCATTATGCTTCTTCCTTGTCCAACGCCAATAATTTTGGCATATATATTTTGATGGGGGCTCACAATCACAAAAGATGTCTAGGATAGTGTATTTGCATGTGAATCTTCTCTTCCCTTATTAATTCTTTCATGAATTGCACAATTGACCAATGCTATGTTTGTAAATCTCCAATAATTTTTTCTACTTATACTCTTCCTTATGTGATGTCATTACTTACCATAAGATTAGCATATGATATTTTTCATTCATTTCCTTTCCTTTTAATTGTGAAAGTAAAGAGAACAAAACTTCAAACCAAACTTTATTATATATCTCGCACATGATTACAACGATAGATCACTAAGCAAATACTCGAAAAGAAAGGATCGAACTGAACTTATATTCAACTAAAGCAAAAGATAACTGAAGATCGAACTAAGATAAGTAAAGGCAAAAGATAGTGGAGGTGATACGATACCGGGACACCTCCCCCAAACTTGGCACAAGCCAAGGGGAGTGCCCATACCGGATACTCAAGTTTCCTTTGGCGATGAACACTTCAAAAAGAGACACATTGATGTCTAATACACAACTTTATTCTTATAGACACGTGTTGAACCTCCAAGCGCAGAGTTTTGTAGGACAGTAACAATTTTTCCTCAAGTGGATGACCTAAGGTTTATCAATCCGTGAGAGGTGTAGGATGAAGATGGTCTCTCTCAAACGACCCTGCAACCAAATACAAGAAATCTCTTGTCTCCCCAACACACCCAATACAATGGCAAATTGTATAGGTGCACTAGTTCAGCGAAGATATGGTGATAAAAGTGTAATATTGATGGTAGAAATATATTTTTATATTCTGAATAAATAAAAACAGCAAGGTAGCAAATAGTAAACGGGCACAAAAACGGTATTGCAATGCTTAAAAATGAGGCCTAGGGTCCGTACTTTTGCTAGTGCAATCTCTCAATAGTGCTAATATAATTGGATCATATAATCATCCCTCAACGTGCAACGAAGAACCACTCCAAAGTTCCTATCTAGCGGAGAACATAAGACGAAATTGTTTGTAGGGTACGAAACCACCTCAAAGCTATTCTTTCCGATCAATCTATCCTAGAGTTCGTACTAAAATAACATAGAGCTATTCTTTTCGATTGATCTAACCAAGAGGTCGTACTGAAATAACACCAAAGCAAATTCAGATTCATAATATTCAATCCAACACAAAGATCTTCAAAGAGCGCCCCAAGATTTCTACCGGAGAAACAAAGACAAGAACGTGCATCAACCCCTATGCATAGATTACCCCAATGTCACCTCGAGAATTCGTGAGTTGAGTGCCAAAACATATATCAAGTGAATCAATACGATACCCCATTATCACCACAAGTATTCAATTGCAAGACATATATCAAGTGTTCTCAAATCCATAAAAGTATTCAATCCGATAACAGCAAAATCTCAAAGAGAAAAACTCAATTCATCACAACAAGATAGAGAGGGGAAAACACCATATGATCCAACTATATTAACAAAGCCCGCGATACATCAAGATCGTGACATCTCAAGAACATGAGAGAGAGAGAGAGAGAGATTAAACACATAGCTACTGGTACAAACCCTCAACCCCGAGGGTGGACTACTCCCTCCTCATTGTGGTGGCCGTCGGGATGATGAAGATGGCCATCGAAGATGATTCCCCCCTCTGGCAGGGTGCCGAAACAGGGTCTAGATTGGTTTTCGGTGGCTACAGAGTGATAGAGGCTAAGGTGTCCCGATGTTTCGATGAGATGGTGGCTATCGTTTTCTGTGGGAGTCGACCTTGACGATCCGACTACGAACGTGCAAGACGTCGCGCCTTAGCAATCGCTAAACCAACTTCCGAGGGTTATTGATCACGCCGGAGCACGATCAACCTGACCACGAGGGTCTGTTTCCTGCGAGCAAACGAAGAACAAGCAAGAAACTGAGATTGCAATCAGGATATTGCGAATATAAGATGAAAGCTTTATTGATCAAGGTGGGGTTCTGTGACGTCTTGGTCTGGTCGTTGGACACAAACGAAGTACGCGAAGTTGCAGCTATGGCGAACTTTTAATCTAAACAAAACCCAAAGTCTAAACGACGCCCTAAGGGCTGTATATATGGAGGAAGAGGGGGGAATTTCGTGGCCCTTGAGGGTGGGGTCCGAAACCAACCTAACTCTTGTTTCCCCACACATACGGACTCTAAAAATAGCCTATACTTAAGTATTTCGAAATTACATGGGCCTGGCCCATTAATAAGGTGACGCAGCACCTAGAATAGCCTATGGACGAATATTATGAAGTGGCATCTTGTATATTTCGTCCAAGGCTTCATGCACTCCTTATGGCGGCTTCAAAGTCCTGAAATCATCACTTGTAACTCCGTTCTTGATCCCCTTGCGCATGCCATCAACTCCATGCGTGTTCTTGCTCCAATGTTCATCCTTCTCCAAGCTAGGCCCTTCATTTGTAAGCAAAACAAATGTATCCAATTTAGGCAGCATCATAATCTCATGAACATTAGAATCATTACCAAGAAACGAAAGTACCTGGTAATTTAATTGGCGTGCGCGAGCTCTAGTAATTGGTCCAGTATATGTAACAGTAGGGGCTGTGGGTGTAACAATGGTATTGATGTCCTCATCATCCTCCCCTTCTTGAAACGAAGTCGTCCTCGACGGAAGCGCATCTTCCTCACCCAAATAAGGCTTCAAATCTGCAATGTTAAAAGTGGGACTAACCCCAAAATCTACAGGTAGCTCAAGTTTATATGCATTATCATTTATTTTCTCTAACACCTTAAAAGGACCATCAGCACGTGGCATTAGCTTTATTTGCGCAGATTAGGAAATCTATCTTTACGCAAATGTAACCAAACAAGATCTCCAGGCGCAAACACAACATGTTTTCTACCCTTATCTTCAGGAAGTTTATATTTAGCATTCATACGCTCAATGTTTTCCTTAATTAACTCATGCATTTTTAAAATCAATTCAGAACGTTCTTTAGCATCAAAATTAACCTTCTCTGAAGATGGAAGAGGCAACAAATCAATAGGTGCACGAGGTAGGAAACCATACACAATTTCAAAAGGGCACATCTTAGTAGTAGAATGCAATGAACGATTATAAGCAAATTCAATATGAGGCAAGCATTCTTCCCACATTTTCTTGTTATTCTTCAAAACAGCCCTAAGCATAGTAGACAATGTTCTATTGACTACTTCAGTTTGTCCATCAGTTTGGGGGTGACAAGTAGTACTAAAAAGCAGCTTAGTCCCCAACTTAGCCCATAAACATCTCCAAAAGTGGCTAAGAAATTTAGTATCACGATCTGAAACAATAGTATTTGGCACACCATGTAAGCGAATAATTTCACGAAAGAACAAATCATCAACATTAACATCATCATCGCTTTTATGACATGGTATAAAGTGTGCCATTTTCGAGAACCTATCCACGACAACAAATATGCTATCCCTCCCCTTCTTTGTTTGAGGTAAACCTAAAACAAAGTCCATAGATATATCCTCCCAAGGAACACTAGGTACAGGCAAAGGCATATATAAACCATGAGGATTGAGTCGTGACTTAGCTCTTTGACATGTAGTGCAGCGAGCAACAAAACGCTCAACATCCCGTCTCATCTTTGGCCAAAAGAAATGTGTAGCAAGTATATCCTCCGTCTTCTTGACGCCAAAGTGTCCCATTAATCCTCCTCCATGCGCCTCCTGCAACAACAAAAGACGAACGGAGCTAGCTGGAATGCATAGCTTGTTAGCACGAAACACAAATCCATCGTTAAGAACGAACTTGTTCCAAGTTCTCCCTTCCTTACAATTCTGCAATACATCTTTAAATTCAGCATCATGAACATATTGATCTTTGATGGTCTCCAAACCAAATATTTTAAAGTCAAGTTGTGAAAGCATAGTATAACAACGAGACAAGGCATCAGCAATAACATTTTCTTTACCCTTCTTGTGTTTAATGACATAAGGGAAAGTCTCAATGAATTCAACCCATTTAGCATGTCTACGGTTCAGTTTTGCTTGACTTTTAATGTGTTTCAAAGATTCATGATTAGAATGTATAACAAATTCCTTGGGCCATAAATAATGTTGCCATGTTTCTAAGGTCCGAACAAGAGCATATAATTCTTTATCATAAGTAGAATAGTTCGGACTAGGCCCACTCAATTTTTCAGAAAAGTATGCAACAGGTTTTCCATCTTGTAATAACACACCTCCTAATCCAATTCCACTAGCATCACATTCAAGCTCAAAAGTCTTATTGAAATTAGGAAGTTGGAGTAAAGGAGCATGTGTCAACTTATCTTTCAATACCGTGAAGGCTTCTTCCTGTGCGGTACCCCAAACAAAAGGCACATCCTTCTTTGTAAGCTCGTTGAGAGGTGCAGCAATGGTGCTGAAATCTCTCACAAAACGCCTAGAGAAACCAGCGAGGCCAAGGAAACTCCTCACTTGTGTGACCGTTTTGGGCTGCGGCCAACTCTCAATAGCTTCAATCTTGGCTTTATCAATTTAAATTCCCTGTGGAGTACAACATAGCCAAGAAAAGATACTCGGTCCGTGCAAAAGGTGCACTTTCCAAGGTTTCCAAACAAACGTGCATCACGTAGAGCAATAAAAACAGCACGTAAATGTTCCAAATGTTCCTCCAAAGATTTGCTATAAATCAATATGTCATCAAAGTAAACTACCACAAATCGTCCAATGAAAGCACGTAAAACTTCGTTCATTAACCTCATGAAAGTACTAGGTGCATTAGTTAACCCAAAAGGCATGACTAACCACTCATATAATCCAAACTTAGTTAAATGCTGTTTTCCATTCATCACCCAATTTCATACAAATTTGATGGTATCCACTACGCAAATCAACTTTGGAGAATATTGTAGAGCCACTCAGTTCATCAAGCATATCATCTAGCCTAGGAATAGGATGACGATAACGAATAGTAATATTATTAATACCTCTACAATCAACGCACATACGCGACGTACCATCCTTTTTCGGCACTAAAATGATAGGAACAACACAAGGACTAAGGGATTCGCGTATATAACCTTTGTCGAGCAGTTCTTGTACTTGACGCATAATCTCCTTCGTCTCCTCTGGATTGGTACGGTATGGTGCACGGTTGGGTAGCGAAGCACCGGGAATTAAGTCAATTTGATGCTCAATCCCTCGAATAGGTGGTAATCCTGGTGGCACGTCTTGTGGAAAGACGTCAGCGAACTCCTCCAAAATGTTAGTGACAGCAGGGGGAAAAGAGGAAGGCACGTCCTCGAATGAAAATAATGCCTCTTTGCACACAAAAGCATAGCAAACAGATTTGCTAAAATCTAGCTCATCAATATCAGATTTGGTGGCAAGTAAACATGCACTTTTCAATTTAATTTCAGAAACAACAGTAGATGGTTTATTATTAGGCTTCATTTGGTGCTCAAATTCTTTTGCCACAATCTGATTTTCACTCTTATTTGTCTCCTGTTTTGCTTTATTAGCTCTACTAATATCATCTTTCAAAATGGGATCAGGAGTCATAGGAAGCAAAGTAATATTTTTATCATTATGAACAAGAGTATACTGATTGTTTCTACCATGGTGTACAGAATTTTTATCAAATTGCCATGGTCTACCAAGTAATAAGGAACATGCTTGCATAGGTACCACATCACAATCAACATAATCAGCATATGTAGAGATACTAAAATGCACACGAACAGTACGTGTTACCTTAACCTTGCCGCTGTTGTTGAACATTGGATGTAGTAAGGATGTGGATGTGGTCTTGTGGTGAGAGATAGCTTCTCCACCATCTCCATGCTAGCCAAGTTATTGCAGCTCCCTCCATCTATGATCACGCGAACAGAATGTTCCTTCACAACTCCCTTTGTATGGAACAAATTATGCCTCTAATTTTGCTCAGCTTGTGTAACCTGCACACTCAAAACACGTTGAGCAACTAAACATTCATACCTGTCAGCATCTTCAGGAGCCATGTATTGTGTCTCATGATCAGAATCGTCTCCACCGTGTTCTTCACGTGTAATAAGAGCCAAAGTCTCCTCATCATAGTCACTAGCGGACTCATACCCACCATCCTCAGTAACAATCATCACACGCTTAGATGGGCATTCTCTCGCATAATGACCTCCACCCTTGCAACGTCGACAAATAATATCATGTGTTTGCCCTGTTGATGCCATGGATGAAGAAGAGCTCTTTGCAGGCCCAGAAGGTGTGCTCTTGGCAGATAGTGGTGATTGTGCCTGCTTTATTGTATCACGGTTGGAGGTGGCAGCCGACGGAGGCGCCGGTGTAGCAGAACGTGTGGAAGTAGATGATGCACGTGGTGTCCATGATGAAGGCCGACCTGCAGAAAAGTTAGTCCGCGCCAATGCCTGTCGATCCTGCACTTCACGTTCAGCTTTACAAGCAAGATGGAATAAACGAGTGATATTAGTATACTCCTTATACTCTAGAATCGTCTGAATCTCTCTATTTAATCCACCCATAAAACGTGCAAGCATAGCTTCATTCTCCTCAACAATACCACATCTAATCATGCCAGTTTGTAATTCCTGATAATATTCTTCTACAAAAATTTTTCCCTGTCTTAAGCGCTGCAATTTTTGAAGTAATTCACGTTGATAATATGGTGGAACCCAACGAGTACGCATAGCAGTTTTCAAAGCAGCCCAAGTAGCCGGAATAGGATATATTCTACAATGCTCAGACCACCAAACATATGCAAAACTAGTGAATGCACAAACAGCAGCAGGAACACGTCTCTCATCGGGATATTGTAAACATGTAAATTGTTGTTCAGTTTCTAACTCCCAAGTAAGATATATATCAGGAACATATCTACCCTCAAATGGTGGAATATTCAATTTTAGTTTAGGGAGATGGTCATGATCTCGTACCTGAGGGTGAGCCCTACCATTGGCATTATTTGCATGTGGACGACCTGGTGGTTGCTGTGCTGGTGGTGGCACGTAGTTCTGATTTTGATCAACCTCATCCTCATAATATCCCACATAATCATCCTCCTCCACATCAGCAGTAGGAGCCACAGAAGTATCAACAGCAGCACCAGCAGTTTGGCCCGACTGAAGAGGGACACGGCTCGCTCGGCGGAGGGCTGTTTCCCGACGTGGAGGTAGTCGATGTTGTTGCTGTTGTTGCAGAGGTGCGGCAGGAGCAGCCGATGGTGGTGGTGGAAAACGCGAAAGCAATTCAGCAAACTTGTTATCGAGCTTTGTTTCAAACGTCTTCTCCATGCCATCTATCTTCTCCATGGCCTCTTCAAATCTGTTTATCACATCTTGCACCTATCCACTCATCATTTGCTGAAACGTATCATGAAGCTCCTTGTTCGTCAAGTTCTCCCAGTCAGTCTCGTCGGCTTGTGATCCTGGCATGGTTAGCAGCAATAGAAACACACAAGAATATGATCCTATAGACTACTAACAAGTGGTGGTGGTGGCGGGTGTCACAAATCCGTCAAGCAAATCTCAAATTCTTACCAGTTCTTACCCAGCAGCAGGCGGTGATCGGCAACCGTTGTAGTCAAAACTCTCAAAAGCTTGGATAGAGCGATTGCCAGAGAGAGTCAAACGCACAACGTAGATGTATGTGGAGCTGGGAAGGCTTATAGTATGGTGGCAAAAAGGGTCAGCAATAATCAATTCAGAGATGCAAAGTTGAATAAACGCTCAACGATGGTACTGTGCTGGTCCTAGGCTAGACCGTGCTAGAGACGCGAGCCTAGAACACTAACAAAATCACGGCGCTGCACGTAAATAAGGGAAAAGCACACTCTGGAACTCTTTTTTTTCGCTCTTTTTTTTGCGCTCCTTTTTTTGCGCTCCTTTTTTTGCGCTCCTCTTTTTTTTGCGAAAAATCACTATAATGGCGAGTGTCTCAAAACTCTTCCCTCGTCAAACTGATAGGATGGGCACGAATTTTTTTTCACTTTTTTTCGGAAATCAGGGCAGCGACGACGAAAAAGTGTGACAAGCACTATGATGGCACGTGGCTCAAAAGACTCAGAAAAGCCTAAAAATAGGATAGGGAAAAAAAATTTGCCCGTGAAAATTTTGGCCTAAAAACTGCCCGGGGGTCTCCAGACTTTTTTTTTCCGAGACCTACGCAGGCAAGGAAACACGAATCAGAATTTAGATTGATCTCAAGAACAAACCTAATATGAGAAGAACTCGGATTGGTGGTGGATATATGGTTGTGGTATATGGCAGCGGTGGTGGTATATGGTAGCGGTGGTGGTATATGGATACAGATTGGTGGTGGTATATGGATACAGATTGGTGGTGGTATATGGATATGGATTGAGAGCAGTGGCGGATAAGCAAAAGTGGTAGATGGGCGATGATGATGGTGCGGCGGCGTGACAACTTATGACCAGAACTCGAAACTCTAAAAGACTAGACTCTAAGACCAGCAACTTGACACGACGATGCAACCGCAAATTCAACAAAGCAAAAACCCTAAAAAGATTATGCAAAGGCTCAGATTGGTTCGGATATGATGAACTAACCCTAATTTTTTTTCTGGCTTTTTCGTGGACTGTAGGTATGAAGAACAGACTCGATCTAATCTATGAAAAACTATAAAATCTCATCGAGTAACCTGGAAATCTGATACCACTTGATAGAGGCTGAGGTGTCCCGATGTTTCGATGAGATGGTGGCTATCGTTTTCTGTGGGAGTCGACCTTGACGATCCGACTACGAACGTGCAAGACGTCGTGCCTTAGCAATCGCTAAACCAACTTCCGAGGGTTATTGACCACGCCGGAGCACGATCAACCTGACCACGAGGGTCTGTTTCCTGCGAGCAAATGAAGAACAAGCAAGAAACTAAGATTGCAATCGGAATGTTGCGAATATAAGATGAAAGCTTTATTGATCAAGGTGGGGTTCTGTGACGTCTTGGTCTGGTCGTTGGACACAAACGAAGTACGCGAAGTTGCAGCTATGGCGAACTTTTAATCTAAACAAAACCCAAAGTCTAAACGACGCCCTAAGGGTTGTATATATGGAGGAAGAGGGGGGAATTTCGTGGCCCTTGAGGGTGGGGTCCGAAACCAACCCTAACTCTTGTTTCCCCACACATACGGACTCTAAAAATAGCCTATACTTAAGTATTTCGAAATTACATGGGCCTGGCCCATTAATAAGGTGACGCAGCACCTAGAATAGCCTATGGACGAATATTATGAAGTGGCATCTTGTATATTTCGTCCAAGGCTTCATGCACTCCTTATGGCGGCTTCAAAGTCCTGAAATCATCACTTGTAACTCCGCCCTTGATCCCCTTGCGCATGCCATCAACTCCATGCGTGTTCTTGCTCCAATGTTCATCCTTATCCAAGCTAGGCCCTTCATTTGTAAGCAAAACAAATGTATCCAATTTAGGTAGCATCATAATCTCATGAACATTAGAATCATTACCAAGAAATGAAAGTACCTGGTAATTTAATTGGCGTGCGCGAGCTCTAGTAATTGGTCTAGTATATGTAACAGTAGGGGCTGTGGGTGTAACAATGGTATTGATGTCCTCATCACAGAGCCTTGCAGCGGCGAAACTTCTGATCTAGGTTAACACCCATGGTTTCTGGAATATTTGTGAATTTATAGGGTAAAGAGGAGGTGCGGGAGGCCACCGATGGGTTGTGCCCCCCTCGGGGCACCCCTTAGGTGCTGCTCTGGCCCATCTTGGGTGTTCTGGTCCATAAAAAATCTCCAAAAAGTTTCGCGGTGTTTGGACTCCGTTTGATATTGATTTCCTGCGATGTAAAAAGGGAGAATTACATTTTTACCCCTAGTTGGTTCCTACCCACGGGTTTTGCCCTTACTTTTCGAGCTTGCTCAGTTTTGCCCTTACTTTTTCCATCGAGGTCCCTCGAATGCCCTTTGATCGTTTGACCAAAACTTTGAAAATTCATAACTAATTCATATGAACTCAGAAAAATGCAAATAAGATATCAAAATGTTCAGATAAACATTACCTTTCTGGGCATATCATTTGCATTCAGGATAAAAGCATCGTTTAAACTACACGAGGTAATTAATGTTATTAACATTATTAAAAATAAATAAGTATAAACAATATTTTTTTTGTGAATAAAAATTATATGCAAATGTAGGTGATGTTTTCTGAGCATCCTGATACCTTATTTGCATTTTCCTGAGTTCGTATCAACTTGTTATGAAGTTTCCAAATAATGGTCAAAGTCGTTAGAACATTCATAACAAGTTGATATAAACTCAGAAAAATGCAAATAAGTTATCAGGATGTTTAGAAAACATCACCTACATTTGCATGTAATTTTTATTCATGAAAAAATATATTGTTTATACCTATTTATTTTTAATAATGTTAATAAAATTAATTACCTCGGGTAGTTTAAATGATGCTTTTGTCCTAAATGCAAATGATATTCCATAAAGGTAATGTTTATCTAAACATTTTCATATCTTATTTGCATTTTTCTGAGTTCGTATGATTTAGTTATGAATTTTTAAAGTTTTGGTCAAACAGTCAAAGGGCATTCGAGGGACCTCGATGAAAAAAGTAAGGGCAAAACTGAGCAAGCTCAAAAATTAAGGGCAAAACCCGTGGGTAGGAACCAACTAGGGGTAAAAATGCAATTGTCCCATGTAAAAAACAAGTAAAAAACAACAACTGTCACTTGGCACTATGTCAATAGGTTAGTCCTCAAAAATGATATAAAATGATTATAAAACATCCAAAAATGATAATATAACAACATGGAACAATCAAAAATTATAGATACGTTGGAGACGTATCAGCATCCCCAAGCTTAATTCCTGCTCGTCCTCGAGTAGGTAAATGATAAAAACAGAATTTTTGATGTGGAATGCTGCCTAACATGTCATCTCATATTGTTTTCTTTATAGCATGGACATTTGGACTTTTATATGGTTCAAAGCTATATTCTAGTTTTGACATGAGACTTAAATACTCAAGCATATCAACAAGCAACCATGTCTTTCAAAATATCAACGCTAAAATAAGTTATCCCTAGCCCATCATGCTCAATCATTGATCCATTCATGAAACTCACTCGCATATTAGCTACACCCAATGCTCAAGTACGGTCATAGTGCCCCCTAGTTGGTGCTTTATAAGAGAAGATGGAGACTCAAAATTAAAAATAAAAATTGCATAAAGTAAAAGAAAGGCCCTTCATAGAGGGAAGTAGGGATTTGTAGAGGTGCCAGAGATCAAAGCGAAAATTGAGAGATAAAAACATTTTGAGAGGCACACTTTTCCCACCAACGAAAACAACTTAGAGCTCCCAACACTTTCCATGCTAGATATATCATAGGCGGTTCCCAAACAGAAAATAAAGTTTATTCCTTTTTCCACCATACTTTCACTTTCCATGGCTAACCGTATCCACGGGTGCCCTCCATACCAACACTTTCCAAGGAAATTATATTTGACAACATAAAGTAAATTCATTTTTCATTTCAGGACTGGGCATCCCTAATACCTTTGCCTTACTCTTGTGCAATGACAAGAGAATAAACACTCATCGTGAGAATAACACATCTAGCATGGAAAATATTGGCCACCCCTCACCGCCTTGCGAGCGGTACGAGCACACAAAAGAGAAATTTATTTTGAAAATTAGAGATGGCACATAAAAATTTGCTTAGAACGGCAAAATAATACCGCATATAGGTGGGTATAGTGGACTCATGTGGCAAAACTGGTTTAAAGGATTTTGGATGCATAAGTAGTGATCATACTTAGTGCAAAATGAAGGCTAGCAAAAGATTGAGAAGCGACCAACCAAGAAACGAATAATATCATAAGCGAGCATTGAGCATAATTAACACCGAATAATGCACCACAAGTAGGATGTAATTTCATTGCACAACTATTGACTTTCATGCTTGCATAGGGAATCACAAACCTTAACACCAATATTCTTACTAAAGCATAATTACTCATCAACATGACTCACATATATATCACATCATCACATCCCAAAACTATTACGAGGAATCAAGTTTATTTTGTCGAATGATCTTCATGAAAGTTTTTATTATATCCTTCTTGGAAATCTATCACTTCAGGACTAATTTTCACGTGTTGCTTTTGAAAAGCTCAAACAAATATAAGTGATCATGAGCATAATATTTCTTTCTCTCAAATTAATTTAAGTGAAGCAAGAGAGAATTTCTTCAAAAATACTAAAGCACACCGTTCTAAAAAAGATATAAGTGAAGCACTAGAGCAATTCCATAGAAAAGAGCTTTGTTGATGGGGTGTGAATGCCGCTTACTTAGCCTCCCTGTCAACTATTTGAGGACTCTATTTTATTTAAAAAAACTTTTAGATCAAAGTACTTTATTAAAACATTAATCAAAAACAAAATAAAATGACATTCTAAGAATATCACACATCATGTGAACAAGCAAAAACTTAGGCTCAACCGATACTAACAGATAATTGTTGAAGAGGAAAGGTGGGATGCCTATCGGGGCATCCACAAGCTTGGATGTTTGAGACTTCTTGAAATATTATCTTGGGTTGCCTTGGGCATCCCCAAGCTTGAGCTTTTGTATCTCCTTAATTCTTCTCATATCATAGTTTTCCTAAATCTCAGAAGCTTCATCCACACAAAACTCAACAAGAACTTGTGAGATAAGTTAGTATAAACCAATGCAAAAACCTTATCATTCTCTACTGTAGCAAATCACTAAAATTATTATTCAACATTTCACACTAAATGCCTCTGCATATTTAATACTCATATCCTCAAATAGAATCATTAAACAAGCAAACATATGCAAACAATATATGCAAACATAACAACAATCTGCCAAAATAGTACAATCCGTAAAGAATGTAAGAGTATCAATACTTCTTAAACTCCAAAGATTATGAAAATTTACCACATTGTAGAAAATTTATCAGAGCTCATTTTTTAAATAGTTTCAACATATTATCACATTCTGACTTTTCTAGGGAATTTTTGCAACAACGGTGAACTTTCTGTTTTCAAACGGCAACATGTAGACTTGCAAAATAAGCATGGTAAAGGCTATCATTGCCACTTTTATTGAAATAAAAGATGCAAACCATTATTCTAAATAATAGCAAGCAAATCCTAACAAAACAAAATGACGCTCCAAGTAAAACTCATATCATGTGACGAAAGAAACCGTAGCTCCAAGTGAGGTTACCGATAATGTCGGAGACGAAAGAGGGGATGCCTTCCAGGGCATCCCCAAGATTAGTTGCTTGGATCTTCCTTGAATATTACCTTGGGGGTGCCTTGGGCATCCCCAAGCTTAGGGTCTTGTCACTCCTTATTCTCCTCATATCGACATCTCACCCAAAACTTGAAAACTTCAATCACACAAAACTTAACGGAACTTTGTGAGATAGGTTAGTATGATAAAGAGCAAATCATTTCACTTTGGTACTGTAAAAGACAAGATTCATAATTGTTTCCACACAATGCATACTGTATCATATCATTTCCACAATTTATATTGAGCAATATAAGCCACAGAAACTAGAAAACAAGCAAACTATGCATTGAAAACGAAATCTGTCAAAAACAGAACAGTCTGTAGTAATCTGCACTCCAACCATACTTCTGCTACTCCAAAAATTCGAAAAATAGGAAAACCTGGGTAATTTGTCTATTAATCTTACGCAAAAAGAATCAACATTTTATCACGCTTCTGTTAAAAATGAGAATTGTTTTCCTGAGCGTAAAAGTTTCTGTTTTTCAGCAAGATCAAATCAACTATCACCATAGACCATCCCAAAGGTCTTACTTGGCACTTTATTGAAACAAAAGCAATAAAAAATGATTACTACAGTAGCCTAATCATGTGAACACACAAAAACAATAGGTAAAAGTATTGGTTTGTCTCCCAACAAGCATTTTTCTTTAATGCCTTTTAGCTAGGCATGATGATTTCAATGATGCTCGCATAAAAGATAAGAATTGAAACATAACAAGAGCATCATGAATCACATGGCAAGCACATTTAAGTCTAACCCACTTCCTATGCATAGGGATTTTGTGAGCAAACAATTTATGGGAACAAGAATCAACTAGCATAGGAAGCCAAAACAAGTGCAACTTCAAGATTTTCAACACATAGAGAGGAAACTTGGTATAGTCTGCCAAAACAGTATCAATACTTCCCTAACTCCAAAAGTTATGAAAATTTACCACACTGTAGAAAATTTATCAAAGCTTATTTTGCAAAAAGTTTCAACATTTTATCACATTCTGACTTTTCCAGGGAATTTATCAAAGCTCATTTTTTAAATAGTTTCAACATTTTATCACATTCTGACTTTTCTAGGGAATTTTTGCAACAATGGTAAACTTTTTGTTTTCAAACAGCAACATGTATACTTGCAAAATAAGCATGGCAAAGGCTATCATTGCCATTTTTATTGAAATGAAAGATGCAAAACATTATTCTAAATAACATCAAGCAAATCCTAACAAAATAAAATGATGCTCCAAGCAAAACACATATCATGTGACTAATGAAAACATAGCTCCAAGTGAGGTTACCGATAATGTTGGAGAAGAAAGAGAGGATGCCTTCCGGGGCATCCCCAAGCTTAGTTGCTTGGATATTCCTTTAATATTTCCTTGGGGGTGCCTTGGGAAACCCCAAGCTTAGGGTCTTGTCACTCTTTATTCTCCTCATACCGACATCTCACCCAAAACTTGAAAACTTCAATCACACAAAGCTTAACGGAACTTTGTAAGATAGGTTAATATGATAAAGAGCTAACCATTTCACTTTTGGTACTGCCAAAGACAAGATTCATAATTGTTTTCACACAATGCCTACTGTAGCATATCATTTACACAATTATATTGAGCGATATAAGCCATGGAGACTAGAAAACAAGCAAACTATGCATAGAAAATAGAATCTGTCAAAAACAGAACAGTCTGTAGTAATCTGTACTCCAACCATACTTATGCTACTCCAAAAATTCTAAAAAATTAGGACATGCTACTCCAAAAATTTGTATATTAATCTTCTGCAAAAAGAATTAACATTTTCTCACGCTTTTGTTAAAAATGAGAATTGTTTTCCTGAGCGCAAAAGTTTTTGTTTTTCAGCAAGATCAAATCAACTATCACCATAAGCCATCCCAAAGGTCTTACTTGGCACTTTATTGAAACAAAAGCAATACAACATGATTACTACGGCAACATAATCATGTGAACACACAAAAATAGTAGGTAAAAGTGTTGGGTTGTCTCCCAACAAGCGCTTTTCTTTAATGCCTTTTAGCTAAGCATGATGATTTCAATGATGCTCGCATAAGAATAGTAATTGAAACACAGAAAAGAGCATCATGAAGCATATGACTAGCACATTTAAGTCTAACCCACGTCCTATGCATAGGGATTTTGTGAGAAAACATATTATGGGAACAAGAATCGACTAGCATAGGAAGGCAAAGCAAGCATAACTTCAAGATTTTCAACACATAGAGAGGAAACTTGACATTATTGCAATTCCTATAAGCATAAGTTCCTCCCTCATAATAATTTTCAGTAGCACCATGAAGAAATTCAACAATATAACCATCACATAAAGCATTCTTTTCATGACACAAAAGCATAGAAATTTTACTACTCTCCACATAAGCAAATTTATTCTCATGAATAGTAGTGGGAGCAAACTCAACAAAATAACTATCATGGGATTGAAAATTAAAATCATGATGACAAGTTTCATGGTTATCATGATTCTTTATAACACACATGTCATAACCATAATCATCATAGATAGCAACTTTGTTCTCATAATCAATTGGAACCTCTTCCGAAATAGTGAATTCATCACTAAATAAAGTCATGACCTCTCCAAATCCACTTTCATCAATATAATCATCATAAATAGGAGGCATGCTTTCATCATAATAAATTTGCACATAAAAACTTGGGGGGGGGGCAAGAAATATCATCTTCATCAAACATAGCATCCCCAAGCTTGTAGCTTTGCATATCATTAGCATCATGGATATTCAAAGAATTCGTACTAATAAAACTGCAATCATGCTCATCATTCAAATATTTTGTGCCAAACATTTTATTGACTTATTCTTCTAACAATTGAGCACAATTTTCTGATCCATCATTTTCAAGAAAAATATTATAAAGATGACCAATAATATGATGCAACCTCAATTCCATTTTTTGTAGTTTTCTTTTATGAACCAAACTAGTGATAAAACAAGAAACTAAAAGATTAAATTTCAAGATCTAAGGATATACCTTCAAGCACTCACCTCCCCGGCAACAGCGCCGGAAAAGAGCTTGATGTCTACTACGCAACTTTATTCTTGTAGACACGTGTTGGGCCTCCAAGCGCAGAGTTCTGTAGGAAAGTAGCAATTTTCCCTCAAGTGGATGACCTAAGGTTTATCAATCCATGAGAGGTGTAGGATGAAGATGGTCTCTCTCAAACAACCCTGCAACCAAATACAAGAAATCTCTTGTGTCCCCGACACACCCAATACAATGGCAAATTGTATAGGTGCACTAGTTCGGCGAAGAGATGGTGATAAAAGTGTAATATGGATGGTAGAAATATATTTTATAATCTAAATAAATAAAAACAATAAGGTAGCAAATAGTAAACGGGCACAAAAATGGTGTTTCAATGCTTAAAAATAAGGCCTAGGGTCCGTACTTTCGCTAGTGCAATCTCCCAACAGTGCTAACATAGTTGGATCATATGATTTTCCCTCAAAGTGTAATGAAGAATCACTCCCGAGTTCCTATTAGTGGAGAACAAAAGATAGGAATTATTTGTAGCGTACTAAACCACCTCAAGCTATTCTTTCCGTTCGATCTATTCAAGAGTTCGTACTAAAATAACACAAAGCTATTGTTTCCGTTCGATCTATCGTAGAGTTTGTACTAGAATAACACCAAAGCATATTCATATTCATAATACTCAATCCAGACAAAGAACTACAAGAGTGCCCCAAGATCTCTACCAGAGAAACAAGGACAAGAACGTGCATCAACCCCTATGCATAGATTACCCCAATGTCATCGCGGGGATCCACAAGTTGAGTGCCAAAACATATATCAAGTGAATCAATACGATACCCCATTGTCACCACGAGTATTCGATTGCAAGACATATATCAAGTGTTCTCAAATCCATAAAAGTATTCAATCCGATAACAACGAGATCTCAAAGGGAAAAACTCAATTCATCACAACAAGATAGAGAGGGGAAAACACCATATGATCCGACTATATTAACAAAGCCCGCGATACATCAAGATCGTGACATCTCAAGAACACAAGAGAGAGAGAGATTAAACACATAGCTACTAGTACAAACCCTCAGCCCCGAGGGTGGACTACTCCCTCCTCATCGTGGTGGCCGCCGGGATGATGAAGATGGCCACCAAAGATGATTTCCCCCTCCGGCAGGATGCCGGAATGGGTCTAGATTGGTTTTCGGTGGCTACGGAGCCCTGCTATGGCAAAACTTCTGATCTAGGTTAACCCCGAAGGGTTTCGGAATATTTGGAAATTTATAATGTAAAGAGGGGGTGCGGGAGGCCACCGAGGTGGGCACAACCCACCTGAGCCCTCCAGGGGGTGGGTTGTGCCCCCCTCGGGGCACCCCCCAGGTGCAGCTCTAGCCCATTGGGTTCCTTTTGGTCCAAAAAAAATCTCCATAAAGTTTCACGGTGTTTGGACTCCGTTTGATATTGATTTTCTGTCATGTAAAAAAACAAGCAAAAAACAGCAACTGGCACTGGGCACTGGGTCAATAGGTTAGTCCCAAAAAATGATTTAAAGTTGCTATGAAATGATTGTAAAACATCCAAGAATGATAATATATTGGCATGAATACTTCATAAATTATAGATACGTTGGAGACGTATCAATGCCACTCCTTACTCGGTCACGGTTCATCGCCGCAGAGAGACCGGTCGACCAGTATGTACGTACACGTTCACGACTAGAATGACAATGCTACGTATGCTTTGACCAGCTGGGTCCCGACTGTCAGGGAGGATAAGGAGGCATTTCCTTGCATGCGAAGATATAGCTGGTGGGCCCAGTTGTCAGGGGGAAGAATCAATTTTTTTCGTAATATTGACACACTCCCTTGCGTGTGAAGATGTAGCCGGTGGGTCCCATCTATCAGTGGCAGGAATAAGGAGGCACTCCCTTCCGTGCGAAGATATACGTGGTGGGTCCCAGCTTTCAGGGGGAGGAATAATTTTATTTTCGGGCAATAAGGAGGCGGTTGCATGCGTGCATCCATGGACCTGGTGCATCCCCACTGTCAGCCCTCCACGTACAATCCTCTTCCGATGACTCTCGTTTGTTGACCACGTTGACCATGTCGCACCGAGTGCATAGTGATGGACGACGGCGAGGCCCCGGATAGCAACGAGCCGGAGATGGGAAGACGCGGGAGTGGAGTCGCAGACGAAGAGGTGTACGAGGGTTAACTGGTTCTGGTGCGACATGGTTCAGCAGTCGGTGGAGAAGAACAAGAGGTGTGGAGGGGTGGAGGGATGGCCTGGCAGCGGTGGGGTAACACTTCACAGCAAAGCGTGCTAAGAAGAGTTGCTAGCAGTAGGAGGCGAGGGCAGGTGGTCCCGACGGCACTGGAGGAAGAAGACGAGAAATTGAAGATGGATGTCGGTCGTTGGATGTAAATCCTACGGCTATCGATGTCAGGATCATTCGTTGACTAAGTTGACAACGACTTGCGTTGGCTTCGACCTATTGGCCCACATTTCAGCCTCCAAAAATGTGGCACATATTCAAATCATTTTTTCAAAATTTACGGTCCATTTGATCTTTTTTTTCAAAAATTACAGTCCATCTGCTGGGCTGGGTGAACAAATAATGTAGCGTCCATGCGGCTCATTTTTTATAAAAAAAACTACAACCCATTTTCACTTTCTTGAAATACACGAATTTGTTGGGCTGGCTGAACAAATAATGTAGTATCCATGCGACCCATTTATTTTTTCCCTAAAAAATTACAGCCCATTTGCACTTTCTCGAAATACATGATTTTGCTGGGCTAGTTCTAATTATAATGTTGGGTTGGGTGTAGCAATGTTATCAAAAAATAAACAGGGACAAAGCATTTTGTTATAAATATATTTAAATAATAAGTGATTTATTATTACATTGGTCCTTAACTCTTACCAAGCTTTTGTACACAATCACCAGGATTTTCGTTGCCTTAATATAAAAAGATCCAAGATTTTATTATTAAAAAATATTTTTATAAGTTAATAAGATGTGGGATATTTTCTTCTTATATATGTAAGTATCTGTTAAATATATGATGACAGTAACAATAATATATAATAACATATAAAATAATATAAATATATATAATATAGTTAGAAGGGAAATATAAGTTGGACCTGGCGTTCCTATTCTTATATAGAAAAATGGAACAAACCTCTGCGTTTTCTTCAAAAAATACATAAGTTGGGCTACAGATGTTTCAGGAAAAATAAAACCTAGGATGGGAGGTCCATAGGCCAGCCGATACATGATGTCCCTCAAGAAAATACAAACCGACATGTCGTGGGCTGCACATGTTAAAAAACAAAGCCTAGACGGGGCAACCCACAACCCAGCTGATACTTGCTGGCTCACTGATAATAAATGATACTTGCCAGCTCCCCGGCTTCGTTGTAAATTTATCTCCATTAGTAAGTACGTTAGAGCACCTAAAATTGTAACTATGTTGACAAACCCGTGGGCCCCAACGTCAGTATAGCATTAGGAGAAAGTATATTTTTCAATGAGGCACATGCTTGCGTACGACCATGGACCTGGTAGGTCTCAACTGTCTGTCTCTCCACGCACAGTCCTCTTCAGATTCCTTTCATTTGTTCAACATGTTCACAACGGCAGACTGCGGTGCCGTGGTGAGCGCACAAAGGCGGAGGATGACGTCTAGGCCCTGGACGAGAACAAACTGAAGCCAGAGAAGGCATGCTACCATAATGGTAGATGCTGTGGCTAATTTCTAGCGAAACTACTGAACTAGCCCAGTGGCCAAGTGACACTACCCGACCGTTGTTCCGCCCGGATTCAATTCCACCTAATGCAGTGAAAATATCTCCAATTTTTTGCCTCTGCTATTATTGACATGTGGGTCTCCATTGTCATCTACGCACACCACACCAACACTTGCCAAAACTTCGTCCCTCGTTTTCACTGTTTTTCGCACACTCGACATTGTGTGGGCATTTTGAAAATATCATATCTTTTTGACTGTGCATCATATGAAGATGTGCTATGCATGAATGTTGATCAGCATGATGTTAACTGGCTGGTAGTTCCATTTTTGACCATGAATAAAACTTTCAACATGATGTTATCCCTATTTGAAACGGGCGTGTTAATATAAATGCTTTGCCTCTGAAACTTGTAGTTTCTTATCTAAAACTTAAGCTTGCAGTTTCTTCTCTGAGAATCACATTGTCTGCACTTTTATATGAAACTACATTTTAAGTGCTAAAATAGATCTCTAGAATTCATAAAATACTTCATATGCTCAATACTACAAATATGAAATTCAAAAGACATTCATATATGAAAGTACTCTCAAAATACACAACACAAAACACAATTCACAACCTGCAAATACTGACAACCCTAAGCTCTTGACAATTCACAACCTGCCCGACTATTGGGTTGGGGGGGGGGGCAGTCCCCTCCTATTCCTTGGTGGCAGACAGTCTCTCCGTGAGATGAGGTGAATGGCGAGGGAGAGGATGGCGGGGAAGCATCATCGGGCCAACTGCTTTCCTCCTCATGCAGTTGGGTTCGGTTGACAAAGACTCCACCGGCTCGCTCTCGCACAACACCCTCACAAACGACACCCCGTAGATGCTCGATCCTTCAATCTCTGGTGGATGCTCCATCTTGGATCGATACTCCCACCACCGTTGCCTCACGATCGGATTCGGTGAATCTGTTTGCTCCATGGTCCAGAGGAGCAGCTCTATGTACTCCTGCGCGACTCCCTTTGGGAGTATCACTGCCTTTTCGCTCTGTTGCATATATTTGGCCATGGATGTCGCCGTCGCCGCTAATTGGTCCTTGTTGTCAAACCAAGACTGTATCTCGAACATCCTAGCTAGTTTCATAGGGTCGTCGTCTGTGATCCTCACATATCAGTTGTACTCCTCCATCGATATACTTCTCTACATCACCTTCACTCGTCAACGGTGGTTTTTGAATGGAAGAGGAGAGGAGTGGTGCTGGTTTTGGATTAGAAGGGGAGAGGAGCGGCGCTGGTTTTGGATTGGAATATGAGAGGAGGGGCGCTGGTTTTGAAATGGAAGAGGAGAGGAGCGGCGCTGGATTTGGATTGGAAAAGGAGAGGAGCGACAGTGGTTTAAGAGGAGAGGATCGGCGCTGGTCTTGGAAGTATTTTTTGTTTTGCATATCCTGGTTCAAAGTTTGACCACATATTGTATTTGACAAGCAAAATGTGAATGCATGTCACCAAAAATTGTATCGTTTGGTTTGAACCTGAATGTACTTTCAAATTATATTATTTATTGCAACGTATAACATATATTTTATTTATGAAAATCATGGTCAAATATGACCCAAAATACAAGGGAGACTAGTTAATGTGGGGTCGCTTTCTTAATTGAAGGGTAAATTGATTTCGATTTTGATCCAGTCGCAGCGCACCGACCCTCTCATCCAATCCTAAATCGCTGCCGCACACTCCTCTCCCTCTTCTCCATTGCAAAACCACCTCCTCTCCCCTCCATCATCTCCATTCCAAAACCACCATCTCGCCTCTCCCTCTTCTCCATTGCAAAACCACCCCTCTCCTCTCCATCTTCTCCATTGCAAAACCACCGTCTCGCCTCTCCCTCTTCTCCATTGTAAGACCACCGTCTCTCCTCCCATCTTCCAAAGCTAGCACCGGACCTCTCAGAAGGACATCTATGGAGAGGATGCAGTAGCAAACCGGGCAGATCGCCGATGGCGACTAGGCGAAGTTAGTGTAACATCCCAAATTTTCAATTTGGAATGTTATACACTAGATCATCATTGCATATCATATTTTATTGCATTTTGGTTGATCCTAGAAATTCTACGCAACTCAAGGACCCTCGGAGAGAGTTGGGGATTTCGTTATTTTTCATATTTGAGTTCTCTCAAATTTTAAAAATAGGATCATTTGATTTTATTTATTTTATCTTCAATTATTTCTACTATAAAAATATGAGAGAGGGAATAAAATGACTTTCCCAAAATAAAGAAATATTGAGGATTTAATAAAAAATCAAATAGATTTTATTTTGGTTTTATTTGCTATTTTATTTGAATTTAGAAAAATGCACGTTTTTCAAAATTGCATTTATGCCCCAAATAAATGTTCACGGGATTTTTGGAGTCCGTTTAGTATTCCTTTTGTTTTTTCTGAGCGTAACTATTTAAAAAAACGCGAACCGACCTATCGGGCCATGTCCGACCAGGACACCCAGCCCGGCCGGCCTTATAAGCCGGGGGAGCCCAGCCAAGTCGCCCAAACCCTAGCGCCTCGGCCCACCGCCCCTGCCGCCGCCACCTTGCCTCGCCGCCGCCTCGCCGCGCCGCCACATCGCCCCGCCGCCGGAGCCACGCCGCCGCCGCCGGAGCCGCCGCCAGCCGCCTCGCCTCGCCGGAGGTTGACCCCGCCCCGCCGCCGGCTTTCTCGAAAAACCATTCGGTTTTCCATCGGTTTTTCGTTCGGTTTTTTCAGATCCGTTTTTTTCTAGATCGGTTTTTTTCCGGTTTAGTTAATTAGCGAGCGTTCGCTCGTTTGTTCGTTTTAATGAACGCGTTCATCATTTAGATCCAGATAATGAACGTTCGTTCGTTAATCTGTTCGTCATTTTTCTTTTTCTCGGATTAAATCCGCGATTTTTCTCATCGTGATTCTTGATTCGATTTTCGTTCTAGTATAACTTTTCGCTCGTTTATTGGAATCAGGCGATTCAAGCACCTGGAGTTTCTTCTCGAAACCCTCTTTCCGTTTAACCAACTCAAACAAGTTTTTGCATCTGTAAAAATTTCCCTAGATCTGGAATAGTAAACGAAGCCTGTTTCTTTTGCCGTTTGTCTTTCGTTGCTTTGTTCGATTTGGTTCTTTTTGCCAACCGGAGTTCTTAAGTTGAACTTTCTGGTTAGATCTCTTATTTAAGTTTTACCTGTGCATTAGTTGAGTACTTATTGTATGCTTGTTTGTTTGCGATAGAGTACCCGGAGTGCGCCGCTTGCTACTTCGAATCGCTAGGTTTCCCAGATCATCAGCAAGGCAAGTAACACTTTGATCATACCTCCTACTACCCAGTTTTTATTGCATTAGATCAATCCTCACACCTTGCATGATTAGGATCTAATTAAATTGTGGGTTTGGGAAGTAGTTGAGGTAGTACCTATTACCTGTTTATTATCAAACCTTTGGGAGTTACTTCTACATTTGCTTATTTTGCCATGATATGCTAGTAGACGTGGATTGGGTGAGTGTATCCATGACAGATGTGAGATTGTTAAATTAATGGTTTATCTAAGGTGGCAACAAAAATACACATTTGGGTGGATTGAGGCACCTGGGTATTCCAGTGATTGCCTGTTTTCTTTTGGACCGCCACCCAAGCTCAAAGGGATCATGAGATTATTCATGCTAGAAACTTCCGTGTGCAGCCACAAGCTACTATGGGCTCTAGCATATTTGATTAAGTTGTGCGAACTCTTACAGTGGTAGACTAGCAGATGTAGGGGAAAGTAGGTGTAACGGTCTACCCGATCGTAAGGTGCTAGCGCTTCTGAAAGACTATGTCTCGGTCATCCGTTTCTCAAACACCATGTAGTGCGAGAATCCCAACGGAGGAGATCGAGTCTTGTGGGGAAAAGTGCGCAAACCTCTGAAGAGTGTATAAACTAATCATGGTTAGCCGTGTCCCCGGTTATGGACATCTTGAGTATCTAGTACTTGGATTATCATGTGAATCTCATCATGTTACTCTAATTAATTTGTTGGGTTTTTAATGATGATGTTTCTTAATTGGGATTGAGAATGCTGTCAACCATTCTCAATGTTTAACAACTACCATGATAGTTAAATAAAATTTATTCCTTTGCAGTAGGGAAAAATTGGCTTTTCGCAAAACTGTAACCATAGAGCTTTCCACCAGCCAAATATCCATATAGTATAGCCTATTTCTTTCATTGCTCTCTATGTGTTACATTGCCAGCATATTCCATGTGCTGACCCGTTTCGGGCTGCAACGTTCATGTTGTAGACTTTTCAAATGACGAGTAAGGTGCTTTTAGGTCGTGGTTCTATACTCAGTGATGCCGTTGGAGTGGATGGACTCACTTATCTTCCAAGCCTTCCGTTGTTATCGTTATTAGATGGCCTTAAGCCATATTTATTGTAATAAGTTCTCTTATGAGATACTCGATGTAATAAGTGTGTGATTGCTACTCTATTATAAATCCTTCAAGTACTGTGTGGTGTCAGCATTATTGATCCAGGGATGACACCTGAGCACAGAGATTGGACCGTTTGAGGTCTGGTCGCTACAAGATGGTATCACAACACACGCTGACTGTAGGACACGACCACTAAGCTAAAGCCCTAGATCACTACTCTCTCTTCTCATTCTGACCTCTCATCTTTTCTACTCTTTTAGGATGGCGGATGCGAGGAACAAGTTCATGCAACGTATCATGAAGCTCCTTGTTCGTCAAGTTCTCCCAGTCAGTCTCGTCGGCTTGTGATCCTGGCATGGTTAGCAGCAATAGAAACACACAAGAATATGATCCTATAGACTACTAACAAGTGGTGGTGGTGGCGGGTGTCACAAATCCGTCAAGCAAATCTCAAATTCTTACCAGTTCTTACCCAGCAGCAGGCGGTGATCGGCAACCGTTGTAGTCAAAACTCTCAAAAGCTTGGATAGAGCGATTGCCAGAGAGAGTCAAACGCACAACGTAGATGTATGTGGAGCTGGGAAGGCTTATAGTATGGTGGCAAAAAGGGTCAGCAATAATCAATTCAGAGATGCAAAGTTGAATAAACGCTCAACGATGGTACTGTGCTGGTCCTAGGCTAGACCGTGCTAGAGACGCGAGCCTAGAACACTAACAAAATCACGGCGCTGCACGTAAATAAGGGAAAAGCACACTCTGGAACTCTTTTTTTTCGCTCTTTTTTTTGCGCTCCTTTTTTTGCGCTCCTTTTTTTGCGCTCCTCTTTTTTTTGCGAAAAATCACTATAATGGCGAGTGTCTCAAAACTCTTCCCTCGTCAAACTGATAGGATGGGCACGAATTTTTTTTCACTTTTTTTCGGAAATCAGGGGCAGCGACGACGAAAAAGTGTGACAAGCACTATGATGGCACGTGGCTCAAAAGACTCAGAAAAGCCTAAAAATAGGATAGGGAAAAAAATTTGCCCGTGAAAATTTTGGCCTAAAAACTGCCCGGGGGTCTCCAGACTTTTTTTTCCGAGACCTACGCAGGCAAGGAAACACGAATCAGAATTTAGATTGATCTCAAGAACAAACCTAATATGAGAAGAACTCGGATTGGTGGTGGATATATGGTTGTGGTATATGGCAGCGGTGGTGGTATATGGTAGCGGTGGTGGTATATGGATACAGATTGGTGGTGGTATATGGATACAGATTGGTGGTGGTATATGGATATGGATTGAGAGCAGTGGCGGATAAGCAAAAGTGGTAGATGGGCGATGATGATGGTGCGGCGGCGTGACAACTTATGACCAGAACTCGAAACTCTAAAAGACTAGACTCTAAGACCAGCAACTTGACACGACGATGCAACCGCAAATTCAACAAAGCAAAAACCCTAAAAAGATTATGCAAAGGCTCAGATTGGTTCGGATATGATGAACTAACCCTAATTTTTTTTCTGGCTTTTTCGTGGACTGTAGGTATGAAGAACAGACTCGATCTAATCTATGAAAAACTATAAAATCTCATCGAGTAACCTGGAAATCTGATACCACTTGATAGAGGCTGAGGTGTCCCGATGTTTCGATGAGATGGTGGCTATCGTTTTCTGTGGGAGTCGACCTTGACGATCCGACTACGAACGTGCAAGACGTCGTGCCTTAGCAATCGCTAAACCAACTTCCGAGGGTTATTGACCACGCCGGAGCACGATCAACCTGACCACGAGGGTCTGTTTCCTGCGAGCAAATGAAGAACAAGCAAGAAACTAAGATTGCAATCGGAATGTTGCGAATATAAGATGAAAGCTTTATTGATCAAGGTGGGGTTCTGTGACGTCTTGGTCTGGTCGTTGGACACAAACGAAGTACGCGAAGTTGCAGCTATGGCGAACTTTTAATCTAAACAAAACCCAAAGTCTAAACGACGCCCTAAGGGTTGTATATATGGAGGAAGAGGGGGGAATTTCGTGGCCCTTGAGGGTGGGGTCCGAAACCAACCCTAACTCTTGTTTCCCCACACATACGGACTCTAAAAATAGCCTATACTTAAGTATTTCGAAATTACATGGGCCTGGCCCATTAATAAGGTGACGCAGCACCTAGAATAGCCTATGGACGAATATTATGAAGTGGCATCTTGTATATTTCGTCCAAGGCTTCATGCACTCCTTATGGCGGCTTCAAAGTCCTGAAATCATCACTTGTAACTCCGCCCTTGATCCCCTTGCGCATGCCATCAACTCCATGCGTGTTCTTGCTCCAATGTTCATCCTTATCCAAGCTAGGCCCTTCATTTGTAAGCAAAACAAATGTATCCAATTTAGGTAGCATCATAATCTCATGAACATTAGAATCATTACCAAGAAATGAAAGTACCTGGTAATTTAATTGGCGTGCGCGAGCTCTAGTAATTGGTCTAGTATATGTAACAGTAGGGGCTGTGGGTGTAACAATGGTATTGATGTCCTCATCACAGAGCCTTGCAGCGGCGAAACTTCTGATCTAGGTTAACACCCATGGTTTCTGGAATATTTGTGAATTTATAGGGTAAAGAGGAGGTGCGGGAGGCCACCGATGGGTTGTGCCCCCCTCGGGGCACCCCTTAGGTGCTGCTCTGGCCCATCTTGGGTGTTCTGGTCCATAAAAAATCTCCAAAAAGTTTCGCGGTGTTTGGACTCCGTTTGATATTGATTTCCTGCGATGTAAAAAGGGAGAATTACATTTTTACCCCTAGTTGGTTCCTACCCACGGGTTTTGCCCTTACTTTTCGAGCTTGCTCAGTTTTGCCCTTACTTTTTCCATCGAGGTCCCTCGAATGCCCTTTGATCGTTTGACCAAAACTTTGAAAATTCATAACTAATTCATATGAACTCAGAAAAATGCAAATAAGATATCAAAATGTTCAGATAAACATTACCTTTCTGGGCATATCATTTGCATTCAGGATAAAAGCATCGTTTAAACTACACGAGGTAATTAATGTTATTAACATTATTAAAAATAAATAAGTATAAACAATATTTTTTTGTGAATAAAAATTATATGCAAATGTAGGTGATGTTTTCTGAGCATCCTGATACCTTATTTGCATTTTCCTGAGTTCGTATCAACTTGTTATGAAGTTTCCAAATAATGGTCAAAGTCGTTAGAACATTCATAACAAGTTGATATAAACTCAGAAAAATGCAAATAAGTTATCAGGATGTTTAGAAAACATCACCTACATTTGCATGTAATTTTTATTCATGAAAAATATATTGTTTATACCTATTTATTTTTAATAATGTTAATAAAATTAATTACCTCGGGTAGTTTAAATGATGCTTTTGTCCTAAATGCAAATGATATTCCATAAAGGTAATGTTTATCTAAACATTTTCATATCTTATTTGCATTTTTCTGAGTTCGTATGATTTAGTT
This sequence comes from Triticum aestivum, assembly GCF_018294505.1. NCBI lineage: Eukaryota > Viridiplantae > Streptophyta > Magnoliopsida > Poales > Poaceae > Triticum > Triticum aestivum. The sequence continues at coordinate 167,236,207 of NC_057794.1, forward strand.
ATGAATTTTTAAAGTTTTGGTCAAACAGTCAAAGGGCATTCGAGGGACCTCGATGAAAAAAGTAAGGGCAAAACTGAGCAAGCTCAAAAATTAAGGGCAAAACCCGTGGGTAGGAACCAACTAGGGGTAAAAATGCAATTGTCCCATGTAAAAAACAAGTAAAAAACAACAACTGTCACTTGGCACTATGTCAATAGGTTAGTCCTCAAAAATGATATAAAATGATTATAAAACATCCAAAAATGATAATATAACAACATGGAACAATCAAAAATTATAGATACGTTGGAGACGTATCAGCATCCCCAAGCTTAATTCCTGCTCGTCCTCGAGTAGGTAAATGATAAAAACAGAATTTTTGATGTGGAATGCTGCCTAACATGTCATCTCATATTGTTTTCTTTATAGCATGGACATTTGGACTTTTATATGGTTCAAAGCTATATTCTAGTTTTGACATGAGACTTAAATACTCAAGCATATCAACAAGCAACCATGTCTTTCAAAATATCAACGCTAAAATAAGTTATCCCTAGCCCATCATGCTCAATCATTGATCCATTCATGAAACTCACTCGCATATTAGCTACACCCAATGCTCAAGTACGGTCATAGTGCCCCCTAGTTGGTGCTTTATAAGAGAAGATGGAGACTCAAAATTAAAAATAAAAATTGCATAAAGTAAAAGAAAGGCCCTTCATAGAGGGAAGTAGGGATTTGTAGAGGTGCCAGAGATCAAAGCGAAAATTGAGAGATAAAAACATTTTGAGAGGCACACTTTTCCCACCAACGAAAACAACTTAGAGCTCCCAACACTTTCCATGCTAGATATATCATAGGCGGTTCCCAAACAGAAAATAAAGTTTATTCCTTTTTCCACCATACTTTCACTTTCCATGGCTAACCGTATCCACGGGTGCCCTCCATACCAACACTTTCCAAGGAAATTATATTTGACAACATAAAGTAAATTCATTTTTCATTTCAGGACTGGGCATCCCTAATACCTTTGCCTTACTCTTGTGCAATGACAAGAGAATAAACACTCATCGTGAGAATAACACATCTAGCATGGAAAATATTGGCCACCCCTCACCGCCTTGCGAGCGGTACGAGCACACAAAAGAGAAATTTATTTTGAAAATTAGAGATGGCACATAAAAATTTGCTTAGAACGGCAAAATAATACCGCATATAGGTGGGTATAGTGGACTCATGTGGCAAAACTGGTTTAAAGGATTTTGGATGCATAAGTAGTGATCATACTTAGTGCAAAATGAAGGCTAGCAAAAGATTGAGAAGCGACCAACCAAGAAACGAATAATATCATAAGCGAGCATTGAGCATAATTAACACCGAATAATGCACCACAAGTAGGATGTAATTTCATTGCACAACTATTGACTTTCATGCTTGCATAGGGAATCACAAACCTTAACACCAATATTCTTACTAAAGCATAATTACTCATCAACATGACTCACATATATATCACATCATCACATCCCAAAACTATTACGAGGAATCAAGTTTATTTTGTCGAATGATCTTCATGAAAGTTTTATTATATCCTTCTTGGAAATCTATCACTTCAGGACTAATTTTCACGTGTTGCTTTTGAAAAGCTCAAACAAATATAAGTGATCATGAGCATAATATTTCTTTCTCTCAAATTAATTTAAGTGAAGCAAGAGAGAATTTCTTCAAAAATACTAAAGCACACCGTTCTAAAAAAGATATAAGTGAAGCACTAGAGCAATTCCATAGAAAAGAGCTTTGTTGATGGGGTGTGAATGCCGCTTACTTAGCCTCCCTGTCAACTATTTGAGGACTCTATTTTATTTAAAAAAACTTTTAGATCAAAGTACTTTATTAAAACATTAATCAAAAACAAAATAAAATGACATTCTAAGAATATCACACATCATGTGAACAAGCAAAAACTTAGGCTCAACCGATACTAACAGATAATTGTTGAAGAGGAAAGGTGGGATGCCTATCGGGGCATCCACAAGCTTGGATGTTTGAGACTTCTTGAAATATTATCTTGGGTTGCCTTGGGCATCCCCAAGCTTGAGCTTTTGTATCTCCTTAATTCTTCTCATATCATAGTTTTCCTAAATCTCAGAAGCTTCATCCACACAAAACTCAACAAGAACTTGTGAGATAAGTTAGTATAAACCAATGCAAAAACCTTATCATTCTCTACTGTAGCAAATCACTAAAATTATTATTCAACATTTCACACTAAATGCCTCTGCATATTTAATACTCATATCCTCAAATAGAATCATTAAACAAGCAAACATATGCAAACAATATATGCAAACATAACAACAATCTGCCAAAATAGTACAATCCGTAAAGAATGTAAGAGTATCAATACTTCTTAAACTCCAAAGATTATGAAAATTTACCACATTGTAGAAAATTTATCAGAGCTCATTTTTTAAATAGTTTCAACATATTATCACATTCTGACTTTTCTAGGGAATTTTTGCAACAACGGTGAACTTTCTGTTTTCAAACGGCAACATGTAGACTTGCAAAATAAGCATGGTAAAGGCTATCATTGCCACTTTTATTGAAATAAAAGATGCAAACCATTATTCTAAATAATAGCAAGCAAATCCTAACAAAACAAAATGACGCTCCAAGTAAAACTCATATCATGTGACGAAAGAAACCGTAGCTCCAAGTGAGGTTACCGATAATGTCGGAGACGAAAGAGGGGATGCCTTCCAGGGCATCCCCAAGATTAGTTGCTTGGATCTTCCTTGAATATTACCTTGGGGGTGCCTTGGGCATCCCCAAGCTTAGGGTCTTGTCACTCCTTATTCTCCTCATATCGACATCTCACCCAAAACTTGAAAACTTCAATCACACAAAACTTAACGGAACTTTGTGAGATAGGTTAGTATGATAAAGAGCAAATCATTTCACTTTGGTACTGTAAAAGACAAGATTCATAATTGTTTCCACACAATGCATACTGTATCATATCATTTCCACAATTTATATTGAGCAATATAAGCCACAGAAACTAGAAAACAAGCAAACTATGCATTGAAAACGAAATCTGTCAAAAACAGAACAGTCTGTAGTAATCTGCACTCCAACCATACTTCTGCTACTCCAAAAATTCGAAAAATAGGAAAACCTGGGTAATTTGTCTATTAATCTTACGCAAAAAGAATCAACATTTTATCACGCTTCTGTTAAAAATGAGAATTGTTTTCCTGAGCGTAAAAGTTTCTGTTTTTCAGCAAGATCAAATCAACTATCACCATAGACCATCCCAAAGGTCTTACTTGGCACTTTATTGAAACAAAAGCAATAAAAAATGATTACTACAGTAGCCTAATCATGTGAACACACAAAAACAATAGGTAAAAGTATTGGTTTGTCTCCCAACAAGCATTTTTCTTTAATGCCTTTTAGCTAGGCATGATGATTTCAATGATGCTCGCATAAAAGATAAGAATTGAAACATAACAAGAGCATCATGAATCACATGGCAAGCACATTTAAGTCTAACCCACTTCCTATGCATAGGGATTTTGTGAGCAAACAATTTATGGGAACAAGAATCAACTAGCATAGGAAGCCAAAACAAGTGCAACTTCAAGATTTTCAACACATAGAGAGGAAACTTGGTATAGTCTGCCAAAACAGTATCAATACTTCCCTAACTCCAAAAGTTATGAAAATTTACCACACTGTAGAAAATTTATCAAAGCTTATTTTGCAAAAAGTTTCAACATTTTATCACATTCTGACTTTTCCAGGGAATTTATCAAAGCTCATTTTTTAAATAGTTTCAACATTTTATCACATTCTGACTTTTCTAGGGAATTTTTGCAACAATGGTAAACTTTTTGTTTTCAAACAGCAACATGTATACTTGCAAAATAAGCATGGCAAAGGCTATCATTGCCATTTTTATTGAAATGAAAGATGCAAAACATTATTCTAAATAACATCAAGCAAATCCTAACAAAATAAAATGATGCTCCAAGCAAAACACATATCATGTGACTAATGAAAACATAGCTCCAAGTGAGGTTACCGATAATGTTGGAGAAGAAAGAGAGGATGCCTTCCGGGGCATCCCCAAGCTTAGTTGCTTGGATATTCCTTTAATATTTCCTTGGGGGTGCCTTGGGAAACCCCAAGCTTAGGGTCTTGTCACTCTTTATTCTCCTCATACCGACATCTCACCCAAAACTTGAAAACTTCAATCACACAAAGCTTAACGGAACTTTGTAAGATAGGTTAATATGATAAAGAGCTAACCATTTCACTTTTGGTACTGCCAAAGACAAGATTCATAATTGTTTTCACACAATGCCTACTGTAGCATATCATTTACACAATTATATTGAGCGATATAAGCCATGGAGACTAGAAAACAAGCAAACTATGCATAGAAAATAGAATCTGTCAAAAACAGAACAGTCTGTAGTAATCTGTACTCCAACCATACTTATGCTACTCCAAAAATTCTAAAAAATTAGGACATGCTACTCCAAAAATTTGTATATTAATCTTCTGCAAAAAGAATTAACATTTTCTCACGCTTTTGTTAAAAATGAGAATTGTTTTCCTGAGCGCAAAAGTTTTTGTTTTTCAGCAAGATCAAATCAACTATCACCATAAGCCATCCCAAAGGTCTTACTTGGCACTTTATTGAAACAAAAGCAATACAACATGATTACTACGGCAACATAATCATGTGAACACACAAAAATAGTAGGTAAAAGTGTTGGGTTGTCTCCCAACAAGCGCTTTTCTTTAATGCCTTTTAGCTAAGCATGATGATTTCAATGATGCTCGCATAAGAATAGTAATTGAAACACAGAAAAGAGCATCATGAAGCATATGACTAGCACATTTAAGTCTAACCCACGTCCTATGCATAGGGATTTTGTGAGAAAACATATTATGGGAACAAGAATCGACTAGCATAGGAAGGCAAAGCAAGCATAACTTCAAGATTTTCAACACATAGAGAGGAAACTTGACATTATTGCAATTCCTATAAGCATAAGTTCCTCCCTCATAATAATTTTCAGTAGCACCATGAAGAAATTCAACAATATAACCATCACATAAAGCATTCTTTTCATGACACAAAAGCATAGAAATTTTACTACTCTCCACATAAGCAAATTTATTCTCATGAATAGTAGTGGGAGCAAACTCAACAAAATAACTATCATGGGATTGAAAATTAAAATCATGATGACAAGTTTCATGGTTATCATGATTCTTTATAACACACATGTCATAACCATAATCATCATAGATAGCAACTTTGTTCTCATAATCAATTGGAACCTCTTCCGAAATAGTGAATTCATCACTAAATAAAGTCATGACCTCTCCAAATCCACTTTCATCAATATAATCATCATAAATAGGAGGCATGCTTTCATCATAATAAATTTGCACATAAAAACTTGGGGGGGGGCAAGAAATATCATCTTCATCAAACATAGCATCCCCAAGCTTGTAGCTTTGCATATCATTAGCATCATGGATATTCAAAGAATTCGTACTAATAAAACTGCAATCATGCTCATCATTCAAATATTTTGTGCCAAACATTTTATTGACTTATTCTTCTAACAATTGAGCACAATTTTCTGATCCATCATTTTCAAGAAAAATATTATAAAGATGACCAATAATATGATGCAACCTCAATTCCATTTTTTGTAGTTTTCTTTTATGAACCAAACTAGTGATAAAACAAGAAACTAAAAGATTAAATTTCAAGATCTAAGGATATACCTTCAAGCACTCACCTCCCCGGCAACAGCGCCGGAAAAGAGCTTGATGTCTACTACGCAACTTTATTCTTGTAGACACGTGTTGGGCCTCCAAGCGCAGAGTTCTGTAGGAAAGTAGCAATTTTCCCTCAAGTGGATGACCTAAGGTTTATCAATCCATGAGAGGTGTAGGATGAAGATGGTCTCTCTCAAACAACCCTGCAACCAAATACAAGAAATCTCTTGTGTCCCCGACACACCCAATACAATGGCAAATTGTATAGGTGCACTAGTTCGGCGAAGAGATGGTGATAAAAGTGTAATATGGATGGTAGAAATATATTTTTATAATCTAAATAAATAAAAACAATAAGGTAGCAAATAGTAAACGGGCACAAAAATGGTGTTTCAATGCTTAAAAATAAGGCCTAGGGTCCGTACTTTCGCTAGTGCAATCTCCCAACAGTGCTAACATAGTTGGATCATATGATTTTCCCTCAAAGTGTAATGAAGAATCACTCCCGAGTTCCTATTAGTGGAGAACAAAAGATAGGAATTATTTGTAGCGTACTAAACCACCTCAAGCTATTCTTTCCGTTCGATCTATTCAAGAGTTCGTACTAAAATAACACAAAGCTATTGTTTCCGTTCGATCTATCGTAGAGTTTGTACTAGAATAACACCAAAGCATATTCATATTCATAATACTCAATCCAGACAAAGAACTACAAGAGTGCCCCAAGATCTCTACCAGAGAAACAAGGACAAGAACGTGCATCAACCCCTATGCATAGATTACCCCAATGTCATCGCGGGGATCCACAAGTTGAGTGCCAAAACATATATCAAGTGAATCAATACGATACCCCATTGTCACCACGAGTATTCGATTGCAAGACATATATCAAGTGTTCTCAAATCCATAAAAGTATTCAATCCGATAACAACGAGATCTCAAAGGGAAAAACTCAATTCATCACAACAAGATAGAGAGGGGAAAACACCATATGATCCGACTATATTAACAAAGCCCGCGATACATCAAGATCGTGACATCTCAAGAACACAAGAGAGAGAGAGATTAAACACATAGCTACTAGTACAAACCCTCAGCCCCGAGGGTGGACTACTCCCTCCTCATCGTGGTGGCCGCCGGGATGATGAAGATGGCCACCAAAGATGATTTCCCCCTCCGGCAGGATGCCGGAATGGGTCTAGATTGGTTTTCGGTGGCTACGGAGCCCTGCTATGGCAAAACTTCTGATCTAGGTTAACCCCGAAGGGTTTCGGAATATTTGGAAATTTATAATGTAAAGAGGGGGTGCGGGAGGCCACCGAGGTGGGCACAACCCACCTGAGCCCTCCAGGGGGTGGGTTGTGCCCCCCTCGGGGCACCCCCCAGGTGCAGCTCTAGCCCATTGGGTTCCTTTTGGTCCAAAAAAAATCTCCATAAAGTTTCACGGTGTTTGGACTCCGTTTGATATTGATTTTCTGTCATGTAAAAAAACAAGCAAAAAACAGCAACTGGCACTGGGCACTGGGTCAATAGGTTAGTCCCAAAAAATGATTTAAAGTTGCTATGAAATGATTGTAAAACATCCAAGAATGATAATATATTGGCATGAATACTTCATAAATTATAGATACGTTGGAGACGTATCAATGCCACTCCTTACTCGGTCACGGTTCATCGCCGCAGAGAGACCGGTCGACCAGTATGTACGTACACGTTCACGACTAGAATGACAATGCTACGTATGCTTTGACCAGCTGGGTCCCGACTGTCAGGGAGGATAAGGAGGCATTTCCTTGCATGCGAAGATATAGCTGGTGGGCCCAGTTGTCAGGGGGAAGAATCAATTTTTTTCGTAATATTGACACACTCCCTTGCGTGTGAAGATGTAGCCGGTGGGTCCCATCTATCAGTGGCAGGAATAAGGAGGCACTCCCTTCCGTGCGAAGATATACGTGGTGGGTCCCAGCTTTCAGGGGGAGGAATAATTTTATTTTCGGGCAATAAGGAGGCGGTTGCATGCGTGCATCCATGGACCTGGTGCATCCCCACTGTCAGCCCTCCACGTACAATCCTCTTCCGATGACTCTCGTTTGTTGACCACGTTGACCATGTCGCACCGAGTGCATAGTGATGGACGACGGCGAGGCCCCGGATAGCAACGAGCCGGAGATGGGAAGACGCGGGAGTGGAGTCGCAGACGAAGAGGTGTACGAGGGTTAACTGGTTCTGGTGCGACATGGTTCAGCAGTCGGTGGAGAAGAACAAGAGGTGTGGAGGGGTGGAGGGATGGCCTGGCAGCGGTGGGGTAACACTTCACAGCAAAGCGTGCTAAGAAGAGTTGCTAGCAGTAGGAGGCGAGGGCAGGTGGTCCCGACGGCACTGGAGGAAGAAGACGAGAAATTGAAGATGGATGTCGGTCGTTGGATGTAAATCCTACGGCTATCGATGTCAGGATCATTCGTTGACTAAGTTGACAACGACTTGCGTTGGCTTCGACCTATTGGCCCACATTTCAGCCTCCAAAAATGTGGCACATATTCAAATCATTTTTTCAAAATTTACGGTCCATTTGATCTTTTTTTTCAAAAATTACAGTCCATCTGCTGGGCTGGGTGAACAAATAATGTAGCGTCCATGCGGCTCATTTTTTATAAAAAAAACTACAACCCATTTTCACTTTCTTGAAATACACGAATTTGTTGGGCTGGCTGAACAAATAATGTAGTATCCATGCGACCCATTTATTTTTTCCCTAAAAAATTACAGCCCATTTGCACTTTCTCGAAATACATGATTTTGCTGGGCTAGTTCTAATTATAATGTTGGGTTGGGTGTAGCAATGTTATCAAAAAATAAACAGGGACAAAGCATTTTGTTATAAATATATTTAAATAATAAGTGATTTATTATTACATTGGTCCTTAACTCTTACCAAGCTTTTGTACACAATCACCAGGATTTTCGTTGCCTTAATATAAAAAGATCCAAGATTTTATTATTAAAAAATATTTTTATAAGTTAATAAGATGTGGGATATTTTCTTCTTATATATGTAAGTATCTGTTAAATATATGATGACAGTAACAATAATATATAATAACATATAAAATAATATAAATATATATAATATAGTTAGAAGGGAAATATAAGTTGGACCTGGCGTTCCTATTCTTATATAGAAAAATGGAACAAACCTCTGCGTTTTCTTCAAAAAATACATAAGTTGGGCTACAGATGTTTCAGGAAAAATAAAACCTAGGATGGGAGGTCCATAGGCCAGCCGATACATGATGTCCCTCAAGAAAATACAAACCGACATGTCGTGGGCTGCACATGTTAAAAAACAAAGCCTAGACGGGGCAACCCACAACCCAGCTGATACTTGCTGGCTCACTGATAATAAATGATACTTGCCAGCTCCCCGGCTTCGTTGTAAATTTATCTCCATTAGTAAGTACGTTAGAGCACCTAAAATTGTAACTATGTTGACAAACCCGTGGGCCCCAACGTCAGTATAGCATTAGGAGAAAGTATATTTTTCAATGAGGCACATGCTTGCGTACGACCATGGACCTGGTAGGTCTCAACTGTCTGTCTCTCCACGCACAGTCCTCTTCAGATTCCTTTCATTTGTTCAACATGTTCACAACGGCAGACTGCGGTGCCGTGGTGAGCGCACAAAGGCGGAGGATGACGTCTAGGCCCTGGACGAGAACAAACTGAAGCCAGAGAAGGCATGCTACCATAATGGTAGATGCTGTGGCTAATTTCTAGCGAAACTACTGAACTAGCCCAGTGGCCAAGTGACACTACCCGACCGTTGTTCCGCCCGGATTCAATTCCACCTAATGCAGTGAAAATATCTCCAATTTTTTGCCTCTGCTATTATTGACATGTGGGTCTCCATTGTCATCTACGCACACCACACCAACACTTGCCAAAACTTCGTCCCTCGTTTTCACTGTTTTTCGCACACTCGACATTGTGTGGGCATTTTGAAAATATCATATCTTTTTGACTGTGCATCATATGAAGATGTGCTATGCATGAATGTTGATCAGCATGATGTTAACTGGCTGGTAGTTCCATTTTTGACCATGAATAAAACTTTCAACATGATGTTATCCCTATTTGAAACGGGCGTGTTAATATAAATGCTTTGCCTCTGAAACTTGTAGTTTCTTATCTAAAACTTAAGCTTGCAGTTTCTTCTCTGAGAATCACATTGTCTGCACTTTTATATGAAACTACATTTTAAGTGCTAAAATAGATCTCTAGAATTCATAAAATACTTCATATGCTCAATACTACAAATATGAAATTCAAAAGACATTCATATATGAAAGTACTCTCAAAATACACAACACAAAACACAATTCACAACCTGCAAATACTGACAACCCTAAGCTCTTGACAATTCACAACCTGCCCGACTATTGGGTTGGGGGGGGGGGCAGTCCCCTCCTATTCCTTGGTGGCAGACAGTCTCTCCGTGAGATGAGGTGAATGGCGAGGGAGAGGATGGCGGGGAAGCATCATCGGGCCAACTGCTTTCCTCCTCATGCAGTTGGGTTCGGTTGACAAAGACTCCACCGGCTCGCTCTCGCACAACACCCTCACAAACGACACCCCGTAGATGCTCGATCCTTCAATCTCTGGTGGATGCTCCATCTTGGATCGATACTCCCACCACCGTTGCCTCACGATCGGATTCGGTGAATCTGTTTGCTCCATGGTCCAGAGGAGCAGCTCTATGTACTCCTGCGCGACTCCCTTTGGGAGTATCACTGCCTTTTCGCTCTGTTGCATATATTTGGCCATGGATGTCGCCGTCGCCGCTAATTGGTCCTTGTTGTCAAACCAAGACTGTATCTCGAACATCCTAGCTAGTTTCATAGGGTCGTCGTCTGTGATCCTCACATATCAGTTGTACTCCTCCATCGATATACTTCTCTACATCACCTTCACTCGTCAACGGTGGTTTTTGAATGGAAGAGGAGAGGAGTGGTGCTGGTTTTGGATTAGAAGGGGAGAGGAGCGGCGCTGGTTTTGGATTGGAATATGAGAGGAGGGGCGCTGGTTTTGAAATGGAAGAGGAGAGGAGCGGCGCTGGATTTGGATTGGAAAAGGAGAGGAGCGACAGTGGTTTAAGAGGAGAGGATCGGCGCTGGTCTTGGAAGTATTTTTTGTTTTGCATATCCTGGTTCAAAGTTTGACCACATATTGTATTTGACAAGCAAAATGTGAATGCATGTCACCAAAAATTGTATCGTTTGGTTTGAACCTGAATGTACTTTCAAATTATATTATTTATTGCAACGTATAACATATATTTTATTTATGAAAATCATGGTCAAATATGACCCAAAATACAAGGGAGACTAGTTAATGTGGGGTCGCTTTCTTAATTGAAGGGTAAATTGATTTCGATTTTGATCCAGTCGCAGCGCACCGACCCTCTCATCCAATCCTAAATCGCTGCCGCACACTCCTCTCCCTCTTCTCCATTGCAAAACCACCTCCTCTCCCCTCCATCATCTCCATTCCAAAACCACCATCTCGCCTCTCCCTCTTCTCCATTGCAAAACCACCCCTCTCCTCTCCATCTTCTCCATTGCAAAACCACCGTCTCGCCTCTCCCTCTTCTCCATTGTAAGACCACCGTCTCTCCTCCCATCTTCCAAAGCTAGCACCGGACCTCTCAGAAGGACATCTATGGAGAGGATGCAGTAGCAAACCGGGCAGATCGCCGATGGCGACTAGGCGAAGTTAGTGTAACATCCCAAATTTTCAATTTGGAATGTTATACACTAGATCATCATTGCATATCATATTTTATTGCATTTTGGTTGATCCTAGAAATTCTACGCAACTCAAGGACCCTCGGAGAGAGTTGGGGATTTCGTTATTTTTCATATTTGAGTTCTCTCAAATTTTAAAAATAGGATCATTTGATTTTATTTATTTTATCTTCAATTATTTCTACTATAAAAATATGAGAGAGGGAATAAAATGACTTTCCCAAAATAAAGAAATATTGAGGATTTAATAAAAAATCAAATAGATTTTATTTTGGTTTTATTTGCTATTTTATTTGAATTTAGAAAAATGCACGTTTTTCAAAATTGCATTTATGCCCCAAATAAATGTTCACGGGATTTTTGGAGTCCGTTTAGTATTCCTTTTGTTTTTTCTGAGCGTAACTATTTAAAAAAACGCGAACCGACCTATCGGGCCATGTCCGACCAGGACACCCAGCCCGGCCGGCCTTATAAGCCGGGGGAGCCCAGCCAAGTCGCCCAAACCCTAGCGCCTCGGCCCACCGCCCCTGCCGCCGCCACCTTGCCTCGCCGCCGCCTCGCCGCGCCGCCACATCGCCCCGCCGCCGGAGCCACGCCGCCGCCGCCGGAGCCGCCGCCAGCCGCCTCGCCTCGCCGGAGGTTGACCCCGCCCCGCCGCCGGCTTTCTCGAAAAACCATTCGGTTTTCCATCGGTTTTTCGTTCGGTTTTTTCAGATCCGTTTTTTTCTAGATCGGTTTTTTTCCGGTTTAGTTAATTAGCGAGCGTTCGCTCGTTTGTTCGTTTTAATGAACGCGTTCATCATTTAGATCCAGATAATGAACGTTCGTTCGTTAATCTGTTCGTCATTTTTCTTTTTCTCGGATTAAATCCGCGATTTTTCTCATCGTGATTCTTGATTCGATTTTCGTTCTAGTATAACTTTTCGCTCGTTTATTGGAATCAGGCGATTCAAGCACCTGGAGTTTCTTCTCGAAACCCTCTTTCCGTTTAACCAACTCAAACAAGTTTTTGCATCTGTAAAAATTTCCCTAGATCTGGAATAGTAAACGAAGCCTGTTTCTTTTGCCGTTTGTCTTTCGTTGCTTTGTTCGATTTGGTTCTTTTTGCCAACCGGAGTTCTTAAGTTGAACTTTCTGGTTAGATCTCTTATTTAAGTTTTACCTGTGCATTAGTTGAGTACTTATTGTATGCTTGTTTGTTTGCGATAGAGTACCCGGAGTGCGCCGCTTGCTACTTCGAATCGCTAGGTTTCCCAGATCATCAGCAAGGCAAGTAACACTTTGATCATACCTCCTACTACCCAGTTTTTATTGCATTAGATCAATCCTCACACCTTGCATGATTAGGATCTAATTAAATTGTGGGTTTGGGAAGTAGTTGAGGTAGTACCTATTACCTGTTTATTATCAAACCTTTGGGAGTTACTTCTACATTTGCTTATTTTGCCATGATATGCTAGTAGACGTGGATTGGGTGAGTGTATCCATGACAGATGTGAGATTGTTAAATTAATGGTTTATCTAAGGTGGCAACAAAAATACACATTTGGGTGGATTGAGGCACCTGGGTATTCCAGTGATTGCCTGTTTTCTTTTGGACCGCCACCCAAGCTCAAAGGGATCATGAGATTATTCATGCTAGAAACTTCCGTGTGCAGCCACAAGCTACTATGGGCTCTAGCATATTTGATTAAGTTGTGCGAACTCTTACAGTGGTAGACTAGCAGATGTAGGGGAAAGTAGGTGTAACGGTCTACCCGATCGTAAGGTGCTAGCGCTTCTGAAAGACTATGTCTCGGTCATCCGTTTCTCAAACACCATGTAGTGCGAGAATCCCAACGGAGGAGATCGAGTCTTGTGGGGAAAAGTGCGCAAACCTCTGAAGAGTGTATAAACTAATCATGGTTAGCCGTGTCCCCGGTTATGGACATCTTGAGTATCTAGTACTTGGATTATCATGTGAATCTCATCATGTTACTCTAATTAATTTGTTGGGTTTTTAATGATGATGTTTCTTAATTGGGATTGAGAATGCTGTCAACCATTCTCAATGTTTAACAACTACCATGATAGTTAAATAAAATTTATTCCTTTGCAGTAGGGAAAAATTGGCTTTTCGCAAAACTGTAACCATAGAGCTTTCCACCAGCCAAATATCCATATAGTATAGCCTATTTCTTTCATTGCTCTCTATGTGTTACATTGCCAGCATATTCCATGTGCTGACCCGTTTCGGGCTGCAACGTTCATGTTGTAGACTTTTCAAATGACGAGTAAGGTGCTTTTAGGTCGTGGTTCTATACTCAGTGATGCCGTTGGAGTGGATGGACTCACTTATCTTCCAAGCCTTCCGTTGTTATCGTTATTAGATGGCCTTAAGCCATATTTATTGTAATAAGTTCTCTTATGAGATACTCGATGTAATAAGTGTGTGATTGCTACTCTATTATAAATCCTTCAAGTACTGTGTGGTGTCAGCATTATTGATCCAGGGATGACACCTGAGCACAGAGATTGGACCGTTTGAGGTCTGGTCGCTACAAGATGGTATCACAACACACGCTGACTGTAGGACACGACCACTAAGCTAAAGCCCTAGATCACTACTCTCTCTTCTCATTCTGACCTCTCATCTTTTCTACTCTTTTAGGATGGCGGATGCGAGGAACAAGTTCATGCAACCGGATGAAGATACACCCTTTGGACGTCACTTGAAGGAAGTCACCAGATATCTGAACATAGGAGTACCAAGCTTCACCGGGACCTACAACGCCACTTTACCTGAAGAAGAGCGCTGGATGATTCAAGTTCAAGTTTCAGGAAGGACGTTCATGCCAGTCACTAAACCCATAGAGTTTTCCTTTGATGCACCAACTTGGAATCTAGGAAAGAGCATGGCAGCTCACATCGCCATGGGACGCATTGGAGAAGTATACCACAATGATCTCAAGGATACTATCTACCAGATTTGTGGGCGCCGAGATGAGCACTGGGAGATGATCAGCACCAGAAAGGATAGATCAGTTGCAACTTTTATCCAGGAGTTAAACCAACACATTCGATGTCAGGAGAACCAGATGTGCGCCGACATGATAGATCTGAAGAAGGCAAGGACAAGAATCTGGAAACTGGAGGAAGAACTCAAGGCTGCACGTGAAGATTATGAAGAGGAAATTGAAGTATTAGTGGAGAAGAATGACGATCTGATCAAGAAGATTGGAATATTTATGGGAGGCCCTACACCAGTAGAAGAAGACGAAGAACCCAAGGAGATTCACCCGGAAGACTACATCATCATCGACGACACCGACTCGGATCCAGATGATAGTGATGATGACTATGTTGATGAAGCTGGAGCAGATATCATGGAGTCTACAATCGAAGAATATTTCTAGTAGACCACCCCAACAGCAGTAGTAGTCCACCATGTAAATATAGTAGTCCGAGCACTTTTGCGATAGTTAGATCGATTGTATGCCCTTGTTTGATTGAATGAAGTGAATTGTTTGCTTTTGCCTCATGTGCATATGGGTAGTGTTTTCTCTCTAGACCCCTCTCTATTCTTAAATCTCATCTTTTCTAAACCCTCAGATGCCTCCGAGATGTGACCCCAGATTTACCTTTCCACCGGAGCTCACCCAGTTGATCCAGCAGCAGAACACACTGATGCAGTTGCTAGTCCAGAATCAGAATCAGGAGAACAACAACAACAACCCACCACCACCACCACATGTTGATCACTTAGCCCGTTTTCTTAGGCTGAATCCGCCGGTGTTTTCCAGTAGCACCGAGCCGATAGTAGCAAACGATTGGCTCCGCAAGACAGCAAGGGAGTTGACCACGGCAGGATGCACCGATGCAGAAAAGGTGAAGTTTGCCGCACATCAGCTTGAAGGACCCGCATCATCATGGTGGGAGAACTTCACCGTCACTTTCCCTATCAACATTGTCACATGGGACCAGTTCCAACAGGCTTTCCGTACTGCCCATGTTTTAGTAGGAGCTATGGCCATGAAGAAGCGAGAGTTTTGCAACTTGCGCCATGGAGGACGGACAGTTGGCCAGTATGTGGAGGACTTTAGTAAGTTAGCACGTTATGCCCCAGATGACGTTGCTACAGATGCAACTAAGCAGGAGAAGTTTCTAGAAGGACTGAATGATGAGCTGAGCATGCAGTTGATGGTAGCAACCTTCAACAACTACCAGGAGTTGGTAGACCGTGCTCTCATGATTGAAGGGAAGCAGCAGCAGATTGAGAACCGCAAGAGGAAGTATGGACAAGGGAAGTACAATTCAGGAGCTCAGCAGAAGCCACGTTTTACCCCTAGACCGGGAGGACATTTTTAGCATACCCATGGAGGAGGTAGCTCGCACAATCATAATGGCACCAAGAATGGCAATGGGAATGGAGGAAGCAACGGCCAGAACCGCACCAACCCATCAACCCCAGCCAAGAGAGACCTGAGCCAAGTCACTTGCTTTAAGTGCCAGAAGGCCGGACATTATGCCAATGAATGTCCTGAATCCCAGAATGGAAATGGCAATGGAAGCTCAGGGAAGAAGCCGAACCCTTTCAATAGGGGACAGGTGAACCATGTTAACGTGGAGGAGGTTGAAGAGCAGCCGGATGCAGTAATCGGTAAGTTTTTGGTTAAGTCATTTACTGCACTCGCTCTTTTTGATACTGGTGCATCGCATTCATACATATCAAGGGGATTTGTGGATAAGTATAATCTGCCCACCAAAGTTCTTAGAACACCTATGTTAGTAAGCTCACCAGCAGCGGAGTATATGGCTAGCAAGGGATGTTTTCAAGTGCCATTGAGTATAGGTAGGCATGTGTTTCCCTTAGATTTGATCATTTTGGAATCACAAGGTTTGGATGTAATTCTGGGTATGGATTGGCTATCGATGTATGGAGGGAACATCGATTATGCCAGTAAGTCAATCTTGCTTCCCACCCCAGAAGGGAGCAGGATCAAGTATGTATCCCGGCATGTGCCGAAGAGGACTCAAGTAAATTGCTTAACAGGAGTTGTGTAGGAGGAAGTACCAGTAGTGAAGGATTTCCCTGATGTATTTCCAGAAGAGTTGCCAGGCATGCCACCGGATAGAGATATTGAGTTTTTGATTGAGCTTTTGCCAGGCACAGGGCGAATATCTAAGAGACCATATAGGATGCCCGCAAAGGATTTGGTAGAGATTAAGAAGCAGATTAAGGAGTTACTAGATAAAGGTTATATTCGCCCAAGTTCTTCACCTTGGGGATCGCCAGTACTTCTAGTGGAGAAGAAGGATGGATCGTTAAGGATGGTTGTTGATTATCGAGGATTGAATGAAGTAACCATCAAGAACAAGTACCCACTACCGATGATCAATGATCTGTTTGATCGATTGCAAGGAGCTAAGGTATTTTCCAAGATCAATCTGCGATCAGGATGCCACCAGTTGAAGATTCGAGAATAGGATATACCTAAGACGGCTTTTACCACCAGGTATGGGCTGTGCGAGTATATCGTTATGTCATTTGGTTTGACTAACACACCTGCATATTTTATGAACATGATGAACAAAGTGTTTATGGAGTTTTTGGATAAGTTCGTCGTAGTATTCATCGATGATATCCTGGTTTACTCGAAGAATGAAGAGGAGCATGAGCATTTGTGTTTGGTACTTGGTAAGCTCAGAGAACATCAGTTATATGCCAAGTTTAGCAAATGTGAGTTTTGGTTAAAGGAAGTTGGATTTCTCGGACACGTTATATTTGGAGAAGGTATAGCAGTAGATCCCACTAAGGTTGACACTGTGACAAATTGGGAAGCGCCCACAACAGTTGGAGAGATTCGGAGTTTTCTTGGACTCGCAGGATACTACCGGAGATTCATTGAAAATTTCTCGAAGATTGCAAAGCCTATGATGGAGTTATTGAAGAAGGATACCAAGTTCATATGGACCAACGAATGTGAGGCCAGTTTCCAGGAGTTGAAGAAACCTTTGGTTACATCACCTGTGTTGATTTTGCCAGATCAGACTAAGGATTATGAGGTGTATTGCGACGCTTCACGTCGAGGACTTGGAGCAGTGCTTATGCAGGAAGGAAGAGTTGTTTCCTATGCCTCACGACAGCTCAAGCCCCATGAGTTGAATTATGCTACGCATGATTTGGAGTTAGCAGCCGTAGTGCATGCATTGAAAACCTGGAGACACTTTCTCATTGGAAATAATTGTGAGGTGTACACAGGTCGCAAGAGTTTGAAGTATATTTTCACGCAGAAGGAGTTGAATCTCAGACAAAGGAGATGGTTGGAGCTCATCAAGGATTATGATATGAGATTGCATTATCACCCCGAAAAGGCTAACATAGTAGCCGATGCGCTGAGTCGTAAGAGCCATGTCAACACACTAACGACGGGAGATTTACCAAGAGAGTTAGCCGAGAATCTTCGTGAGCTATGTTTGGAGATAGTTCTGAGAGGCTATGTAGCAGCATTGGAGATTCAGTCTACGTTGATGGATAAGACCAGAGAAGCCCAGAAGACTAACAAGGAGATCACTTCTATTAAGGAGAAAATAAGCAAGGGAAAAGCTAAAGGATTTCGTGAGGATGAGCACGATACCTTATGGTTTGAAGACCGTGTTTATGTGCCTAATGACTCGAATATCAGGAAGTTAATTCTGCAAGAGGCCCATGATTCACCATATTTGATTCACCCAGGAAATACCAAGATGTATTTGGATTTGAAGGATATTTTCTGGTGGACCGGAATGAAGAAGGATATTGCGGAGTATGTAGCAGTTTGTGATGTATGTTAGAGAGTAAAGGCAGAGCATCAGAAGCCAGCAGGATTGCTACAGCCATTGCCAATACCCAAATGGAAGTGGGATAAGTTAGGCACATATTTTATTATAGGATTGCCCAGAACACGTTCAGGCTATGACTCGATATGGGTTGTAGTCAATCGTTTGACAAAGGTAGCTCATTTCATCCCAGTGAAGACTACCTATACTAGTGCCAAGTTGGCAAAGATATACATGACCAGGATCGTATGTCTGCATGGAGTTCCAAGGAGCATTGTATCAGATAGAGAAACCTAATTTACCTCAAAGTTCTGGAATCAGTTGCATGAAACTTTGGGTACCAGTCTAGAGTTCAGTACAACTTTCCATCCGCAGACAGATGGACAAACCAAGAGAGTCAATCAGATTTTGGAGGATATGCTGAGAGCTTGTGCGCTAGATTACGAATCTAGTTGGGACGAGAATTTGCCATATGCAGAGTTCTCTTATAACAACAGTTATCAATCCAGTTTGAAGATGGCCCCTTTCGAAGCCTTGTACGGAAGGAGGTGCAGGACCCCATTGTCGTGGGATGAAGTTGGAGACTGCCAGTTGTTTGGACCGAATCTGATTAAGGAGTCTAAACAGAAAGTAAAATTGATCTGCGATAGGCTCAAGGTAGCCCAATCCAGGCAGAAGAGCTACGCAGATTCTAAACGCAAGGAGGCAGTTTATGAAGTCGGAGACCGAGTTTATCTTCGAGTATCTCCACTTCGAGGAGTTAAGCACTTTGGAGTTAAGGGAAAGTTAGTGCCACGTTTTGTAGGACTATACAAGGTTTTGGAGCGTATGGGAGAAGTAGCCTACAAGTTGGAATTGCCTGAAGGATTGTCAGGAGTTCATGACGTGTTCCACGTTTCCTAGTTGAAGAAGTGCCATGCAGAGATGGCTGATATACCGCTGAGAGACACAGTGCCGCTGGAAGCGATTCAGTTGGACAGTGATTTGACCTATGAGGAGAAACCAGTCAAGATTCTCGAGTATGCCAGCCGCGTCACCCGCAGCAAGGTTATTAAGTTTTGCAAAGTTCAGTGGAGCCACCACACGGAGGATGAAGCCACCTGGGAACGAGAGGAAGATTTGTTGAAGGATCACCCTCACCTATTTTCTAGCCAACCCGAATCTCGAGGGCGAGATTCATCTTAAGGGGGGTAGGTTTGTAACATCCCAAATTTTCAATTTGGAATGTTATACACTAGATCATCATTGCATATCATATTTTATTGCATTTTGGTTGATCCTAGAAATTCTACGCAACTCAAGGACCCTCGGAGAGAGTTGGGGATTTCGTTATTTTTCATATTTGAGTTCTCTCAAATTTTGAAAATAGAATCATTTGATTTTATTTTCAATTATTTCTATTATAAAAATATGAGAGAGGGAATAAAATGACTTTCCCAAAATAAAGAAATATTGAGGATTTAATAAAAAAATCAAATAAGATTTTATTTTGGCTTTATTTGCTATTTTATTTGAATTTAGGAAAAATGCACGTTTTTCAAAATTGCATTTAGGCCCCAAATAAATGTTCATCCTATGCGGCTTGATTTTAGAAGCCGGGGAAAATTTATTTCGGGATTTTGGGACTCCGTTTAGTATTCCTTCTTTTTTTTGAGCGTAACTATTTAAAAAAACGCGAACCGACCTATCGGGCCGTGTCCGACCAGGACACCCAGCCCGGCCGGCCTTATAAGTCGGGGGAGCCCAGCTGAGCCGCCCAAACCCTAGCAACTCGCCCCGCCGCCCCTGCCGCCGCCGCCGCCTCGCCGCGCCGCCGCGCCGCCGCACCGCCGCCGCCGCCTCGCCGCGCCGCCGCCTCGCCGTGCCGCCGCCTCGCCGCGCTGCCGCATCGCCCCGCCGCCGGAGCCACGCCGCCGCCGCCGGAGCCGCCGCCCGCCGCCTCGCCTCGCCGGAGGTTGACCCCGCCCCGCCGCCGGTTTTCTCGAAAAACCGTTCAGTTTTCCGTTCGTTTTTTTAGATCCGTTTTTTTTCTAGATCAGTTTTTTCCGGTTTAGTTAATTAGTGAGCGTTCGCTCGTTTGTTCATTTTAACGAACGCATTCATCATTTAGATCCAGATAAAGAACGTTCGTTCGTTAATCTGTTCGTCATTTTTCTTTTTCTCGGATTAAATCCGCGATTTTTCTGATCGCGATTCCTGATCCGATTTTCGTTCTAGTATAACTTTTCGCTCGTTTATCGGAATCAAACGATTCAAGCGCCTGGAGTTTCGTCTCGAAACCCTCTTTCCGTTTAACCAACTCAAACAAGTTTTTGCATCTATAAAAATTGCCCTAGATCCAGAATAGTAAACGAAGCCTGTTTCTTTTGCCGTTTGTCTTTCGTTGCTTCGTTCGATTTGGTTCTTTTTGCCAACCAGAGTTCTTAAGTTGAACTTTCTGGTTAGATCTCTTATTTGAGTTTTACCTGTGCATTAGTTGAGTACTGATTGTATGCTTGTTTGTTTGCGATAGAGTACCCGGAGTGCGCCGCTTGCTACTTCGAATCGCTAGGTTTCCCGGATCATCAGCAAGGCAAGTAACACTTTGATCATACCTCCTACTACCCAGTTTTTATTGCATTAGATCAATCCTCACACCTTGCATGATTAGGATCTAATTAAATTGTGGGTTTGGGAAGTAGTTGAGGTAGTACCTATTACCTGTTTATTATCAAACCTTTGAGAGTTACTTCTACGTTTGCTTATTTTGCCATGATATGCTAGTAGACGTGGATTGGGTGAGTGTATCCATGACAGATGTGAGATTGTTAAATTAATGGTTTATCTAAGGTGGCAACTTAAATACACATCTGGGTGGATTGAGGCACCTGGGTATTCCTGTGATTGCCTATTTTCTTTTGGACCGCCACCCAGGCTCAAAGGGATCATGAGATTATTCATGCTAGAAACTTCCGTGTGCAGCCACAAGCTACTATGGGCTCTAGCATAGTTGATTAAGTTGTGCGAACTCTTACAGTGGTAGACTAGCAGATGTAGGGGAAACTAGGTGTAACGGTCTACCCGATCGTAAGGTGCTAGCGCTTCTGAAAGACTATGTATCGGTCATCCGTTTCTCAAACACCATGTAGTGCAAGAATCCCAACGGAGGAGATCGAGT
Source organism: Triticum aestivum (assembly GCF_018294505.1). NCBI lineage: Eukaryota > Viridiplantae > Streptophyta > Magnoliopsida > Poales > Poaceae > Triticum > Triticum aestivum. The sequence goes on from NC_057794.1 coordinate 167,257,753, forward strand.
CTTGTGGGGAAAAGTGCGCAAACCTCTGAAGAGTGTATAAACTAATCATGGTTAGCCGTGTACCCGGTTATGGACATCTTGAGTATCTAGTACTTGGATTATCATGTGAATCTCATCATGTTACTCTAATTAATTTGTTGGGTTTTTAATGATGATGTTTCTTAATTAGGATTGAGAATGCTGTCAACCATTCTCAATGTTTAACAACTACCATGATAGTTAAATAAAATTTATTCCTTTGCAGTAGGGAAAAATTGGCTTTATGCAAAACTGTAACCATAGAGCTTTGCACCAGCCAAATATGCATATAGTATAGCCTATTTCTTTCATTGCTCTCTATGTGTTACATTGCCAGCATATTCCATGTGCTGACCTGTTTCGGGCTGCAACATTCATGTTGTAGGCGAGTAAGGTGCTTTTAGGTCGTGGTTCTATACTCAGTGATGCTGTTGGAGTTGATGGACTCACTTATCTTCCAAGCCTTCCGCTGTTATCGTTATTAGATGGCCTTAAGCCATATTTATTGTAATAAGTTCTCTTATGAGATACTCGATGTAATAAGTGTGTGATTGCTACTCTGTTATAAATCCTTCAAGTACCGTGTGGTGTCAGCATTACTGATCCAGGGATGACACGTGAGCACAGAGACTGGACCGTTTGAGGTCGGGTCGCTACAATTAGCCAGGTTGAAGGAGATCCTTACTTGGTTTGACAACAAGTGGGAGATTTCGAGGACGGCGAGGGCCATGTGGCAATGTATGCGAAAGAGCGAGCTGGCGGTGATGAGGGCGACGGTGTACTCCTCGGCGGCAGTCACGCCGCGTCCTTCTAGTTCATCGAGTATCTCCTCTGGGCGATGGAGTAGACAGATTCTCCTGAGCTGAAAGTTAGCCGGAGGTGGTGGGCGTATAGGTCGAAGGTCGAGCATCTAGAGGATAATGAATCAATCGAGTACGGTGTGCCGTTCGTGAGGGTGCAGTGCCAGCCGGAGCCACAGGAGTATTCGTTCTCCCACCGCAAGAGGAGGCCAGATGGCGCGACATTGCTTCCCCACTGTTCTCCACGGTTCCTTCGTTGCTCGCCTTATTTCAACGGCGGCGGTAGGGTTTAAGGTAAGCTTCGCACTAACCTAATCTTCCATCTGCTCATGCTTACAATAAGTGTGACGGCTAATGAAAATCATGCTTATAATCAGTCTCCGAGTACTACACCAATCACCCTAAAATAGCTCTAGACCAAAAACAAAGTTGTGACACTGTGTACAAATAAAGAAAAGTAGATTGGTGCTTCTTTTAGGAAAGAGTACTCCCTAGAAAAGTGCCAATATAAGCTACTAGTATTTGATTAGAGGATTTGCTGCCGAGAAAGATCCATCCACAGAGAGCGCCACACATCCCACTAGTGGTGGTGGATGCCAATGCTTAGATGGAGCATGGTTGGTGTCAGTAATTTTTACTTGGCACCTAGCACTCTGCATATATGCCGGTTCCATCCGTACATTTGTGCAGTTCCACCAAAATGTAGCTGAATAACCCTATTTGCATAGATAATGAAAAAGCATGATTACATTATAGTGGCACTAGTTGATGAAACATACACTAATAAATAGAAGAAAATATTGTGATAGTATCATAGTATGCCATGTTGCGATGGCGAGATGGGCCCTGCGACGCTTCATACGGTAGGCCTCATACTAGAAATCGACCCAATTCTCCCTGATACACCTTCTGCCAGTGATGAACATTAGTGTACAACAGTAGTACAAGGAGGGGCCTTAAGAAATTCCAATCTCTATTTTTGTGCAGATCAACTAAAATTAAGCACCCCAGTTTACAGAAACACTTAAACATTAACAATGGGACTAGGTGATGAAACATATACTAACAAAGAGAAGCACTTTCTTTATCTACATTGGAGATGAAATGATAGAGAGGACACTCGCTCTATTTTAATTGTATTATTAATTCATTTTATCAGTGGCACTAGGGTCGAGCAGGTGGCAAGCGAGGTGTACCGTGCGTTGCAAGGATGGAGGCTGAGGGTGCTTAGAATGGGACGCTGAAGCTGGCTCTTTCAGTCCCTATCTTCCCCCCTGATGTTTCTATGGTAGCATTTGGGTTGTAATCCAAAGTTGGTCAAGCTGGTGTTGCATCCCCCTACCTGCCTAGCTTATGTGGCGAACTTGTCTCCTGCTAGTAGTCAGTGCATTCTAGTAGTAGGTGCATAACTGCCCGTTTACACTGAGATGTTGTTGGGTAATGGTTCTCTATGGTTGGGTTTCTTTAACGAAATCGGGGGAAACCCCCTATGTTGATATATAAAAAATCAGTGACACTAGCGGTGCCAAAACATTGCCTCAAATTAATAGTGCCACTAGATTAAGGTGCAAAATAATAACATTACTGCTTTATCATGGCAGTGCCAAAACAATAGCACAAGAGCAGACTCAACATGCTGGATCTTTGGCAAACGGTCGGACCAAAAAGGAACATACCTCATGATGGGAACCATATCTGCAGTCAACACCATTGTAGAAGGGATGACACCGGTCACCAACATGGATGATTCAATTCATGGGACCTCAGTTCACCTAAAATGAAGCAATGTCCCATGAGCTAGCAGCTTCTTCTTCAGTAGATGCAATAAAATTGAGCAACATCAAGGTTGGTCGCGAAGCTCGTGGAATGTTCAACTATAATTTGGATATCATTTGTGTAGAGCGTGAAGTGTATATCTTTGTTTGCCCAAAAAAGGTGGAAAGGAGGGTGACTAACAAGTGATGAAACATACATCAAATGAAAAGAAGCATGTTCCTTATCTGAATGGCGATCCTACAAGGACAGTAGCAATTTCTAAAGCAGTGGCATTTCTAGATATTAGTGTGGGCATTAGGATTAACTATGACAACCGTTAAATACGACATTAATTTAATGGTGCCATTGCTTCATTTTACCAACAACATTACATTAACAGCTGCTAAAGAGTTGGTATTTGGGCACGGGAGAGTAGGCGGACCAGGACAGTTGCATTTCTAACGAAAAGAAGCAACTTATCTTAACGGGAAATTTAGCAGGACATGAAAAACAGCGCCATTGATTCATATTACTGAGGCATTACATTGAAAATAACATTGGTTTAATGTGTCCTTACTTTTAACAGTGGGACTGTACATTTTACCAGTGACATTACATAAGAGGGGCCCAGGGCATCAAACATCAGAACAAGATATCTGGGTTGGTCCCATTTTTGTTCGCTATAGCCACTATACTGTGTGAGGCTAGCAAATCTAGTGTTGGACATACTCTATTGACTTGTCCCCAAGTCCCCACTTTCTTTTATTTTTCAACCAATAGATCGGTTTATATTGAGTTTGTATTGCGTTTCCCTTTATTTCCCGATTAGACCAAGATACCAGTTGGATAGTCAGTCTCTGCTACTTGTCGCCCCCATTATTTCCTCTTTCAACCAAGTCCTGGATTCAGGTAACAAATCTCCCCACCCCCACCCCAATTCTTCCCCGTTTGAACCAAGTAGTACTAGATTCGACTGCATGAAGTAGTTTTACCTCTTAACAGTAAAAAATTAGGTGACTTTCGAATAGCCGATCGATCCTATCTACGATGGGGCCTGAGAAATAGTAAAAGATACAAATGCAGTGACGTCAGGAGCTGGGGAAGTAGAGCAAGGCCGGTTTTGAAGCAAGTTATACCTGAGGGTCGCTGGGATGTCGCTAGGTGGGTGGCGGGAGGCTGGATCTGCCCACACTACGACAATGAAGAAGAAGGGGTCAGAGGCCCTCCCTAGACGGCGCTACGTGGGAGAGAACGACAAGGCATGCTGATCGGGATGCGTCGGCAGTGGGTAAGAGCCATCACTGAGGACGACCACGTGAACATTGCACCTTCTCACCTTCCCCGGCGGAGGGGATCCGGCTGGATCTGTGACCAATGGTGAGCAGAGAGAGAGAGAGAGTGTGTGTGGCCACCGTTGTCGTGTTTAGATTTGGAGAGGACGAGAGAGTGTGAAGAGAGCAACACTAGCAAGAAAGCGCGGAGGCTCCTGCCTATATAGTGGAGTAGTTTTCTTTTATATACCGGAGCCGGCTTGACCTCGTCAATGACTATCGAGAAGTCTTCATGCACGTGCCCTGGAGGTGCAGTTGTCGTCATTTTGATCTGAAGCACTGGATTAACATATAACACGAAAAAAATCCACATGACAAGAAACCATAACCTCACTGCCCCAAGGAGACAACATGAATCCCGACAGACAAACTAAACGAGGATCAAAGCTCAAATTAAAGATAAACTCATAGAAAAGGGGTCCATCGATAGATGTCCTAATTAACATAGCCAACTTGACCTAGATGGCAGTTGAGTAGTCTTCGTGCATGTGCCCCCAATGACTAGCGCCTTGGAGGAACTCAGTTGTCGCTGTTTAACCCTCGCAGTGATCTGAAGCACATGACACCTAATATTGCGAGATGACAAGAAACCTTTTTTAGATTTCTCATCAGAACTACAACCCTGTACAACATAGCCTACATGATATGTAGACGATAGCCAATCCAGCCGTATGCTGGAGTCTGGTCACATGCATGGACAAAATGATCTCCCGTGTCATGAGGGATCATCCAGGCACCGACGTCTGTACAACACTGCTCTAGTACTATCGCTAAAACCGACGTGAGTCTCCTGATTCCTGACCACCTCCATGGTATACAGGTGCCTCTCCCAATGCTCCACCATGTACAGGTGCTAAGCCTGCCACATAGGCATAAAGTCTGATGTGGCAAGTTAATTAAGAAGAGAGAGACTAGTTTGGTGACCCCAGAAAGAAACGGTGCTAAGAACGTGTACCTAGGTGAAAAGATAATTTTGAGTCTATAGCTAATTAAATGAAGCAATCTTAGCAACAAAACACTCCTATGCATTGGGGACTTGAGTTGCTAAGCCATTTAATGCCCTTAGCACCTCATCTAAGCACCATTTCATTGGAAGAGGTCTTACTCCTTGGCAAATGCAATAAATACTATGAAGAAAGAGATAGAGAGAAGTAAAGAAATACTCTTATAGCCAACCTTATAGCTAACCCTGTTGTATGAGTGACTAAGTAATGACCATGTATGACATTCCAACATCAGATAGCCTAACGCACCTAGACGGAGGAAGTAGTTTCATACATGCGAAGTAGGCAAAAAATGCTCATTTATAGCTGTCTGAAATCATCAAGGTCGCGACCACGCGAGCGAGGCGACGGTCGTGGTAGGCGCAACCATGATACGAGCTGCTGACAGCCCTTGGATCTTACATCGAACGGTCGCATGCTAAGTTGCTGAAAATTTACAAAATAACCCTCCAGGATAGGATATTCACCCATAGGTCTAGAATCACGCCATGCAACCGTTCGATCTCAGATCCAAGGGCTCTCGGAAGCCCATATCATGGGAGCATGGAAAGCTTCATATCACCTGTAATTTTCCTGACGCTTGACGTGCGAACACACATATGCATGAAGCCATTTAACTGGGCGTCTAGTAGACATGACATCTAATTGGGCCCCCATAGTACTATGCATGAATTCATTTATCCATCGGGCAAGCCACTACCCTGCCGTTCGCACGCCCACTCAGCATTTTTACAATAAAAAAACCACTAGCAGTTCGCTCCTACTCGTCCCCGGCTGTCCTTTAACATTACGGAAGTTCGCTCCTAGTCATCCCGTCCTTTCACATTACAGCAGTTCCACTAATCCTAACCCTCCTCCCAAATCCATGGTGTCCCAAATCTCCATGATCGTCGGTGAGTACAAGGTTAGAACCATCATCGGCGATGAGTTCGGTGTCATCTACACCCGTTCTTCTGCAACGGTGAAAGTATGCCTTGCTCGCTTCAGACACATGTTCGAAAAGTCAAAGGGTGATGAGTGGGTTGCTGGGCTAGATGTTGAGCACACCACAGTCCTGCGAAAAGAGAAAAATCTAAAGGAGGAAGAGAAGAAGAAGCCCGCCGTGATCCAAGTTTGCGTGCCTAACTTGTGCTTGGTCTACCACATATGCCATGTCGACGTTGAGTGCGAGGATTTTATGAACTTCCTCGGTGGTGGCAAAGTCAAATTCGTTTCTGTAGGCTTTACGAGCGACAAAGAAGTCCTGGATCGGATAGGCCTCATTGCAGGCCAGCCCTTCGACCTCCAGAGGAATGGGCTGGTGTCCTCCCGTCAGCCTTCAATGCTGACCCTGGCAGCAACCATGGTTGATCCTTCGTATGGTAAAGATGAAACCTCCACCCAAGTTTCATCTTTCATGGCAGTGGTGAAGGAAATATGCCCTAGAGGCAATAATAAAGTTGTTATTTATATTTCCTTATATCATGATAAATGTTTATTATTCATGCTAGAATTGTACTAACCGGAAACTTAGTACATGTGTGAATACATAGACAAAACAGAATGTCCCTAGTATGCCTCTACTTGACTAGCTCGTTAATCAAAGATGGTTAAGTTTCCTGACCATAGACATGTGTTGTCATTTGATGAACGGGATCACATCATTAGGAGAATGATGTGATGGACAAAACCCATCTATTAGCTTAGCATTTTGATCGTTCAGTTTTATTGCTATTGCTTTCTTCATGACTTATACATATTCCTTTGACTATGAGATTATGCAACTCCTGAATACCAGAGGAACACCTTGTGTGCTATCAAACGTCACAACGTAACTGGGTGATTATAAAGATGCTCTACATGTGTCTTTGAAGGTGTTTGTTGGGTTGGCATAGATCGAGATTAGGATTTGTCACTCCGAGTATCGAAGAGGTATCTCTGGGCCCTCTCGGTAATGCACATCACTATAAGCCTTGCAAGCAATGTGACTAATGAGTTAGCTGCGGGATGATGTATTACAGAACGAGTAAAGAGACTTTCCGGTAATGAGATTGAACTAGGTATGATGATACCGACGATCGAATCTCGGGAAAGTAACATAACGATGACAAAGGGAACAACATATGCTGTTATGCGGTTTGACCGGTAAAGATCTTCGTAGAATATGTAGGATCTAATATGAGCATCCAGGTTCCGCTATTGGTTATTGATCGGAGATGTGTCTCGGTCATGTCTACATGGTTCTCGAACCCGTAGGGTCCGCATGCTTAATGTTCGATGATGATTTATATTATGAGTTATGTGATTTGATGACCGGAGTTTGTTCGGTGTAACACCCCGGATATGACTTTCCCAATATGTACTCCAACTCTTGCCGTTTCCGGCGTTAAGTTATTTTATTTTCTCGGGTTTGGGTTTTTGCCTCCGTGTGTTGTTATCATTGTCATGCATCTCATATCATGTCATCATGTGCATCGCATTTGCATACGTGTTCATCTCATGCATTCGAGCATTTTCCCCGTTGTCCGTTTTGCATTTCGGCGCTTCGTTCTCCTCCAGTGGTCATTTCTACCTTTCTTTCGTGTGTGGGGATTAAACATTTCCGGATTGGACCGAGACTTGCCAAGCGGCCTTGGTTTACTACCGGTAGACCACCTGTCAAGTTTCGTACCATTTGGACTTCGTTTGATGCTCCAACGGTTAACCGAGGGACCGAAAAGGCCTCGTGTGTGTTGCAGCCCAACACCCCTCCAATTTGGCCCAAAACCCATCATCTAGAGCGCTCGATCACGATCGCGTGGTCGAAAACCGCACCTCATTTGGACTCTCCTAGCTCCCTCTATGCCTATATATATATACCTCCCCCTTTCCAAATCCGGATCTCTCCCCCGTCCTAACCCTAAAAATCGGATCTCCGCCGCCGCCGGACACATCCGGACGGAGCCGGACGTGTCCGGATCCGCCACTGCCAACCGCCGCCTGCCACGTGGCCTGCGCCGTCTCCCACCGCCATGGCCCGCTCGACCCGAGGCCGGCCCCCGCGGCCCGAAGTGGCGCGCCGCCCCGCGCCTTCGCCCCGCCGCCGCCTTCCTCAACACCGGCGCACCCCGCCGCCGCGCGCAGCTCGCCGCCGCCGCCGCCAAGACGCCACCTCGTCGCCTCCTCGCACCGGCAGACGCCGCCCGCGCCGCCCGTGGCCACCTCGGCGTCTGTGCCCGCCGGTGCCGCCTCCTCACCGCCCCTCGTCGCCGGCAAGCGCTGCCCGCGCCCCGGCCGGACTCTTCTTCTTCGGCGAACTCGAGCTCCGGCCGTCGAACCTCGTAACCCGCGCGTGAACAGTGCCAGATCTGGATCCGGTTGACCTCTTTTCCCCGAAACCCTAATCTCAGTATTTTTTTTGCATACTTTGACCTGTGATATCTCCTCATCCGTAGCTCCGTTTTGAGCATATAGCATATCAAAATGTTAGTCTCAGAGAGTACATCATTTCATTCCATTGCATCATTTTTATTTGAGTTCATCTTGATGCCCAAAATGCTGTTAGAAGAGTACTACTTGAGATAATTGTCAGATCTTCTGCTCCATTTAGATATTTGTCATTTTTGCCATGATTATTGTGTGCATGATATGCCCATGAGCTCTACATATGTTTTGTTAAGGGTTTTGCCATTTTTCCAGAGGTGCAACCCATGTATTTTTGTGATATGTGTGGTGACTAGCACAAGCTTGCCAAGTGAGGCACTTGGTAATGCTGATTTCAGGGACTTAGCAATTCCACCAAGTCCTTGATCTGTTTATCTCATATGGCCATATGTTCATGTTGTTTCCTAGTGATCCGTGCCTCTTTTGAGGATGATCATTAAGGATGTTTTGTTAATCTTGTAGTGCTCTATTCATCCATGTCTTTGTTTGCAATTATGGAGCACCCTAGCTTGAGTCAATCGAGCTCTACTTTTGCCACTTTGTGAATCTGGGCAGATTGTCCACTTGTTAGCAATTTTTTCGAGAATATTGTAGTTGATCCGTGCATGCTATGATATTTTTCTTGCCATGTCTAGCTTGTATTTTGTGTATTCTTGATGGGTGTATGCTTAGATTGTCATGACTTGCTCTGTAGTGAGTGCTTCAAGCTCGTAAACGTGCCTACTTGATATCTGTTTCAGCATGCTCCAGTTTTCACTAAGTCTCAGAACTGATTATGTTTTTGCCATGTTCACATGCTTGCAAATGTATTTTCTGATCCCTTTTGGCTCAAGGTCACTAAGGGACTTTTGTTAAGCTCTTTGAGTAGCTCCATGCCATGCTTTACCTTGCCATGTTCAGGTCTTGTAGCATGTAGTTTTGTTGCTCCGAAGAGTGCTATCTGATCTGAAATTCCAGACAAGTGTTAATTTCACACTGTCTGAAATTTGTTTGCCATATGCATTTTTGCCATGCTTGTTTGAAGCTGTTAATAGATGAATTGGCCGTAGCTCAGTGCTAGACTTTTGTTAAGCATCATGAATTCATCCCTGCCATGTATTTTGTTGTCATGGTTGGGTGCTGTAGCATGTTCATCTTGTTGCATTTAGATGGCTACTTGCTGTAAATCGCAGAACGTGGTCATATTTGAATTGCTTGCCATTTCCAAACCGTAACTCCGATTCCGGCGTTCTTTATATCGTTTTCAAGCGATTTCATCTCATCTTTCCAGTGGCACACTTGGATTTCCAAGTTGAGGCCAGGTTCATGCATTCCTTGTCAAATTTTGCATATGCATCCCGCATCGCATCCCGCATAGCATACCATCCTCGCATCATATTGTTTGAGCCTTGCACGTGGTTGATTGTGTTCCGTTTGCTTGTTTGTCTTGTTTGGGTAGAGCCAGGAGATGAGTTCGCTAACGAGGAGCCCGTTGAGTTTGCTTTCGAGGATCCAATCAACTCTGACAACTTTGCAGGCAAGATGATCATACCCTCGAAATCACTACTATCTTTGCTTTGCTAGATGCTCGCTCTTTTGCTATGCCAATGCTACGATGCCTAGCACTTGCTTTCAAGCCTCCCAAATTGCCATGTCAAAACTCTAACCCACCATGTCCTAGCAAACCGTTGTTTGGCTATGTTACCGCTTTGCTCAGCCCCTCTTATAGCGTTGTTAGTTGCAGGTGAAGATTGGAGACCGTTCCTTGTTGGAACATTATTTACTTGTTGGGATATCATTATATTGCCATGTTATCTTAATGCATCTATATACTTGGTAAAGGGAGGAAGGCTCGGCCTCTCGCCTAGTGTTTTGTCCCACTCTTGCTGCCCTAGTTTCCATCATATCGGTGTTATGTTCCCGGATTTTGCGTTCCTTACGCAGTTGGGTTATAATGGGAACCCCTTGATAGTTCGCCTTGATTAAAGCTTTTCCAGCAATGCCCAACCTTGGTTTTACCATTTGCCACCTAGCCTCTTTTCCCTTGGGTTTCCGGAGCCCGAGGGTCATCTTGTTTAAACCCCCCCGGGCCAGTGCTCCTCTGAGTGTTGGTCCACCCTAGAGCCCCTTGCAGCGCCACCTCGGGGAAACTCGAGGGCTGGTTTTAGTTGTACGGATTGCTTATCTGAGTGTGCCCTGAGAACGAGATATGTGCAGCTCCTATCGGGATTTGTCGGCACATTCGGGCGGTGTTGCTGGATTTATTTTAACCTGTCGAAGTGTCTTGAAGAACCGAGGTACCGAGTCTGATCGGAACGTCTCGGGAGGAGGTCTATTCCTTCGTTGACCATGAGAGCTTGTCATGGGCTAAGTTGGGACTCCCATGCAGGGATTTGAACTTTCGAAAGCCGTGCCCGCGGTTATGGGCGGATGGGAATTTGTTAATGTCCGGTTGTAGATAACTTGAACCTTAACTTAATTAAAATGAATCAACCGTGTGGGTTACCGTGATGGCCTCTTCTCGGCGGAGTCCGGGAAGTGGACACGATGTTGGAGTAATGCTTGCCGCAGGTTTGCCCTCTTTAGTTATGCGTTCACGCTTTGCCTTCTCTTCTCGCTCTCTTTTGCGAACAGGTTAGCCACCATATATGCTAGTCGCTTGCTGCAGCTCCACATATTTTTACCTTGCCTTACCTATAAGCTTAAATAGTCTTGATCGCGAGGGTGCGAGATTGCTGAGTCCCTGTGGCTCACAGATTACTATTACACTAGATGCAGGGCCTGATGATTCCGCTCCAGGTGACGCGCTCGAGCTCAAGTGGGAGTTTGACGAGGACTCTCAACGATACTACGTGTCTTTCCCTGATGATCAGTAGTGGTGCCCGGTTGGGGTGATCGGGACCGTGTCGCATGTTGGGTTATCTTTTATTTTGGCACCGTAGTCGGGCCATGAGTGTTTGAATGTTGTAATGTTATTTATGTACCTTGATTGACGTGGCGAGTGTAAGCCAACTATGTTATCTCCCCTTTTATTATCTATATTACATGGGATGTTGTGATGATTGCCTAACTTGCGACATATGCCTTCAATGCGATTATGTCTCTAAGTCGTGCCTCGACACGTGGGAGCTATAGTCGCATTGAGGGTGTTACATTCGGAGTCCCGGATGAGATCACAAACATGAAGAGGAGTCTCAAAATGGTTGAGAGGCAAAGATCGATATATTGGAAGGCTATATTCGGACATCGGAATGGTTCCGAGTGATTCGGGTATTTTCGGAGTACCGGAAATTACTGGAATTCGGCAGGGGAAGTTAATGGGCCTTATTGGGCTTTAGTGGAGAGAGGGAAGAAGGGCCATGAGGTGGCGCGCGCCTCCCCCCTGCCGAAACCGAATTGGACAAGGGGTGGGGGCGTGCCCCCCTTTCCTTCTCCCTCTCCCTCCTTTCCTTCTTTCCTACTCCGAAAAGGAAAGGGAATCCTACTAGGACTTGGGAGTCCTAGTAGGACTCCCTACACTTGGCGCGCCCCTAGGAGGGACGACCTCTCTCCCTCCCTCCTTTATATACATGGGCAGGGGGCACCCCAAAGGCACTCGAAGATTTGTCTTAGCCATGTGCAGTGCCCCCCTCCATAGTTACACACCTCGGTCATATCGTCATAGTGATTAGGTCAAGCCCTGCGCCGGTAACTTCATCATCACTGTCGCCACACCGTTGTGCTGATGGAACTCTCCCTCGTCCTCAACTGAATCAAGAGCTCGAGGGATGTCATCGAGCTGAACGTGTGCTGAACACGGAGGTGTCGTACGTTCGGTACTTCGATCTGTTGGATCACGTTCGACTACATCAACCGCATTACTAAACGCTTCCGCTTTTGGTATACGAGGCTACATGGACACACTCTCCCATCTTGTTGCTATGCATCTCCTAGATAGATATTGCGTGATCATAGGTAATTTTTTTGAATTATCGCGTTCCCCAACAGTGGCATCCGAGCCAGGTCTATGCGTAGATGTTATATGCACGAGTAGAACACAAAGAGTTGTGGGCGATAATAGTCATACTTCTTACCACCAACGTCTTACTTTGATTCGGCGGTATTGTTGGATGAAGCGGCCTGGATCGACATTACATGACCGTGTTCATGAGACTGGTTCTACCGACATGCTTCACACACAGGTGGCTAGCAGGTGTCTGTTTCTCCAACTTTAGTTGAATCGAGTTTGACTACGACCGGTCCTTGTTAAAGGTTAAAACAACACACTTGACGAAAAATCATTGTGGTTTTAATGCGTAGGTAAGAATGGTTCTTGCTACAAGCCCATAGCAGCCACGTAAAACTTGCAATAACAAAGTAGAGGACGTCTAACTTGTTTTTGTAGGGCATGTTGTGATATGATATGGTCAAGATGTGATGAGATATAAATTGTTGTATGAGATGATCATGTTTTGTAGAAGTTATTGGCAACTGGCAGGAGCCTTATGGTTGTCGCTTTATTATATGAAATGCAATTGCCATGCAATTGCTTTACTTTATCACTAAGCGGTAGCGATAGTCGTGGAAACAATAGTTGGCGAGACGACAACGATGCTATGATGGAGATCAAGGTGTCAAGCCGGTGACGATGGAAATCATGACGGTGCTTTGGAGATGGAGATCAAAGGCACAAGATGATGATGGCCATATCATGTCACATATTTTGATTGTATGGGATGTTTATCTTTTATGCATCTTATTTTGCTTAGTACGGCGGTAGCATTATAAGATGATCCCTTACTAAAATTTCAAGGTATAAGTGTTCTCCCTGAGTATGCACCGTTGCGACAGTTCATCGTGCCGAGACACCACGTGATGATCGGGTGTGATAAGCTCTATGTTCACATACAATGGGTGCAAGCCAGTTTTACATGTGCAGAATACTCGGGTAAAACTTGACGAGCCTAGCATGTGCAGATATGGCCTCGGAACACTGAGACCGAAAGGTCAAACGTGAATCATATAGTAGATATGATCAAAATAGTGATGTTCACCATTGAAAACTACTCCATCTCACGTGATGATCGAACATGGTTTAGTTGATATGGATCACCTGATCATTTAGCTTACTAGAGGGATGTCTATCTAAGTGGGAGTTCTTAAGTAATATGATTAATTGAACTTTAATTTATCATGAACTTAGTCCTAATAGTATTTGCATATCTATGTTGTAGATCAATAGCTTGCGATGTAGCTCCCCGTTTATTCTTTGATATGTTCCAAGAGAAAAATAAGTTGAAAGATGATAGTAGCTGTAAGTGCATCTAGTGCCCCTTAGTGATTTTGGTGTATTGAAGACTTATAGGTTAAGGGACTAATGTGTTTGTGAGTGTACACAGGTCTATAAGTCTATGAGGAGTTTGATATTTACAGAGAAAGTCAACCCCTAAAAATGAAGTTCTTCGATTGAAGACTTTGGATTTCTGAAGACTTTCTGAAGACTTTGAAAGTGAAGAAATTGGTGCAATCCTGAAGACTTGGTATTCATTTGAGGAACATGAAGCGTGAAGACTTTTGTTTTCGTAGTTTCATTTTCTCTTTCTTGAGTCATAGGAAACACCGTACTGTTAAAGGGGGTCGAGGAAATACTAAGGAAAAATTTCCATGTGATGCTCAACTCAAAATCCTACACCTACCAATCCCTTCGAGTGAAGCCATTGGAAATCTCATACAATTCAGTCATATTCTTCAATGATAGAGACGAAGTTCTTCTGGTCTCTGAGGAATTTGTTCTGACTGAGGAGTTAGGAATTCGCCAGTGCGGATTGCCTACACAGTGAGGAACATGATAGCCCTGAGGAATTTGATACTCAAATTTCCGACTGTTGCTGTGCTATGCGCCAGCTGTCCCAAAATATCTACCCACCTAACGGTCATATCATTGAAGGGCATTTATGTATTATCATGTCGGGTTGCTCCCTAGGCTATAAATAGTCGCCCCTACAACCACTAGCTGGTTGGCTGCTCCGAGAGAAACTGACACTTGTCATTTGAGAGCATCCCATCCTCCGAGGACTTTGAGCGAAAATCATCAAGTGAGGAAAACCCAAACCCAAACACCTACAAACCCCAAGTGATTGAGCATCACTGAAGAGATTGATCCTACGTGGATCCGACGCTTGTTACCTTTGAAGATTGTGCTTCTTCCAGACGGTTAGGCGTCAAGGTCTAGAGCATCCAAGAGGAATTGTGGATCGCCAAGTGACCAAGTTTGTGAAGGTTCGGAAGTCACCTAAAGACTTAGCACGAGTGATTGGGCAAGGTCTGTGTGACCTTAGCTCAAGGAGAATACGGTGAGGACTGTGTGTCCGGGACTGTGTGTCCTCAGGTTTAAATACCTAGCCGCTCCAACCAGACTTACAACTGAGACAACAGTTGGAACTGGTCTACCAAATCATTGTCTTCATCAAGTTCACTGGTTCTATTTCCTCAACTCTTTCATTTCCTCATAACTATGTTGAGTGCTTGTTCATATCTGTGTTTGAAGACTTTGACTGAAGACTTTCTCAAATTCCTCAGTTCAATTTCTTCAGTCTGTTTGTCTTCATCCTGTGTTATGATGTGCTTACACTTTCTGTACTCTGTGCTTGTCTTCATTTCATCATGATGACTATGCTTGTGCTTTGTTATGTTTACTTTTGAGTACTTATTCCACTGCTAGTAGTTCTTCGCTAAGGAATTTCCTCACCTACAAATTCCTCAGTGAAGAATTCATAAAAATCGCCTATTCACCCCCCTCTAGTCGACATAATGCACTTTCAATTGGTATCAGAGCGAAGTACTCCCTTGTTCTGTGTGATTTTGGTTTAACCGCCTGGAGTTTTAGTTATGTCAGCCGTAGGTATAAAGAAAGTGACATGCCCGATCTTTGACGGTTGCGAGTATCCCAAGTGGAAGGCCATGATGAAGAAGCGCCTCATGGCGATGAACATCGAGCTGTGGACCGTCACTAAGATTGGTCTGACCGACCTGTGCAAGATGGCGGAAGCTGATGACATTCGCAAGTACACTCTTCTCAACCTCACGACGAAGGACGTCATCTGCTCCTGTCTGTCTCATAATCAGTTCAGGAATATCATGCATCTCGATCATGCGAAGCTTATCTAGGACCGTGTCTCTGAGGTCTATGAAGGTCATTGAACCTGTCATGATCCATGGTTTGAGGGCTTCAAAGAATCTCTCAAAGAGATGACATTCAAACTAGAATCATCATCATCTTCTGCATCATGCCTTATGGAAAAAGATGCTAAGGTAACTGAATGCTACCTATCCGAGTCTAGTGATGATGAATCTGGTGATGATTTTGGACCCAACTATGTCAAACTTGCTTCCCTTGCCACTAAACAACAAAGAGCTTTGGAAAAATTTCAATACATGCTAAATAAAAGCGATGATATGTTGGGTGAAGAAATGGATCAGTCAAAAGCTTTGGCTGAAAGTCTTCAGAGACTTCATACTAAGTATGACACCCTTCAAGATCATCATAACACTCTCTTATCTGATCATGAGAAGCTTTCTTATGAACTTCTTCAAAGAAAGCAAGATCTTGAAAAGCTAAGAGTGAGTTATGAAGATCTTCAGAAGGAGCGCGCTTCATTACTTGCTCAACAAATCAGCGCTTCTCAGGAAGAATTTGTTCCTCCATGCTTGAAGTGCATTGAACGTGAATCTGCTAATTCTTCACCTGAATGTTCAAATGCTTCTAATGCTACAAATTCTTCACCTGCCTCTACTATCACTAATTCCTCATCTGAGGACACTGCTAGTATCACTGACAATGCAGGGCTGAAGGAATTGTACATGACATGCATGTACAAAAGCCTCAAAGGGCATCAGACTCTTTGTGATGTGCTTAAAAAGCAGATCCTCAACAGGAACCCTAGGAAAGAGGGTATTGCCTTTGAGAGGAAACTCAATGCTGATGGTACATATTGGAAGCCTGAGCAGTACCCCAAAACCTCATGGGTTGCTGCAAAGGGACCTCCAGTTGATCCATCTAACTTATCTGGCTTTGCATGTGAATCTCCTCGTTCTGATGATGAGTCATTTGACTCCAACTATAAACTGTTCAAAAATCAGAATGGTGAAGTATTTGCTAGATATGTTGGCACTAACTGCAGGAACGGTTCCCCTATGAAGAAAATCTGGGTTCCCAAAAGGTGCCTTGAAAGTCTTCAGGTGAATGTCCTCAGGACACCACCTGTGAAGAATAGGAACCCCAGATCAAATTCTTCATATGGACCAAATTCCTCAAAAGGATCAAAGTCCTCACATGAATATCATCGTGCTAACAACTCTGTTTCGCAGGGAAGAGCTAAGGGCTATGAATATGAGCATTATTCTTCTAATCATTATGTTCATAAGTCCTCGAAGAATTTCTCTGCTTATTCATATGCTTATCCTAACCCCTCTTATGTGAAACGAAATGGACTGGCTTCTATGCCACCTTTCTCGTATGGAGCTCGCAGAGTGATGAACTCTTTGCCACCCCTTCAGATGTGGGTGGTGAAGAAAAAGAACTAATCTCTTCTGCAGGGTCAGGTCTCCAGACGTACGTAATCGTCTGAAGAATTTGCTGGAGACCTGAGTGTGCCTGATAGGACGCAGGCTAACCATGAAGAAATGAACTTTCATTTCTCACGTCCTCATACTGCTTTATCTGTTCTATTGCTTGATGAAATTGATCTGATGAATTGATGTCATATTCTTCACTGATGAAGTATATGAGTTCGTAAGCTGCACTAATTCATCTGCAGGATGATCAACCCAAAGCCACTGAGTGGGTCCTCGATAGTGGATGTACAAATCACATGACTGGTGACAAGAATCTATTGATGGATGCCCCATTATCTCCATCGCATCTGAAGCATATCATCTTTGCTGACAAAGGCAAAAGTCAGGTATTGGGTCTAGGTAAGGTTGCGATCACAAAGGATCGACACATGGACAAAGTCATGCTTGTCGAGTCCTTAGGATACAACCTCATGTCTGTCTCAATGCTTTGCGATCTTGATATGGTTGTTGTCTTTGGCAAGTACCGTTGTGTTGTGCTTATGGAAGCTGACAATTCCAAAGTCTTCGAAGGCTTTAGGAGAGGAGATTTGTATATTGTTGATTTCTCTACAGGACCACAACCAGCCGTGTGCCTACTTGCAAAAGTTTTAGAAGGCTGGCTCTGGCATCGATGACTTGGTCATGCAGGCATGAGGAATTTGCACACGCTTGCAAAGAAGAAGCATGTCATTGGCATTGAGAATGTCAAATTCCTCAAGGATCACTTATGCGGAGCCTGTGAAGCTGGAAAGATGACCAAGGCCAAGCATCCAGGGAAGACTATCATGACCACCACTCGTCCATTTGAATTGCTTCACATGGATCTCTTCGGTCCTAACCATTATTCTGCAGTCTCAAATGATGCATCTCTATATGGCTTTGTTATTGTTGATGATTACTCTCGATACACATGGGCACACATTGTTACTTACAAACATGAAGTGCAGGAAGTCTTCAAACGATTTTCCTCGAGGGCTTCAACCAACTTTGGTGTGAAGATCAAGCACATCAGAAGTGACAATGGAACTGAGTTCAAGAATTCTGGTCTTGATGACTATCTTGATGAACTTGGTATTACTCATGAGTTATCTGCTCCTTATACTCCTCAGCAGAACGGCGTCGTGGAGCGCAAGAACAGAACTCTTGTTGAGATGGCTCGCACTATGCTTGATGAATACAAGACACCTCGTTGTTTCTGGATTTATGCAATTGATACCGCGTGCCACATCATCAACAGAGTATATCTTCACAAATTCTTCAAGAAGACTGCCTATGAACTCCTCACTGATAAGAAACCCAATGTAAGTTATTTTAAAGTCTTTGGTGCTAAATGTTGGATTAGAGATCCTCATCACAACTCAAAATTTGCTCCGAAAGCACATGAAGGTTTTATGCTTGGTTACGGAAAGGACTCGCACACCTACAGAGTCTTCAACAACGTTCGTCATAGGGTTGTTGAAACTGTAGATGTGCGGTTCAATGAAACTAATGGCTCGCAAAGAGAGCACCTACCTACTGTGATAGATGAACCAGCACCTGAGGAAACTATCAAGTTCCAGGCTACTGAGGATGTCATTCCTACTGAAGAATTTGCTGAAGAATTCATTCCAGAACATGAAGAACGTCGAGCTAATGCACCTGAAGAAATACTGAAGAAAATGGTGCTGAAGAAAATGCTGATCAAATTCCTCAACGACAACCAGCTCATCCTCGCATTGCAAAAGAAGTGCAAGTTGAAAAGATCATCAATGACATTAAAGCACTAGGTCCTCTCACACGCTCAAAAGCTTCACATTTATCTAACTTTTGTGGGCACTATGCTTTTGTCTCTATCACAGAGCCCACTAAGGTAGATGAAGCATTTCTGGAGCCTGAGTGGATTCAGGCCATGCAAGAAGAATTACATCAGTTCGAGCTCAACAACGTCTGGGAACTGGTCAAACGTCCAGATCCTCGCAAGCACAATATCATTGGCACAAAGTGGATCTATCGCAACAAGCAAGACGAAAATGGCCTTGTGGTAAGGAATAAGGCACGACTTGTAGCTCAAGGCTACACACAGGTTGAAGGAATTGATTTCGATGAAACTTTTGCACCTGTTGCTAGACTTGAGGCTATTCGCATATTACTTGCTTATGCTAACCATCATGATATCACTTTATATCAAATGGATGTGAAAAGTGCATTCCTCAATGGTAAGCTTGAGGAAGAAGTATATGTTGCTCAACCCCCAGGTTTTGAAGATCCAAAGAATCCTGACAAAGTCTTCAGACTCAATAAGGCCCTCTATGGCCTCAAGCAGGCCCCACGGGCGTGGTATGATACTTTGAAGGAATTCCTTATGAAGAAAGGCTTCAAACCCGGTTCACTCGACCCTACTCTTTTCACTAAATCTTATGATGGTGAATTGTTTGTGTGCCAAATATATGTTGATGATATTATCTTTGGCTGTACTGACCAACGTTATAGTGATGAATTTGCCTATATGATGAGTGAAGAATATCAAATGTCTATGATGGGAGAATTGAAATTCTTCTTAGGTCTTCAAATTCGTCAACAACGCAATGGCATATTCATATCTCAGGAGAAATACCTCAAGGATGTACTGAGGAAATTCGGCATGCAAGATTGCAAAGGCGTCAAAATTCCTATGCCCACAAATGGCCATCTGTGCACTGATGAAAATGGTATTGACTTCGATCATAAGGTATACCGCTCCATGATTGGTTCTTTATTGTACTTATGTGCATCTAGGCCAGATATAATGCTTAGTGTTTGCATGTGTGCCCGATTTCAAGCTACACCGAAGGAATCACACCATAAGGCTGTGAAGCATATTCTTCGATATCTAGCTCACACACCAACACTTGGATTATGGTACCCCAAGGGCTCGGCTTTTGATCTCATTGGATATTCTGACTCTGACTATGCTGGTGATCGTGTGGACCGCAAGTCAACATCTGGTACATGTCATTTCCTCGGACGATCTTTGGTCTGTTGGTCCTCGAAGAAACAGAACTGCGTATCACTATCTACTGCTGAAGCTGAGTACATTGCCGCTGGTTCTTGCTGTGCTCAATTGCTATGGATGAAGCAAACTCTCAAGGACTACGACGTCAACATGAAGAATGTGCCTCTCTTCTATCACAATGAGAGTGCCATCAAGATTGCTCACAACCCAGTTCAGCACTCGAAGACAAAGCACATTCAGATTCGTCATCATTTTCTTCATGATCATGTGTTGAAGGGCGACATTTCTATTGAGCATGTGAAGACTGAAGAACAGCTAGCCGATATCTTCACAAAGCCCTTGGATGAGAAGAGATTTAGCAAGTTGCGGTGTGAGCTAAATATCTTAGAATCTTCGAATGTTCTTTGAAAAGGACACTCATCCTAACACTTATGCAAAATTGATGACTTAGATGTGCAACACATGAAGAAACGTTTTTCTTCAATCAATGAAGAATAACACTCTAAGTGTGAAGAAATTAATGAAGAATTTGATTCTCAGAACCCTACGACAATTGTACGCGGTGTCTGAAATCATCATTCTTATACGGTGGGTCACGCCACCACCAAAAGTTGAAATTCCTCAGTTGTTCAAATTCTTCAACTTTGCATTGTCTTCACTGTTTCCGTCATTTTTCTTCATTGGCTATATATATATGAGTTTATGTCCTCTACAACATTCACTTATGGCTATTTCTTCAAGTTTTTTTCCTGCTAAGTGAATGTGATCGGACCCTTCCCCCTCTATGCTATACTCAACCCAATCTATTCACAAATTCTTCATGTGCGTTCTATTTGAAACTCGTTCAAAATCTTCACTGTGTCCTTGTCAGCTGAAGAATTTGCGAACGGAAAGTTAAAACTTATCTTATCCAAATTTTTGGCTTTGCCGCTCAAACCGTTCCGCATCCCACGTTATACTTATCTATTCACCCACGATCTAACACGATCTCCACTTCTCAGTACATGGGTGACACATGTCAAGCGAATGAGAAGGGTCAGGAGCACATTCGTCCAAATTCTTCGGGCGAGCAGTTTTTCATCGTGGCTATAAATACCCCTCTTCCCCTTCCTCACTTCCTTTACTCCGCTCGACCTCTCTCTAGCTCGAGCTTCTCAAACCCTAGCACCGCCGCTACTTCATCGTCGCCGGTGAGGAAGAGCTTCACTGCCTCGACCTCATCGCTGCCGTACTCGCGCCGGCCGCGGAAATCTTCACTCCGCCGCCGCCGTAGCTGTCTTCCTCCGTCGAGTTAGGGCGTGGAAGATCTACATAGACGAACTTCACTTCTCCACCCCATAGTTCGTCATGTTCTTCGTTCAGGGTAATTAAAAGTTACTTTTACTGCCCTTTGTGATTCAAATGATTATCTACAAAATCTTCAAAGGTGTTTTTCTTCATATCTTCACACACTAAAACACCTCACATGTCATCTATTCTTGATTCGTTTCTCCAAGCTATGTTTTTCTTCAAGATTCCTAAAATGTGTGGATTTTCTATCTATACATCTCTAGAACCTAAGACAAAGAACGCTTAGTGAAATTCTTCAAGACTCATCTGGTCAAATTCCTCAAACTTGTTCTTTTTACAAAACCTTCTGAGAATGCATATGACCTCTCCAAATTCCTCGCAACTATACTCTATTCACAGGTACTCATGTCAGCTGCTGAATCACTAGGTTCTCATCAACTTAACTCATTTGTAGCGTTCCTCAAAGAAAAGTTGCATACCTCTTCAGAGAATTCAATTGTTCAAATTCCTCAACTGAAGAAAATGGCTGATGGGAAGAAGCCACAGAAAGGAGGAAAGAGGCCTGAGGTCAACACAATGTTTGAAATCCCTGATGACATATACAAGGACTATTGCACTCCTGATGAGGCCAAGTTTGGAAAAGAGGACAAAAATCAGCGCAAGGTGTGCATACAGAGGATAGAGAGGAGATGGGCAAGAGAGTGGAGGGAATACAAGTATGTTACTCCCAAGTACATGAAGAAATTCACACTCAATCCTCCATGCCCAAGACCTCCATTGGCACCTAGCCAAATAGCTGATCCCACCAGCCTTAAGCGTGGTGAGGATTATCCTGATGACTGGGCCAAGCGCCAGGCCAAGTTGGCTAAACAAGCAAAAGAAGCAGTGAGGAAATTCAATGAAGACTCTGTTGCTGCTGCTGCTGCTACCGCTGAGGCCTCTGTCAAGCCTAAGAAGGCCATGTCAAAGAAGCCTGCGCACAAGCCAAGTGCTTCGCCTTCAGTGCCCTCAGGACCAAGTTCCTCAACAATGCCCTCACGGCCAGAATCTTCAAAGCCCCCAAGGCCAATTCCTCCTGCTGCTCCTGCTCCTCCAAAATCCTCAGCTCCTCCAATGTCCTCAGCTGCTCCGACAAAGTCATCTGCACCTGTGCATCTTGCCACGTGCCAAAGGACTACATGCATCTCTATTGCCTCAAAAGCTTCAGCTAGTTCCTCAGCTGCACCTAATTCTTCAACGAGACCCTCTCTGCTGAAGACAAAGGCCACTACTGGACGAGGTCCTCGCCCTAATCCTCAGAAGAAGCAGGTCGCCTTCCAAGTGCCGTCTGAAGAAGACGAAGCTGATGATGAAGAACTTGCTGAAATCATCAGAGATATGCAAGTCAGGGCCGCTAGAGCCAAAGGCACAAATGTGCCACTGCTTTTGGATCCAAGGTTGATCCTCGACTACATTGATCTCTGGCACAAGGACCCAAACACTCCTATGCCTGATTTCAAGTTGTCTCCTGGCCAAAGTCACATGCTGACCCATTTCATCCAAGAAGAAAAATGGAAATATGAGAAGGCCAGGCAGATCAAGAAAGCGCAATATAAGAAGGAGAAATTTCTGAAGAACAACGTTGTCACTATGACAACTGATGAACTTGTAAAAATCCAGTCTGAAATCAAAACCCTCAGCGATGACTTCAAAGCCTACTATGCTGATTGGCAAGGAGCCAAGGTCAGGTTTGTTAAACTGACTGAGAAATTCACCTCAAATGTTCCAGCTCCATCACAACAGGAAATTCCTCAGGATGAAGCATCTGCTCAGCCAACTGAAGAACATGCCAGCACCGCTGATGACTTTTAGGCTGCTGAAGAAAATGTGAGTTCTAGCGCTGATGACTGCATTCCAGCCGCTGAAGAAATTGCCAGGGCATCCACTAGTGGTGCGCCTGAAGAAAATGAAGAAGTCAGGGCAACTGCATCAGTTGTACCTGAAGAAAATCAACCAGATTCCTCTGCTCCTCCTGCGCCTACACCAACTCCGATCCCTCCATCTGCATCAGATGTGAAGAAGACCAAGGCTACAGAGTGGGCAGCTGTGAAGAAAAGGAAAGCATCAGCTACTTCAGATTCTTCAGCTCCGAAGAAAATGAAGTCTATGACAAGTTCGTTCACAAATCCCATTGATGCTGTTCCGATCTCAACCATGCCATCAAAGGACCTTGTCCCTTTTGATGAAGAATATGTGATCCCTAGCGGATCTAATGAAGAAAATCCTTTTGCTGCTTCGTCAGAGCAGATGGATGAAGAAATTGAAGCGGATCAAATCCCTTCAACACCAGTTGTTTCCTCGCGTATGCCTCAGTTCACAGCTGAACAGGCTGGCGTTGAAGAAATGGAAGATGAAGATGTGGACATTGGCTGCACCACACCTGTGCTAAGTGATGAATTTTGGGAAAGTCAGCATCCAAACTCTCCACTGTTCACACCTTTACAGCAAATACCTCAGTCCCCTGCACAAACTGTTCAAATGGGCTCTAAAGAAACTCACCCCACTTCGTCTGTACGTGAAGAAATTCCAGCCACTAGTGCTGAAGAAACTGCTGCTACTGAACATCTGAAGACGCAGACTGCCACTGAAGAGGAACCAGAAATTCCTCAGCCTGAAGAACCTGAGATTGCGATTCCTGAGGTTGTGATGCAACTCACTGACACTCCTCTACCCAAGCCAAAGGATCCATTCTCCAGGAAGCAAAAATTCAAGGTTGATGATTTCTTTGGCGAGCACGTATTCTTCACAGACTACAACCCCTATGACTCTGCTCGCATTAGGAAAAGGCGTTTCTGGACTGCCAGCCAGGCTACTTTCTATTCCTCAGTGCTGTTTAACAAAGACAAAATCTTCTACCACGAGCACATTCCTCACGTGGATATGGAATCTCTGCCGTGCTTCGAGCCAGTCCTTAGTGTTCTTCACGATGCTGGACTGTTAAATTTCTGCACTAACATTTGTGATTGGAATGAAGAACTCATTCTTCAATTTTATACGACGCTGCACATCACAGGAGATTCTGAAGATGTGAATTCATGGGTGCTGGACTGGATGTCTGAAAACACTCACTACATGACACCATCTACTGTATTGCTTCGTGCTTTACCACTCAGTCCTCCCCTTGAAGCTGCTCGTTGCATCTACAGTGAACCTGAGCTTACAAATCACTACATGCAAGTTCTAATGAAGCCTTTGAAGCCAGGTCAGGCCCCACGAACCAAATTCCCCATGAAGGAATTACTATATGTGCCTCGGACTATCTATCGCATTCTAACAAGGACAATGAGTCCCATCAAAGGCCACGACTCATCTAATGAGGAAATAGTTGGCATCATGAAGAATCTGCTATTCAACATCATACATAGCATTCCTATCAACTATCACGATTTCTTCATGAGGACTCTGGCAAATGCTGCACTTTCTCCGTTTGAGCTGAAACCTTATGCACCTTAGATTATGAGATTCCTCAGGACAAGGTCTTCACTCAACTACAAGGCTGATTTTCAGAATCACCTTAGCTATCTGCCCCCGATTGAAGTCCTCAAGCAGGCTTTTGCTTCAACTGATGAAAAGGGCAAGGCTCCTGCTGTCATTGATGAAGGCATTCGTCCATTGGATGGTCAGTTTCGCAAAGCTGCATCTTATTCCACCAATGATGACTCTGCCACACATGACTCTGCTGCCAATGCACCCATGTCTACTCCTCAAGCCACTGCTCCTCGTGTGATGACTGGCCGTGAGCTTCTACTTAGTCTTCACCAGAAGGTGGATCGAAACCAAAAATGGGTTAGGCGTCAGTTTGGTTCATTTCTTCACAACATGACTACTACACACAATGCAGTGAAGAAAAACCATTACTACCTCCATGAAGTCTTCGATCGCACCTGGGCCATTCTGTCACATCTGTATGGTGAAGAAGATCTCAAGGCAATGGGTCTCAAGGAAGATTTTGACTGGTCTGCACCTCCACCGAAGAAATACAAGAAGGTCAAGGTTCCTCCTTTGGTGTCCAGCTCCTATTCCTCATCACGCGAGACCGACGAGCATGAAGACTTGGACGACACTGCAGCAGGCCCTTCCACGACAAATGACCCCAACAACGCTGGCGCTCCTTCATCAACTTGATATTCTTCAGGGGCATTAGTCCTCATTTTCGATCCTTTTGGTCATTCGATGACAAAGGGGGAGAATTTTGAGTTAGTCTTCAAGCGGGTCTGTCTATATGGGCGTTTTTTTGCTAAGTTACAACTCTCGTTCTTCTGAAACTTTATTGGATCGAGTTGTAAACTTAAACCCGATGGTGCTCTAATACTTTTGATGTGTTTTTTCGCATGCTTATTCCTCATATATGTTAATGCACGCATGCTAAATTACATCAGTCACCATATTTCATCATGCATTCAAATTCTTCATTATGATATGTCAAATGCGTGTATGAATTACAAGATATAGGGGGAGATCTCCATGATTCTACTCTCCAAGTGTGCAATGCTTCAAAAGCAAATTCCTCACCATGCACATCTTCAGGGGGAGTTCTTCTATATCTTGCAATCAAATTCCTCAATATCAGTATTTACACTTCATATGTTTATCCCCGTTGAAAACTTAACCTATATTGTCATCAATCACCAAAAAGGGGGAGAGTGCATCTAGTGCCCCTTAGTGATTTTGGTGTATTGAAGACTTATAGGTTAAGGGACTAATGCGTTTTGAGTGTACACAGGTCTATAAGTCTATGAGGAGTTTGATATTTACAGAGAAAGTCGACCCCTAAAAATGAAGTTCTTCGACTGAAGACTTTGGATTTCTAAAGACTTTGAAAGTGAAGAAATTGGTGCCATCCTGAAGACTTGGTATTCATTTGAGGAACATGAAGCATGAATACTTTTGTTTTCGTAGTTTCATTTTCTCTTTCTTGAGTCATAGGAAACATCGTATTGTTAAAGGGGGTCGAGGAAATACTAAGGAAAAATTTCCATGTGATGCTCAACTCAAAATCCTACACCTACCAATCCCTTCGAGTGAAGCCATTGGAAATCTCATACAGTTCAATCATATTCTTTAGTGACAGAGATGAAGTTCTTCTGGTCTCTGAGGAATTTGTTCTGACTGAGGAGTTAGGAATTCGCCAGTGCGGATTGCCTACACAGTGAGGAACATGATAGCCTTGAGGATTTTGCTACTCAAAATTCCGACCGTTGCGCCAGCTGTCCCAAAATATCTACCCACCTAACGGTCATATCATTGAAGGGCATTTATGTCTTATCATGTCGGGTTGCTCCCTAGGCTATAAATAGCCGCCCCCTACAACCATTAGCTGGTTGGTTGCTCCGAGAGAAACTAACACTTCTCATTTGAGAGCATCGCATCCTCCGAGGACTTTGAGCGAAAATCATCAAGTGAGGAAAACCCAAACCCAAACACCTACAAACCCCAAGTGATTGAGCATCACTGAAGAGATTGATCCTGCGTGGATCCGGCGCTTGTTACCTTTGAAGACTGTGCTTCTTCTAGACAGTTAGGCGTCAAGGTCTAGATCATCCGAGAGGAATTGTGGATCACCGAGAGACCAAGTTTGTGAAGGTTTGGAAGTCACCTGAAGACTTACCACAAGTGGTTGGGCAAGGTCTGTGTGACCTTAGCTCAAGGAGAATACGGTGAGGACTGTGTGTCCTCAGGTTTAAATACCTAGCCGCTCCAACCAGACGTACAACTAAGACATCAGTTGGAACTGGTCTACCAAATCATTATCTTCATCAAGCTCACTGGTTCTATTTCCTCAACTCTTTCATTTCCTCATAACTGTGTTGAGTGCTTGTTCATATCTGTGTTTGAAGACTTTCTCAAATTCCTCAGTTCAATTTCTTCAGTCTGTTTGTCTTCATCCTGTGTTATCCTGTGCTTACGCTTTCTTTACTCTGTGCTTGTCTTCATTTCATCATGATGACTATGCTTGTGCTATGTTACGTTTACTTTTGAGTACTTATTCTGCTTCTAGTAGTTCTTCGCTAAGGAATTTCCTCACCTGCAAATTCCTCAATGAAGAATTCATAAAAATCGCCTATTCACCCCCCTCTAGTCGATATAACGCACTTTCAGTACTAATGATGCAGACTAGGTCCATGATCTAAGGACTATCCTCATTGCTACACAGAAGAATTATGTCCTTGATGCACTGCTAGGTGACGGACCTATTTGCAGGAGCAGATGCAGACGTTATGAATGTTTGGCAAGCTCGCTATGATGACTACTTGATAGTTTAAGTGCACCATGCTTTACGGCTTAGAACCGGGACTTCAAAAACGTTTTGAACGCCACAGAGCATATAAGATGTTCCAAGAGCTGAAATTGGTATTTCAGACTCATGCCTGAGTCAAGAGGTATGAGACCTCTGACAAGTATTTTTCCTACAAGATGGAGGACAATAGCTCAACCAGTGAGCATGTGCTCAGAATGTCTGAGTACTAGTATTGCTTGAATCAAGTGGGAGTTAATCTTCTAGATAATATAGTGATTGACAGAGTATCTAGTCACTATCACCAAGTTACCGGAACTTTGTGATGAACTATAATATGCAAGGGATGACGGAAACGATTCCCAAGCTCTTTGTGATGCTGAAATCGGCGAAGGTAGAAATCAAGAAAAGCATCAAATGTTGATGGTTGATAAGACCACTAGTTTCAAGTAAAAGGGCAAGGGAAAGAAAAGGGAACTTCAAGAAGAACGGCAAGCAAGTTGCTTCTCAAGTGAAGAAACCCAAGTTTGGACCTAAGCCTGAAATTGAGTGCTTCTACTGCAAATGGACTGGTCACTGGAAGCAGAATTGCCCCAAGTATTTGGCGGATAAGAAGGATGGAAAAGTGAAAGGTATATTTGATATACATGTTATTGATGTGTACTTTACTAGTGTTCATAGTAGCCCCTAGGTATTTGATACCGGTTCAGTTGCTATGATTAGTAACTCAAAACATGAGTTACAAAATGAACAAAGACTAGTTGAGGGCGAGGTGATGATGTGTGCTGGAAATGATTCCAAGGTTGATAAGATCACCATCGCATACTCCCTCTACCTTAGGGATTAGTATTCGAACTAAATATATGTTATTTGGTATTTGTGTTGAGCATAAATATGATTGGACCATGTTTATTGCGATACGGTTATTGATGACCCACAATTGTAGGGGATCTATCGTAGCTTTTCGATAAGTAAGAGTGTCGAACCCAACCAGGAGCAGAAGGAAATGATAAGCAATTTTCAGTAAGATCACCATCGCATACTCCCTCTACCTTAGGGGTATTAATATGCATAATGGATCTGAACATATGATCTTCCGCCAAGTAAACCGACTAGCATCAACTACAAGGAGTAATCAACACTACTAGCAACCCACAGGTACCAATCTGAGGTTTGGATACAAAGATTGGATACAATAGATGAACTAGGGTTTGAGATGAGATGTTGCTGGTGAAGATGTTGATGGAGATTGACCCCCTCCCGATGAGAAGATCATTGGCGATGACGATGGTGATGATTTCCCACTCTCGGAGGGAAGTTTCCCCGGCAGAACAGCTCTGCCGGAGCCCTAGATTGGTTCTGCCAAGGTTCCACCTCGTGGCGGTGGAGTTTCTTCCTCAAAGCTTTCTTCTTATTTTTCTCGGACGAAAGACCTCATATAGCAGAAGATGGGCATCAAAGGGCCACCAGGGGGCCCATGAGGCAGGGGGCACGCCCAGGGGGGTAGGGCGCGCCCCCACCCTCGTGGCCAGGGTGTGGCCCCCTCTGGAACTTTCTTCGCTTAATATTTTTTATATATTCTGGAAATAACTTCCGTGAAGTTTCAGGACTTTTGGAGTTGTGCAAAATAGGTCTCTAATATTTGCTCCTTTTCCAGCCCAGAATCCCAGCTGTCGGCATTCTCCCTCTTCATGTAAACCTTGTAAAATGAGAGAGAATAGGCATAAGTATTGTGACATAATGTGTAATAACAGCCCATAATGCAATAAACATTGATATAAAAGCATGATGCAAAATGGACGTATGAACTCCCCCAAGCTTAGACCTCGCTTGTCCTCAAGCGAAAGCCGAAATTGAAAAATATGTGCACATGTTTGGAGATATAGGTGTCGATAAAAATAAAATACGGACATGAGGGCATCGTGATCATTCTTAGAACAACAATATATATATATATTGTCATATGATCCCTTATGCTAAAGTAACAATTCAATCACAATTTCAAGTGTGAATCATAAACTTCATTGGGAACCAACAAACTGTAATCTCAGTCGTTGAGGCAATTGCAATCTATCATAACATAGGAAAGAGTCAATATAAGAGCTTTTCAGCAAGTCCACACACTCAACTATCATTTAGTCTTTCATAATTGCTAACACTCATGCAATATTTATAGGTATGAAGTTTTAATCGGACACAGAGAAAGATAGGGGCTTATAGTTTTGCCTCCCAACGTTTTACCTCAAGGGTAATGTCAACAATAATAGTTCATGAAAACTCACATCCAATTAGCTATATATATCTGGATCTTTCCAACACATTGTGCTTGCCAAATGATAAAATGTAAAAAGGAAAGGTGAATATCACCATGACTCTTTGCATGAAGTATAAGACAAGAATAAAAGATAGGCCCTTCGCAGAGGGAAGCAGAGGTTGTCATGCGCTTTTATTGTTGGATGCACTAAATCTTAATGCAAGAGAACATCACTTTATATTGCCACTTGTGATATGGACCTTTATTATGCAGTTCGTCGCTTTTATTTCTTCCATATCACAAGATCGTATAAAGCTTATTTTCTCTGCACTAATAAGTCATACATATTTAGAGAGCAATTTTTATTGCTTGCACCGATGACAACTTACTTGAAGGATCTTACTCAATCCATAGGTAGATATGGTGGACTCTCATGGCAAAACTGGGTTTAGGGGTATTTGGAAGCACAAGTAGTATCTCTACTTGGTGCAAAGAAATTGGCTAGCATGAGAGGGAAAGGCAAGCTCAACATGTTGAATGATCCATGACAATATAATTTATCTCAGATGTAAGAAAACATAACCCGTTATGTTGTCTTCCTTGTCAAACGTCAACTCTTTAGGATGTCATACTTTAATGAGTGGTCACAATCATAAAAGATTTCCAAGATAGTATGTTTATATGCGAACCTCTCTTTCTTTATTACTTCTTATTAATTGCAACGATGACCAAAACTATATTTGTCAACTCTCAACAACTTTTATTCGTCATACTCTTTATATGTGAAGTCATTACTCTCCATAAGATCCATATGATCTCTTTATTTCTTTTTTATTTATTCTCTTTTATTTTATTCCCTCAAGATCATAGCAAAATAATCAAGCCCTTGACTCAACACTAATCTTTATTATATATAGCTCACGGACTCGATTACATAAGAAGATCATAAAGAAAAACTCACAACTAGATCATACTAGAACTTTATTCTACTATATCAAGATATTACCAAAAGGATCAAACTAGGAAAAACGGTAAAGATAAAAGTGATGGTGATACGATACCGGGGCACTCCCCCAAGCTTGGCAGTTGCCAAGGGGAGTGCCCATACCCATGTGTTTATGTTTCCTTCCTCGGAGGTGGTGATGATGTAGGATTGTCGTCCATCTTCCAAGGAATAGGCTCACCATCATAGAAGGATGATCGGGTCTCTGGGATCCTCAAATCTGCTGCCAAAGTCATCCTCTTGAATCTATATTCATACTCACAGTTTTGGTTTTGCAGGTCATAGATCTAGGCTTGGAGGCGCTCGATTTTCTCGTGAAGCTTGAAGATGGCCTCCCAATGTCCTTGGCATCCGGCTTGTAGTTGTTGGTGAACTCCGTGATCATTATGTGATTGGAGTCGAGTCCATGCTCCACCATCTCCTGACACTTGAAAACTTGTTGCTCCAATGCCTCGAGCCTTGTCTCCGTGCTTCCGGTCCTCCTTGGTCCCTCAACATCGTGGATGTGTGACAACCCCTCATGCATCTCAATGGTTTGAGGGTGTTACAACACCTTCGTGAGGTAGGGGTTGATGACCTTCTCGAAGAACTTGTCCTTGGGAGCACTTGAAGACGACATGGCGACCTAGATCTGTCAGAAAAACAGCTCGAAACAAAGACAAGAGATATTTGCGTGATACGCTGGTCAAAACCTTCGGGGAGATTATATAATGAATTTTTACCAACCAAAAGAAGTATTGTGCAAGAAAACGGAGTCCGGAGAGAACACGGGGTGCCCACGAGGCAGGGGGCGCGCCCAGGGGGGTAGGGCGCGCCCTCCACCCTCGTGGAAGCCCCGTGTCCTTTCTGGTCTGCTTCTTATTTTCCTATTTTCTTAAATATTCCAAAACGAAGAAAAATTGCCATTAGAACTGTTTTGGAGTCGGTTTACTTACCGTACCATGTAACTATTCCTTTTCAAAGTCTGAAACGTTCTGGAAAGTGTCTTTTATGTATTCCTCCGGGGTTACGGTCTCAATAATATTAGTTTCAACATTTATGGGATTACCTGAGATATAATGTTTGATTCTTTGGCCATTCACCACCCTCAGATTTGTGCCTTTGAAGTTGTTGATTTTTATGGCACCGGAATGATAGACCTCCTCGATGACGTAAGGACCTTCCCATTTAGAGAGAAGTTTGCCTACAACAAATCTTAAACGAGAGTTGTATAACAATACATAATCACCTACATTAAACTCATGTTTTTGTATCCTTTTATCATGCCATATTTTAACTTTTTCTTTAAATAGCTTGGCATTTTCATAGGCCTAGGTTCTCCATTCATCAAGTGAGCTAATGTCAAAAAGCCTCTTCTCACCGGCAAGTTTGAAGTCATTGAGCTCTTTAATAGCCCAATATGCCTTATGTTCTAGTTCAAGAGGTAAGTGACATGCTTTACCATAAACCATTTTATATGGAGACATACCCATAGGATTTTTGTATGCAGTTCTATAGGCCCATAATGCATCATCAAGTTTCTTGGACCAATTCTTTCTAGATCTATTAACAATATTTTGCAAAATTAATTTAAGCTCTCTATTGCTAAGTTCTACTTGATCACTAGACTGTGGATGACATGGAGATGCAATTCTATGATTAACATCATACTTAGCAAGCATTTTACGAAAGGCGCCATGAATAAAATGTGAACCACCATTAGTCATTAAATATCTAGGGACTCCAAACCTTGGAAAAATAACTTCTTTAAGCATCTTAATAGAGGTGTTATGATCAGCACTACTAGTTGGAATAGCTTCTACCCACTTAGTAACATAATCAACAGCAACTAAAATATGTGTGTATCCATTAGAGGAAGGAAACGGTCCCATATAATCGAAGCCCCAAACATCAAATGGTTAAATAACAAGTGAATAACTCATAGGCATTTCTTAACGTCTACTAATATTACCAATTCTTTGACATTCATCACAAGATAAGACAAACTTATGGGCATCCTTGAAGAGAGTAGGCCAATAAAAACTGGATTGCAATACCTTATGTGCAGTTCTATCTCCAGCATGGTGTCCTCCATAAGCTTCGGAGTGACACTTGCGTAAGATGTGTTCCTATTCATGCTCAGGTACACAATATCTAATAACACCATCTACTACTTCTTTATAAAGGTGTGGGTCATCCAAAAAGTAATGTCTTAAATCATAGAAGAACTTTTTCTTTTGCTGGTATGTGAAACTAGGTGGTATAAATTTAGCAACAATGTAATTAGCATAATCAGCATACCATGGAGCAGTACGAGAATCATTTATGACATTTAATTGTTCATCAGGAAAGCTATCATCAATAGGTAGTGGGTCATCAAGAACATTCGCTAACCTAGACAAGTTGTCTGCAACGGGATTCTCAGCTCCCTTTCTATCAATAATATGCAAATCAAATTCTTGTATAGCAGGAGAACCCATCTAATAAGTCTAGGTTTAGCATCTTTCTTTTCCATAAGATATTTAATAGCAGCATGATCAATGTGAATAGTTACTTTAGAATCAACAATATAAGGTCTGAACTTATCACAAGCAAATACAACCGCTAAAAATTCTTTTTCAGTAGTAGCATAATTTCTCTAGGCATTGTCTAGAGTTTTACTAGCATATTGAATAACATCTAGTTTTTTATCAACTCTTTGTCCTAGAACAGCACCTACATCATAGTCACTAGCATGACACATGATTTCAAAGGGTAAATTCCAATCAGGTGGCTAAACAATAGGTGTAGAAATCAAAGCTTTCTTAAGTATTTCAAATGCTTCTACACAATCATCATCAAAGACAAAAGGGATATCTCTTTGTAATAGGTTAGTCATAGGCCGGGAAATTTTTGAGAAGTCCTTAATGAACCTCCTATAAAAACCGGCATGACCAAGGAAACTTCTTATACCATTGATGTCCTTGGGACACGACATCTTTTCAATAGCATCAACCTTGGCTTTGTCAACTTCAATACCTCTTTCAGAAATTTTATGCCCCAAGACAATACCTTCATTAACCATAAAGTGGCACTTCTCCCAATTCAAGACAAGGTTAGTTTCTTCACATCTCTGCAAAACTTGATCAAGGTTGCTCAAGCAATCATCAAAAGAGGATCCATAAACAGAGAAATCATCCATGAAAACTTCACAAATCTTTTCACAAAAGTCAGAGAATATAGCCATCATGCATCTTTGAAAGGTAGCAGGTGCATTACATAAACCAAAAGGCATACGTCTATAAGCAAAGGTACCTAAATGGCAAGTAAAAGTAGTCTTTTCTTGATCATCAGCTGACACAGGTATTTGAGAGAAACCAGAATAACCATCTAGAAAGCAAAAATCTGTATGTTTGGATAATCTTTCTAGCATATGATCAATGAAAGGCAAAGGGTAATGATCTTTTTTAGTAGCTTTATTTAATTTGCGGAAATCAATTACCATCCTATAACCTGTAATAATTCTTTGCGGAATCAATGCATCTTTATCATTAGGAATGACAGTAATACCTCCCTTCTTAGGGATACAATGGACAGGTCTTACCCACTGACTATCAGCAACGAGATAAATTATACCTGCTTCAAGGAGCTTTAATATTTCCTTTCTTACCACTTCTTTCATCTTAGGATTTAGCCGTCATTGGTGATCAATAACTGATTTGGCGTCTTTCTCCAAGTTTATTTTGTGTTGACATAGAGTGGGACTAACGCCCTTAAGATCATCAAGACTATATCCAATAGCAGCACGATGCTTCTTCAGAGTTTTCAATAATCTCTCTTCTTCGTGCTTTGAAAGGTTAGCACTAATAATAACAGGATATATCTTCTTTTCATCAAGATAAGCATATTTAAGAGTATCATGCAATGGTTTAAGCTCAAACACGGGATCACCCTTGGGTGGAGGAGGATCCCCTAGGATTTCAATAGACAAGTTGTGTTTCAGAATAGGTCCTTGTTTAAAGAATACTTCATCTATTTCCCTTCTTTCATTCATGAACATATCATTTTCATGGTCTAGCAAATATTGTTCTAAAGGATCAGTAGGAGGCACGGCAATAGAAGCAAGACCAATAATTTCATCTTTACTAGGAAATTCTTTATCATGGGGTTGTCTATGAAATTTAGCAAAATTAAACTCATGAGACATATCCCCAAAACCAATAGAAACAATATCCTTATTGCAGTCTATCTTAGCATTAATAATATTCAAGAAAGGTCTACCAAATATAATGGGACAAAAGTCATCTTGTGGGGAACCGAGAACAAGAGAATCAGCAGGGTATTTAACTTTCCCACACAAGACTTCAACATCTCTAACAATCCCAATCGGTGAAATAGTATCTCTATTAGCAAGTTTAATGGTAACATTGATATCTTCTATCTCAGCAGGTGCAATATCATGCATAATTTCTTGGTATAAGGAATGAGGTATTGCACTTGCACTAGCACCCATATCACATAAGCCATGATAGCTCCTATTTTAACAGAAATAACAGGCATGCCTACAACAGGACTATGTTTATTTTTAGCATCAGGTCTAGCAATTCTAGCAGCTTCATTATAGAAGTAAATAACATGCCCATCAATATTATCGGCCAAGAGATCTTTAACTATAGAATTACTAGGTTCAACTTTAATTTGCTCAAGGGGTTTAGGTGTCTTAATATTACTTTTGTTAACCACAGTTGAAGCTTTAGCATGATTCTTTATTCTAACAGGGAAAGGTGGTTTCTCAATATAAGCAGCAGGAACAACAGGATCATCATAAGTGATAGTCTTTTCTTCAACTTTAATTGGTGCAACTGCTTTTACTTCAATGGGAGGATTATATTTAAACCACTTCTCCTTAGGGAGATCAACATGAGTAGCAAAGGATTCACAGAAAGAAGCTACTATCTCACAGTCAAGTCCATATTTAGTGCTAAATTCACGAAAAGCATCGGTATCCATAAAAGATTTAACACAATCAAACTTAGGTGTTATACCTGACTCCTTACCTTCGTAGAGGTCCCAATCTTCAGAGTTGCGTTTAATTCTTTCCAATAAATCCCATTTGAATTCAATAGTCTTCATCATAAAAGATCCATTACAAGAAGTATCGAGCATGGAGCGATTACTGAGAGAAAGCCGAGCATAATTTTTTTGAATAATCATTTCTCTTGAGAGCTCATGATTGGGGCATGAATATAACATTGATTTAAGACTCCCCAAGCTTGAGCGATGCTTTCTCCTTCGCGAGGCCAAATATTATATATATAATTACGATCACGATGAACAAGATGCATAGGATAAAACTTCTGATGAAATTCCAATTTCAATCGCTTATAGTCCCATGATCCCATATCATCACATAGCCTATACCATGTCAATGCCTCTCCATTCAAAGATAAAGGGAAGACCTTCTTCTTGATAACATCCTCGGGCATACCTGCAAGCTTAAATAATCCAAAAACTTCATCCACATAGATTAAGTGTAAATCGGGATGCAATGTTACACCTCCTGCAAAAGGATTAGCTAGCAGTTTCTCTATCATACCCGAAGGAATTTCAAAGTAAACATTTTCAGTAGGTTTAGTAGGTTGAGGATCAAATCTTTGCTCTATTGGCCGGGGTGAAGATACCCCGAACAGGCCCCTCAAAGGATTATGTTCCATAGTAACAAGTGACAGTAAATTTCAGCACACTATATAAATTTTTCCTTATCAAAGGCGCTTCACTCTCCGGCAACGGCGCCAGAAAAGAGTCTTGATGACCCACAAGTGTAGGGGATCTATCATAGCTTTTCGATAAGTAAGAGTGTAGAACCCAATGAGGAGCAGAAGGAAATGATAAGCAGTTTTCAGTAAGGTATTCTCTGCAAGCATTGAAATTATCGGTAACAGATAGTTTTGTGATAAGGTAATTTGTAACGAGTAGCAAGCAATAAAAGTAAATAAGGTGCAGCAAGATGGCCCAATCCTTTTTGTAGCAAAGGACAAGCCTGGACAAACTCTTATATGAAGGAAAGCGCTCCCGAGGACACATGGGAATTATCGTCAAGCTAGTTTTCATCACGTTCATATGATTCACGTTCGGTACTTTGATAATTTGATATGTGGGTGGACCGGTGCTTGGGTACTGTCCTTACTTGGACAAGCATCCCACTTATGATTAACCCCCATTGCAAGCATCCACAACTACAACAGAAGTACTAAGGTAGACCTAACCATAGCATGAAACATATGGATCCAAATTAGCCCCTTACGAAGCAACACATAAACTAGGGTTTAAGCTTCTGTCACTCTAGCAACCCATCATCTACTTATTACTTCCCAATGCCTCCCTCTAGGCCCAAACAATGGTGAAGTGTCATGTAGTCGATGTTCACATGACACCACTAGAGGGACGACAACATACATCTCATCAAAATATCGAACGAATACCAAATTCACATGACTACTTATAGCAAGACTTCTCCCATGTCCTCAGGAACAAACGTACTACTCACAAAGCATATTCATGTTCATAATGAGAGGGGTATTAATATGGATAATGGATCTGAACATATGATCTTCCACCAAGTAAACCAACTAGCATCAACTACAAGGAGTAATCAACACTACTAGCAACCCACATGTACCAATCTGAGGTTTGGATACAAAGACTGGATACAAGAGATGAACTAGGGTTTGAGATGAGATGGTGCTGGTGAAGATGTTGATGGAAATTGACCCCCTCCTGATGAGAGGATCATTGGTGATGACGATGGTGATGATTTTCCCCTCCCGGAGGGAAGTTTCCCCGGCAGAACAGCTCTGCCGGAGCCCTAGATTGGTTCCACCAAGGTTCCGCCTCGTGGCCGCGGAGTTTCTTCCTCAAAGATTTCTTATTATTTTTTCTCGGATGAAATACCTCATATAGCAGAAGATGGGCATCGGAGGGCCACCAGGGGGCCCGTGAGGCAGGGGGCGCGCCTAGGGGGTAGGGCGCACCCCCCACCCTCGTGGCCAGGGTGTGGCCCCCTCTAGAACTTTCTTCGCTCAGTATTTTTATATATTCTGGAAATAACTTCCGTGAAGTTTCATGATTTTTGGAGCTATGCAGAATAGGTCTCTAATATTTGCTCCTTTTCCAGCCCAGAACCCTAGCTGCCGGCATTCTCCCTCTTCATGTAAACCTTGTAAAATGAGAGAGAATAGGCTTAAGTATTGTGACATAATGTGTAATAACAACCCATAATGCAATAAATATCGATATAAAAGCACGATGCAAAATGGACGTATCAGTTATTCATTTAAGTTAGAGAATAATTGTTGTTTTGTTTACATGAATAAAACCTTCTATGGTCTTACATCGAATGTAAATGGTTTACTGAATCTCGATCATAGTGATACACATAATATTGATGCCAAAAGATGCAAAGTTAATAATGATAGGGCAACTTATTTGTGGCACCGACGTTTAGGTCATATTGGTGTAAAGCGCATGAAGAAATTCCGTGCTGATGGGCTTTTGGAACCACTTGATTATGAATCACTTGATGCTTACAAACCATGCCTCATAGGTGATAACCCACAAGTATAGGGAATCACAACAATTTTTGAGGGTAGAGTATTCAACCCAAATTTATTGATTCGACACAAGGGGAGCCAAAGAATATTCTCAAGTATTAGCAGCTGAGTTGTCAATTCAACGACACCTGGAAACTTAATATCTGCAGCAAAGTATTTAGTAGCAAAGTAATATGATAGTAGCGATCACGGTAGAGAAAGTAATAGTTTTGGTTTTATAGTGATTATAATAGTAGCAACAGAAAAGTAAATAAGCGAAGAACAATATGTGAAAAGCTCGTAGGCAATGGATCAGTGATGGATAATTATGTCGGATGCGATTCCTCATGCAATAGTTATAACATAGGGTGACACAAAACTAGCTCCAATTCACCAATGTAATGTAAGCATGTATTCCGAATATAGTCATACGTGCTTATGGAAAAGAACTTGCATGCCATCTTTTCTCCTACCCTCCCATGGTAGCGGGGTCCTATTGGAAACTAAGGGATATTAAGACCTCCTTTTAATAGAGTACCGGACCAAAGCATTAACACTTAGTGAATAGATGAACTCCTCAAACTACGGTCATCACCGGTAAGTATCCCAATTATTGTCACTTCGGGGTTAACGGATCATAACACATAATAGGTTCCTGAGTCATTTTACCCCCTCTAGTCATAACTCTAACAACATTATCATTTTTCTTATTATTTAATTCATTGAGCAAATCATTCTGAGCTTTAAGCACTTGTTCTACTTGAGTGGTAACCATAGAAGCATGTTTACTAATAAGTTTAAGTTCACCTTTAACTCTAGACATATAATAACTCAAGTGTTCAATCATATAAGCGTTGCGTTTCAATTGTCTACCAACATAATCATTGAAGTTTTCTTGTTTAACAATAAAATTATCAAACTCATCCAAGCATTGGCTAGCAGACTTATTACGAGGAATGTCACCTTCATCAAATCGATAGAGAGAATTTACCTTTACTACCTATGTCGGGTTATCAAGATCATGTATTTCTTCAATAGCCGTAAATTCTTAACATCTTCAGCTTTAATACCTTTTTCTTTCATAGATTTCTTTGCCTCTTGCATATCTTCAGGACTGAGAAATAGAATACCCCTTTTCTTCGGAGTTGGATTAGGAGGTGGTTCAGGAAGTGTCCAATCATTTTCATTACTCAACATATTATTCAATAGCAATTCAGCTTGATCAACAATTCTTTCCCTGAAAACACAACCAACACAACTATCCAGGTGGTCTCTGGAAGCATCGGTTAGTCCATTATAAAAGATATCAAGTATTTCATTTTTCTTGAGAGGATGATCAGGCAAAGCATTAAGTAATTGGAGACGCCTCCCCCAAGCTTGTGGGAGACTCCCTTCTTCAATTTGCAAAAAATTATATGTTTCCCTTAATGCAGCTTGTTGCTTATGAACAGGGAAATATTTAGCAGAGAAGTAATAAATCATATCCTCGGGACTACGCACACAACCAGGATCAAGAGAATTAAACCATGTTTTAGCATCACCCTTTAATGAGAATGGAAACAACTTAAGGATAAAGTAATAGCGAGTTTTCTCATCATGAGTAAACAGGGTGGCTATATCATTTAATTTAGTAAGATGCGCCACAACAGTTTCAGATTCATAGCCATAGAAAGGATCAGATTCAACCAAAGTAATTAACTCAGGATTGACAGAGAAATCATAATCCTTATCGGAAATAAAGATAGGTGAAGTAACAAAAGCAGGGTCATATTTCATTCTAGCATTCAAAGATTCTCTTTAAACTTAGCTAATAATTTCTTAAGATCAGATCTATCATTGCAAGCTAAGAAATCTCTAGCAATTTCTTCGTCCATAACATAACCCTCAGGCACAATAGGCAATTCATATCTAGGGGGAGAATCTTCATCATCACTTCCATCAATATTATCAGTTTCAATAATTTCATTCTCTCTAACCCTAACAAGTTGTTCATCAAGAAATTCAAGTAGTGGCACAGTATTATCAAGCATAGAAGTAGTTTCATCATAAGCATCATGCAAAGCAGAAGTGGCATCATCAATAACATGTGACATATCAGAATGAATAGCAGGAGTAGGTGTCGCAAGTTTACTCAAAACAAAAGGTGAATCAAGTGCAGAGCTAGATGGCAGTTCCTTACCCCCCCTCATAGTTGAGGGAAAAATCTTGGTTCTTTTATCTTTCAAGTTCTTCATAGTGATCAGCATATATAAATCCCAAGTGACTCAAAGAATAGAGCTATGCTCCCCGGCAACGGCGCCAAAAATAGTCTTGATAACCCACAAGTATAGGGGATCGCAACAGTTTTCGAGGCTAGAGTATTCAACCCAAATTTATTGATTCGACATAAGGGGAGCCAAAGAATATTCTAAAGTATTAGTAGATGAGTTGTCAATTCAACCACACCTAGAAACTTAATATCTGCAGCAAAGTATTTAGTAGCAAAGTAATATGATAGTAGTGATAACGGTAGCGAAAGTAATAGTTTTGGTTTTTATAGTGATTATAACAGTAGCAACAGAAAAGTAAATAGGCGAAGAACAATATGTGAAAAGATCGTAGGCAATGGATCAATGATGGATAATTATGTCGGATGCGATTCCTCATGCAATAGTTATAACATAGGGTGACACAGAACTCGCTCCAGTTCATCAATGTAATGTAAGCATGTATTCCGAATATAGTCATACGTGCTGATGGAAAAGAACTTGCATGACATCTTTTGTCCTACCCTCCCGTGGCAGCAAGGTCCTATTGGAAACTAAGGGATATTAAGGCCTCCTTTTAATAGAGTATCGGACCAAAGCATTAACACTTAGTGAATACATGGACTCCTCAAACTACGGTCATCACCGGTAAGTATCCCGATTATTGTTACTTCGGGGTTAACGGATCATAACACATAATAGGTGACTATAGACTTGCAAGATAGGATCAAGAACTCACATATATTCATGAAAAAATAATAGGTTCAGATCTGAAATCATGGCACTCGGGCCCTAGTGACAAGCATTAAGCATAGCAAAGTCATAGCAACATCAATCTCAGAACATAATGGATACTTGATACGTCTCCAACGTATCTATAATTTTTGATTGCTCCATGCTATATTACCTACTGTTTTGGACATTATTGGGCTTTATTATCCACTTTAATATTATTCTTGGGACTAACCTATTAACTGGAGGCCCAGCCTAGAATTGCTATTTTTTGCCTGTTTTAGGGTTTCGAAGAAAAGGAATATCAAACGGAGTCCAAACGGAATGAAACCTTCGGGAACGTGATTTTCCCAACGAACAAGACCCAGGAGACTTGGACCCTACGTCAAGACACAAAAGAGGAA
Source organism: Triticum aestivum (assembly GCF_018294505.1). NCBI lineage: Eukaryota > Viridiplantae > Streptophyta > Magnoliopsida > Poales > Poaceae > Triticum > Triticum aestivum. Next base: position 167,299,355 of record NC_057794.1, read on the forward strand.
ACCACGAGGTAGGGGGGCGCGCCTACCCCCCAGGCGCGCCCTCCACCCTCGTGGGCCCCCTGTTGCTCCACCGACGTACTCCTTCCTCCTATATATACCTACGTACCCCCAAACGATCAGATAGGGATCCAAAACCCTAATTCCACCACCGCAACTTTCTGTATCCATGAGATACCATCTTGGGACCTGTTCCGGGGCTCCGCCGGAGGGGGCATTGATCACGGAGGGCTTCTACATCAACACCATATCCCCTCCGATGAAGTGTGAGTAGTTCACCTCAGACCTACGGGTCCATAGTTAGTAGCTAGATGGCTTCTTCTCTCTTTTTGGATCTCAATACAATGTTCGCCCCTTCTCTTGTGGAGATCTATTTGATGTAATATTCTTTTTGCGGTGTGTTTGTTGAGATCGATGAACTGTGGGTTTATGATCAAGTCTATCTATGAACAATATTTGAATCTTCTCTGAATTATTTTATGTATGATTGGTTATCTTTGCAAGTATCTTCGAATTATCAGTTTGGTTTGGCCTACTAGATTGATCTTTCTTGCAATGGGAGAAGTGCTTAGCTTTGGGTTCAATCTTGCGGTGTCCTTTCCCAGTGACAGTAGGGGCAGCAAGGCACGTATTGTATTGTTGCCATCGAGGGTAACAAGATGGGGTTTTCATCATATTGCATGAGTTTATCCCTCTACATCATGTCATCTTGCTTAAGGCGTTACTCTGTTTTTATTAACTTAATACTCTAGATGCATGCTGGATAGCGGTCGATGAGTGGAGTAATATTAGTAGATGCAGGCAGGAGTCAGTCTACTTGTCTCGGACGTGATGCCTATATACATGATCATACCTAGATAGTCTCATAACTATGCTCAATTCTGTCAATTGCTCAACAGTAATTTGTTCACCCACCGTAGAATATACTTATGCTCTCGAGAGAAGCCACTAGTGAAACCTATGGCCCCCGGGTCTATCTTCATCATATTAATCTCCCAATACTTAGTTATTTCCTTTGCTTTTATTTTACTTTGCATCTTTATCACAAAAATACCAAAAATATTATCTTATCATATCTATCAGATCTCACCTCGTAAGTGGCCATGTAGGGATTGACAACCCCTTATCGCGTTGGTTGCGAGGATTTATTTGTTTTGTGCAGGTGCGAGGGACTCGCGCGTAGCCTCCTACTGGATTGATACCTTGGTTCTCAAAAACTGAGGGAAATACTTATGCTACTTTGCTGCATCATCCATTCCTCTTCAGGGAAAACCAACACAGTGCACAAGAGGTAGCAAGAAGGATTTCTGGTGCCGTTGCCAGGGAGGTCTACACAAAAGTCAATATACCAAGTACCCATCACATACCCTTATCTCTCGCATTACATTATTTGCCATTTGCCTCTCGTTTTCCTCTCCCCCGCTTCACCCTTGCTGTTTTATTCCCCCTCTCTCTCTATCCTCCCTCTCTTTCCCGTTTGCCTCTTTTTGCCCGCTTGCTTTTTGTTTGCTTGTGTGTTAGTTCATTTGCTTGTCGTTATGGCTAGTCCCTTATCTTCTCCGTTGTCCCCTGAGTTTGAAATCTTTCACTTCAAACAAAGACTAGGAGAAAACATAAAAGATGCCTGGTTGAGAATAATGGAGTCTTATCGTAATTGTACCTCTGAAATAAACCTAAGAATTTTGCTTCACAATTTTTATGTTGGATTAAATATGTCTCATAGACAACTCTTGGATTGTGTTGCCAAAGGTAATTTTATTGAAATCGATCCCCATATTGCGCTTGAAATTATAGAAGGTATAGTGGGAACACTACCTCAACAAAAGGGACCTCATCCTATTCAGGAAGAGATGCAAGTTTTTGAAAAAAATTGTGAAGTTACTAAAATTTTACAGAAGTCTCTTGAACCTCTTAAGAACATTAGTGGAAATATTCACCACATGAATATGTTGATTAGCCTTTGTAATAAGCGGTTGGATTCGTTAGATCTAAAAATTTCAGAATATGAAGGGAAACGTAAGGAACCTCCTGGATTCAAGCTTGATTCTGCTAAAAAGTTGAAAACTAAAGATGGTAATACCTAGATCTATCCTTGCTTGTTATGCCTAGCTAGGGGCGTTAAACGATAGCGCTTGTTGGAAGGCAACCCAATTTTATTTTTATTCCTTGCTTTTTGCTCCTGTTTAGTAATAAATAATTTATCTAGCCTCTGTTTAGGTTGTGTTTTTTTGTGTTTAATTAGTGTTTGTGTCAAGTAGAAACGTTGGGAAGACTTGGGGAAAGTCGTGTTACACTTGCTGTAAAAAAAGAAACTTTAGCGTTCACGAGAACTGCTGCCATTTTTATTTGGAAAGTGCTATTTAGTTAATTCTTTTTGAAGATGATTAATAGATAAATTCCTCACGTACAGCAATTTATTTTAGAATTTTTGGGGTTCCAGATCTTGTGCTAGCTACAGATTACTACAGACTGTTCTGTTTTTGATAGATTCTGTTTTTTGTGTGTTGTTTGCTTATTTTGATGATTCTATGGCTAGTAAAATAGTTTATAAACCATAGAGAAGTTGGAATACAGTAGGTTTAACACAAATATAAATAAAAAATGAGTTCATTACAGTACCTTGAAGTGGTCTTTTGTTTTCTTTCGCTAACGGAGCTCATGAGATTTTCTACTTTGAGTTTTGTGTTGTGAAGTTTTCAAGTTTTGGGTAAAGATTTGATGGATTATGGAACAAGGAGTGGCAAGAGCCTAATCTTGGGGATGCCCATGGCACCCCCAAGATAATCTAAGGACACCTAAAAGCCAAAGCTTGGGGATGCCCTAGAAGGCATCCCCTCTTTCGTCTACTTCTATCGGTAACTTTACTTGGAGCTATATTTTTATTCACCACATGATATGTGTTTTGCTTGGAGCGTCTTGTATGATTTGAATCTTTACTTTTTGGTTTACCACAATCATCCTTGCTGTACACACCTTTTGAGAGAGCCATACATGATTTGGAATTTGTTAGAATACTCTATGTGCTTCGCTTATATCTTTTGAGTTATATAGTTTTGCTCTAGAACTTCACTTATATCTTTTAGAGCACGATGGTGGATTTGTTTTATAGAAACTATTGATCTCTCAGGCTTGACTTAGATTATTTTGAGATTCTTAAATAGCATGGTAATTTGCTTAAAATCCTAATATGCTAGGTATTCAAGATTAGTAAAAATTTCTTATGAGTGTTTTGAATACTAAGAGAAGTTTGATGCTTGATGATTGTTTTGAGATATGGAGGTAATAATATCAAAGTCGTGCTAGTTGAGTAGTTGTGAAATTGAGAAATGCTTGTGTTGAAGTTTGCAAGTCTCGTAGCATGCACATATGGTAAATGTTATGTAACAAATTTGAAATATGAGGTGTTATTTGATTGTCCTCCTTATGAGTGGCGGTCGGGGACGAGCGATGGTCTTTTCCTACCAATCTATCCCCCTAGGAGCATGCGCGTAGTGCCGAGGTTTTTGATGACTTGTAGATTTTTGCAATAAGTATGTGAGTTCTTTATGACTAATGTTGAGTCCATGGATTATACGCACTCTCACCCTTCCATCCTTGCTAGCCTCTTCGGTACCGTGCATTGCCCTTTCTCACATTGAGAGTTGGCACAAACTTCGCCGGTGCATCCAAACCCCGTGATATGATACGCTCTTTCACGCATAAACCTCCTTATATCTTCCTCAAAACAGCCACCATACCTACCTATTATGGCATTTCCATAGCCATTCCGAGATATATTGCCATGCAACTTTCCACCATTCCTTTTTTCATGACACATTCATTATTGTCATATTGCTTAGCATGATCATGTAGTTGACATAGTATTTGTGGCAAAGCCACCGTTCATAATTCTTTCATACATGTCACTCTTGGTCCATTTCATATCCCGGTACACCGCCGGAGGCATTCATATAAAGTCATCTTTTGTTCTAGTATCGAGTTGTAATCATTGAGTTGTAAATAAATAGAAGTGTGATGATCATCATTTTCTAGAGCATTGTCCCAATTGAGGAATTATAAAAAAAGAGAGAAAGGCCATATATAAAACAAAGAGAAAGGCCAAATAAAAAAATGAGAGAAAAAGAGAGAAGGGACAATGTTACTATCCTTTGCCACATTTGTGCTTCAAAGTAGCACCGTAATCTTCATGATAGAGAGTCTCTTGTTTTGTCACTTTCATATACTAGTGGGAGTTTTCATTATAGAACTTGGCTTGTATATTCCAACAATGGGCCTCCTCAAGTGCCCTAGATCTTCGTGAGCAAGCAAGTTGGTGCACACCCACTTAGTTTCTTTTGTTGAGCTTTCATACATTTATAGCTCTAGTGCATCCGTTGCATGGCAATCCCTACTCCTTGCATTAACATCAATCAGTGGGCATCTCCATAGCCCATTGATTAGCCTCGTTGATGTGAGACTTTATACTTTTTGTCTTCTCCACATAACCCCCCTCATTATATTCTATTCCACCCATAGTGCTATGTCCATGGCTCGTGCTCATATATTGCGTGAAAGTTTATAGGTTTGAGATTACTAAAGTATGAAACAATTGCTTGGCTTGTCATCGGGGTTGTGCATGATGAGAGCATTCTTGTGTGACGAAAATGGAGCATGACTAAACTATATGATTTTGTAGGGATGAACTTTCTTTGGCCATGTTATTTTGAGAAGACATAATTGCTTTGTTAGTATGCTTGAAGTATTATTATTTTTATGTCAATATGAACTTTTGTCTTGATTCTTTCGGATCTGAATATTCATACCACAATTAAGAAGAATTACATTAAAATTATGCCAAGTAGCACTCCGCATAAAAAATATGTTTTTATCATTTACCTACTCGAGGACGAGCAGGAATTAAGCTTGGGGATGCTTGATACGTCTCCAACGTATCTATAATTTTTGATTGCTCCATGCTATATTACCTATTGTTTTGGACATTATTGGGCTTTATTATCCACTTTTATATTATTTTTGGGACTAACCTATTAACCGGAGGCCCAGCCTAGAATTGCTGTTTTTTTGCCTGTTTTAGGGTTTCGAAGAAAAGGAATATCAAACAGAGTCCAAACGGAATGAAACCTTCGGGAACGTGATTTTCTCAATGAACAAGACCTAGGAGACTTGGACCCTACATCAAGACACAAAAGAGGAAGCCACGAGGTAGGGAGCGCGCCTACCCCCCAGGCGCGCCCTCCACCCTCGTCGGCCCCCTGTTTCTCCACCGACGTACTCCTTCCTCCTATATATACCTACGTACCCCCAAACGATTAGATACGGAGCCAAAACCCTAATTCCACCACCGCAACTTTCTGTATCCATGAGATCCCATCTTGGGACCTATTCCGGAGCTCTGCCGGAGGGGGAATCGATCACGGAGGGCTTCTACATCAACACCATAGCCCCTCCGATGAAGTGTGAGTAGTTCACCTCAGACCTACGGGTCCATAGTTAGTAGCTAGATGGCTTCTTCTCTCTTTTTGGATCTCAATACAATGTTCTCCCCCTCTCTTGTGGAGATCTATTCGATGTAATCTTCTCTTTGCAGTGTGTTTGTTGAGACCGATGAATTGTGGGTTTATGATCAAGTCTATCTATGAACAATATTTGAATCTTCTCTAAATTCTTTTATGTATGATTGGTTACCTTTGCAAGTCTCTTCGAATTATCAGTTTGGTTTCGCCTACTAGATTGATCTTTCTTGCAATGGGAGAAGTGCTTAACTTTGGGTTCAATCTTGCGGTGTCCTTTCCAGTGACAGTAGGGGCAGCAAGGCACATATTGTATTGTTGCCATCGAGGATAAAAATATGGGGTTTTCATCATATTGCATGAGTTTATCCCTCTACATCATGTCATCTTGCTTAAGGCGTTACTCTGTTTTTATTAACTTAATGCTCTAGATGCATGCTGGATAGCGGTCGATGAGTGGAGTAATAGTAGTAGATGCAGGCAGGAGTCGGTCTACTTGTCTCGGACATGATGCCTATATACATGATCATACCTAGATATTCTCATAACTATGCTCAATTCTATCAATTGCTCAATAGTAATTTGTTCACCCACTGTAGAATACTTATGCTCTCGAGAGAAGCCACTAGTGAAACCTATGGACCCGGGTCTATCTTCATCATATTAATCTCCCAATACTTAGTTATTTCCTTTGCTTTTTTACTTTGATTTTATTTTACTTTGCATCTTTATCACAAAAATACCAAAAATATTATCTTATCATATCCATCAGATCTCACTCTCGTAAGTGGCCTTGTAGGGATTGACAACCCCTTATCGCGTTGGTTGTGAGGATTAATTTGTTTTGTGCAGGTGCGAGGGACTCGCGCGTAGCCTCCTACTAGATTGATACCTTGGTTCTCAAAAACTGAGGGAAATACTTACGCTACTTTGCTGCATCATCCCTTCCTCTTCAGGGAAAACCAACGCAGTTCTCAAGAGGTAGCAATACTAGGGATCAAACCCTAACAAAACTAACTCGATTAAATGATAAATCTCACCCAACCCATCACCGTCCAGTAAGCCTATGATGGAATTACTCACGCACGGTGGTGAGCATCATGAAATTGGTGATGGAGGAAGGTTGATGATGACGATAGCGACGGATTCCCCTCTCCGGAGCCCTGAACGGACTCCAGATCAGCCCTCCCGAGAGAGATTAGGGCTTGGCGGTGGCTCTATATCGTAAAACGTGATGAATCCTTCTCTCTGATTTTTTCTCCCCGAACGTGAATATATGGAGTTGGAGTTGAGGTCGGTGGAGCGTCAGGGGGCCCACGAGGCAGGGGGTGCGCCCAGGGGGGTGGGCGCCCCCACCCTCGTGGACAGGGTGTGGGCCCCCTGGCGTTGATTCTTTCGCCAGTATTTTTTATATATTCCAAAATATTCTCCATTGATTTTCAGGTCATTCCAAGAACTTTTATTTCTGCACAAAAATAACACCATGACAATTATGCTGAAAACAGCGTCAGTCCGGGTTAGTTCCATTCAAATCATGCAAGTTAGAGTCCAAAACAAGGGCAAAAGTGTTTGGAAAAGTAGATACAATGGAGACGTATCAACTCCTCCAAGCTAAAACTTTGCTTGTCCTTAAGCAATTCAGTTGATAAAATGAAAGTGATAAAGAAAAACTTTTACAAACTCTGTTTTCTCTTGTTGTTGAAATATGTAAAGCCAACATTCAACTTTTCAGCAAAGATTATGAACTAACCATATTCACAGTAACATTTAGGTCTCATGTTTACTCACATCAATGGCATAATCAACTAGCGAGCAATAACAATAAATCTTGGATGGCAACACTTTCTCAAAACAATCATAATATGATATAACAAGATGGTATCTCGCTAGCCCTTTCTGAGACCACAAAACATAAACGCAGAGCACCCCTGAAGATCAAGGGCTGACTGGAAATTGTAATTCATGGTAAAAGAGATCCAGTCAAGTCATACTCAATGTAAACTAACAATAATACATGCAAATGACAGCTGTGCTCTCCAACTGGTGCTTTTTAATAAGAGGATGATGACTCAACATAGAAGTAAATAGATAGGCCCTTCTCAGAGGGAAGCAGGGATTTGTAGAGGTGCCAGAGCTCAGTTTTGAAACAGAGATGAATAATATTTTGAGTGTTATACTTTCATTGTCAACATAACAACCGAGAGATCTCGATATCTTCCATGCTACACACATTATAGGCGGTTCCCAAACAGAATGGTAAAGTTTATACTCCCCCTACCACCAATAAACATCAATCCATGGCTTGTCCGAAACAACGGGTGCCTCCAACTAACAACAAACATGGGGGAGTTTTGTTTGCAATTATTTTGATTTGATTTGAGCATGGGACTGGGCATCCCGGTTACCAGCCATTTTCTCATGAGCGAGGAGTGGAGTCCACTCCTCTTGAGAATAACCCGCCTAGCATGGAAGATACAGACAACCCTAGTTGATACATGAGCTATTCGAGTATACAAAATAGAATTTCATTTGAAGGTTTAGAGTTTGGCACATACAAATTTACTTGGAACGACAGGTAGATACCGCATATAGGAAGGTATGGTGGACTCATATGGAATAACTTTTGGGGTTTATGGAGTTGGATGCACAAGTAGTATTCCTGCTTGGTACAAGTGAAGGCTAGAAAGAGACTGGGAAGCGACCAGCTAAAGAACGACAACAATTATGAACATGCATTAAAATTAATCAACACTGAATGCAAGCATGAGTAGGATATAAATCACCATGAACGTAAATATCATGGAGGCTATGTTGATTTGTTTCAACTACATGCGTGAACATGTGCCAAGTCAAGCCACTCGAATCGTTCAAAGGAGGATACCACCCTATCATACCACATCACAACCATTTTAATAGCATGTTGGCACGCAAGGTAAACCATTATAAACTCCTAGCAAATTAAGCATGGCATGAGCAACTATAATCTCTAATTGTCATTGCAAACATTTTCATTCATAATAGGCTGAATCAGGAACGATGAACTAATCATATTTACAAAAACAAGAGAGGTCGAGTTCATACCAGCTTTTCTCATCTCAATCAGTTCATCATATATCATCATTATTGCCTTTCACTTGCACAACAGAATAGTGTGGATAATAATAATAGTGCACGTGCATTGGACTAAGCTGGAATCTGCAAGCATTCAACTCAAGGGAGAAGACAAGGTAATATGGGCTCTTTGTTAGATCAACAATAATGCATATAAGAGCCACTCAACATTTTTATCGTGGTCTTCTCCTCTCGACCCCAAAGAAAAGAAAGGAAATAAAACTATTTACACGGGAAAGCTCACAACAAGCAAAAGAAGAACGAGAAATCTTTTTGGGTTTTACTTTAATTATTACTACTACAAGCATGGAAAGTAAACTAGCTAAAAGTTGCAACTAATTTTTTTATTTTTCTTAAGGTTTTTCAAACACACAAGAAGAAAGCTTAAAACAGAAATTAAACTAGCATGGATAATACAATGAAAAAGTATGAGCACCGGCAACTGGCATGAGTGTGTGAACATGAATCGGTGCGTGATACGTACTCCCCCAAGCTTAGGCTTTTGGCCTAAGTTGGTCTACGGGCACAGTTGGCCTGGTGGAAATCCAAATTGTAACTGGGGTTATACTGGGATGCAGCAGCTATTGCCTCACGAGCTGCAGCTTGGAGGCGGGCTGCCTCCGTCCTCCTCTCGTACTCGTTCGCCTCCTCCCTGGTTATAACATATCTCCCTTTTGTCTGAAAATCAAAGAAAGCAAGAGCAGGGAGAGCAACATGGACGGTGCACCGTCTGTCAAAGATTAGTCGGTACTGGAGGAACTGATCGTTCCTCTCAACAAATTGATGACGAACCATAGCATTATAATCTAGATAAGCATGAGGCAACTCAATATCATCCCCGCATATGGGTATATCAAGAAAGTTAGCTACACGAGTTGCATAAATTCCACCAAACAAATCTCCAGTTAAACTATTAAGATGCAGCCTACGTGCAACAATAGCCCCCAAGTTGTATTGTTTATCTCCTAATACATCACTCTTGAGAACACTAAGATCGGGAACACACATGTGACATGCCTCATCCTTACCGTTAATGCATCTACCCACGAAGAGAGCAAGATAATGTATGGCAGGAAAATGAATGCTCCCTATGGTAGCTTGTGTTATTTCTCTAGATTCCCCCACAATGATACTAGCAAGAAATTCTTTAAATTCAGATTTGCGAGGTTCACTAGCACTACCCCACTGCGGGAGTTTACAAGCAGTATTAAAATCTTCTAAGTCCATGGTATAAGATTTATCATAAAGATCAAATAGGACATTGTGAGAATTGCGCGAGGATGTAAATTTAAATCTTTTCACAAATGAATCAGTTAAATAGAGGTATTGCGGGCACTTATCTGACACGAAGCTCTCAATATCAGCATTACGCACATATGCATCAAATTCTTCCTTCATGCCTGCCTGGACCATGAAATCCTCTAACGGCCATCCACAAGGCCGCACTTGAGCCTCCCTTGGTAGTTCATTGTCCGGCCCACGTATTGCTGGCCTTGGGCCTTGCTTCCTTGAGGAACCACCTTGGTACATTTTCCTAAACATATTTCTTCCTCCAAAAAATTTCTGAAATTTTTAGTGACTCAAAATAAAAGCGAACCGAACTCAACAAAACTGATAGCAACTACTCCTACAAGTGCCTAGAGGCTATATCATGCATTAAAACTACTTTTGACCTCATAAATTTGACATGCAAGCTCAAGAACAGGGTCACCTAAGTAGCAAAAATTTGCAATAAATAAAGCACTAGAACAAAAACTAATTGGACCATGAAGGAGTCACATACCAAAGAACAATCCCCCAAAGCAGTTTTCTGAATGGAGCTTTGAGCAAGGAGATCGAAAATGGCAGCAAGATGAGCTAGAACACGGGTTTGAGCTGGTGGATGATTTTTTCTGGAGGAAGACAGAGTGTGTGGGTGCAAGAATAAGTGGAGGGGACCCACGTGGGGTCCACGAGGCAGGGGGCGCGCCCAGGGGGGTGGGCGCGCCCTCCACCCTCGTGGGCACATGGTGGGTCCCCCTGGTGTGTTCTCAGTGCCAATAATTCTCAAGTATTCTGAAAAAAATCATATTAAATTTTCAGGGCATTTGGAGAACTTTTATTTTTGGGGTATTTTTTATTGCAAGGATAATTCAAAAAACAGACAGAAAATACTATTTTTACTTTATTTAATATAAATAACAGAAAGCAAAAAGAGGATACATAAGGTTGTGCTTTCTAACTTCATCCATCTCATGCTCACCAAAAGGAATCCACTAACAAGGTTGATCAAGTCTTGTTAACAAACTCATTCCGAATTGCATGAAACTGGAGAAATTTTGAACAACACTAGGTTACCTCAACTGGGATATGCACATCCCCAACAACAATAATATCATATTTCTTCTTGGCAGTAGGAAGAGGAAATTCAAAACCTCCAATAGTAATCATTGAAAATTTTCCAATAGAATTGATACTGTGGAGTTGAGGTTACCGTATGCTCATTACCATTAACATGAAAAGTGACATTGCCTTTGTTGCAATCAATAACAGCCCCTGCAGTATTCAAAAAGGGTCTACCAAGGATAATCGACATACTATCGTCCTCGGGAATATCAAGAATAACAAAGTCCGTTAAAATAGTAACGTTTGCAACCACAACAGGCACATCCTCACAAATACCGACATGTATAGCAGTTCATTTATCAGCCATTTGCAAAGATATTTCAGTAGGTGTCAACTTATCCAAATCAAGTCTACGATATAAAGAGAGAGGCATAACACTAACACCGGCTCCAAGATCACATAAAGCAGTTTTAACATAGTATCTTTTAATGGAGCATGGTATAGTTGGTACTCCTGGATCTCCAAGTTTCTTTGGTATTCCACCCTTAAAAGTGTAATTAGCAAGCATGGTGGAAATTTCAGCTTCCGATATCTTTCTTTTATCTGTAACAATATCTTTCATATATTTAGCATAAGGATTCATTTTAAGCATATCAGTCAAACGCATACGCAAAAAGATAGGTCTAATCATTTCAGAAAAGCGCTCAAAATCCTCATCATCCTTTTTCTTGGATGGTTTAGGAGGAAAAGGCATGGGTTTCTGAACCCTTGGTTCTCTTTCTTTACCATGCTTCCTAGCAACAAAGTCTCTCTTATCATAACGTTGATTCTTTGATTGTGGGCTATCAAGATCAACAATAGGTTCAATCTCTACATCATTATCATTGCTAGGTTGAGCATCAACATGAACATCATCATTAACATTATCACTAGGTTCATGTTCATTACCAGATTGTGTTTCAGCATCAGAAATAGAAATATCATTGGGATTCTCAGGTGTGTCAACAATAGGTTCACTAGAAGCATGCAAAGTCCTATCATTTTTCTTCTTCTTCTTAGAAGAACTAGGTGCATCAACATTAGTTCTCTGAGAATCTAGCTCAATTCTCTTAGGGTGGCCCTCAGGATACAAAGGTTCCCGAGTCATTTTACCCCCTCTAGTCATAACTCTAACATCATTATCATTTTTCTTATTATTTAGTTCATTGAGAAAATCATTCTGAGCTTTAAGCACTTGTTCTACTTGAGTGGTAACCATAGAAGCATGTTTACTAATAAGTTTAAGTTCACCTTTAACTCTAGACATATAATCACTCAAGTGTTCAATCATATAAGCATTGCATTTCAATTGTCTACCAACATAAGCATTGAAGTTTTCTTGTTTAACAATAAAATTATCAAACTCATCCAAGCATTGGCTAGCATACTTATTACGAGGAATATCACCTTCATCAAATCTATAGAGAGAATTTACCTTTACTACCTGTGTCGGGTAATCAGTACCATGTATTTCTTCAATAGGCGGTAAATTCTTAACATCTTCAACTTTAATACCTTTTTCTTTCATAGATTTCTTTGCCTCTTGCATATCTTTAGGTATGAGAAATAGAATACCCCTTTTCTTCGGAGTTGGATTAGGAGGTGGTTCTGGAAGTGTCCAATCATTTTCATTACTCAACATATTATTCAATAGCAATTCAGCTTGATCAACAGTTCTTTCCCTGAAAACACAACCAACACAACTATCCAGGTGGTCTCTAGAAGCATCGATTACTCCATCATAAAAGATATCAAGTATTTAATTTTTCTTGAGAGGATGATCAGGCAAAGCATTAAGTAATTGGAGAAGCCTCCCCCAAGCTTGTGGGAGACTCTCTTCTTCAATTTGCACAAAATTATATATTTCCCTTAAGGCAGCTTGTTTCTTATGAGCAAGGAAATATTTAGCAGAGAAGTAATAAATCATATCCTGGGGACTACGCACACAACCAGGATCAAGAGAACTAAACCATGTTTTAGCACCACCCTTTAATGAGAACGGAAACAAGTTAAGGATAAAGTAATAGTGAGTTTTCTCATCATGAGTAAACAGGGTGGTTATATCATTTAATTTAGTAAGATGCGCCACAACAGTTTCAGATTCATAGCCATAGAAAGGATCAGATTCAACCAAAGTAATTAACTCAGGATCGACAGAGAAATCATAATCCTTATCGGAAATAAAGATAGGTGAAGTAGCAAAAGCAGGGTCATATTTCATTCTAGCATTCAAAGACTTTTCTTTAAGCTTAGCTAATAATTTCTTAAGATCAGATCTATCATTGCAAGCTAAGAAGTCTCTAGCAGTTTCTTCGTCCATAACATAACCCTGAGGCACAACAGGCAATTCATATCTAGGAGGAGAATCTTCATCATCACTTTCATCAATATTATCAGTTTCAATAATTTCATTCTCTCTAACCCTAGCAAGTTGTTCATCAAGAAATTCACCTAGTGGCATAGTATATCAAGCATAGAAGTAGTTTCATCATAAGCATCATGCAAAGCAGAAGTGGCATCATCAATAACATGCGACATATCAGAATGAATAGCAGGAGTAGGTGTCGCAAGTTTACTCAAAACAGAAGGTGAATCAAGTGCAAAGCTAGATGGCAGTTCCTTACCTCCCCTCGTAGTTGAGGGAAAAATCTTGGTTCTTTTATCTTCCAAGTTCTTCATAGTGATCAGCAGATATAAATCCCAAGTGACTCAAAGAATAGAGCTATGCTCCCCAGCAACAGCGCCAAAAAATAGTCTTGATAACCCACAAGTATAGGGGATCGCAACAATTTTCGAGGGTAGAGTATTCAGCCCAAATTTATTGATTCGACACAAGGGGAGCCAAAGAATATTCTCAAGTATTAGCAGCCGAGTTGTCAATTCAACCACACCTGGAAACTTAATATCCACAACAAAGTATTTAGTAGCAAAGTAATATGATAGTAGCGATAACAATAGCGAAAGTAATAGTTTTGGTTTTATAGTGATTATAACAGTAGCAACAGAAAAGTAAATAAGCGAAGAACAATATGTGAAAAGCTCGTAGGCAATGGATCAGTGATGGATAATTATGTCGGATGTGATTCCTCATGCAATAGTTATAACATAGGGTGACACAAAACTCGCTCTAGTTCATCAATGTAATGTAAGCATGTATTCTGAATATAGTCATACATGCTTATGGAAAAGAACTTGCATGACATCTTTTGTCCTACCCTCCCGTGGCAGCGGGGTCCTATTGGATACTAAGGGATATTAAGGCCTCCTTTTAATAGAGTACCGGACCAAAGCATTAACACTTAGTGAATACATGGACTCCTCAAACTACGGTCATCACCGGTAAGTATCCCGATTATTGTCACTTCAGGGTTAACGGATCATAACACATAATAGGTGACTATAGACTTGCAACATAGGATCAAGAACTGACATATATTCATGAAAACATAATATGTACAGATCTGAAATCATGGCACTCGGGCCCTAGTGACAAGCATTAAGCATAGCAAAGTCATAGCAACATCAATCTCATAACATAATGGATACTAGGGATCAAACCCTAACAAAACTAACTCGATTACATGATAAATCTCATCCAACCTATCACCGTCCAGCAAGCCTACGATGGAATTACTCATGCACAATGGTGAGCATCATGAAATTGGTGATGGAGGAAGGTTGATGATGACACCGGCAATGGATTCCCCTCTCCGGAGCCCAAAACGGACTCCAAATCAGCCCTCCCGAGAGAGATTAGGGCTTAGCGGCGGCTCCGTATCGTAAAACGCGATGAATCCTTCTCTCTGATTTTTTTCTCCCCGAACCTGAATATATGGAGTTGGAGTTGAGGTCGATGGAGCGTCAGGGGCCCATGAGGCAGGGGGCGCACCTAGGGGGGTGGGCGTGCCCCCCACCCTCGTGGATCGGGTGTGGGCCCCTTGACGTTGATTCTTTCGCCAGTATTTTTCATATGTTGCAAAAATTCTCCGTTGATTTTTAGGTCATTCCGAGAACTTTTATTTCTGCACAAAAATAACACCATGGCAATTCTGCTGAAAACAACGTCACTCCGGGTTAGTTCCATTCAAATCATGCAAGTTAGAGTCCAAAACAAGGGCAAATGTAATATCCCAAAATTTTAATTTGGAATGTTATACATAGATCATTCTTGCATATCATATTTTATTGCATTTCGTCTCGCGATCCTCGAAATCCTAAGCAACTCAAGGACCCTCGGAGAGTCCCCGGTTTTCAAATTTGATGTTTATCAAATTTTGAAACAAGGATTTTGGTTTTAATTATTTTCTCTCCGAAAATATTTCATATTAAAATATGTGAGAGGAGATAATATGACTTCTCCAGAATAAAAGAAACATTGGAGGAAAAATATTAAAATCAAAATTTGATTTTATTTGGATTTTACTGCAATTTTATTTGCATTAGAAAAATTGCACTTTTTCAAAATTGCATTTTAGGGCTAAGAAAATGTTCATCTCGTTCTAAATATTTTATTTAGACGGAGAAAATTTGTTTTGGCATTTTTAGAATTTTATTTTATTTTCTAGGATTTTTTTTGGCGGATTTTTTTAAAAAAACGCACCAAGGGCTAACTCGGCCGAAGCCCAACCGCCAGGCCCACCTCCCCGCGCCGCCGTCTCCTAGCGGGAGACCGCCGCCGCCGCGCTGCCGAACCGGAGTCCGGCTCGGACTCCGCTTCCCCCGCGCGGTGCCCCCTCCCCCAAGGCATCGCCCCCCTCTCCTTAAAAGCCGCGCCCCGCCGCCCTTGGAGCCGCTGACCCTGCCACCGCGAGTCGTCGCTTCGCCCGTCGCTCGCAGCCGCGCCGCCCCGCCGCCCTTTGCCCACTGCCGCGCCGCCCTCGCCGCGAGCTGCCGCCGCCGCCTGTTGTCCGCGCCACCGTCGCCCCGCGTTGTGCCGCCCTCGCCGGAGCCGCTGTGCCGGACCTCACCGGAGGTATAGCGCCATTAGTTTTTTTAGAAAACCGGTTCGGTTTTTGTTAGAAAACCTAAGTCGTTTTTTCGGTTTGCCAGTTTTTTTCTTCGGTTTTTCTGTTTAGCAGAGTCCGTTTTAACGAACGGTTTTCGCTCATTAGTTACAGATAACGAACGCTCGTTCGTTAGCCTGTTCGTCAGTTTTCTTTTATCGGATTAATCTGCGATTTTTCCTGATCCCGATTTCTGATCCGATTTTCGTTCTAGTTTATCTTTCCGCTCATTAGTCGGAATCAGGCGATTCAAGCGCCTAGATTTTCGTCTCGAGACCCTCTTTTCGTTTAACCAACTTGAACAAGTTTTTGCTACTGTAAAATTTGACCTAGGTCCAGATTAGCAAACGGATCTTGTTTCTTTCACCGTTTGAGTTTCGTTGCTCAGTTTGATTTGATTCTTTTTGCAAACCGGAGTTCTTAAGTTGAACTTTCTGGTTAGATATTCTTTTATTTGAGATTTACCTATGTTTCTTAGCTTGATTGCTTATGTATGCTATTGTTTGTTTGCGACAGAATTCCCAGAGTGCGAAGCGTGTTATTTGGAGTCTCTAGGTTACGCGGATCAATAGCAAAGCAAGTAACACTTTGATCATACCCCTTTATCATCCAGTTTTTATGCATTAGTTCCAATCCTCCAATATTGCATGGTTAGGATGTCATTAACATGTGGGTTGGGAAGTAGTTGATGAGGTAGAACCTATTACCCTGTTACTTTCAAACCTTTGGGAGTTACTTCTACGCGTTGCTTATATTGCTATGCTATGCTCGTAGATGTGGTTTGGGTGAGTGAAATCCATGACAGATGCGAGATTGATAAGTAATGGTTCAACTTAAGGTGGCAACTTAAATACACATCTGGGTGGATTGAGGCACTTCGAGTACCCAGTGTTGCCTATATTTTCTGGAAATCCTGGAGTACCCGTGTGATCTTCCTATGGACCGCCACCCAGGCTCAAAGGGAACTGAGATGATTCATGCTAGAAACTTCCGTGTGCAACCACAAGCTATTATGGGCTCTAGCATAGTTAAGTAAGTTATGTGAAGCTCTTGAAGAGGTGGATCAACAGGTAGTGGGATTGTAGGTTTGGTATGGTCTGCCCGGAGTAGAGAGTTAACGTTTCTGAAAGACTATGTCTCGGTCATCCGTTTCTCAAACACCATGTAGGGCGAGAAATTCTACGGAGGCGATCGAGTCTTGTGGGGAAAAGTGCGCAAACCTCTGCAGAGTGTATACACTAATCATGGTTAGCCGTGTCCCCGGTTATGGACAAATCTTGAGTATCTAGTACTTGGAGTATCTTAAGTATCTCATCACTTTTAACTTAATATTGTTGGGTTGTTAATTACTTCAATTGGGATTGAGTTGGAGGAACCTTCTCAATGATGTTTCAACTACCATGATAGTTAAAATAAAATCTATTCCTTTGTTGTAGGGAAAAATTGGCTTTTCGCAAAAACTATAACCATAGAGCTTTCCACCAGCCAAATATGCATGTAGTGATAGCATTATCGTGTTCTTGCTCTACTGTGTTATTTTGCCAGCATATTCCATGTGCTGACCCGTTTTCGGGCTGCAACGTATTGTGTTGCAGACTTTTCAGACGAGGAGTAAGGTTCGTTAGGTCGTTGCCGTGCAGCTCAGCTATGCCGTTGGAGTTGATGGACTCACTTTTTCTTCCAAGCCTTCCGCTGTTATCGTATTAGATGGCCTTAAGCCATATTTATTGTAATAAGTTCTCTTTGGAGACATTTGATGTATTAAGTGTGTGATTGCTACTCTGTTATAAATCCTCGAGTACTGTGTGTGTCAGCATTACCGATCCAGGGATGACACTGAAGCACAGAGACTTGACCGTTTGAGGTTGGGTCGCTACAAGATGGTATCAGAGCACACGCTGAGTGTAGGACACGACCACTAAGCTAAAAGCCACAGATCACTATTCTCTTCTCACTTCTGACTCCTCTCCATTTTCTACTCTTTAGGATGACGGATGCAAGGAACAAGTTTGCACAACCGGATGAAGAATCACCTTTTGGAAGGCATTTGAAGGAAGTCACTAGGTACCTGAACATAGGAATACCAAGCTTCACCGAGACCTACAACGCCACTTTACCAGAAGAGGAGCGATGGACGATTCAAGTACAAGTTCCAGGAAGGACCTTCACGCCAGTCACTAAACCCATAGAGTTTTCCTTCGATGCACTAACCTGGAGTTTAGGAAAGAGTATGGCAGCTCACATCACCATGGGACGCATTGGAGAAGTTTATCAAAAGGAGCTTAAGGATACTATTTACCAGATCTATGGGCGCTGAGACGAGCAATGGGAGATGATCAGCACCAGGAAGGATAGATCAATTGCAGCTTTCATCCAGGAACTAAACCAGCACATTCGACACCAGGAGAATCAGATGTGTGCAGGCATGATAGATCTGAAGAAGGCAATGACTAGGATCGCAGAACTGGAGGAAGAACTCAAGGCTACATGTGAAGATTATGAGGAGGAAATCGTCGTACTAGTGGAGAAGAATGACGACCTGATTAAGAAGATCGAAATATTCATGGGTGAACCCACACCAGCAGAAGAAGACGAAGAACCCAAGGAGATTCGCCCGGAAGACTACATCATCATCGACGACACCGACTCTGACCTGAGCGATGATGACTTTGAAGACGAAGCTGGAGCAGATATCATGGAGTCTGCAACCGAGGAATATTTTTAGTAGACCACCATATCAGTAGTAGTATTCCACCATGTAAATAGAGTGGTCCGAGCACTTTTGCGATAGTTAGACCGATTGTATGACTTGATTGATTGATTGAGTGAAATGTTTGTGTTTGTCTCATGTGCATACGGGTAGTGCTTTCTCATTAGACCTCATTCTATTTTAATCTCTCCCCTCTGAACCTATCAGATGCCTCCGAGACGTGACCCCGGATTTGCTTTCCCACCGGAGCTCACTCAGTTGATCCAGCAATAGAATACCCTGATGCAGTTGTTAGTTCAGAACCAAGGCAACAACAACAACAACAATCCACCACCACCACCACCACCAATGGACAACTTAGCCCGTTTTCTGAGGTTGCAGCCACCGGTGTTTTCCAGTAGCACCGAGCCTATAGTAGCAGATGATTGGCTCCGCAGGATTGGAAGGGAGTTAACCACTGCAGGATGTACTGATGCTGAGAAGGTGCATTTTGCCGCACATCAGTTGGATGGACCAGCAACCTCATGGTGGGAGAATTACACTGTCACCTACCTTATAGCCACGGTGACATGGGACCAATTTCAGCAAGCCTTCCGTACAACCCATGTCTCAATTGGAGCCATGAATTTGAAGAAGCGCGAGTTTCGCAACTTAGGCTAGGGGAACCGTACTGTGGCTCAGTACACGGATGAGTTTAGCAAGTTATATCGCTATGCCCCTGATGATGTAGCCACAGATGCCGCAAAGCAGGAGAAGTTTATGGAAGGGCTAAATGATGAGATGAGTATGCAGTTGATGGTGGCAACATTCACCAACTACCAGGAGTTGGTAGATAAGGCTCTTATGCTTGAAGGGAAGCAACATCAGATTGAGAGCCGTAAGAGGAAGTATGGACAAGGGAGGTATAACTCAGGAGCTCAGCAGAAGCCTCGCCTAACCCTGAACTCGGGAGGACTTGTTCATAACCATGGAGGCCACACCCATAATGGAGGAAGTAACCATAATCATACTGGCACAAGGAATGGGAATGGGAATGGAGCAAGCAACAATCAGAACCGCCCCAATCCAGCCACACCCACCAAGAGAGACCTAAGCCATGTTACTTGTTTCAAGTGCGGGAAGACTGGGCACTATGCCACGGAGTGCCCTGAAGGGAAGAATGGAAACGGAAATGGGAGCACTGGGAAGAAGCCTAATCCATTCAACAAAGGGCAAGTGAACCACGTTAACGTGGAGGAGGTTGAAGAGCAGCTAGACACGGTTATAGGTAAGTTTTTGGTTAAGTCATTTACCGCTCTCGTTCTTTTGATACTGGTGCATCGCATCCATACATATCAAGGGAATTCATGGATAAGTTTAAACTACCGACCCAAACCCTTAGGACCCCTCTGTTAGTAAGTTCACCTGGAGCAGAGTATATGGCTAGTCGATGGTGCGACCAGATACCCTTAACCATTGGCAACCATGTTCTTCCGTCCGACCTAATTATCTTGGAGTCACAAGGATTGGGTGTGATATTAGGAATGGACTGGATGTCAAAGTACAGAGGAAACATTGACTATGTTAGCAAGTCAATTTGTCTCACCACCCCGGAGGGAAAAAGTATCAAGTATATATCTAGGCATGCGCCAATAAGTAGCCAAGTAAATACCCTCACGGGAGTTGTTCAGGAGGAAGTGCCTGTAGTAAAGGATTACTCGGATGTTTTCCCAGAGGAGTTACTAGGCATGCCACCGGATCGAGATATCGAGTTTTTGATAGAGCTATTGCCAGGCACAGGGCCAATATCCAAGAGACCCTATAGGATGCCCGCAAATGATTTGGAGGAGATTAAGAAACAGATCAAGGAGTTATTGGAGAAAGGTTACATACGACGGAGTTCATCACCATGGGGAGCCCCAGTGCTTTTGGTTGAGAAGAAGGATAAATCTCTAAGAATGGTTGTTGATTATCGGGCATTGAATGAAGTGACAATCAAGAACAAGTACCCATTGCCAATGATCAATGATCTGTTTGACCAGCTGCAAGGAGCTAAGGTGTTTTTGAAGATCGATCTGCGATCAGGATACCATCAGTTGAAGATACGAGAGAAGGATATACCAAAGACAACCTTCACCACACGGTACGGGTTATACGAATATACGGTCATGTCGTTTGGACTGACTAACGCCCCTGCCTATTTCATTAGCATGATGAACAAGGTGTTCATGGAATATTTGGATAAGTTTGTTGTGGTGTTCATTGATGATATAATGGTATATTCGAAGAATGAAGAGGAACACAAGGAGAATTTGCGTTTAGTTCTCGAGAAACTCAGGGAACATCAGTTATATGCCAAGTTCAGCAAATGTGAGTTTTAGTTGAAGGAAGTCGGATTCCTTGGACATGTTATATCAGGAGAAGGTATAGCAGTAGATCCCACCAAGGTTCAGTCAGTCACTGAATGGTTGGCACCCACTTCAGTTAGCGAGATCCACAGCTTTCTTGGACTCGCAGGATACTACTGGAGATTCATTGAGAATTTTTCAAAGACTGCAAAGCCCATGACAGAATTATTGAAGAAGGATACCAAGTTTAAATGGACGGAAGATTGCGAGGCAAGTTTCCAGGAGCTGAAGAAACGTTTGACTACAACCCCAGTGCTGACATTGCCAGATATACGAAAGGATTTTCAAGTATATTGCGACGCCTCTCACTTAGGACTTGGAAGTGTGCTTATGCAGGACAGAAAAGTTGTTTCGTATGCCTCACGACAACTAAAACCACATGAGTTGAATTATGCCACGCATGATTTGGAGCTAGCAGCCGTAGTACATGCGTTGAAGACTTGGAGATATTACCTTATTGGAAACCATTGTGATGTGTACACAGATCATAAGAGTTTAAAGTACATTTTCACCCAGAAGGAACTGAACCTTAGGCAGAGAAGATGGTTGGAGCTTATAAAGGATCATGACATGAAGCTTCATTATCATCCAGGAAAGGCCAATGTCGTAGCAGACGCTTTGAGCCGGAAGAGTTATGCTAATACCCTAATAAGCACGGGATTGCCGAAGGAGTTAGCAGAGGATCTCCGGGAACTTCGATTGGAGATTGTTCCTAGAGGTTTTGTTGCAACAATGGAGGTGCAGTCTACATTGTTGGGAAAGATTCGAGAAGCTCAGAAGGATGACACAGAGATTGCCGAGATAAAGGAGAAAATGAGCGAAGGAAAGGCCAAAGGTTTTCGTGAGGATGAGCACGACACCTTATGGTTCGAGGATCGTGCTTATGTGCCCAATAATGCAGAGATTAGGAAGTTAATACTTCAGGAGGCTCATGACTCACCATACTCGATACACCCCAGAAACACCAAGATGTATTTGGATTTAAATGAACGTTTTTGGTGGACAGGGATGAAGAAGGATATCGCTGAGTATGTGGCCATATGTGATGTATGTCAGAGAGTGAAGGCAGAGCATCAAAAGCCAGCAGGATTATTACAGCCTATGCCAATACCCAAATGGAAGTGGGATAAACTTGGCATGGATTTTATCACCGGATTGCCCAAGACCAAATCAGGAGATGATTCTATATGGGTAGTAGTTGACCGTTTGACCAAAGTGGCACACTTTATCCCAGTGAAAACAACTTATACTAGTGCAAAGTTGGCTAAGATATATATGACCAGGATCGTATGTCTGCATGGAGTTCCGAGGACCATCATATCAGATAGGGGAACACAATTTACTTCAAAGTTTTGGCATCAGCTGCACCAGACTTTGGGAACGAGATTGGAGTTCAGTACAACATTTCACCCGCAGACGGATGGACAGACCGAGAGAGTCAATCAGATTCTGGAGGACATGTTGATAGCCTGTGCGCTAGATTATGGATCTAGTTGGGATGACAATCTGCCTTATGCAGAGTTCTCATACAACAATAGTTACCAAGCCAGTTTGAAGATGACACCATTCGAAGCCCTGTATGGACGAAGGTGCAGGACACCATTGATGTGGGATGAAGTCGGAGACCGACAGTTGTTTGGACCAGACTTGATCAAAGAGTCTGAGGAGAAGGTTAAACTGATCCGGGATAGACCGAAGATAGCTCAGTCCAGACAGAAGAGTTATGCAGACTCGAAACGCAAGGAGGTAACCTATGAAATTGGAGACCGAGCATATCTGCGAGTATCGCCTCTGCGAGGAGTGAAACGTTTTGGAGTTAAGGGAAAGTTAGCCCCGAGATTTGTAGGACCGTATCGTGTTTTGGAACGGATGGGAGAAGTTGCCTACAAGTTGAAGTTACCTGAAGGACTGTCAGGAGTTCACGATGTGTTTCATGTTTCCCAGTTGAAGAAGTGCCATGCTGAGATGGCCGACATACGCCTAAGAGATACCGTACCCTTGGAGGCGATTCAGTTGGATAATGACCTGACTTATGAGGAGAAGCCAGTCAAGATTTTGGAGTTTGCCAGTCGAGTCACCCGTAGCAAGGTCATCAAGTTTTGCAAAGTTCAGTGGAGCCACCATACCGAGGACGAAGCCACATGGGAACGAGAGGATGATCTTCGCAAAGACCACCCACACCTATTTTCTAGCCAACCCGAATCTCGAGGGCGAGATTCATCTTAAGGGGGGTAGGTTTGTAACATCCCAAATTTTCAATTTGGAATATTATACATAGATCATTCTTGCATATCATATTTTATTGCATTTCGTCTCGCGATCCTCGAAATCCTAAGCAACTCAAGGACCCTCGGAGAGAGTTGGGGATTTCCCCGGTTTTCAAATTTGATGTTTATCAAATTTTGAAACGAGGATTTGGTTTTAATTATTTTTCTCTCCGAAAATATTTCATATTAAAATATATGAGAGGAGATAATATGACTTCTCCAGAATAAATGAAATATTGGAGAAAATATTAAAATCAATTTTCGATTTTATTTGGATTTTATTGCAATTTTGTTTGCATTAGAAAAATTGCACGTTTTCAAAATTGCATTTTAGGGCCAAGAAAATGTTAATCTCGTTCTAAATATTTTATTTAGACGGAGAAAATCTGTTTTGGCATTTATAGAATTTTATTTTATTTTCTAGGATTTTTTTGGTGGAATTATTTTTTTTAAAAACGCGCCAAGGTCTAACTGGGCCGAAGCCCAGCCACCAGGCCCACCTCCCTGCGCCGCCATCTCCTAGCGGGAGACCGCCGCCGCCGCGCCGCTGAACCGGAGTCCGTCTGGGACTCCGCTTCCCCCGCGCCGTGCCCCCTCCCCCAAGGCATCGCCCCCTCTCCTTAAAAGCCGCGGCCCGCCGCCCTTGGAGCCGCCCAACCCGCCGCCGCAAGCCGCCGACCCCGCCGCTGCGAGTCGTCACGTCGCCCGTCGCCCGCAGCCGTGCCACCCCGCTGCCCTTTGCCCGCCACCGCCCTGCCCTCACTGCGAGCCGCCGCCGCCCGTTGCATGTGCCGCCGCAGGCTCGCGTTGCGCCACCCTCGCCGGAGCCGCCGCCGTGCTGGACCTCGCCGGAGGTATAGCGCCGTTCCGTTTTTTTAGAAAACCGGTTCGGTTTTCGTTAGAAAATCTAAGTCGTTTTTTTCGGTTCGCCATTTTTCTTTCGGTTTTTCTGTTTACTGGACGTTCGTCCGGATGTTCATTTTAACGAATGGTTTTTGCTCGTTAGTTACAGATAACGAACGCTCGTTTGTTAGCCTATTCGTCAGTTTTCTTTTATCGGATTAATCCGCGATTATTCCTGATCACAATTTCTGATCCGATTTTCGTTCTAGTTTATCTTTTCGCTCATTAGTCGGAATCAGGTGATTCAAGCGCCTAGATCTTCATCTCGAGACCCTCTTTTCGTTTAAACAACTTGAACAAGTTTTTGATACTGTAAAATTTGACCTAGGTCCAGATTAGAACGGATCTTGTTTCTTTCGCCGTTTGAGTTTCGTTCCTCCATTCGATTTGATTCTTTTTGCAAACCGGAGTTCTTAAGTTGAAATTTCTGGTTAGATCTTCTTTTATTTGAGATTTACCTGTGTTTCTTAGCTTGATTGCTTATGTATGCTATTGTTTGTTTGCTATAGAATTCCCGGAGTGCGAAGCGTGTTATTTGGAGTCTCTAGGTTACGCGGATCATCAGCAAGGCAAGTAACACTTTGATCATACCCCTTTATCACCCAGTTTTTATGCATTAGTTCCAATCCTCAAATATTGCATGGTTAGGATGACATTAACATGTGGGTTGGGAAGTAGTTGATGAGGTACAACCTATTACCCTGTTACTTTCAAACCTTTGGGAGTTACTTCTATGCGTTGCTTATATTGCTATGCTATGCTCGTAGACGTGGTTCGGGTGAGTGAAATCCATGAAAGATGCGAGATTGATAAGTAATGGTTCAACTTAAGGTGGCAACTTAAATACACATCTGGGTGGATTGAGGCACCTGGAGTACCGAGTGTTGCCTGTATTTTCTGGAAATCCCGGAGTACCCGTGTGATCTTCCTATGGACCGCCACCTAGTCTCAAAGGGAACTGAGATGATTCATTTTAGAAACTTCCGTGTGCAGCCATAAGCTATAATGGGCTGTAGCATAGTTAAGTAAGTTATGTGAAGCTCTTGAAGAGGTGGATCAGCAGGTAGTTGGATTGTAGGTTTGGTATGGTCTGCCCGGAGTAGAGAGTTAATGTTTCTAAAAGACTGTGTCTCGGTCATCCGTTTCTCAAACACCATGTAGTGCGAGAAATTCAACGGAGGCGATCGAGTCTTGTGGGGAAAAGTGCGCAAATCTCTGCAGAGTGTATAAACTAATCATGGTTAGACGTGTCCCCGGTTATGGACAAATCTTGGGTATCTAGTACTTGGAGTATCTTAAGCATCTCATCACTTTTAACTTAATATTGTTGGGTTGTTAATTACTTTAATTGGGATTGAGTTGGAGGAACCTTATCAATGATGTTTCAACTACCATGATAGTTAAAATAAAATCTATTCCTCTGTTGTAGGAAAAAATTGGCTTTTCGCAAAAACTATAACCATAGAGCTTTCCACCAGCCAAATATGCATGTAGTGATAGAATTATCGTGTTC
The DNA here is from genome assembly GCF_018294505.1 of Triticum aestivum. Lineage (NCBI taxonomy): Eukaryota > Viridiplantae > Streptophyta > Magnoliopsida > Poales > Poaceae > Triticum > Triticum aestivum. The sequence continues at coordinate 167,325,120 of NC_057794.1, forward strand.
TTGCTCTACTGTGTTATTCTGCCAGCATATTCCATGTGCTGACCCATTTTCGGGCTGCAACGTATTATGTTGCAAACTTTCCAGACGAGGAGTAAGGTTCTTAGGTCGTTGCCGTGCAGCTCAGCTATGCCGTTGGAGTTGATGGACTCACTTTTTCTTCCAAGCCTTCCGCTGTTATCGTATTAGATGGCCTTAAGCCATATTTACTGTAATAAGTTCTCTTTGGAGACATTCGATGTATTAAGTGTGTGATTGCTACTCTGTTATAAATCCTCGAGTACTGTGTGTGTCAGCATTACCGATCCAGGGATGACACTGAAGCACAGTGACATGACCATTTGAGGTTGGGTCGCTACAACAAAAGTGTTTGGAAAAGTAGATACGATGGAGACGTATCAACTCCCTCAAGCTCAAACCTTTTCTTGTCCTCAAGCAATTCAGTTGATAAAGAAAAACTTTTACAAACTCTGTTTGCTCTTGTTGTTGCAAATATGTAAAGCCAGCATTCAAGTTTTCAGAAAAGATTATGAACTAACCATATTCACAATAACATTTAGGTCTCATGTTTACTCATATCAATGGCATAATCAACTAGCGAGCACTAATAATAAATCTCGGATGACAACACTTTCTCAAAACAATCATAATATGATATAACAAGATGGTATCTCGCTAGCCCTTTCTGAGACCACAAAACATAAATGCAGAGCACCCCTGAAGATCAAGGGCTGACTGGAAATTGTAATTCATGGTAAAAGAGATCCAGTCAAGTCATACTCAATCTAAACTAACAATAATACATGCAAATGACATCGGTGCTCTCCAACTGGTGCTTTTTAAGAAGAGGATGATGACTCAGCATAAAAGTAAATAGATAGGCCCTTCTCAGAGGGAAGCAGGGATTTGTAGAGGTGCCAGAGCTCGGTTTTGAAATAGAGATGAATAATATTTTGAGTGGTATACTTTCATTGTCAACATAACAACCGAGAAATCTCGATATCTTCCATGCTACACATATTATAGGCGGTTCCCAAATAGGATGGTAAAGTTTATACTCCCCCTACCACCAACAAGCATCAATCCATGGCTTGTCTGGAACAATGGGTGCCTCCAACTAACAACAATCCTGGGGGAGTTTTGTTTGCAATTATTTTGATTTGATTTGAGCATGGGACTGGGCATCCCGGCTACCAGCCATTTTCTCGTGAGCGAGGAGCGGAGTCCACTCCTCTTGAGAATAACCCGCCTAGCATGGAAGATACATACAACCCTAGTTGATACATGAGCTATTCGAGTATACAAAATAGAATTTCATTTGAAGGTTTAGATTTTGGCACATACAAATTTACTTGGAATGGCATGTAGATACCGCATATAGGAAGGTATGGTGGACTCATATGGAATAACTTTTGGGGTTTATGGAGTTGGGTGCACAAACAATATTCCCGCTTAGTACAAGTGAAGGATAGAAAGTGACTGGGAAGCGACCAGCTAGAGAGCGACAACAGTCATGAACATGCATTAAAATTAATCAACACTGAATGCAAGCATGAGTAGGATATAAATGACCATGCACATAAATATCATGGATGCTATGTTGATTTGTTTCAACTACATACGTGAACATGTGCCAAGACAAGCCACTAGAATTGTTCAAAGGAGGATACCACCCTATCATACCACATCACAACCATTTTAATAGCATGTTGGCACGCAAGGTAAACCATTATAAACTCCTAGCAAATTAAGCATGGCATGAGAAACTATAATCTCTAATTGTCATTGCAAACATGTTTCAGTCATAATAGGATGAATTAGGAACGATGAACTAATCATATTTACAAAAACAAGAGAGGTCGAGTTCATACCAGCTTTTCTCATCTCAATCAGTTCATCATATATCATCATTATTGCCTTTCACTTGCACAACCGAATAGTGTGGATAATAATAATAGTGCACGTGCATTGGACTAAGCTGGAATCTGCAAGCATTCAACTCAAGGGAGAAGACAAAGTAATATGGGATCTTTGTTAGATCAACAATAATGCATATGAGAGCCACTCAACATTTTCATCATGGTATTCTCCTCTTGACCCCCAAAGAAAAGAAAGGAAACAAAACTATTTACACGGGAAAGCTTCCAATAAGAAAAAGAAGAGTGAGAAATCTTTTAGGGTTTTCTTTTAATTATTACTACTACAAGCATGGAAAGTAAACTAGCTAAAATCTACAACTATATATTTTTATTTTTCTTTAGGTTTTTCAAACGCACAAGAAGAAAGGTTAAAACAGAAAATAAACTAGCATGGATGATACAATGAAAAAGTATGAGCACCGACAACTGGCATGAGTGTGTGAACATGAATGTAATTTCGGTGAGAGATACGTACTCCCCCAAGCTTAGGCTTTTTGCCTAAGTCAGTCTATGGCCACGGCTGGCCTGGTGGAAATCCAAAGTTGTAACTGGGTTATATTGGGATGCACCAGCTATTTCCTCACGAGCTGCAGCTTGGAGGCGGGCTGCCTACGTCCTCCTCTCGTACTCGTTCGCCTCCTCCCTAGTTATAACATATCTCACTTTTGTCTGAAAATCAAAGAAAGCAGGAGCAGTGAGAGCAACATGGACGGTGCACCATTTGTCAAAGATTAGTCAGTACTGGAGGAACTGATCGTTCCTCTCAACAAACTGATGACGAACCATAGCATTATAATCTAGATAAGTAGGAGGCAACTCAATATCATCCCCGCGTATGGGTATATCAACAAAGTTAGCTACACGAGTTTCATAAATTCCACCAAACAAATCTCAAGTTAAACTATTATGATGCAACCTACGTGCAACAATAGCCCCCAAGTTGTATTGTTTATCTCCTTATACAACACTCTTGAGAACACTAAGATCGGGAACACACATGTGACATGCCTCATCCTTACCGTTAATGCATCTACCCATGAAGAGAGCAAAATAATGTATGGCAGGAAAATGAATGCTCCCTATGGTAGCTTGTGTTTTTTCTCTAGATTCCCCCGTAGTGATACTAGCAATAATGTATGGCATGAACTATGGTTTGGCAAGAAACCTAAGCTATAGTTTCTTAAAGTTTGAGGTTGCGATGCTTATGTGAAAAAGCTTCATCCTGATAAGCTCGAACCCAAATCGAAGAAGTGTGTCTTCATAGGATACCCAAAAGAAAATGTTGGTACACCTTCTATCACAGATCCAAAGGCAAGATCTTTCTTGATAAGAATGGATCCTTTCTAGAGAAGGAGTTTCTCTCGAAAGAAGTGAGTGGGAGGAAAGTAGAACTTGATGAGGTAGTTGTACCTTCTCCCGAATTGGAAAGTAGTTCATCACAGAAATCAGTTCTAGTGATTCCTACACCAATTAGTGAGGAAGCTAATGATGAAGATCATGAAACTTCAGATCAAGTTACTACCGAACCTCGTAGGTCAACCAGCGTATAATCCGCACCAGACTGGTATGGTAATCCTTTCTGGAAGTCATGTTATTAGACCATGATGAACCTACGAACTATGAGGAAGCGATGATGAGCCCAGATTCCGCGAAATGGCTTTAGGCCATGAAATCTGAGATGGGATCCATGTATGAGAACAAAGTATGGACTTTGATTGACTTGCTCGATGATCGGCGAGCCATTGAGATAAAATGGATCTTCAAGAGGAAGACAGACACTGATAGTAGTGTTACTACCTACAAAGCTCGAATTGTCGCAAAAGGTTTTTGACAAGTTCAAGGTGTTAACTACGATGAGAGTTTCTCACTCGTATCTATGCTTAAAGTCTGTTCGAATCATGTTAGCAATTGCCGCATTTTATGAAATTTGGCAAGCGGATGTCAAATTGCATTCCTTAATGGATTTCTTAAAGAAGAGTTGTATATGATGCAACCAGAAGGTTTTGTCAATCCGAAAGGTGCTAACAAAGTGTGTAAGCTCCAGTGATCCATTTATGGACTGGTGCAAGCATCTTGGAGTTGGAATGTACGCTTTGACAGTGTGATCAAAGCATATGGTTTTACATAGAGTTTTGGAGAAGCTTGTATTTACAAGAAAGTGAGTGGGAGCTCTGTAGCATTTCTAATATTATATGTGGATGACATATTGTTGATTGGAAATAATACATAATTTATGGATAGCATAAAAGGATACTTGAATAAGATTTTTTCAATGAAAGACCTCAGTGAAGCTACTTACATATTAGGCATCAATATCTATAAAGATAGATCAAGACGCTTGATAAGACTTTCGATGAGTACATACCTTTATAAGATTTTGAAGTAGTTCAAAATGGCACAGTCAAAGAAGTAGTTCTTGCCTGAGTTGTAAGGTGTGATATTGAGTAAAGACTCAAAACCCGACGACGACAGAAAATCAAAAGAGAATGATAAGTCATTCCCTATGCCTCAGCCATAGGTTCTGTAAAGTATGCTATGCTGTGTACCAGACCTATTGTGCACCTCACCATGAGTTTGGCAAGAGGGTACAATAATGATCCAGGAGTGGATCACTGTACAACTGTCAAAATTATCCTTAGTGGAATAAGGACATGTTTCTCGGTTATGGAGGTGACAAAAAGTTCGTCGTAAAGGGTTACATTGATGCAAGCTTTGACACTGATCCATATGACTCTAAGTGTCAATCTGGATACATATTGAAAGTGGGAGCGATTAGCTAGACTAGCTCCGTGTAGAGCATTGTAGACATAGAAAAAATTCAAAATACATACGACTCTGAATGTGGTAGACCCATTGACTAAACTTCTCTCACAAAACAAAACATGATCACTCTTTTGGTGTTAATCACATAGCGATGTGAACTAGATCATTGACTCTAGTAAACCCTTTGGGTATTAGTCACATGGAGATGTAAACTTATCACATAAAGATGTGAACTATTGGTGTTCAATCACATGGCAATGTGAACTAGATTATTGACTCTAGTGCAAGTGGGAGACTGAAGGAAATATGCCCTAGAGGCAATAATAAAGTTGTTATTTATATTTCCTTATATCACGATAAATGTTTATTATTCATGCTAGAATTGTATTAACCGGAAACTTAGTACATGTGTGAGTACATAGACAAAACAGAATGTCCCTAGTATGCATATACTTGACTAGCTCGTTAATCAAAGATGGTTAAGTTTCCTGACCATAGACATGTGTTGTCATTTGATGAACGGGATCACATCATTAGGAGAATGATGTGATGGACAAGACCCATATGTTAGCTTAGCATGTTGATCGTTCAGTTTCATTGCTATTGCTTTCTTCATGACTTATACATATTCCTTTGACTATGAGATTATGCAACTCCTGAATACCGAAGGAACACCTTGTGCGCTATCAAATGTCACAACGTAACTGGGTGATTATAAAGATGCTCTACAGGTGTCTTCGAAGGTGTTTGTTGGGTTGGCATAGATCGAGATTAGGATTTGTCACTCCGAGTACCGGAGAGGTATCTCAGGGCCCTCTCGGTAATGCACATCACTATAAGCCTTGCAAGCAATGTGACTAATGAGTTAGTTGCGGGATGATGTATTACTGAATGAGTAAATAGACTTGCCGGTAACGAGATTGAACTAGGTATGATGATACCGACGATCGAATCCCGGGCAAGTAACATACCGATGACAAAGGAAACAACAGATGTTGTTATGCGGTTTGACTGATAAAGATCTTCGTAGAATATGTAGGAGCCAATATGAGCATCCAGGTTTCGCTATTGGTTATTGATCGGAGTTGTGTCTCGGTCATGTCTACATAGTTCTCGAACCTGTATGGTCCGCACGCTTAACATTTGATGACGATTTATATTATGAGTTATGTGATTTGATGACCGAAGTTTGTTCGGAGTCCCAGAAGAGATCACGGACATGACAAGGAGTCTCGAAATGGTTGAGAGGTAAAGGTCGATATATTGAAAGGCTATATTCGGACATCGGAATGGTTCCGAGTGATTCGGGTATTTTCGGAGTACTGGAGAGTTACGGGAATTCGCTAGGGGAAGTTAATGGGCCTTATTGGGCTTTAGTCGAGAGAGGGAAGAATGGCCACAAGGTGGCGCGCACCTCCTCCTTCCGAAACCGAATTGGACAAGGGGTGGGGGCACGGCCCCCCCTTTCCTTCTCCCTCTCCCGCCTTTCCTTCTTTCCTACTCCGAAAAGGAAAGGGAATCCTACTAGGACTTGGGAGTCCTAGTAGGACTCCCTAAACTTGGCGCGCCCCTAGGAGGGCCAACCTCTCTCCCTCCCTCCTCTATATACGTGGGCAGGGGGCACGCCAAAGGCACTCAAAGATTTGTCTTAGCCATGTGCAGTGCCCCCCTCCATAGTTACACACCTCGGTCATATCATCGTAGTGCTTAGGCGAAGCCTTGCGCCGGTAACTTCATCATCACCGTCGCCATGCCATCGTGCTGCCGGAACTCTCCCTTATCCTCAACTGAATCAAGAGCTCGAGGGACATCATCGAGCTAAACGTGTACTAAACACGGAGGTGCCATACGTTTGGTACTTGGATCGGTTGGATTGTGAAGACGTTCGACTACATCAATCGCATTACTAAACGCTTCCGCTTTCGGTCTACGAGGGTACATGGACACACTCTTCCGTCTCGTTGCTATGTATCTCCTAGATAGATCTTGCGTGATCGTAGGTAAAAAAATTGAATTAATGTATTCCCCAACAAGTGGAATGTACTAGATAGAGACCACATCCAGTACGCTGCAATGGATGCCTACCTTTGTTTCAATATCTACAAGGGTTGGATGAAGAGAGAGAGCCAAGTGTGTGGTTCAAGAAAATAAGTATCGGCCAAGAGGAAGAGGGACAAGGACGAAGTCGCGCACGTGGACGAGGAGTCCGAGTAAGGTGGCAGTGTCGTTGCTCATGGTGGTTCTAATGCAGTGTCTACCGGATTAGTTGCTTAGTTTAATTTCAGGGTGCTTAGTTTTATTTGAGGGGTGTGTTGTGCTGAGCCCCCAACAGAACTATGTTATATTCCTTCTTGTTACTTTAACTCTTCAGTACGTACATACTAGTATTTCTTACATTCCATCTTGTAGTTGGTAGTACTACCACTCGTTTCTTCACATTATATACGTACAATATATATGGCCAACATCATATACCCAATAGTTTAGTTGTCAAAGAATTAAATAGGTATGCTAATTTCTTTAATAGACTTTAGCACCCCATCTAAGCATGTACTAGCTTTTTGAATATATGCATAATTTGGCAACGAGCGCTCTCTATATGTACCACCTTTTTCTTTAATTTCATCTTGTTAGTTTTGCTCCATGGCGCAATCCATCAATACTACTACTGTACAAAAGTATACATTTAAAAGGCTAGAGGGCGGGGCAGTCTTGCTTGGTCGGTTTCATGAGAGGCGAGGGCCTTTGTGATTTGACGGCTCATTACTGCTAGAAGGCAGGGCCTTGTAATTTGACTGCTCGTATAAATGTTGTCGACAACCTGAGGAGGAGCAAAGAATCATGTGGTATACTCAAGTTTTCCACTGGAGTACTAGTACGGTAGAGGAGCACGAAACACGGCAGCCTAGTGCAATATGGCGATAAAAAATGATCTAATTTGCTAGTCATCGATCCCATGGTACCACTCATCGTTAGCATTGTTCTATTCATGCCTCGCACAGAACATGACACGTGCGGCAAAACACTCGAAGCAAAAGAAGAAACACATGAGCAAAAGAAGAAGGAAGATTACCCCCCCCCCCAAATAAGGAAGACGCACACACAAGTCTGGGGCGCTGCTCTCTACTACATTAAGGGTCGCTGGCCGCGGAGTCGTAACTGCTTCTTGATCACCTCCACAACCTCCATCTCCTCGCACATCTCCTCTGCCATCTTCTTCATTCTGTTCATGATGCGAGATTTCTCGGCGCGAGCCTTCATCATCTGTTCCACGGTCGCATTACATGCCTTGACAGCAGCCGGGTGCTCGATGCGGAGCTTTGCCAACTCTTCCTTCTGTTCCATGACGAGGGCATGCAACATCTTCACCGATGAACTACTCTTCTCATGCAGCTTCTTATAGCCGGCGTTCTCCTCCTTTAGCAGGCTGAGCTCGTGGCGTAGGTTCGCCTTGTCCTCCTGAAGTTGCAGGATTTCACCGGTTTCCTTCTTATCCGAGGCAATGCTTTTCTTTAGCAGCATCACCAAGCCAGCGATCAACTCCCCCTGCTTATTGAGCTCAGCAGGCATGTCGTCGAAGCTCTCCTTCAGCAACTCCACCAAGCCGTCGATGAAATCCTTCTGCTTATTAAGCTGATTGGGCATGTCGTCGAGGGATAACGACTCCAGCGCCGCTAGCTTGGCATGTTCACCTTCGCGGTTAGGGCGGTCCTGGGAGCCCTTGCCTCCCCGTGAGACATTTTTCGAGGTCTCTGCGAGGCGGCGAGCCCTCTCATTTTTTCCCGTGGCCTTGGTTACCGCTCCGTAGTAATGAATAGCTCTGCACACCGGTCATGGAAAGGACAGACAAACAAGAAAGACTTATGGGGAGGAAGGTAGAGTGATTTTCAACTAGGTAGTTCCCCTTTTTATAACCTAGTACTAGCACTAGTACTAAAACCTGCATAGTAGGAACATGTTCAGGTTTGATATGTACTAGGTGTGAGCAGGTTTGCACTTAATCATAGCATGGTAGTACTACTTTGGAATGTGATGGGAACAAGCTAAAGATTAATTGATGGTTTTGGTTTCGAGGCCTGAAACGGCTTCTGATGAATTTCCTGGAACATAAATTTCAAGTAGTACTACTTAAATGCGGTCACACAAGTCAGTGATGTAACTGTTCGTACATGTCAGACCAAGCCGATGCGTGTCCCTTCGGTGAGACGCGGGTCTGACTGACCGTCTATTGGTGCGACCGACCATAAGTATTACGCGATGGAGACTTCTGGTTGTGGCTTCAGGTGATTGTCACGACCAAACATTCACAAACTAGTGATAAATCAATTACTACCATCTTTTTCCAAATGACCAAGTATTTTCACAGGAGTACAATACATGTAGATGGAGTGATTGTCACGGTTGCAAACTGCCATGGTGCCGCAAGTTCACTGCAGCAGCAACCGAGTAGGTCACTGCATCACTGGCGGGGAAGGAGGGCATCTCACCTCACCTACGATGCATGCCCAGCGCCGCCGCCGTAGCTGGTCCCGCGATTTGTCTTCTCCTACCGCCCATTTGAACAGTTGCACCGGCTGCTCATGCCATTCCGTAGGCATGCATGTTCTTTCCTCCATAGTCGACTCCGTGAATATGATCTCTGCCATTAGCCCTAGCTCGAAATCAACACGCCGCTACCAGATGCTGACATCCCTCAGCATCTCTCCCCTGAGATCGACTTGCGCCTCCGCCTTGTGCTTTGCCAGGCGTAGCTCCTTTGAACTTGTCTCCAATTGATGTGACGCTTCCTTGATCCGATTTGCCCTTGATGCCCAACACCTGAAAGGCAGCCCTGGCATGTCCTCCGGTGCCACTGATCTGTGATTCCAGAGCAATGGATCCCCTCTAAAACACATGTGGGTTTCTCTCAAAGGCGGCAGTGCTGCGGGTCGCAGCGAGAGGGCAGCCCGCGAGATCCTGGGATCTAAGGGATTATCCATGGCGGGATCCGGTGGGCGAGGTGGGGAGGCGAGCGTAGGCGTTGGGAGAGCCCTACAAGGCTAAGATAACGATAGGACTACTCCACTCCGTCCATAATTAAATACAAAGGCCACCAATAGTAACCCAGGCAAAAATTGATCATCCTGCCCGCGTCCTGTTTTATTGGCCCCTTTTTTTGTGCCAATTTTTGACCAAAAATTTAACTAACAAAATGTCAATGCATGTCACCAAAAATTATATCATTGGAATCACATTTGAACATAGTTTTTGATGACACTAATTTTTATGACATGCATAAATATTGCATTACTTAAAATTATGGTAAAAAATTGGCACCAAATACGAAGGAGACCAATGGAAGTAGCAACCCATGATTTAACTACTCGCATGCACGCAGTGGAGTAGTAATGTCTTTCTCAACTACTTCCTCCCTCACGCCCACTCCAATTTGCATGCAGTATATTAATTGGCCATCAATGAAGTGAATGATTTTACACGCGTCAAATTATCACATGGGGTGGATCTTCCTACAAAAATGCGTCCCACCGTGTACCCGTGTGTGCGTGTGAGGGAATGAGTGCGTGCGTGCACATCTTCACTTCGTGCATGTACTACTAGTGTGCGTGAGAGAGGACCAGTACATTCTTCTGGAACCAGCAGCATGTCACTATGATCAATCCACACAACGAGGTTGCGACAACGCCTCCACATGTGCCACGTGGCTTCATGGATGCCCCGACATCATTTTAATCATAATATATTAACTGAAAAAGGAGTGACAATGTGTAGCGTGCCATTGGAATTCTAATTTACATGTTTTGCACATACTGGAAGTACTAGTAAGGTACACATGCATTGCACACATGAGATTCGGCAACCAAATTATGAATAAATACCACACTATAGCATGTAAGCTTTGATTCTTATAATTCATCTCATTCAAAATCAATTAGTTTTTATAAAAAGTACATCTATTTTATGATTCATGGAATTGTGCGTTGTAAAGCATAAAGTAAAAACAAATAACATCACTTCAACTAGAAAAAAGTTTGGGCAGTTATGATACGGATGGATTCTAGAACAAAGGAGAAGTATTTGTGTTTTGAGGTTTGTGCATTATGCTTAAGTTCAACCATGGAGTCTTATAGATTGTACATATGGCAGAATCTGGTGGAATGTAGATGATATCCAATGGCTAGTAGTGCTCGGATTTGCCATCTCTCCACCATTTGATTGGCTTCATCCAACGACCATCTTTGAAATTTATTCGCACTCAATATAGGGGTATAGATATAGATATATAGGTATAGATATAGATGTTGGGGAACGTAGTACTTTCAAAAAAATTTCCTACGCACATGCAAGATCATGGTGATGCATATCAACGAGAGAGGAGAGTATCATCCACGTACCCTCGTAGACCATAAGCGGAAGCGTTATGAGAACGCGGTTGATGTAGTCGTACGTCTTCACGATCGGGCCGATCCAAGTACCGAACGTACGGCACCTCCGAGTTCAGCACACGTTCATATCGATGACGTCCCACAAACTCCGATCCAGTAGAGCTTCACAGGAGAGTTCCGTCAGCACGACGGCCTGATGACGGTGATGATGTTGCTACCGGTGCAGGGATTCGCCTAAGCACCGCTACGATATGATCGAGGTGGATTATGGTGGAGGAGGGCACCGCACACGGCTTGGAACAATCATCTTGTGTGTCCTAGGGTGCCCCCTGTCCCCATATATAAAGGAGCAAGGGGGGAGGCGGGCCGACCCTTATAGGGCACGCCAGGAGGAGGAGTCCTCCTCCTAGTAGGAGTAGGACTCCCTTTCCTACTCCTAGTAGGAGGGGAAAGGAAGGAGGAGAGGGAGAGGGAAAGGGGGCCGCCGCCCCCCTTCCCTAGTCCAATTCGAACCAGAGGGGAGGGGGCGCGCGGCCTACCCAGGCAGGCCCTCTCTCTCCACTAAGGCCCATGTGGCCCATTACTTCTCCCGGGGGTTCCGGTAACCCTCCGGCACTCCGGTTTTCTCCGAAATCACCCGGAACACTTACGTATCCGAATATAGTCGTCCAATATATTAATTTTTATGTCTCAACCATTTCGAGACTCCTCGTCATGTCCGTGATCACATCCGGGACTCCGAACTACCTTCTGTACATCAAATCACATAAACTCATAATATTGATCGTCACCAAACGTTAAGCGTGCGGACCCTATGGGTTCGAGAACTATGTAGACATGACCGAGACACATCTCCGGTCAATAACCAATAGCAGAACCTAGATGCTCATATTGGCTCCTACATATTCTACGAAGATCTTTATCGGTCAAACTGCATAACAAAATACGTCGTTCCCTTTGTCATCGGTATGTTACTTGCCCGAGATTCGATCGTTGGTATCTCAATACCTAGCTCAATCTCGTTACCGACAAGTCTCTTTACTCGTTCCGTAATGCATCACCCCGCAACTAACGCATTAGTTGTATTGCTTGCAAGGCTTATAGTGATGTGCATTACTGAGAGGGCCCAGAGATACCTCTCCGACAATCGGAGTGACAAATCCTAATCTCGATCTATGCCAACTCAACAAGTACCATCGGAGACACCTGTAGAGCACCTTTATAATTACCCAGTTACGTTGTGACGTTTGGTAGCACGCAAAGTGTTCCTCCGGTAATCGGGAGTTGCATAATCTCATAGTCATAGGAACATGTATAAGTCATGAAGAAAGCAATAGCAGTAAACTAAAACGATCAAGTGCTAAGCTAACGGAATGGGTCAAGTCAATCACATCATTCTCCTAATGATGTGATCCCGTTTATCAAATGACAACTCATGTCTATGGTTAGGAAACATAACCATCTTTGATCAACGAGCTAGTCAAGTAGAGGCATACTAGTGACACTCTGTTTGTCTATGTATTCACACATGTATTATGTTTCTGGTTAATACAATTCTAGCATGAATAATAAACATTTATCATGAAATAAGGAAATAAATAATAACTTTATTATTGTCTCTAGGGCATATTTCCTTCAGTCTCCCACTTGCACTAGAGTCAATAATCTAGATTACACAGTAATGATTCTAACACCCATGGAGCCTTGGTGCTGATCATGTTTTGCTCGTGAGAGATGCTTAGTCAATGGGTCTGCAACATTCAGATCAGTATGTATCTTGCAAATCTCTATGTCTCCCACCTGGACTTGATCGCGGATGGAATTGAAGCGTCTCTTGATGTGTTTGGTTCTCTTGTGAAATCTGAATTCCTTTGCCAAGGCAATTGCACCAGTATTGTCACACAAGATTTTCATTGGACCCAATGCACTAGGTGTGACACCTAGATCGGATATGAACTCCTTCATCCAGACTCCTTCATTTGCTGCTTGCGAAGCAGCTATGTACTCCGCTTCACACGTAGATCCCGCCACGACGCTTTGTTTAGAACTGCTCCAATTGACAGCTCCACCTTTCAATATAAACACGTATCCGGTTTGCGATTTAGAATCGTCCGGATCAGTGTCAAAGCTGGCATCGACGTAAACATTTACGATGAGCTCTTTGTCACCTCCATAAACAATAAACATATCCTTAGTCCTTTTCAGGTATTTCAGGATGTTCTTGACCGCTGTCCAGTGATCCACTCCCGGATTACTTTGGTACCTCCCTGCTAAACTAATAGCAAGGCACACATCAGGTCTGGTACACAGCATTGCATACATTATAGAGCCTATGGCTGAAGCATAGGGAACACTTTTCATTTTCTCTCTATCTTCTGCAGTGGTCGGGCATTGAGTCTTACTCAACTTCACACCTTGTAACACAGGCAAGAACCCTTTCTTAGCTTGATCCATTTTGAAATTCTTCAGAACTTTATCAAGGCATGTGCTTTGTGAAAGTCCAATTAAGCGTCTTGATCTATCTCTATAGATCTTGATGCCCAATATATAAGCAGCTTCACCGAGGTCTTTCATTGAAAAACTCTTATTCAAGTATCCTTTTATGCTATCCAGAAATTCTATATCATTTCCAATCAACAATATGTCATCCACATATAATATTAGAAATGCTACAGAGCTCCCACTCACTTTCTTGTAAATACAGGCTTCTCCAAAAGTCTGTATAAACCATATGCTTTGATCACACTATCAAAACGTTTATTCCAACTCCGAGAGGCTTGGACCAGTCCATAAGTGGATCGTTGGAGCTTGCACACTTTGTTAGCACACTTTGTATCGATAAAACCTTCAGGTTGCATCATATACAACTCTTCTTCCAGAAATCCATTCAGGAATGCAGTCTTCACATCCATTTGCCAAATTTCATAATCATAAAATGCGGCAATTGCTAACATGATTCGGACGGACTTAAGCATCGCTACGGGTGAGAAGGTCTCATCGTAGTCAACTCCTTGAACTTGTCGAAAACCTTTCGCAACAAGTCGAGCTTTGTAGACAGTAATGTTACCGTCAGCGTCAATCTTCTTCTTGAAGATCCATTTATTCTCGATGGCTTGCCGATTATCGGGCAAGTCAACCAAAGTCCACACTTTATTCTCATACATGGATCCCATCTCAGATTTCATGGCCTCAAGCCATTTTGCGGAATCTGGGCTCATCATCGCTTCCTCATAGTTCGTAGGTTCGTCATGGTCAAGTAACATGACCTCCAAAACAGGATTACTGTACCACTCTGGTGCGGATCTTACTCTGGTTGACCTACGGAGTTTGGTAGTAACTTGATCTGAAGTTTCATGATCATCATCATTGGCTTCCTCACTAATTGGTGTAGGTGTCACAGGAACCGGTTTCTGTGATGGACTACTTTCCAATAAGGGAGCAGGTACAATTACCTCATCAAGTTCTACTTTCCTCCCACTCACTTCTTTCGAGAGAAACTCCCTCTCTAGAAAGGATCCATTCTTAGCAACAAATATCTTGCCTTCGGATCTGTGATAGAGGGTGTACCCAACAGTCTCCTTTGGGTATCCTATGAAGAGACATTTCTCCGATTTAGGTTCGAGCTTATCAGGTTGAAGCTTTTTCACATAAGCATCGCAGCGCCAAACTTTAAGAAACGACAACTTTGGTTTCTTGCCAAACCATTGTTCATAAGGCGTCGTCTCAACGGATTTAGATGGTGCCCTATTTAACGTGAATGCAGCTGTCTCTAAAGCATAACCCCAAAACGATAGCGGTAAATCAGTAAGAGACATCATAGATCGCACCATATCTAGTAAAGTACGATTATGACATTCGGACACACCATTACGCTGTGGTGTTCCGGGTGGCGTGAGTTGCGAAACTATTCCGCATTGTTTCAAATGAAGACCAAACTCGTAACTCAAATATTCTCCTCCATGATCAGATCGTAGAAACTTTATTTTCTTGTTACGATGATTTTCCACTTCACTCTGAAATTCTTTGAACTTTTCAAATGTTTCAGACTTATGTTTCATCAAGTAGATATACCCATATCTGCTCAAATCATCTGTGAAGGTGAGAAAATAACGATACCCGCCGCGAGCCTCAACATTCATCGGACCACATACATCAGTATGTATGATTTCCAACAAATCTGTTGCTCGCTCCATAGTTCCGGAGAACGGCGTTTTAGTCATCTTGCCCATGAGGCATGGTTCGCAAGTACCAAGTGATTCATAATCAAGTGATTCCAAAAGTCCATCAGAATGGAGTTTCTTCATGCGCTTTACACCAATATGACCTAAACGGCAGTGCCACAAATAAGTTGCACTATCATTATCAACTCTGCATCTTTTGGCTTCAACATTATGAATATGTGTATCACTACTATCGAGATTCATTAAAAATAGACCACTCTTCAAGGGTGCATGACCATAAAAGATATTACTCATATAAATAGAACAACCATTATTCTCTGATTTAAATGAATAACCGTCTCGCATCAAACAAGATCCAGATATAATGTTCATGCTCAACGCTGGCACCAAATAACAATTATTCAGGTCTAAAACTAATCCCGAAGGTAGATGTAGAGGTAGCGTGCCGACGGCGATCACATCGACTTTGGAACCATTTCCCACGCGCATCGTCACCTCGTCCTTAGCCAATCTTCGCTTAATCCGTAGTCTCTGTTTCGAGTTGCAAATATTAGCAACAGAACCAGTATCAAATACCCAGGTGCTACTGCGAGCTTTAGTAAGGTACACATCAATAACATGTATATCACATATACCTTTGTTCACCTTGCCATCCTTCTTATCCACCAAATACTTGGGGCAGTTCCGCTTCCAGTGACCAGTCCCTTTGCAGTAAAAGCACTCAGTCTCAGGCTTAGGTCCAGACTTGGGTTTCTTCTCTTGAGAAGCAACTTGTTTGCCGTTCTTCTTGAAGTTCCCTTTCTTCTTCCCTTTACCCTTTTTCTTGAAATAGGTGGTATTGTTGACCATCAACACTTGATGCTCCTTCTTGATTTCTACCTCCATTGCCTTTAGCATTGCGAAGAGCTTGGGAATTGTCTTATCCATCCCTTGCATGTTATATTTCATCACGAAGCTCTTGTAGCTTGGTGGCAGTGATTGAAGAATTCTGTCAATGACACTATCATCCGGAAGATTAACTCCCAGTTGAATCAAGTGATTGTTATACCCAGACATTTTGAGTATATGTTCACTGACAGAACTATTCTCCTCCATCTTGTAGCTGTAGAACTTATTGGAGACCTCATATCTCTCATTCTGGGCATTTAATTAAAATATTAACTTCAACTCCTGGAACATATCATATGCTCCATGACATTCAAAACGTCGTTGAAGTCCCGGTTCTAAGCCGTAAAGCATGGCACACTGAACTATCGAGTAGTCATCAGCTTTGCTTTGCCAGATGTTCATAACATCTGGTTTAGCTCCCGTAGCAGGTTTGGCACCTACCGGTGCTTCCAGGACGTAATTCTTCTGTGCAGCAATGAGGATAATCCTCAAGTTACGGACCCAGTCCGTGTAATTGCTACCATCATCTTTCAACTTTGCTTTCTCAAGGAATGCATTAAAATTCAACGGAACAACAGCACGGGCCATCTATCTACAACAACATAGACAAGCAAAATACTATCAGGTACTAAGTTCATGATAAATTAAAGTTCAATTAATCATATTTAAGAACTCCCACTTAGATAGACATCCCTCTAATCATCTAAGTGATCACGGGATCCAAATCAACTAAACCATGACCGATCATCATGTGAAATGGAGTAGTTTTCAATGGTGAACATCACTATGTTGATCATATCTACTATATGATTCATGCTCGACCTTTCAGTCTTAGTGTTCCGAGGCCATATCTGCATATTCTAGGCTCGTCAAGTTTAACCCGAGTATTTCTGCATGTGCAAAACTGGATTGCACCCATTGTATGTGAATGTAGAGCTTATCACACCCGATCATCATGTGGTGTCTCGGCACAACGTACTTTGGCAACGGTGCATACTCAGGGAGAACACTTGTACCTTGAAATTTAATGAGAGATCATATTATAATGCTACCGGCAAACAAGCAGAATAAGATGCATAAATGATAAACATCACATGCAATCAATATAAGTGATATGATATGGCCATCATCATCTTGTGCCTTTGATCTCCATCTCCAAAGCACCGTCATGATCACCATCATCACCGGAGTGACACCTTGATCTCCATCATAGCATCATTGTCGTCTCGCCAAATATTGCTTCTACGACTATCACTACCGTTTAGTGATAAAGTAAAGCAATTACAGGGCAATTGCATTGCATACAATAAAGCGACAACCATATGGCTCCTGCCAGTTGCCGATAACTCCGTTACAAAACATGATCATCTCATACAATAAAATATAGCATCATGCCTTGACCATATCACATCACAACATGCTCTGCAAAAACAAGTTAGACGTCCTCTACTTTGTTGTTGCAAGTTTTACGTGGCTGCTACGGGATGAGCAAGAACCGTTCTTACCTACGCATCAAAACCACAACGATATTTCGTCAAGTTAGTGCTATTTTAACCTTCAACACGGACCGTGCATAGTCACACTCGGTTCAACTAAAGTTGGAGAAACCGACACCCGCCAGCCACCCGTGTGCAAAGCACGTCGGTAGAACCAGTCTCGCATAAGCGTACGCGTAATGTCGGTCCGGGCCGCTTCATCCAACAATACCGCCAAACCAAAGTATGACATGCTGGTAAGAAGTATGACTTGTATCGCCCACAACTCACTTGTGTTCTACTCGTGCATATAACATCTATGCATAAACCTGGCTCTGATACCACTGTTGGGGAACATAGTAATTTCAAAAAATTTCCTACGCACACGCAAGATCATGGTGATGCATAGCAACGAGAGAGGAGATTATCGTCCATGTACCCTCGTAGATCGTAAGCGAAAGCGTTATGAGAACGCGGTTGATGTAGTCGTACGTCTTCTCGATCCGATCGATCCAAGTACCGAACGTACGTCACCTCCGAGTTCAGCACACATTCAGCTCGCTGACGTCCCACACACTCTGATCCAGTAGAGCTTCACAGGAGAGTTCCATCAGCACGATAGTGTGATGATGGTGATGATGTTGCTACCGACACAGGGCTTCGCCTAAGCACCGCTACGATATGATCGTGGTGGATTATGGTGAAGGGGGGCACCGCACATGGCTTGGAACAATCAACTTGTGTGTCCTAGGGTGCCCCTGCCCCCATATATAAAGGAGCAAGGGGGAGGCCGGCCGGCCCTTGCAGGGCGCGCCAGGAGGATGAGTCCTCCTCCAAGTAGGAGTAGGACTCCCCTTTCCTACTCCTACTAGGAGGGGGAAAGGAAGGAGGAGAGGGAGAAGGAAAGGGGGGCGCCGCCCCCCTTCCCTAGTCAAATTCGGACCAGAGGGGAGGGGGCGCGCGGCCTGCCCAGGCAGGCCCTCTCTCTCCACTAAGGCCCATGTGGCCCATTACTTCTCTCGGGGGTTCCGGTAACCCTCCAACACTCCGGTTTTCTCCGAAATCACCCGGAACACTTACGGTATCCGAATATAGTCATCCAATATATTAATCTTTATGTCTCGACCATTTTGAGACTCTTCGTCATGTCCGTGATCACACCCGGGACTCCGAACTACCTTTGGTACATCAAATCACATAAACTCATAATACCGATCGTCACCAAACATTAAGCGTGCGGACCCTACGGGTTCGAGAACTATGTAGACATGATAGAGACACGTCTCCAGTCAATAACAAATAGCAGAACCTGGATGCTCATATTGGCTCCTACATATTCTAAGAAGATCTTTATCGGTCAAACCGCATAACAACATACGTTGTTCCCTTTGTCATCGGTATGTTACTTGCCCGAGATTCGATCGTCGGTATCTCAATACCTAGCTCAATCTCGTTACCGACAAGTCTCTTTACTTGTTCCGTAATGCATCATCCCACAATTAACTCATTAGTTGTATTGCTTGCAAGGCTTATAGTGATGTGCATTACTGAGAGGGCCCAGAGATACCTCTCCGACAATCGGAGTGACAAATCCTAATCTCGATCTATGCCAACTCAACAAGTACCATCGGAGACACCTATAGAGCACTTTTATAATCACCCAGTTACGTTGTGACGTTTTGTAGCACATAAAATGTTCCTCCAGTAATCGGGAGTTGCATAATTTCATAGTCGTAGGAACATGTATAAGTCATGAAGAAAGCAATAGCAGTAAACTAAAACGATCAAGTGCTAAGCTAACGGAATGGGTCAAGTCAATCACATCATTCTCCTAATTATGTGATCCCGTTTATCAAATGACAAATCATGTCTATGGTTAGGAAACATAACCATCTTTGATCAACGAGCTAGTCAAGTAGAGGCATACTAGTGACACTCTGTTTGTCTATATATTCACACATGTATTGTGTTTCCGGTTAATACAATTCTAGCATGAATAATAAACATTTATCATGAAATAAGGAAATAAATAATAACTTTATTATTGCCTCTAGGGCATATTTCCTTCAATAGACTAGTTTGGCACATCATCTATTGGCTTTCTACACACTCATTTTTTGTACAAATGTGCTCCACCATGCACCCGCGTGTTTGTTTGTGGGAACGAGTGCGTGTGTGCACCTCTTCTCTTTCACACACGTAGTCCATGTGTGTGAGATATGCTAGGATATGGTGAGGGAATACATGTCAATGCAATTTGTGTGAAGGAGAGGCCTATATACATACATGTATGTGCATGGGGCCGGGGTGATATACGAGAAGGGAGGGGAGGGTCGACCGCGCGAGATATCGATAGAGACAGATAGATGGAAGAGCTCTACAAGCGTACAAGTACTAGGATATGGGGGAGGGGGATGGAAGATGGTGCGAGGGTCCAAGTGGAGGGAGACTATGAAGGAGTGCACAAGTGCGAGATCAATATTTAAAGAGAGGGGGCGAGTGCGCAGTTGCGTGCAGTGGCAGAGCCATGAAAAATAAATGAGCCAGGGGGCAAGCATTGCTAATCCTTTATGGGGAGGGTGAATTCATCAACTTAAACCATTTTAACAGCAATTGATCTACTGATCACATTCATATTAGCCTCAATATATAGTGATGTTTGGGGGGGGGGCAGGGCCCTTGCCGCCCCCTGTCTTCACCACTGTGCGCGCGTCTGAGAGATTAAGCAGAAGGCATGGATGATGGATATATAATGTGGGTGTATTAGCTATGTAATCCTATAGATAGAGGTATAGATTGATCGATGTGTACGTGGGAAAGATGGTGAGACCTGACTAGATATATAGATCGATCGGTTTATGTGGAAAACTGGGAAAGACCTAGCTATATATACACACAAATAGAGGAACATCGATCGTTGCGCATGCATGTGAGAGATAAACAATGCCCAACGTGATTAAGAGGGGGAGGTGTGTGTGTGTGTGTGCATGCATGGGAGACCGACCTGAAGAAAAATATTGCATGTGTGCGATGGATAATGCCGAGTGGTAGTGTATAACATCCCAAAATTCTAAATTTTGGAATGTTATATTAAATAAATAGTTTTGATTGTAAATTTGATTGTTTGTGTGATTGATTGTATGAAATTGAGTGGAATTTTATACTTTTTAAAATTTGAATGAGAGGGAATAAAAGGACTTCCCCAAAACTTTCATCTTTGCATTTTGATCTCCACGAATTCAAATTCATTTCATCACAAAAAACTCTAAAGTGAGGATAATATGACTTCTTCCATTTAAAGAAATGAAAAGGGATTTGAAATGATTTGAATTCCATTTGAAAATATTTCAAATTCAGAAACTTTATGCAACTCAATGATTTTCATGAGAGAAGATAAAATGACTTCTTCAAATCATATGAAATATGAGTTGAAATTTTAAAAGAATCAAATTTAAAGTCCATTTGAAGGTATTTTTAAAACCATTTTCAATTTGGAGTTATTTGGTTTTATTCAAATTATTTTTATCCAAAAATAAAATAAATGGAAATAATGGTAAAATGATTCCCTTCAATGGAAAATTAGGAGAATAAAAATTTGACATCATTTTGGTATTTTATAAATGATTTTTATTGGGTTTTATTTCAACAACAACACTATTTGACTTTTGTGAATTTTTGTGTATTTTATTTGCCTCTTAAAATAAGTTCACGTTTTAGGAAATATTTTTCTAAAAATTTTGATATATTATTTGTCTATGTATGATTTTTATTTATTCACTTTTTGTATTAGTTTTTTTCTTTGTTTGGTTGTTTGTTTTTTAAAAGCCAAAACAGGTCGAAGCCACTTAGGCCCACCTCTCCTTCTCTCTCTCCCCTGCCCATCTCACCCTCAGTCCACGTCCGAGCGCCATGCGAGCGCCGAAACGCTACACACTGATCGCCCGATCCCTCGCTCTCTCTTCTGCGGACGCCGACAGGCGGGCCCCACCCCTCTTTTTCTTCCTATGCATGCAACGACGCACTAGAGCGTGTTCGACTGCCGCCGGAATCCCAGAGATCTCGGGATCATGATCCCCGATCTGCCCCCTCCTCCAAGCACCCCTTGTCCTATATAAGCCGCCCTCCCTCGTCTGTTTCCACCCCTAAAGACGCCCCAACCCCTCTCCCCCGCCCGTACTGCCTCGCCGGAGCCCGAGCTCCGCCGCCATGCCATTGCCGCCGCAGAACTCAACCCCGACCAGCTTGCCGCCACCTGAGATCACCACCTTAACCCCCTCGCTCGTCCGCATCTCCCCGTGCCCTCGCCCTCGCCCGAAACCCAATGGAGCGTCGTCATCCGCTGACACCTGAACGCCATCGCTGCCTCAACCTCACCACCGTCCTCCTTTGACGTCCCCGAGATCCACCTGGGCCACCACCATGATCACCTTCGTCCGCTACATCCTCCCGACGAGTTCACCGAGCTCGCCAACGACCGGAGCGCTGTCCCCGTCAACCACCGAAGCCGAAGCACCTCGCCGGAGCTCAACCGCCGCCGCTGTAAGCTCTCACCTCTCCCTACACCGTCCGATCTAAAATAAACGCCCTAGATTAGATCTACTTTGAACAGTTAGGTTTTTTACTAGATCAATGTAGCTTCGGTTTATTTACGGTTTAGATCTAATCGGTTTAGCCGGTCAGTTTTTGTTTTACTAGCACGTGTGGTTTTGTTAAGTATTGGCCAAGCGTAGTTTAGATACCTAATGCCCATCTCTTAGCCTAGTAGCAGTAGGCCACGTAGCACTTTCCCGTTTTGTTTTATTTTATTTTATTTCGTTTCTGTTTCAAAAATAGAATAGTTCTGTTTTTAGAAAATCAATATCTTTTAGGGTTTTAATCCAAATTGAGTGATTCTTTTTTCTGTAGTTTCAAAATTTTACGAAGTTTCTTCTTGTGCCTTTAGTTTTCAAAATTGAGTAATTTAAATTTTAATTTGATAAAATTTGTTCAAATCTCTAATTTGGTCATATTTTGAGTTTTACAAAGTATTTTTGATTGATTCTTTTTGCTACGGTTTTGTTATTGTTTTGTCTACCCAGTAGGATATAAAGATTTATTTTAAACTATAGTTTTAGGCAAAACAATACTGTTTTAGTTCTAGCTTTGTTTTAGCCTTTTCTTTATAGTTTTAATTGTTTTTAAATTATTTTTTGTCATTTTTGACAAATTTAGTTTTGTTTCTGTTATTGAAAAGTAGACAAATTTATTCTTATTTTAGAATTTTATTTTATTTAGTTTTGTAGGAAAGCTTGTATAGGTCATAGTTAGAGTTTTATAAAAGCTTTTTATGTATTTCTTTTTGCTACTAAAAGTTTATGATAAATAATTTCTGTTAAATTAGTTGTTTAGATTTTCTTTTCTGTTAATTTATTAGTTTAGTGTTTTAATTATTGTTAAGTTTTTTACTTAGGACAAAACTATTTTGTGTTATGTCTTAGAGTTTTCTTTAGTAGTATTGTTGTGTAGTTTTCCATGGTTTTATTTGATGTCCCTTGTTGATTTGCATTTTATTTGTTGATTTTATTATGAGTTTTAGAATTGCTTGCTAGTATGTTTTCTTATATGAATGCTTTGTCTGTTTAATATAGATTTTCAACGGAGTGTTGAATAGTTCTACCAAGTCATTATTCTGAGAGCATTATTATCTTCATCAAGTAATACCAGGAAAGTTCACGTTGACCATGCTTTTCATACCTATGTTTTTATTGCATTTAGTGTCATCTTTGCAACAACCCCTCCAGTTGTGATATTGAATCCTTGTAGTTGAGTAGTATGCATGAGGTAGGAACCCATCACCTTGCTACCAAGCCCGGGACGTTGTTTAGTTTTAAATGCTACACTATAGTAGACAAGGTTGGTATGAGTGTTCGTGAGTGGTGCGAATAAGGAGGACTCTACATCAATGACGACAAATTCATGATGGCATCTGCAAGGACTGCATCTTCAGGACCCCAAGACTCGAGACAAGAATTCAATACACACTACTGGGTGAAGGATGGTTTAGATGGGCTCCCTGGAGCAACCAGTGGATGACCTGGGATGCATGGAGAAGCGCCATGACATCTTGCGGAAAGCTTCACCCAGACTCAAAGAGATGGAAGAATACTTCATGCCCGGAAGCTTACCTGTGCAACCGCAAGTCATTATGGGGTCTGGCTTGGTTGACTTTAGTTGTGACTCTTGCTGGGACGGTCCTAGCAGATGTAGAACTATGGTAGGATAGGATGAGCACCGGACAATGGTCAGTGGAACTCTTTGGAAGATCATGTTTTGGTTGTCTTGTTCTCAAACACCATGAAGTGCAAGAACGTAAAAAGAGGGATCAAAACTTGTGGGTAAAGTGTACAAACCTCTGCAGAGGGTTAAAACCTAATCGATTAGCCGTGTCCCCGGTTACGAACAATTTGAGCCTCTGGACTTGGATCTATCTCAGAACTCTCAACATCGGACTGATAACATAATTCTGGGCAACTTATGATGATTTGGGCTTTGGGACATCGGTTGGCGGAACCATGCCATGATAGAAAACTTTGTTATACAGACTCCTGATATTCCTTTGTTATACGAAAAATAAAATTAGCTTTTACGCAAAAACCTCAGACACATAGCCACAAAGCCATATTGCATATAGAATAGGTTATCATCTGCTTTGTCTTATTGTGATCTTGCCAGTACATTCAATGTACTGACCTACATGGCTGCAACGTCTCATGTTGTAGATATTTATTCGTTGAGTAAGAGTTACGATACAGGGTTACGGTCTACACTCAACTTGCCGATGGCATTGATGGGACTCCACACCTGTTTGGTTGTTTCCGCTGAGACTTATGAGGTATATATCAGTTTTACGTTTTTTATACATGTGATTGCACTTTGATATATATGTTGATGTACTCTGTGTGCCAGCATACTGATCCAGGGATGGCACAGATACACAAAGACTTGATCGTCTGAGGTCGGGTCGCTATAGATATGGTATGAGAGCACATGTTGACTGTAGGACGTGACCCTAGAAATCGGAAAGCCCCTAGGATAGGAAATCTCTAAAACTTTAATATCAAAAGAATCCATTACTTCTCGTCTTTTCTGATTTTATCAAATAGTCCCTCTTACCTCAAATAGTTAGAATATACCATATCCGCTTTTGACCATTCGAAGGATCAACTGAAGCCACTCCAAGAAGGACAAGATATCAAAAAACTGATAACCACTTCAGAGTAAAGAGGATTTCACCATGCATTAGAAGATTTGAAGCTACAACAGTTGAAGACTCGGAAGACTTGAAGAATTTGAAGACTCCGAAGATTTATTTGACCTTTAGAAGACCAAACCCTTGTTATATACTTACGTTAGATGCGACGATTTGTGAGCTGTCATTTGTTTGATGTTTTTCCGACAGCCACAAAATAAAACCCGTTTCTTCCAAAACTATTGTTTGTATTGTGTGTATCTCACTCTATCTCCCGTATCTCATTCCAAAACCCTTGGACCCAATAGATGATGAATAAATATGGAGTTGTATTCCCGAGATCAATGACACAACCGGAGATAGCACAATGGATACGGAATATGGAAGATCGCATGAAGGAGCACCGTATTGAAGGAGAGTATATGGTGTTGCAACATGGCGAGAGATGCATCAAGCTATACAAGGATGGAATGTAGCAAAAGCTTGGGAAGAATTCAAGACGATTCTATTGAGGTCTCGTCTTATCAAGAAGCCATGTGACCGTAAGATGAAGAAGCAAACTTGGGCATGCAAGATATGTGGAGAAATAGGACACACCCATGAGGAACACATGGATGGAAACCCTTATTGTGAGGAAAAACACCCAGAGGAAGAATGCCCAGCTAGGCAGGTGACTTGTTTCCTGTGTGAAGGAACTATGCACTACCCTGCTCAATGTCAGATTTACCCCAAGGTACAAGAAATTACCAAGCAGCGAAAAGAAGCCCCGAGGGAAAGTTTAGAAGAATCCGTGATGAAGGAAGTTATTCAAGATCCTAATGGAGAAGGCCTAAACAGATTTTTCTCCCAACCTGCTATTCATGTGGAGAAGAAGGACATTTTTCACAGTATTTCACAAAGGAAAGCCAAGAGTATCTGGGACACTTCCCGACAGCAGAAGTGAAGTTTGACCATCAGAAAATAGAAGCTCTGGTCATTACGGAGACACTCAGGAAGAGAAAACAAAGGCATCCCCAGAACAACCCAAGTTCTACGGAGAAGGACCTGAGTCATATCACGTGTTACAAGTGCAAGGATTTAGGCCATTACGCTGATAAATGTACAGAAAAGAAGCTAAAAATCAAAGGAGCCTACATAATCACAAAGAAGTCCCGAGACATGTCGGGAGTCATTTGTTTTTCGCTACAAGGAAGCAGGAAATTTTGCTAGGGAATGTTCAGATCAGAAAAAGCTGGAGCTGAGTAGTCGATATTTTGATATGGATATTAAGAGTGGTAGAATTTTTTTTATTTTCATAAGTTCAATGAGTTGAGTTATGTAATGGGTGCTCAGAGGTTGTAATGAATTCATGAAATCAGCAAAGTTAATGTGTCATGATTTCATACATGGATTTTTTTGAGTTGTTACTCTATGAACAAAGATTTTAACCATTTTCTAGGATATGAGAAATATGGTCTATGGATGAAATTGTGCATTTCACTCTAAGGGGTAGTACTCTGTGATAACACTAGATTTATGGAAAGGAAAATGTATTCGACAGAGTGGAGTTTGGATGAATTAAGTTTAATAATTTTATTTGATATATTGATTACCCCAAGAGTATGAAGGAATGAAGTAATGTCAGATATAAAGGAGGTGTAATGTTGGAATATGGAACAATATTAACTCGAAGGATGGGTTAAAGCTGTGCAAGTATTGAAGTGTGTCCATAACCCACAGGCCCAGGAATTAATAAGGATCAAGTATCCACTGACAGAACAAATTTTGGGAATAAACTGCGATTTGAACAGCAGTCGTTCCTTAGGAGGTCATAATACGTCTCCAACGTATCTACTTTTCCTAATGCTTTTCCTCTTGTTTTGGACTCTAGTTTGCATGATTTGAATGAAACTAACCCCGGACTGACGCTGTTTTCAGCAGAACTACCACGGTGTTGTTTTTGTGTAGAAATAAAAGTTCTCGGAATGGAATGAAACTTTATGAGGAATTTTTATATAATAAAATAGAATTTCTGGAGCCAAGACCTACCGAAGGGGGGCACCTGGGTGGGCACAACCCACCAGGGCGCCCCCCCCTCACCTGGCGCGCCCAGGTGGGGTGTCCCCGCCTGGTGGCCCCGCAGACCCTAATTCCAACTCCACAAATACCTATTTTCCAAAAAAATCAAGGAGAAAGAATTATCACGATCCACGAGACGGAGCCGCCGTCACCTCATGTTCTTCATCGGGAGGCTAGATCTGGAGTCTGTTTGGGGCTCCGGAGAGGGGGATCTTCGTTCTTCATCATCACCAACCCTTCTCCATTGCCTATTCCATGATGCTCCCCACCGGGAGTGAGTAATTCCTTTGTAGGCTCGCTAGTCGGTGAGGAGTTGGATGAGATTCATCATGTATTCGAGTTAGTTTGTTAGGGCTTGATCCTTAGTATCCACTATGTTCTTAGATTGATGTTGCTATGACTTTGCCATGCTTAATGCTTGTCACTTTGGGCCCGGGTGCCATGATTTCAGATTTGAACCGTTATGTTATCACCATTATATCCATGTTCTAGATCTGATCTTGCAAGTTATAGTCACCTAATACGTGTTATGATCCTGCAACCCCGGAGTGACAGAAACCGGGACCACTCCCGGTGATGACCGTAGTTTGAGGAGTTCATGTATTCACCACGTGTTAATGCTTTGTTCTGGTTCTCTATTAAAAGGAGGCCTTGATATCCCTTAGTTTCCAATATGGACCCTGCTGCCACGGGAAGGTAGGACAAAATATGTCATGCAAATTATTTCCATAAGCACGTATGACTATTTACGGAATACATGCCTACATTGTATTGACGAACTGGAGCTAGTGCCGTATCACCCTAGGTTATAACTGTCTCATGATGAATATCATCCAACAAGTCACCGATCCAATGCCTACGAATTTATCCTATATTGATTCTTGCTAAGTTACTACTGCTGTCATCACTGTTACACTTGCAAAAAAACTACTACTATCACTGTTACTGTTACTGTTGCTACGTATAAAAACTATCATATTACTTTGCTACTGATCACTTTGTTGCAGATAATTAATCTCTAGATGTGGTTGAATTGACAAGTCGGCTGCTAATACCTTCAAAAATTCTTTGGCTCCCCTTGTGTCGAATCTATAAATTTGGGTTGAATACTCTACCCATGAAAACTGTTGCGATCCCCTATACTTGTGGGTTATCAAGACCTTTTTCTGGCGCCGTTGCTGGGGAGCATAGCTATATTAGTTGAATCACTTGGGATTATTATCATATTATCAGTATGAAGAATCTGAAGGATGCTAAGACTAAGATTTTCCCTCTAAGACGAGGGGAGCTAAGGAACTGCCATCCAGTTCTGCTTTAGATTCACCTTCTGTTATATGTAAACTTGCAACACCACCACATGCTATTAATTCTGATATGTTGCAAGTTATTGATGATGGTACTTCTACTATGGATAATGCTTACGATGATGCTAGTACCTTGCTTAATGATGATGTTCCACTTGGTGACTTTCTTGATAAACAAATTGGTGGAGTAATACAACATGATGTTGTTGAATCTGATGATGAGCTTGAAACTGAAACTCCTGAAACACCTACTAGAACTAGCCCTCCTACATATGAATTTCCTAAGGTACTGGAAGGTTATGTTATGAGTGAAGAATAACTAGAGATATTCTTGCTTGCAGAGATAGAGATGATCTAGATAAATTATTATGCAAGTATAAAGAAAAATCTCTGAATGCTAGAATGAAATGTGATCCTAAGTTTGCTACTTCACCTATCTTTATTGATGATAAGGATTATGAATTCTCTGTCGACCCAGAGTTAATTACTTTGGTTGAATTTGATCCTTTCCATGGTTATGAAACTGAAACTGTTGTGGCACATCTTACTAAGTTGAATGACACAGCCACCCTTTTTCTCATGATGAGAAAACTCGCTATTACTATATTCTCAAACTATTTCCTTTCTCATTAAAGGGTGATGCTAAATGTTGGTACAATACTCTTGCTCCTGGTTGTGTGCGTAGTCCCTAGGATATGATTTATTACTTCTCTGAAAAATATTTCCCTGCTCATAAGAAACAAGCTGCCTTGCAGGAAATATTTAACTTTGTTCAAATTAAAGAAGAGAGTCTCCCACAAGATTGGGGGAGGCTTTGCCAGTTGCTTAATGCTTTGCCTGATCATCCTCTTAAGAAAAATGAAATACTTGATTCTTCTATAAAGGACTAACCGATGCTTCTAGGGACTTCCTAGATAGTTGTGCTGGTTGTGTTTTCAGGGAACGAACTATTGGACAAGTTGAAGAATTATTGAATAATATATAGAAAATTATCATGATTGGACTCTTCCTGAACCACCGCCTAAACCCACTCCGAAGAAGAGGGGTATATTATATCTCAGTCTTGAACATATGCAAGAGGCAAAGAAATGTATGAAGGAAAAAGGTATTAAAGCCGAGGATGTTAAAAATTTACCTCCTATTGAAGAAATACATGGGCTTAATACACCACCACTGCCTAAGGTGGTAGATGTAAATTCTCTTATAAAGTTCAATGATAATGACAATCCTCACAATATGCCTCCTAGTCAATGCCTTTATGAGTTTGAAAACTACATTAGGAAACAAGATCACTTCAATGCAAATGTTATGAAACAATTGAAATACAATTCTGATATGATTGCTCGCTTGAGTGACTTGTTATTTAGAATATCAAATGATGTTAGAGGTGTTGGAAAGCATGCTTCTATGTTTCAAACTCAGTTAGAACAAGTTGCAAAATCTCAAAGATAGTTGCTTGATGAAATGAATAATAATTTGCATGAATTTGCTGTTAGAGTTGCAACTAGAGGAGGTAAAATGACTCAGGAACCACTTTATCCTGAGGGACACCCTAAAAGAATGGAACAAGACTCACAAAGAGCCAACACTAGTGCACCTAGTTCTTCTAGAAAGAAAAAGAAAAAGAAAAATGATAGGACTATGCATGCTCCTAGTGAACCTGAAATAGAAAAACCTCCTGACATAGATAATGAAACTTTTATCTCTGATGATGAAACTCAGTCTGGCAATGAACATTCACCTAGTGATAATGAAAAATATAATGCTGATGTTCATGAAGACACTCAACCAAATAATAAAGAACCAGACAATGATGTTGAGATAGAATCACATGTTGATCTTGATAACCCACAACCTAAGAATAAAAGATATGACAAAACAGACTTTGTTGCTAGAAAACACGGTAAAGAAAGAGAACCATGGGTTCAAAAACCTATGCCTTTTCCACCTAAGTCAACTAAAAATAGTGATGATGAAGAATTTGAACGCTTTGCTGAAATGCTGAGGCCAGTCTTTTTTCGTACTCGCTTGACTGATATCTTGAAAATGCCTCCTTTTGCAAAGTATATAAAGGACATCATCACAAATAAGAGAAAAATACCGAAAGCTGAAATCTCCACTATGCTTGCTAATTATACTTTTAAAGATGGAGTACCTAAAAAACTTGGAGATCCGGGAATTCCAACTATACCTTGCTCCATCAAAAAGAATTATGTGAAAACTGCTTTGTGTGATTTAGGAGCTGCTGTTAGTGTTATGCCTTTCTCTTTATATAAAAGACCTGAGTTGAATAAACTCACACCTACTGAAATATGTTTGCAAATGGCTGACAAATCAACTGCCATACCTATCGGTATCTGTGAGGATATGCACATTGTTGTTGCTAATGTTACTATTTTGACTGACTTTGTTATACTTGAGATGCCCGAGGACGACAACATGCCGATTATCCTTGGTAGACCCTTCTTGAATACTGCAGGGGCTGTTATTGATTGCAATAAAAGCAAGGTCACTTTTCATATCAATGGTAATGAGCATATGATGCACTTTTCGAAGAAACAATTCCAAGTGAATGGTATTAATGTTATTGAAAAATCTCCGACAATCATGATTGGAAGTTTTCAAATACCTCTACCTACTGTCAAAAAGAAATATTAAATGCTTATTGTTGGGGAAATTCATATCCCCATTGAGGTAACTTAGTGATTTACGAAAGTTCTTCGGTTTCATGCTAATCGAAAGTGGTCGTTAATAAGACTTGATCAACCTTATTAATGGATCATTTTTGAGCAGTATGAAGTTGATGAATTTAGTAAGAACTACCTTCTGTCCCTACTTTTTGTTTTCTGTTTTTATTAGTTAAAGAAAATAAAATGCCTTGTTTTGTCTGCTTTCTAATTTTCTCATGCAATAAAAAATGACCCAAAAATAAAATTTCTCAGAATGCCCTGAAAATTTTATGAATATTTCTGAATTTTTGGTGCAAATAACATCAGAGGGAGGTGCACCAGGTGGGCACAACCCACCTGGGCACGCGAGGACCCCCCGGCGCACCCTGGTGGGTTGTGGTCCCAACGTGGCCCCCCTCACTTATCTCTTTATACCACATCATACACTTTCTTATGAGTGTGTTGAATACTAAGAGAAGTTTTGATGCTTGATGATTGTTTTGAGACATGGGGGTAATAATATCAAAGTCATGCTAGTTGAGTAGTTGTGAAATTGAGAAATACTTGTGTTGAGGTTTGCAAGTCCCGTAGCATGCACATATGGTAAACATTATGCAACAAATTTGAAACATGAGGTGTTATTTGATTGTCTTCCTTATGAGTGGCGGTCGGGGACGAGCGATGGTCTTTTCCTACCAATCTATCCCCCTAGGAGCATGCGCGTAGTACTAAGGTTTTTGATGACTTGTAGATTTTTGCAATAAGTATGTGAGTTCTTTATGACTAATGTTGAGTCCATGGATTATACGCACTCTCACCCTTCCATCCTTGCTAGCCTCTTCGGTAGCGTGCATTGCCCTTTGTCACATTGAAAGTTGGCGCAAACTTCGCCGGTGCGTCCAAACCCCGTGATATGATACACTCTTTCACACATAAACCTCCTTATATCTTCCTCAAAACAGCCACCATACCTACCTATCATGGCATTTCCATAGCCATTCCAAAATATATTGCCATGCAACTTTCCATCATTCTGTTCATCATGACACATTCATCATTGTCATATTGCTTAGCATGGTCATGTAGTTGACATAGTATTTGTGGCAAAGCCACCGTTCATAATTCTTTCATACATGTCACTCTTGGTCCATTGCATATCCCGGTATACCGCCGGAGGCATTAATATAGAGTCATCTTTGTTCTATTATCGAGTTGTAATCATTGAGTTGTAAATAAATAGAAGTGTGATGATCATCATTTTCTAGAGCATTGTCCCAAGTGAGGAATAAAAAAAGAGAAAGGCCATAAAAAAAGAGAAGGCCCAAAAGAAAAGAGAAAGGCCATAAAAAAGAAAAGGCCCAAGAAAAAAAAGAAAAAAAGAGAGAAAGAGAGAAAAAGAGAGAAGGGACAATGTTACTATCCTTTGCCACACTTGTGCTTCAAAGTAGCACCATGATCTTCATAGTAGAGAGTCTCTCATGTTATCACTTTCATATACTAGTGGGAATTTTTCATTATAGAACTTGGCTTGTATATTCCAACAATGGGCCTCCTCAAGTGCCCTAGGTCTTCGTGAGCAAGCAAGTTGGATGCACACCCACTAGTTTCTTTTGTTGAGCTTTCATACATTCATAGCTCTAGTGCATCCGTTGCATGTCAATCCCTACTCCTTGCATTAACATCAATCGGTGGGCATCTCCATAGCCCATTGATTAGCCTCGTTGATGTGAGACTTCCTCCTTTTTGTCTTCTCCACATAACCCCCCTCATTATATTCTATTCCACCTATAGTGCTATGTCCATGGCTCGCGCTCATATATTGCGTGAAAGTTTATAGGTTTGAGATTACTAAAGTATGAAACAATTGCTTGGCTTGTCATCGGGGTTGTGCATGATGATAGCATTCTTGTGTGACAAAAATGAAACATGACTAAACCATATGATTTTGTAGGGATGAACTTTCTTTGGCCATGTTATTTTGAGAAGACATAATTGCTTAGTTAGTATGCTTGAAGTATTATCATTTTTATGTCAATATGAACTTTTGTCTTGAACCTTTCAGATCTGAATATTCATACCACAGTTAAGAAGAATTACATTAAAATTATGCCAAGTAGCACTCCACATAAAAAATTCTGTTTTTATCATTTACCTACTCGAGGACGAGCAGGAATTAAGCTTGGGGATGCTTGATACGTCTCCAACGTATCTATAATTTTTATTGCTCCATGGTATATTATCTACTATTTTGGACATTATTGGGCTTTATTGTCCACTTTTATATTATTTTTGGGACTAACCTATTAACCGGAGGCCCAGCCCAGAATTGCTGTTTTTTTGCCTGTTTTAGGGTTTCGAAGAAAAGGAATATCAAACGGAGTCCAAACGGAATGAAACCTTCGGGAACATGATTTTCTCATCGAATACAACTCAGGAGACTTGGACCCTACGTCAAGCCACGCAACAGGAGGCCATGAGGTAGGGGGGCGCGCCTCCCCCCAGGCGCGCCCTCTACCCTCGTGGGCCCCCTGTTGCTCCACCGACGAACTTCTTCCTCCTATATATACCCACGTATCCCCCAAACGATCAGATACAGAGCCAAAACCCTAATTCCACCGCCATAACTTTCTGTATCCATGAGATCCCATCTTGGGGCCTGTTTCGGAGCTCCGCCAGAGGGGGCATCGATCACGGAGGGATTCTACATCAACACCATAGCCCTTCCGATGAAGTGTGAGTAGTTTACCTCAGACCTACGGGTCCATAGTTAGTAGCTAGATGACTTCTTCTCTCTTTTTGGATCTCACTACAATGTTCTCCCCCTCTTTGTGGAGATCTATTCGATGTAATCTTCTTTTTGCGGTGTGTTTGTTGAGACCAATGAATTCTATGTTTATGATCAAGTCTATCTATGAATAATATTTGAATCTTCTCTGAATTCTTTTATGTATGATTGGTTATCTTTGCAAGTCTCTTTGAATTATCAGTTTGGTTTGGCCTACTAGATTGATGTTTCTTGCAATGGGAGAAGTGCTTAGCTTTGGGTTCAATCTTGCGGTGTCCTTTCCCGGTGACAGTAAGGGCAGCAAGGCACGTATTGTATTGTTTCCATCGAGGATAACAAGATGGGGTTTTCTTCATATTGCATGAGTCTATCTCTCTACATCATGTCATCTTGCTTAAGGCGTTACTTTGTTTTTAACTTAATACTCTAGATGCATGCTGGATAGCGGTCGATGAGTGGAGTAATAGTAGTAGATGCAGGCAGGAGTCGGTCTTCTTGTCTCAGATGTGATGCCTATATACATGATCATACCTAGATATTCTCATAACTATGCTCAATTCTGTCAATTGCTCAACAGTAATTTGTTCACCCACCATAGAATACTTATGCTCTCGAGAGAAGCCACTAGTGAAACCTATGGCCCCCCGGTCTATCTTTATCATATCAATCTTCTACTACTTAGTTATTTACTTTGCCATTTACTTTGCCTTTATTTTACTTTGCATCTTTATAATAAAATACCAAAAATATTATCTTATCATATCTATCAGATCTCACTCTCATAAGTGGCCTTATAGGGATTGACAACCCCTATTTGCGTTGGTTGCGAGGATTTATTTGTTTTGTGCAGGTGCGAGGGACTCGCGCATAGCCTCCTACTGGATTGATACCTTGGTTCTCAAAAACTGAGGGAAATACTTACGCTACTTTGCTGCATCATCACTTCCTCTTCGGGGAAAACCAACGCAGTGCTAAAAGAGGTAGCAGCGTCACCCTAGAGCCTTTCACAGGCACAGACTACCTTTTGTCAGGATAGCTTGCACTAGCTGCCCCCCTTCAAATTAGCCCGCCATTGTTGGCTCCCTTCCCGCTCAATATTTGGGAAGAGGACCAGGGCCTATATAAGTAGAGCTAGCCACCATAGTAGGGGAGAGATCTCATCGGACGCAGAAATACGCACAAGTCCGAAAGCACAAGAACACCTCAACCTCAGGAGGCTGTTCTTCCCTTGTACTGTTCATCATCAGCCCGAGAGGCAATCCACCACCCCCACACTGGAGTAGGGTATTACACCACAACGGTGGCTCGAACCAGTATAAACCCCGTGTCTTTCTGTGTTGTGAGTTCATCAAGTTCGTCCGCAAGATCTTAGCGAGCTAGAGCGTAGATCGATAGGAGGGAAAGACTTCGCACGCACCCCAGTGTTCGAACCTTAAGGGTTAGCCGGAACCCCACATCCGACAGGTAATGTCAACAATAATATTTCATGAAAATTCACATCCAATTAGCTATATATATCAGGATCTTTCCAACACATAGTGCTTGCCAAAGGATAAAATGTAAAAAGGAAAGGTGAAGATCACCATGACTCTTGTATGAAGTATAAGACAAGAATAAAAGATAGGCCCTTCACAGAGGGAAGCAGAGGTTGTCATGTGTTTTTATGCTTGGATGCACGAAATCTTAATGCAAAAGAACGTCACTTTATATTGCCACTTGTGATATGGACCTTTATTATGCAGTCCGTCGCTTTTATTTCTTCCACATCACAAGATCATATAAAGCTTATTTTCTCCACACTAATAAATCATACATATTTAGAGATCAATTTTTATTGCTTGCAACAATGACAACTTACTTGAAGGATCTTACTCAATTCATAGGTAGATATGGTGGACTCTCATGGCAAAACTGGGTTTAAGGATATTTGGAAGCACATGTAGTATCTCTACTTGGTGCAAAGAATTTGGCTAGCATGAGGGGGAAAGGCAAGCTCAACATGTTGGATAACCCATTACGTTGTCTTCCTTGTCCAACATCAACTTTTTAGCATGTCATATTTTTAATGAGTGCTCACAATCATAAAAGATGTCCAAGATAGTATATTTATATGTGAAAACCTCTCTTTCTTTATTACTTCCTATTAATTGCAACGATGACCAAAACTATGTTTCTCAACTCTCAACAACTTTTATTCATCATACTCTTTATATGTGAAGTCATTACTCTCCATAAGATCCATATGATCTCTTTATTTCTTTTTATTCTTCCTTTTATTCCCTCAAGATCATAGCAAGATAACCAAGCCCTCGACTCAAAACTAATCTTTATTATATATAGCTCACGAACTCGATTACATAGGAGGATCATAAAGCAAAACTCAAAAACTAAATCATACTAAAACTTTATTCTACTAGATCAAGATATAACCAAAAGGATCGAACTAAGAAAAATGGTAAAGATAAAGGTGTGATGGTTATACGATATCGGGGCACTCCCCCAAGCTTGGAAGTTGCCAAGGGGAGTGCCCATACCCGTGTATTTATGTCTCTTTCTTCAGAGGTGGAGGAGATGGTGATGATGATGACAATTGTGCCTTCAACTTCTTCATGTTGTAATTGAGAATAGCGATCTCCTCCTTTAAATCATCGACCCCCGATTCCAGCTTCAAGATTTTGTCACATAAATCTCCTTTGCTTTTCTGCTGAAAATGAGAAGGTATAGATCGGTTGTTAGACAGTTTAGCCCTCTTAGGGAGACTAGACTTCTTAAACTTCACGTGCATATCCCCAGGTTGAGGTAGAGGAACATCCTCCTCCTCCGAACTTGAATCATTGATCATCCTCAAATGAGCACCCTCCTCATCATCTGTAGTTCGACCACAAGGAGATAGGTCCCCATAGGTCTTTGGGTCAGCAATGAGATGTGAGACATAGCTCTCTCCGTCGGAGTCTTGAGATGACATCTTGCTCTAAATCTGCAGCAGAAACAGCTCGAAACAAAACAGAGGATATTTGCGTGGTATGATGGTCAAAACCTTCAGGAGATTATATAATAAATTTTTACCGACCAAAAGAAGTGTCGTGCAAGAAAACAAAGTCCAGAGGGCACACGAGGTGCCTATGAGGCAGGGGGCATGCCCAGGGGGTAGGGCGCGCCCTCCACCCTCGTAGACGCCTCGTGTCCTTTCCGAACTGCTTCTTATTTTCCTATTTTCTTAATTATTCCAAAATAGAGAAAATTGCTATTAGAACCGTTTTGGAGTCGGTTTACATACCGTACCACATACCTCTTCCTTTTCGGAGGCTGAAACATTCTAGAGGGTGTCCCTTATATACTCCTCCGGGTTACGGTTTCAATAACATTAGTTTCGACATTTATAGGATTACCTGAGATATAATGTTTGATTCTTTGACCGTTCACCACCCTCATATTTGTGCCTTCAAAGTTGTTGATTTTTATGGCACTGGAACGATAGACCTCCTCGATAATGTAAGGACCTTCCCATTTAGAGAGGAGTTTTCCTGCAAAAAATCTTAAACGAGAGTTGTATAACAATACATAATCACCTACATTAAACTCACATTTTTGTATCCTTTTGTCATGCCATCTTTTAACCTTTTCTTTAAACAGCTTGGCATTCTCATAGGCCTGGGTTCTCCATTCATCAAGTGAGCTAATGTCAAATAGTCTCTTCTCACCGGCAAGTTTGAAATCATAATTGAGCTCTTTAATGGCCCAATATGCCTTACGTTCTAGTTCTAGAGGTAAGTGACATGCTTTTCCATAAACCATTTTATACGGAGACATACCCATAGGATTTTTATATGCAGTTCTATAGGCCCATAATGCATCATCAAGTTTCTTGGACCAATTCTTTCTAGATCTATTAATAGTCTTTTGCAAAATTAATTTAAGCTCTCTATTGTTCAGTTTTACTTGACCACTAGAATGTGGATGATATGGAGATGCAATTCTATGATTAACATTATACTTAGCAAGCATTTTACGAAAAGCATCATGAATAAATGTGAACCACCATCAGTCATTAAGTATCTAGGGACTCCAAACCTCGGAAAAATAACTTCTTTAAGCATCTTAATAGAGGTGTTATGACCAGCACTGCTAGTTGGAATAGCTTCTACCCACTTAGTAACGTAATCAACAACAACTAAAATTTGTGTATACCCATTAGAGGAAGGAAACAGTCCCATATAATCAAAGCCCCAAACATCAAATGGTTCTATAAAAAGTGAGTAATCCATAGGCATTTCTTAACATTTACTAATATTACCAATTATTTGACATTCATCACAAGACAAGACAAACTTACGGGCGGCCAATAAAAACCAGATTGCAATACCTTATGTGCAGTTCTATCTCCAGCATGGTGTCCTCCGTAAGCCTCGGAGTGACACTTGCGTAGGATCTATTCCTGTTCATGCTTAGGTACACAATGTCTAATAACACCATCTACTCCTTCCTTATAAAGGTGTGGGTCATCCCAGAAGTAATGTCTTAAATCATAGAAAAACTTTTTCTTTTGTTGGATGTGAAACTAGGTGGTATAAATTTAGCAATAATGTAATTGGCGTAATCAGCATACCATGGAGTAGTATGAAAAGCATTTATGACAACTAATTGTTCATCAGGAAAGCTATCATCAA
The DNA here is from genome assembly GCF_018294505.1 of Triticum aestivum. NCBI lineage: Eukaryota > Viridiplantae > Streptophyta > Magnoliopsida > Poales > Poaceae > Triticum > Triticum aestivum. Next base: position 167,363,437 of record NC_057794.1, read on the forward strand.
TAGGTAGTGGGTCATCAACAACATTCTCTAACCTAGAAAAGTTGTCTGCAACGGGGTTCTCAGCTCCCTTTCTATCACTAATTTGCAAATCAAATTCTTGTAGTAGGAGAACCCATCTAATAAGTCTAGGTTTAGCATCTTTCTTTTCCATAAGATATTTAATAGCAGCATGATCAGTGTGAACAGTTACTTTAGAATCAACAATATAAGGTCTGAACTTATCACAAGCAAATACAACTGCTAAAAATTCCTTTTTAGTAGTAGCATAATTTCTCTAGGCATTGTCTAGAGTTTTACTAGCATATTGGATAACATTTAATTTCTTATCAACTTTTGTCCTAGAACAACACCTATAGCATAATCACTAGCATCACACATAATTTCAAAGGGTAAATTCCAATCAAGAGGCTGAACAATAGGTGCAGAAATCAAGGCTTTCTTAAGTATTTCAAATGCTTCTACACAATCATCATCAAAGACAAAAGGAACATCTTTTTGTAAGAGATTAGCCAGAGGCCTGGAAATTTTTGAGAAGTATTTAATGAACCTCCTATAAAACCCGACATGACCAAGGAAACTTCTTATACCTTTAATGTCCTTTGGACACGGCATCTTTTCAATAGCATTAACTTTAGCTTTATCAACTTCAACACCTCTTTCAGAAATTTTATGCCCCAAGACAATACCTTCATTAACCATAAAGTGACACTTCTCCCGATTCAAGACAAGATTAGTTTCTTCACATCTCTGCAAAACTCGATCAAGGTTTCTTAAGCAATCATCAAAAGAAGTTCCATATACGGAGAAATCATCCATGAAAACCTCAACAATCTTTTCACAGAAGTCAGAGAATATAGCGGTCATACATCTTTGAAAGGTAGCAGGTGCATCACATAAACCAAAAGGCATATGTCTATAAGCAAAGGTACCAAAAGGGCAAGTAAAAGTGGTCTTTTCCAGATCCTCTTCTGACACAGGTACTTGAGAGAAACCAGAATAACCATCTAGAAAGCAAAAGTGGTATGTTTGGATAATCTTTCTAGCATTTGATCAATGAAAGGTAGAGGGTAATGATCCTTTTTAGTAGCTTTATTTAATTTGCGGAAATCAATTACCATTCTATAACCTGTAACAATTCTTTGTGGGATCAATTCATCTTTATCATTTGGAACAACAGTAATACCTCCTTTCTTAGGGACACAATGGACATGACTTACCCACTGACTATCAGCAACATGATAAATTATACCTCCCTCCAGAAGCTTTAGTATTTCTTTTCTTACCACTTCTTTCATCTTAGGATTTAACCGTCGTTGGTGATCAACAACCGGTTTAGCATGTTTTTCCATTTTTTTTGTGCTTGCATAGAGTGGGACTAATGCCCTTAAGATCATGAAGAGTATATCCAATAGTAGCACGGTGCTTCTTCAAAGTTTTCAATAATTTCTCTTCTTATTGCTCTGAAAGGTTAGCACTAATAATAACATGATATATCTTCTTTTATCAAGATAAGCATATTTAAGAGTATCAGGTAATGGTTTAAGCTCAAACACGGGATCACCCTTGGGTGGAGGAGGATCCCCTAGAATTTCGACAGGCAAGTTGTGTTTCAAAATAGGTCCCTGTTTAAAGAATACTTCATCTATTTCCCTTCTTTCATTCATAAACATATCATTTTCATGGTCTAGCAAATATTGTTCTAAAGGATCACTCGGAGGCACGACAATAGAGGCAAGACCAATAATTTCATCTTTACTAGGCAATTCTTTATCATGGGGTTGTCTACGAAATTTAGCAAAATTAAAATCACGAGACATATCCCCTAAACCAACAGAAACAATATCCTATTTGCAGTCTATCTTAGCATTAACAGTATTCAAGAAGGGTCTACCAAATATAATGGGACAAAAGTCATCTTGTGGGGAACCAAGAACAAGAAAATTAGCAAGATATTTAATTTTCCCACACAAGACTTCAACATCTCTAACAATCCCGATCGGTGAAGTGCAGACTAAGTCATAGCCTAGTGGTGTGAAGGGGCTGATGCCTTCCCACCCACCCAGGTTCAAGGCATGGTACTTGCAATTTGGGTTTGTTGCACCAATTATACTGTAGGGGGTTCCCTTACAGCCTTTCCGTCAAAAAAATCAGTGAAATAGTATCTCTATTGGCAAGCTTAATTTTAACATCAATACCTTCTATCTCAGCAGGTGCAATATCATGCATAATTTCTTCATATAAAGAATGAGGTATTGCACTCGCACTAGCACCCATATCACATAAGCCATGATAGAAATGATCTCCTATTTTAGCAGAAATAACATGTATGCCTACAACAGGTCTATGTTTATGTTTGGTATCGGGTCTAGCAATTCTAGCAGCTTCACCACAAAAGTAAATAACATGCCCATCAATGTTATCGGACAAGAGATCTTTAAACACAGCAATACTAGGTTCAACTTTAATTTCCTCATAGGGTTTGGGTGTTCTAATGTTACTTATGTTGACCACAGTTGAAGCTTTAGCACAATCCTTTATTTTAGCAGGAAAAGGTGGTTTCTCAATATAAGCGGTAGGAACAATAGGATCAACATTATAAGTGATAGTCTTTTCATCAACTTTAATAGGTTTAACTACTTTTACTTCAATGGGAGGATGATATTTAAGCCACTTCTCCTTAGGGAGATCAACATGAATAGCAAAGGATTCACAAAAAGGAGCTACTATCTCAGAGTCAAGTCCATATTTAGTGCTAAATTCACAAAAAGCATCGGTATCCATAAAAGATTTAACACAATCAAACTTAGGTGTTATACCTGACTCCTTACCTTCCTCGAGTTCCCAATCTTCAGAGTTGCGTTTAATTCTTTCCAATAAATCCCATTTGAATTCAATAGTCTTCATCATAAAAGAACCAATACAAGAAGTATCGAGCATGGGGCGATTATTGAGAGAAAGCCGAGCATAAATTTTTTGAATAATAATTTCTCTTGAGAGCTCATGATTGGGGCATGAATATAACATTGACTTAAGCCTCCCCCAAGCTTGAGCGATGCTTTATCCTTCGCGAGGCCAAAAATTATTTATATATATACATACATATATATATATATATATATAATTACGATCACGATGAACCAGATGCATAGGATAAAACTTCTGATGAAATTCCAATTTCAATCGATTGTAGTTCCATGATCCAATATGATAACATAGCCTAAACCATGTCAATGCCTTTCCCTTCAAATATAAAGGGAAGACCTTCTTCTTGATTACATCCTCGGGCATACCTGCAAGCTTAACTAATCCACAAACTTCATCCACATAGATTAGGTGCAAATCGGGATGCAATGTTCCATCTCCTGTAAAAGGATTAGCTAGTAGTTTCTCGATCATACCCGAAGGAATTTCAAAGTAAACATTTTCAGCAGGTTCAATAGGCTGAGGAGAAACTCTTTGCTCTACTAGTCAGGGTGAAGATACACCGAACAAGCCCCTCAAAAGATTATGTTCCATAGTAACAAGTGATAGTAAATTTCAGCACACTATATAAATTTTTCCTTACCAAATTCCACCTACCAAAGGCGCGTCACTCCCCGGCAATGGCGCTAGAAAAGAGTCTTGATGACCCACAAGTATAGGGTATCTATCATAGTCCTTTCGATAAGTAGGAGTGTCGAACCCAACGAGGAGCGGAAGGAAATGATAAGCAGTTTTCAGTAAGGTATTCTCTGCAAGCAATGAAATTACAGGTAATAGATAGTTTCGTGATAAGGTAATTGGTAACGGGTAACAAGTAATAAAAGCAAATAAGGTGCAGCAAGGTGGCCCAATCCTTTTTGTAGCAAAGGACAAGCCTGGACAAACTCTTATATAAAGGAAAGCGCTCCCGAGGACACATGGGAATTATCGTGAAGCTAGTTTTCATCACGCTCATATGATTCACGTTCGGTACTTTGATAATTTGATATGTGGGTGGACCGGTGCTTGGGTACTGCCCTTACTTGGACAAGCATCCCACTTATGATTAACCCCTCTTGCAAGCATGCGCAACTACAAAAGAAGTATTAAGGTAAATCTAACTGTCAGTGTCAAAACCGGCGGATCTCGGGTAGGGGTTCCCGAGCTGTGCGTCTAAGGCGGATGGTAACAGGAGGCAGGGGGCACGATGTTTTACCCAGGTTCGGGCCCTCTTTATGGAGGTAAAACCATATGTCCTGCTTGATTAAAATTGATGATATGAGTAGTACAAGAGTAGATCTACCACGAGATCAGAGAGGCTAAACCCTAGAAGCTAGCCTATGGTATGATTGTATGTTGTCCTACGGACTAAAACTCTCTAGTTTATATAGACACCGGAGAGGGCTAGGGTTACACAAGGTCAGTTACAAAGGAGGAGATACACATATCCGTATTGCCTAGTTTGCCTTCCACGCCAAGTAGAGTCCCATCCGGACACGAGACGAAGTCTTCAATCTTGTATCTTCATAGTCCAATTGTCCGGCCAATGGATATAATCCGGCTGTCGGATACCCCCTAATCCAGGACTCCTCAGTAGCCCCCGAACCAGGCTTCAATGACGATGAGTCCGGCACGCGGTGTTGTCTTCGGCATTGCAAGGCGGTTTCTTCTCCATATTTCGAACGTTTGTAAAGCAGTGTCCGGTCCCATAAATGTTTGGACCTCTTGGCTTCTGTGTCCAATAAGGGCTATCTCCCACGCGTCGAATGAATACGAGGCGCCAGGGCGTTTTTACATTCGCCCCCCTAGCCAGATAAATAAATTGTCTATTAAAGGGATGGGGATTCTTAGATCTGATCCATACCATCCTCCCCCCAGCGAGAATCCATCAGAGCGCGTTTCGGAAAGATCCATTCCAGCATGGCTGACCTTCGCAGCTCCTCCTCCCGCCCCCGTAGCCCTAAGCCCGGTGATTGGGAGAGGTGTTCAGTCCCGCACAGTCGATTAGTCGAACTGCAGACTAAGGGATTTCTCCCTCCGGTGTATATGGTGCCCGTTCGTGCCGGGCTTGCCACCTACAACGGCGAGGAGCAAGCGGAGAGCTTTCCCTGTCCCTCCATGGGGGAACGGGTCTGCCTTGTTCCTTATCTACTAAGGGGACTCGGATTTCCAATTCATCTGTTCATCCGCGGGCTCCTGGAGTTCTACAGCCTCCAATTACACAATCTCACCCCTGCCTCCATTCTACACATCGCCGGCTATGTTGCTCTCTGCGAGTTGTTCCTGGGCTGCGAGGCTCACTTCGAGCTGTGGAAAAGGCTATTCTGCCTCGTCCCTCGCATACAGGGGAGATCACTTTATCAAGTGGCGGAGCCGAAATATGGCGCATCGCCGATACCGGATACCCGTCCGGTACCCCGAAGAAGTCGTCCGAAGACTGGCCTTCAGAATGGTTTTATATGGAGGACGTTCCCCTTCCGGACCCTGTTTGGCGGGGTCTTCCTGAGTTCAACAATGCTCCGCTGAAGAAGCACCGAAGTTGGTGCCCACGGAGCCCCCAGGAGGAAGACAATAGAGAAGTCCTCTATCTGATGAACCGGATCAAAGCAATGGCTCAATCAGGATTGACAATGATCAAAGTTATGTTGATTTGCATAATGCAGGGAGTGCAACCACTTCAATACGGAGGTCACCCCTTGTGGTGTTATAACGGGGTGGATGATGCCACCCGCTGTGGGCGTAAGGGTCCGGACAATGCTGCCGCTTTAGCGAAGATTCTGTCCGAATTGTTCAAGGGTGAGGAAGAGGAGTTCATCCGCATCAAGCCACGGGACGGATTCTCCATGTACAATCCTCCAAGCTGGGTAAGTTATATCTCCTTGCTCCCATTTTCCCGCACTCTTTGCCGTGAGTATTCACCTTGCCACTTTGTGGCAGGAACTGCGAAAAGCCATAAAGGAGGTCAGTAGCCCTTCTCCACAACCAGAGGACCCTGACCGGGCCCTCGACTCCGGACTTGAAGAAGATTCGGTTATATTTGTGGAGCTAATAGACCGATAGTTCTATCAGTTAAGCTGCGATGATGCCATGGTGGCCATTACGGCCGACTATCCCGGACTGCTCCCTGCATCGCAAGTAAGAAGAACCAAAAATCGCAACTCCAAAACTAGGATCCCCTTTTAGGCACTTCACCAACCATACACACATGGCATCTTTATAGGGAAGGCATTGAGGGACGCCCTGCCGAACTTGCAGCAACGCGCCAACAGGAGGCACCGAGGCCGGGTAGGCCAAAAAGGAAGGCTGTCAGGACGGAGACGCCGGCACAAAGGTATAACAAACCCCGCTCCGTGGTTGTCGTCTTTCTCAAAATGTAATGACGCCCGTGTTTCTTTAATAGAAAAAACGCTCGCCGGAATATGTCCGGCGATGTTGCCGATCACGCTTCCACCAGTCGGGCGCCAGGATCGGACATGGAGGCAGAAGCCGATATGGGGAAGGTGTCGGATAATCCCCCTATAGAGGATGCAGATAGATTATCTGCTACAAACTCAGAAGTGGAAAGCGCCATGAATCATAGGCGCCGCCTGGCCATACTCCGTGACGCTTGTTTCTCACCAGAGGCGTTTGATGCCTTCAATTCTGGAGAGGCGTACCTCCGTGCCGCTCAAGATGGTCTAGCCAGAGCCACGGATCAGTATGTAAAGGATGTACGGGTGAGTGAATCTGACGATTTATATGTATCAGTAGCCCCTGAGACTTGAAACAGTTAGCAGAACTGATTTAAGGATCATCTTTATTGTGCAGTTACAGAGAAGAATACTAGGCTGTCCCAGGAGCTAGAGGAATGCAAGACCCAACTGCGGGCCGCTGTTGCCGCATTGCAGGAACAGAAAAATCCTCCCGCTAGTAACATTTATTTTAAAGAATGATGGATACCATATAGTGTGCTGCGTGGCTGCAGATCTAACAATAGATTTTGCAGATGAATCCGGAGAAAATCCGGGGGACCAGCATGTTATGCGGCAGCTAGAGGCTGGCAAACGCGTGCTGACTGAGGTTAGGCGGGAGAAAAACAATCTCCAATACGCTAATATAAAGCTGAACATGGAACTAAAAGACGTTCGGGGCCAGCTTGCAGACTTCGAGAAGGAGAATAAGAGGCTTCGGCGCAGCATTTTCAGTAAGTGCTTGAACGAATCCTTTTAAAGGTATTCAGCAAAGAAGCCGACTAACAACGTTATGTCTGTAGGTATGCTGACGGGTCGTCCTGCGGAGGAAATGCCCAGGTCTGCGGGTGATCTTCTGTCCGGGCTGTCACATCTGCACGAACAAGTTCGGCAGGTGATGCAGGGTGTTTCCAAGGCCTTGTGGTCGTCCGTCTCCCTGCCAGAGGGCATTGCAGAGCTTGCAGAGAAGCTCAAAGGAGCTAGGCGGCGCTTTTGATTATGGAAGATATCAGCCTGCTGATAGGGTGCCAGAGAAGCCTGGGCCATGGTGAAGACGCGGTATACCAAAGCAGACCCAAATCACATGGCTGAGGTTGGACCTGTGGGGCCCAACGGAAAAGAGATCCCCGTTAGCTTAGTTTATGGGCAAGTAGAATTAGCCGCAAAGTATTCCCAATAGGATTGTAAGCTAGACCGCCTGTTGGATGGTATAGAAGAAGAATTTAGTCAGTCTGCATGACTATGTAATTAAAGTGACATGTATAATGCCTTCTAGCCGGATTGTAGATCATTTGTCGTTGTGGACCTTTTCGCTTCAGCCTCCGGGCCCAATAGTCCGGAGTGTATCCGAATACCCGCTCAGTTATATAAGAACCGGGGTATGCGTGGAGACCAGGCGTAGGGGTCATTAGTGCTTTATCAGACAAGTGCCCAACTAGTTATGTTATATTACATGGGTAGTAAGAAACATCTTCCAGGGAGAATAGTTCCGTTAAGGGTTCCTTCCCCTGGGTAAGCATGCCCTAAAGTGCATGTCCGGACTGCGATAGGAAACGCAGGAAAAACATCTGGGGGTGGATATGAAAAATAAAAATCATCTTTTGTTCACCGACCGAATATTCCCTTAAGAACGCTAGCTTTCGGCTTCACCCAGTCTGAGGTACACATCCGGCTGACCCGGCAGTAACAATCGCAGAGGTGCTCCTTTATGCCCTAGCCAAATTAACGGGAACGTAGGGCATAAATACAAGAGCCAGGCAACCCAGCTTGGCCAAAACTTAAGTCATATCGATGCATATAATGGTGAAAAAGGTGCATGCAGAAGTATAACACATGTGTTGGGCATGAAGCCCGGATAAATAATTTAAGCTTCTGCGAAAGAAGCCCCCAGGTATGAAGAGTGCGGCTAGCGCATCTGTAATGTGCAAGCGAGGCACAAGGTGACCCTTGAAGGCCTAGAGGAATAAGAAAAGAAAGAAAGAAAGAAAGGAAAACAAGACAGATAATGTATATGCGAAAAATGGACAAAGGGAGGGGACTAACATAGAGTCCGGTGCTAGGCGTAGAATCTTCGGAGCCTGTCCACGTTCCATGGGTTCGGCTCGAGTCGACTAGTCGATGCATCCCGCAGTCGGTATGCTCCACCGGTCAGAACTTGGTCAATAATGAAGGGACCTTCCCATTTGGGCTCGAGCTTGTTCTTTTTCTTATTCGGCAGGCATAGAACTAGTTCGCCAATGTTATAAGTTTTGGCCCGTACTTCTCTGCTTTGGTATCTATGAGCCTGTTGCTGATAAAATGCGGAACGGGCTTTGGCTACGTCGCGCTCCTCCTCCAAGGTGTCCAGACTGTCCTGCCGATCGAGCTCGGCTTCTCTTTCTTCGTACATGCGCACTCTAGGTGAGTCATGAATTATTTCACAGGGCAAGACTGCCTCTACGCCGTACACCATAAAGAAGGGTGTATATCCGATACTACGATTCGGCGTGGTCCGCAGCCCCCAGAGTACGGAGTTGAGCTCCTCTACCCAGTGCGTGTTAGACTTCGTTAAGGAACGCACTAACCTGGGTTTAATGCCGCTCATTATAAGACTGTTTGCTCACTCGACTTGGCCGTTGGTTTGTGGGTGATAGACTGAGGCATAATCGAGCTTGATGCCCATTTTGCTGCACCAGAGTTTTACCTTGCCGGCCATGAAGTTCATGCCATTATCAGTGATGATGCCATAGGGGACGCCATAACGGTGTACAAACCCGGATATGAAGTCTATCACCGGTCCGGATTCGGCTATTTTAACCGGTTTGGCCTCTATCCATTTGGTGAATTTATCCACCATGACCAATAAGTATTTTTTCTTGTGGATTCCCCCTTTAAGGGGTCCAACCATGTCAAGCCCCCAGACCGCAAAGGGCCATGTAATGGGGATTGTTTGGAGGGCGGTGGGTGGCATGTGGCTTTGATTTGCAAAGAGCTGGCAACCGGCGCAACGTTGGACCAAGTCCTGTGCATCTGCCCAGGCCGTTGGCCAATAGAATCCTGTACGGAAGGCCTTGCTTACAAGAGCCCGGGCTGCGGCGTGATGACCGCCGAGTCCGGCATGAATTTCTGCCAAAAGATTCCGCCCTTCCTCTTCGGAGATGCACCTTTGAAGGACTCCGGTAGTGCTTTTTCTGTACAATTCTCCCTCATGGACCCTGTAGGCCTTGGATCGCCGCACTATGCAGCGTGCCTCATTTTGGTCCTCCGGAAGTTCCTGTCTAGTTAGGTAGGCCAGGAATGGTTCTGTCCATGGGGCAATAATGACCATTATTTCGTGGGCTGAAGGTGTTATTTCGGTGGCGGAGTCTCCGATTGTGTCAGAGAGTTCAATATCTGGTACTTTGGCCGGGTCAGGACTGCTGTTACCGGTGTCCCCTTCCCATACTATGGATGGCTTGAACAGCCTTTCCAAAAATATGTTGTGGGGGTGGACCGCATCACGTTTTGCGCCGCTGCGGGCGAGGATATCTGCCGCCTGATTGTTTTCCAGAGCCACATGGTGAAATTCGAGCCCCTCGAACTGAGCTGACATTTTTAGGACGACGTTTTGATAGGCCGCCATTTTCGAATCCTTGGTGTCAAAGTCTCTGTTTATTTAGGATATTGCAAGGTTTGAATCCCCACGCACCTCCAAGCGTTGAATGCCCATGGAGACTGCCATCCGAAGACCATGCAACAGAGCTTCGTATTCGACTGCATTGTTGGAGTCTGTATACAATATTTGCAGTATGTACCGAACGGTATCTCCAGTTGGGGACGTTAGGATGACGCCAGCCCCTAGACCGGCCAGCATTTTAGAACCGTCGAAGTGCATGATCCAGTTGGAGTATGCGCCGTAGTCTTTAGGGAGTTCGGCCTCCGTCCATTCGGCGACGAAGTCGGCCAATACTTGCGATTTAATGGCTCGTCGAGGTTTGTATGTTATGTCGAACGGGAGGAGCTCAATGGCCCATTTGGCAATCCGGCCCGTAGCGTCGCGGTTGTTTATAATATCATTAAGTCGGCTACTGTAATCGAACACTCTTGAAAGTAGTGTCGCAGTTTCCGCGATGCCATGAATACCGCATATGCTATCTTTTGGTAATGCGGGTACCGTGATTTGCATGGAGTGAGGACAGTGGATACATAGTATACCGGCTTTTGAATAGGGAATTTGTGTCCATCCGCTTCCCGTTCGACAACGAGCACCGTGCTTACAACTTGATGAGTTGCCGCAATGTACAACAGCATTGGTTCACCGATGTTTGGCCTGGCCAGGATTGGGTTGGTTGCCAAAATGGCCTTTATTTCTTCCAATCCGGCTGTGGCCGCGTCCGTCCACTCAAAGTGTTCGGTGCACCGAAGGAGGCGATAAAGGGGTAAAGCCTTTTCTCCTAAGCGGGAGATAAAGCGGCTTAGAGCCGCCACGCATCTAGTTAACTTCTGGATTTGTTTGAGGTCTGTTGGGGTAGCCAACTGTGACAAAGCTTGGATTTTGGCCGGATTAGCTTCAATACCTCTACTGGAGACAATGAATCCCAGGAGCTTTCCGGCTGGTACGTCGAAAACGCATTTTTCCGGATTGAGCTTCATGTCATATGTTAGGAGGTTGTCGAATGTGAGCCTCAAGTCGTCTATCAAAGAGTCGACGTGTTTGGTTTTGACGACCACATCGTCTATGTATGCCTCTACTGTTTTGTCGATTTGTTTCTCCAGACATGTCTGAATCATGCGCTGATATGTTGCGCCGGTGTTTTTGAGCCCAATAGGCATTGTGTTAAAACAGAAGGGACCGTATGGTGTGATGAATGCCGTTGCGGCTTGGTCGGACTCCGCCATCTTGATTTGGTGGTAACCAGAGTATGCGTCGAGCAAACACAATGACTCGTGTCCTACGGTAGCATCAATAATTTGATCGATGCGTGGGAGGGGGAAGGGATCCTTTGGGCAAGCTTTATTGAGGTCTTTGAAATCGACACAAAGGCGCCAGGATTTGTCCTTCTTTGGTACCATCACCAGGTTTGCTAGCTAGTCCGGATGTTTTATTTCTCTGATGAATCCAGCCTCCAATAACTTGGCTAGTTCCTCTCCCATGGCCTGTCTCTTAGGTTCGGAGAAACGCCGAAGAGCTTGCTTGACCGGCTTGAATCCCTTTAGGATATTGAGGCTATGCTCGGCCAGCCTGCATGGGATTCTTGGCATGTCTGAGGGATGCCAGGCGAATATGTCCCAATTTTCACGCAGGAACTCTCGTAGTGCAGCGTCCACAGCGGGGTTTAACTGTGCCTCGATGGAGGCTGTTTTTGTAGGGTCCGTTGGGTGGACTTGGAATTTGACTATTTCATCCGCTGGTTTAAAAGAGGTGGACTTGGATCTCTTATCGAGTATAACGTTGTCCCTGTCCACTGTGGAGCGTAGCGTGGTTAATTCCTCGGCCGAGAGGGCTTCGGATAATGCCTCGAGGGCCAATGCGGCTGTTTTGTTTTTGGTGCGGAGTGCTGTGTCCGGATCACTGGCGAGAGTGATGATTCCGTTGGGCCCGGGCATTTTAAGCTTCATGTACCCGTAATGGGGTACGGCTTGGAAGATTGTAAATGCCTCCCGTCCTAAAAGAGCGTGATAGCCACTGCTGAAAGGGGCCACTTGGAATGTAATTTCTTTGGACATGTAATTGTTCGGCGTGCCGAATACCACATCTAGTGTGATTTTCCCAGCACAGCGTGCTTCCCGACTGGGGATAATTCCTCTAAAGGTTGTGCTACTTTGCTCGATGCGGTTCCAGTCTATTTCCATGTAACATCCCAAATTTTCAATTTGGAATGTTATACATAGATCATCCATGCATATCATGTTTTATTGCTTTTCCGTTTCATAATCCTTGAAATCCTAAGCAGCTCAAGGACCCTCGGAGAGAGTTGGGGATTTTCCGGTCTTCATATTTGATTCTTTTATCAAATAATGAAAAGAGGATTTTATTTTAATTATTTCTCTCCGAAAAATATTTCACATTAAAAATTAAAGAGAGGACATAATATGACTTCTCCAAAATAAATGAAATATTGGAGGAAAAATATTAAAATCATTAAATTGATTTTTTATTGGATTTTATTTGGATTTTATTTGCATTAGAAAAATTGCATGTTTTTCAAAATTGCATTTTAGGGCCAAGAAATGTTCATCTTGTTCTAAATATTTTTATTTAGACGGTGAAAATTGATTTGGCATTTTTAGGTTTTTATTTATTTTTTCTAGGATTTTATTTCGGTCGGTGAAGTTTTTTTTAAAAAAATGTTCCGCGCCGACTAGGCCTAAGGCCCAGCCGTGCCAGGCCGCCGCCGCCGCCTCCTGCGTGCGCGCGCGCCGCCGCTGCCACTCAGACCGGAGTTCGAGTTGGACTCCACAGCCGCCGCGCCTTGCCCCCTCCTCCTAGTCGCCGCCCCCGCCCCTTTATATACGTCACCACCCCCGCCCCCAACACCACCACCACCGTCGCCTAGCCCCTCCGCCCCTGCCGCGCGCAGCCTCCGCCGCCGCCCGCGCTCGCCGCCGCCAAGCCCCGCGAGCCGCCGCCCCGCACCTCGCCCCGCCGGAGCCCCTCGCCGGAGGTAGCCACCGCGCCCCTCTGCTATTATTTTATAAAAACCGTTCGTTTTTTCCAGAAACCCTAGATCCGTTTTTTTGGATTCGCCGTTTTTTCTGTTCTTCTAGTCAGCGGACGTTCGTCCGAACGTTCGTTTTAATGAACGGTTCCTCGCCCCTTAGAAACAACTAACGAACGCTCGTTCGTTAGTCTGTTCTTGAGTTTTCTTTTATCGGATTTATTCCGCGATTTTTCTGATCATGATTTCTGATCCGATCTTAGTTTCTGTTTATCTTTTCGCTCATTTACCGGAATCAGGCGATTCAAGCGCCTGGAGTTTCGTCTCGAAACCCTCTTTCCGTTTAACCAACTCATACAAGTTTTGCTACTGTAAAATTTGACCTAATTTCAGATTAGTAAACGGAGCTTCTTTCTTTCGCCGTTTGAGTTTCGTTGCTCCGTTTGTTTTTATTCTTTTTGCGAACCAGAGTTCTTAATTTGAACTTTCTAGCCAACCTTTCTTATTGGAGTTTTGCTTGTGCATCATTTCTTGTTACTTATGTATGTTATTGTTTGCTTGCGATAGAATTCCCGGAGTGCGAAGTGTGTTACTACGAGTCTCTAGGATTCGTGGATCGTCAGCAAGGCAAGTAACACTTTGATCATATCCCATTATTACCCGGTTTTTATGCATTAGTTCCAATCCTCAAACATTGCATGATTAGGATGTCATTAACTTGTGGGTTGGGAAGTAGTTGCTGAGGTAGAACCTATTGCCCTATTACATTCAAACCCTTGGGAGTTACTTCTACGTATTGCTTATTGCTATGCTATGCTCGTAGACGTGGTTTGGGTTTGAGTGAAATTCATGTCAGATGTGAGATTGTTAATTAATGGTTCAACTTAAGGTGGCAACTTAATCAAACAACTGGGTGGATTGAGGCACCTGGGGAACCCAGTGTTGTCTGTTTTTTTGGAAATCCCGGGGTACCCGTGTGATCTTCCAATGGACCGCCACCCAGGCTCAAATGGAACCGAGATGATTCATGCTAGAAACTTCCGTGTGCAGCCACAAGCTATTATGGGCTCTAGCATAGTTGAGTAAGTTACGCGAAGCTCTTGAAGAGGTAGATCAGCAAGTAGTGGGTTTTGTAGGTTTGGTATGGTCTACCCGGAGTAGAGAGTTGACGTTTCTGATAGACTGTGTCTCGGTCATCCGTTTCTCAAACACCATGTAGTGCAAGAAATCCAACGGAGGCGATCGAGTCTTGTGGGGAAAAGTGCGCAAACCTCTGCAGAGTGTACAATCTAATCATGGTTAGCCGTGTCCCCGGTTATGGACAATTCTTGAGTATCTAGTACTTGGGTTATCACATGTATCTCACCATGCTTAATTAATACTGTTGGGATGTTAATCACTTTAATTGGGATTGAGTTGGGGATACCTTCTCAATGATGTTTCAACCACCATGATAGTAAATTAAAATCTATTCTGTTGTTGTAGGAAAAAATTGGCTTTTCGCAAAACTACAACCATACAGCTTTCCACCAGCCATATATGCATGTAGTGATAGCATTATTCTGTTTCTGCTCTACTGTGTTATATTGCCAGCATATTCCCTGTGTTGACCCGTTTTCGGGCTACAATGTATTATGTTGCAGACTTTTCAGACGAGGAGTAAGGTTCGTTAGGTCGTTGCCGTGCAGCTCAGCTATGCCATTGGAGTTGATGGATTCACCTTATCTTCCAAGCCTTCCGCTGTTATCCCATTAGATGGCCTTAAGCCATATTATTGTAATAAGTTCTCTTTGGAGACATTCGATTTAATAGTGTGTGATCTCTATTATAAATCCTTTGAGTACTGTGTGTGTCAGCATTACCGATCCAGGGATGACACTGAAGCACAGAGACTTGACCATCTGAGGTCGGGTCGCTACAAGATGGTATCAGAGCACACACTGAGTGTAGGACACAACCACTAAGATAAACCCTAGGTCACACTTCTCGTCTCATTTCTGACTCCTCTCCATTTTCTACTCTTTAGGATGACAGAGATGAAGAACAAGTTTGCACAACCGGATGAAGACACACCTTTTGGACGCCACTTGAAGGAAGTCACTAGGTACTTGAACATCGGAATACCATGCTTCACTGGGACGTACAACGCCACTTTACCTAAAGAGGAGCGCTGGATGATTCAAGTATAAGTTCCAGGAAGGACGTTCTCGCCAACTTCTAAACCCATAGAATTTTCCTTCGACGCACCAACCTGGAGTTTAGGAAAGAGTATGGCAGCTCACATCACCATGGGACGCATTGGAGAAGTTTACAACAGGGAGCTTAACGACACTATTTACCAAATATGTGGGCGCCGAGACGAGCAATGGGAAGTAATCAGCACTAAGAAGGATAGATCCATTGCAGCTTTCATCCAGGAGTTAAACCAGCACATTCGACGTCAGGAGAACCAAATTTGTGCAGACATGATGGACTTGAAGAAGGCGAAGACTAGGATCATCGAGATGGAGGAAGAACTCAAGTTTACCCGCGATGGATATGAGGAGGAAATCAAGACCCTACTAGAGAAGAATGACAACTTAGTCAAGAAGATCGGAGTATTCATGGGAGGACTAGCACCAATAGAAGAAGAAGAAGAACCCAAGGAAATACACCCCGAGGACTACATCATCATCGACGACACCGACTCCGACCCTAGTGATGATGACTTTGAAGACGAAGCTGGAGCAGACATCATGGAGTCTTCCACCGATCAAAATTTCTAGATGACTACCATATATTAGTAGTATTTCCCCCATGTATATAGTAGTAGTGAGCACTTTTGTGATAGTTCTAGACCGTTTGTATGCCCTTGCTTGATTGATTGAGTGCAATGATTGTGTTTGTCTCATGTGCATATGGGTAGTGTTTTCTCATTAGACCTCTTCTATTCTAAATCTCTCCCATCTAAACCCCTCAGATGCCTTCGAGACGTGACATTGGTTTTGCCTTCCCGCCGGAGCTCACCCAGTTGATCCAGCAGCAGAATGCCTTGATGCAATTGCTAGTTCAGAACCAGGGCAACAACAGCAACAACAACAACCCACCGCTAGTGGACAACCTAGCCCGTTTTCTAAGGTTAGAGCCGCCGGTGTTTTCCAGTAGCACTGAGCCTATAGTTGCTGATGATTGGCTACGCCATATTGGAAGGGATTTGAACACCGCAGGTTGCACAGTTGCTGAGAAGGTGCACTTTGCCGCACATCAATTGGATGGACCGGCAGCCTCATGGTGGGAGAATTACACGGCCACTTTTCCTATAGCCAATGTCACTTGGGACCAGTTTCAGCAAGCTTTCCGCACAGCCCATGTCTCCACTGGAGCTATGAAAATGAAGAAGCGGGAGTTCCGCAACTTACGCCAGGGGACCGTACTGTGGCTCAGTACGTGGATGAGTTTAGCAAGTTATCTTGCTACGCCCCTGATGATGTGGCCACAGATGCTGCAAAGCAGGAGAAGTTTATGGAAGGGCTGAATGATGAGATGAGCATGTTGTTGATGGTAGAAACCTTCAACAACTACCAGGAGTTGGTAGATAAGGCTCTTATGATTGAAGGGAAACAACAACAGATTGAGAGCCGCAAGAGAAAGTATGGACAAGGGAAGTATAACTCAGGAGCTCAGCAGAAGCCTCGCCTAACCCCGAACATGGGAGGACTTGTTCACAACCATGGAGGTCACAACCACACTGGAGGAGGATCACATAACCACAGTGGTGCTAAGAACGGGAATGGGAACGGAGCTAACAACAATTAGAACCTCTCCAACCCGTCCACTCCCGCCAAAAGAGACTTAAGTTAGGTTACCTATTTTAAGTGCGGGAAGACAGGGCACTATGCCAATGATTGCCCCGAAGGAAGGAATGGAAACGGAAATGGAAGCACTGGGAAGAAGCCCAATCCATTCAACAAAGGGCAAGTGAACCACGTTAACGTGGAGGAGGTTGAAGAGCAGCCGGACGCGGTAATAGGTAAGTTTTTGGTTAAGTCATTTACCGCTCTTGTTCTTTTCCATACTAGTGCATCGCATTCATACATATTAAGGGGATTCGTGGATAATTTTAAACTACCAACCCAAACCCTTAGGACCCCTCTTTTAGTGAGTTCACCCGGAGCAGAGTATATGGCTAGCCGATGGTGTGACCAGATACCCTTAACCATTGGTACACATGTTTTTCCGTCCGACCTAATTATCTTGGAGTCACAAGGATTGGATGTGATATTGGGTATGGACTGGATGTCAAAGTTTGGAGGAAGCATTGACTGTGCTAGTAATTCGATTTATCTCACCACCCCGGAAGGAAAAAGGATTAAGTATGTATCTAGGCATGTGCCTAGGAGGAGTCAAGTGAATGCCCTTACGGGAGTTGTTCAGGAGGAAATGACTGTAGTGAAGGATTACCTGGATGTTTTCCCAGAGGAGTTACCAGGCATGCCACCGGACAGAGATATTGAATTTTTGATAGAGCTGTTACCAGGAACAGGACCAATATCCAAGAGACCCTATCGGATGCCCGCAAATGATCTGGAAGAAATTAAGAAACATATCAAGGAGTTATTGGAGAAAGGATATATCCGAAGAAGTTCATCACCTTGGGGAGCCCCAGTACTTTTGGTTGAGAAGAAGGATAAATCCTTGAGGATGGTTGTTGATTATCGAGCATTGAATGAAGTGACGATTAAGAACAAGTACCCACTGCCGATGATCAACGATTTGTTTGATCAGTTGCAAGGAGCTAAAGTGTTTTAGAAGATCGATTTGCGATCGGGGTATCATTAGTTGAAGATACGAGAGAAGGACATACCAAAGACGGCGTTCACAACGCGATATGGATTATACGAGTACACGGTCATGTCGTTTGGACTGACTAACGCCCCTTCCTATTTCATGAGCATGATGAACAAGCACTACAAGAAATATGTCAACTTGTGACCACCACTATTGGTCACTGAATGGTCACAAATTTCCATTTGTGACCTTTTTGTGACCAAAAACATAAGGTCAAAAGCTGGCCGTCATAAACTGACTATAGCGACCTTTCTTCTGGAATGGTCAAAGACGTTTATGACCAAAATACGTCTACTGTGGCATTTTGGTCACTAGCAACCTCCCCAGGCCACGTAGGCATCCGGCGTGGCAATCTGACGTGGCACAAGATTCAGCCCGGTCCAATTCGATTTTCTACATGGGCCTAGCCCAACAATTCGGCCTTTTATTATTATTATTATTCCTACGAATTCTGTTGGGCTACATGGGCCAAGCCCAATATTTCAGCCTTTTTATCTCTGGGCTTTGGCCTTTTACAGTCTATTGATTATATATTTTTGGAAAATATATTTTTGAGCTGGTCCCACTAGTCATGTTAATCTCATATATTCATCCCACACATAAGAAAGTTACGAACTAGTCATATTATTTCATAAGTGGGTTGCACTGGTCAGGTTCCCATCTCACACACAATCAAATCATATTCATAATCAAATATTCCAAACAAGAGAACATGTGAAACTCGTCAAATGACACTAGATTAGTGTACTACAATTTCTGTAGACTATTACAACCTAGGTATACCATATATTACAATATTACAATCAAATAGAACAGACAACTCTTTGCTGAGTAGCACTTCACGGCTTCGCGCTTTTCTTCACGTCTTCGCACTTCCAACTTTCTTAGGCCTGGAGCTCCTGTAAAAGAGGAACCAAGTAAAGAAGTTACGCACAGCTATATTTGCTACAGATCAGCTATCAACTCGATATTTATGTACACCATACAGAAATTGTTTCCAGTTAGAACAAGTTCACTTAATACTCAACTCCTTTATTTGTGTCCATTTAGTGCAAGTCCATTATCCATGCATATAAACTTTTGCTCCCAGCCAGCACCTACCCAACTAAGTACAAGTCAGGAGGCCACTACTATTAAACCAACTCAAGTGAGAGAGCCAGCAAACTAGGTGGGATATTTCCTTATCACTAAAATTAAAAATTTGAGCACACCAAAAATTGATTGTGTGTCATAAGATGATCCTAAGAGTGCAAAACCATGTTACCATCTCTAAAGATCATTAGCCAGCAGCAAAAATTGTGTAACATATGTATAACCATTGCAAACAACCTTAGCAGAATAAGCAGAACAAAATGTCATGTAAAATCTTGGTATAACCAGTAGATTATCCCCTAATAGAAGAAGCTAATTAGGCTCCAATACAC
Organism: Triticum aestivum; assembly: GCF_018294505.1. Taxonomy (NCBI): domain Eukaryota; kingdom Viridiplantae; phylum Streptophyta; class Magnoliopsida; order Poales; family Poaceae; genus Triticum; species Triticum aestivum. The sequence goes on from NC_057794.1 coordinate 167,382,715, forward strand.
AAGGCATAACAAGCACAGACTAAATAAGCCACGACCATGAAACAGAGCATGGTATTACAGCAGCTCAGAGATGGAGCTAGAGGTAGGAGAAGGAATCACCGGAGAGGAGGTTTTAGTCGAAGACGCACACAGGCGCCGCCACCACCATCACCCTCTAGAGGAGACGCTGCTGCTTCATCGACGGACTCATCTGGTACAAGGAGATCATCAAAATGCATCACACTCATGATCATCAAAATGCAGCAGCATGAGCAAATACAAGTTTAGTCCACCTTGAACAGGGGCACTAGGCAATCCAGTAGCAATGTCGTATATAGGTAATAATAATAGGACCTTAGAAAATTAGTTTTTGTTCTTACTGACACACAAGTTGACAGAATGTACTCATTATATTCTAATAAAAAGGTTTGGGAGCAGAGGGAGAGGGAGGTGGAGATGGACGTGCTACCTGCTATTGCGGTGGTGCCTCTTGGTGGTCGTGCTTGAGCTCCTCCTCCTAATGCTGCTCACTAACCTGCAGGACAAACAAGCTGCAACACATGCACATACAAGAAGTGAAGGTAAGGAGAAGAACCTGGAAGAAGAGAGGTGCTCTGTCCTCCTCCGTCCATGCCCATCCTCGTCCTCCGTGCCTATGTCGAACAACCTCCTTTCGTCGCTTACGAGCACCATGCGCCTTGATTGGCCATGAAGCCCTTGTCCTCTGCTGCATGGATTAAACCCAAAGCATCAGTACAGCTACACTGGCACATAGTACAGACATGGTATCACAGACATTCTCTAATTGACTAGCACCCAAATATATATACATGCACGAGTTGAGAAAAATCATGACTTGAAGAAAAATCAGTGTTCCATGCACACCAAATCATTCAAAAACTAACTACACTACTATAGTTCTGAACAACTATCGATGCATCAACAAAATATGGAACAAGCACTGCATGACAACTATAGTATATATATATCACTCAACAATGAACAGTTATCACAGAGAACAAGATACCAAGAGATGAATGATGGCACTCAAATTCTAATCTCACATAGATAAAAATTCATTGCCGTAGTAACATGCACTGTGCATGATTCATAAGGGAGGTTCCTATAATAAAATAGTTGAAACGGGGGATGATTCTATTTTAGAGCTAAGTAGGTAACAACATATACTTAGAAGAGGTGATAAACAAACTGAATTTAGGATACAGTGCCATCTTTTACTCTCAAGTAATGATAGCAAATGTTATTTGAAGATTTGTATCTACAGAATGTTGTGTGGAAATCGTTATTGCTGTAGATGAATCCTATATATTATTGTATATATACTCACTAAGTTACAGTAGTTGTGGTGCAGTGTGTAGGTTATTTTAGAAGATGACACATGCAAATTCTTATCTCTATAGGTGTTTCTCAATAATTATAACAAAGAAAGGTTAGTAAGAGTTGGTCTCCATCTCCAATATATTTGTTGGATTTTAATTCTAATCTTTTCCTAGGTGGCAATATTAGTTAACATATTACCTGGAGGTCGTCCTGAATTTAGGATAGGGTTCATTTGCAACAAAATGCAGAGAGTTGTGCTAAGTGTCAGGTTACAAAAATACGATTCACCCAAACTAAATGGAATCAACTTTCAGATTACAGAGCTGCATTTCTTTCAATTAATAAAAGGACCTATTATATGCAGCACTAACACTAGGACAAATGTCGTGCAGCAACTATGCCGATTACTCGCATATTATGCACGAGGCCAATTTAACTTCACAGCACTACGAGGGCAGCACTATTAGCAAAAACAATTGACAAAAACCGCTTTCTCCTGCACAGAAGGATTGATCACAAGCAACTAAGTCGATTGGATTTTCAACAAGTGTGTCTCACAGCTAGAACACCACCTGCTGTTCAATTCAAACAGTGACACAAAAAATAGGCAGGCAGACAGTAAAAAGGAAATTCCAGCACATAGTATATCTTTGATTCCGGTTTCACTACACGTAAGAAGTTGGGATCTTGACAGAAACAAGAGGACTACCCACTGAGTATTGTTCTTGACTCTCATCGGGAGCAGGGACAGGGGCCCAGTGCCGAACTCCTCCTCCTCCTCCTTCTTCACCTGCCGCCACAAACAGAACCATGTCAGTCACTAGTTCAGACGTGAAGGCCTGGCTCCCAAGACCAAGAGATAAAAGTAGGGGGGAGGGGGATAGCTTTCAGGTTAAAGAGTTGAATTTGTTTCACTTCATAAAAATAGTGTATCCTATGTGCATCAATAGTACTAGGACAAATGCTGCAGAGAAACATGTTGCAATGGAAACAATGTTGATTACTCACACATTATGAACCAGGGCATTTAATTTTGCAGGGCAAAGAGCACATCATTGTTAGCAAAGGCACATCATTTAATTTTGAAGAGCAAAGAGCACATCATTGTACAGAGTTGTGCCAAGTTTCGGGTTACAGATAATATGATTAACCCAAACTGAATGGAATTAACTTTCAGATTACAGAGTTGCATTGGTTTCAGTTAATAAAAGGACCCATTATATGCCACAATAACACTAGGACTATGCGCTGCACAGGAACTAAATTAATTACTCGCATATTACACACCAGGGCATTTAGCAAACACAATTGACGAAACCAATGTTGACTTCCACAGCAGGATTCATCCCAAGCAACTATGCCAAATGGATTTTCAGGCACTGTATTGCACAACTAGGACACAAGCGAGTGTTCAATTTCAAACAGGTGCAGACAGACATATATACAGGAGAAAATGAAATCCCGGCCCTTGGCAAAGCTGGGTGACGATACACCCAGGAACTTGACTAACCCGAGTATTGTTCTTGATGTTCATCAGGAGCAGGGATAGGGGCCCGATGCTGAACTCCTTCTCCTCCTTCTTCACCTGCCGCCGCAAATAGAACGATCTCAGTCACTAGTTAGACAGCCATACACAAGCGCTAGCTAAGACGTGAAGGCCTGGCACCCAGAGACAATATTAAAGGGGAAATTGCGAGCGCGGGATGCTTACATTGGCAGCTGCTGCTTCCCGGTGTCGATGCACCACCGACCTACGGGGAAGACGACCAGCGTTATGCTCATGGGAGAGGCGATCCGGCGGAGGTGAGGGGAGGGGGACTGGGATCGGGAGTAGAGGGTGGACCTGGGCACGGTGACCGTGTAGCCGTCGATGGGCGTGCTTAAGCTGCAGGCAGTTGTGGCGGACCGCGTCGGCATCGCGCCGCAGCAGATCTTAGCATCGTTGGCCAGACCCCGCCGCCAGCACCGTGTGCCGCTCCACGAGGGCGCCGGCTGCTATGTCCTCGCCAGGATCGGGCGTGGGAGGTGCGGCGACAAGTGCAGCGCGAGGGGAGGAGGGGGCCGCCGCTGGCGACGACGAGGGATAGGTGCTCGAACGACCTCCTTGGCGTGATCTTGGCTTGAATGAGAGGAAGAGAAGGTGGGGGCTGCAGGGGGAGGAGATCGCCGGCGGTGGGGTTGGGATCGGGGTCGGGGTCGCGAGAGGAGAGGGAGAGAACAAGGGTATCGTGATCGGGGTCATGAGAAAGAAAGAAAGGAAGCGGGGGGTGGATGGAAGATGTCCAAAGGACAATGCTAGGGTTTTGGCTGACGTGGGGTTGATGGGGCGGGCGAGGGGCGAGGGCTGCCGTTGGATCCGGAAGGATCCAACGGTGTTCATGCATGACCCGCGTGTGTTGTCTTTGGACCAATCAGAACACAATACACCATACAATATCATGACCATTTAAATTGGTCGCAGTAGATTTAAAAATAACTAGGTAATTGCCCGTGCGTTGCACCGGAGACATAAAATATTTTATGTTTTCACTCTTAGCCATGTAGGTTAAGAAAAAATTATATGACTTATCATGGGCAAAAATGATATGACTCTGTAAAATAAATATTTTATTTGATAAGCATTTATTTTCTTATACTGAAGTAAACATAATATGGCAAACAAACAATCATGTCGTGCCTACGGCCAACCTAGATGATTTGTATGGATTGCAAGGATAGTCTACTAAATGGTTGTATTTTATGTTTTCACTCTTAGCAAACATGTAGATAAACAAAATGAACACTATGGCCTACCTAGATGATTTGTATGGATTGCAAGGAACGTAAGAGGGGAAACGGAACACTACGTTTCTTTTAGATAGTAGAGATTTGTTAAATCTAGCTATTTTCTTGACCTGAGAAATTCGAACAAATTGAAAAAAAATGAAAATCCTTCTTGTCGTGTCATCAAATGTGACCTGGTATTAAGAAGAAGAAATAACAAACTAGTAATAAGACAAATATCTTATTAGTTTTGATCCTCCTCTCGTGAAAAAGACAAATTTTCGCCGATTCAACTGGAAGCGGGTCAAATTTGAACTGTAGCTGCCTTATAGTTTGCTCTTTATTTTTTCCAAAACTCATTTCTAGGTACATAAGTATCTATTTTATCAAAGAAACACCAAAAAAATTCCAAGATTCAACCACTAGCTAGGAACGGTCATTCCCGCCGTTTTGACCGCATTTTCAAACGGGCATAAAAAATTCAAAAAAAATCAAAAAATTGGGAAACCTTCGCATTGTGTCATTATATGTGGCCAAGTTCCTAGGAAAAATAACAAACTTGTAATACGTCAATTATTTTAAAAAGTGTTCTCAGAAACGAGCTATCACGTGTGGAGATCAATGGCTTTCAAGCCAAATGATCAATCTTATGGCCACATTCTTGGCATAGTTTGTTCAAATGATCTCATATTGTGCACAAGGGTGCATATTGGAATGACAAACAATATTGCCTAAGGAAGTTTTCATTTTCCTTGGACGTAAAAACCATTTTCAATTTTTCGAGTGCCCAAAGGTTTTTTTTTTGTGAAGGACCTCCGAAATAATTGTTGCAAAATTGGACCAAATCATTTTTCTAAAATATTAGGCCATATTTAATGCAGAATTGACCAAATGGTTGGGTGTAAAAAGTTTTGATCCTCCTCTCGTGAAAAAGACAAATTTCCGTTGATTCAGTAGGAAGCGGGTCAAATTTGAACTACAGCTGCATCATAGTTTTCTATTTATTTTTTACAAAAATCATTTCTTGGTACATAAGTACCTATTTAATCAGAGAAACACCAATAAAATTCCAAGATTCAACCACTAGCTAGGAACGGTCATTCCCGCCGTTTTGATCACATTTTGAAACGGGCATAAAAAATTCAAAAAATTGGGAAACCTTCGCATTGTGTCATTATATGTGGCCAAGTTCTCAGGAAAAATAACAAACTTGTAATACGGCAATTATTTTAAAAAAGCGTTCTCAGAAACGAGCTATCACGTGTGGAGATCAATGGCTTTCAAGCCAAATGATCAATCTTATGGCCACATTCATGGCATAGTTTGTTCAAATGATCTCATATTGTGCACAAGGGTGCATATTGGAATGGCAAACAATGTTGCCTAAGGAAGTTTTCATTTTCTTTGGACGAAAAAACCATTTTCCATTTTTTGAGTGCCCAAAAGGAGGTTTTTTTGTGGAGGACCTCCCAAATAATTGTTGAAAAATTGGACCAAATCATTTTTCTAGAATACCAGGCAATATTTAATGCACAATTGACAAAATGGTTGGGTGTACAAAGTTTTGATCCACCTCTCGTGAAAAAGACAAATTTCCGCCGATTCAGCAGGAAGCGGGTCAAATTTGAACTGCAGCTGCATCATAGTTTGCTATTTATTTTTTACAAAAATCATTTCTAGGTACATAAGTACCTATTTAATCAGAGAAACACCAAACAAAATCCAAGATTCAAGCACTAGCTAGGAACGGTCATTCCCGCCGTTTTGACCGCATTTTGAAACAGGCATAAAAAATTCAAAAAAAATCAAAAAATTTGGAAACCTTCGCATGTGTCATTATATGTGGCCAAGTTCCCAGGAAAAATAACAAACTTGTAATACGACAATTATTTTAAAAAAGTGTTCTCAGAAACGAGCTATCACGTGTGGAGATCAATGGCTTTCAAGACAAATGATCAATATTATGGCCACATTCATGGCATAGTTTGTTCAAATGATCTCATATTGTGCACAAGGGTGCATATTGGAATGGCAAACAATGTTGCCTAAGGAAGTTTTCATTTTCGTTGGACGAAAAAACCATTTTCCTTTTTTCGAGTGCCCGAAAGGAGGTTTTTTTGTGAAGGAACTACCAAATAATTGTTGCAAAATTGGACCAAATCATTTTTATAAAATAATAGGCCATATTTAATGCACAACTGACAAAATGGTTGGGTGTAAATTTTTTTGATGCACCTCTCGTGAAAAAGACAAATTTCCGCCGATTCAGTTGGAAGCGGGTCAAATTTGAACTGTAGATGCCTCATAGTTTGCTATTTATTTTTTCCAAAAATCATTTCTAGTTACATAAGGACCTATTTAATCATAAATACATGGTTTGGTGGCGATACATCGAGGTTTGGGCGGTGGCTGAGGGCCCCAACTCTAGAGCGCGTAAACTCGCATGCTCGTCGCGTGGTCACCGCGTGACCGTAATGTTGCCATGTGTTCTGGGCGGCCTAGGCATGTCTAGTGGGTTGGGCACTCCCCAGGTTGGTGCTAGGAAGAAAATTACAACATAAGATTCTCACGAGGAGACCGATCGATGCTTAAACATGAATTAGCAGTCATGTGTTTGATTAGCGGTACGGGAAATGCACATGGCCAATGGGCGTGAGTTTTGGCTGAGGATGATCATCTACTAAGGAGAATGTCTTCACAAATTTTTAGCTCAAAAGTAGGATCCTAGGTGGTACTTGCTTTGCAAAGTACCACGCTGGACAAAAATATGAATGTTGAAGCTGGGCTCAATATAATGAATGGAGTGAGCTGAAATTTTGTGGAGGATGGTTATTTGGGCATAGGAAAGCATTGTAGAAAATTGATACCATTTGGACATGCCAAAGTTGTACTTCCTTCACAATGCTCTTCTATGGATAGAAACTTGGGAAAACTAGTGAGAGAGATTGGATGAATGAAATGAGCTCAAAATTGGTGTAGGTAAGTTACTTAGGTATGGTCATGCGCTGGTAAATTTTCAGATCATTTGGGTAAGCCTAGCTAGTACTTACTTCACAAAGCTTCTATCGAGGTAGAAACTTTGGAAATTTCCCGAGAAAGATTTACTAGGAAAATTGAGCTGAATATTATCATGTGGCAAAGATTTGGGTATGGAAGAGTGCCCAAAAAGTTTGAGGGTAATAGGAGGGGTCTATATAACACTTGCTTTGCAACGTGCCAATTTGGCCATAAAATATAAATTGAATCTGGGCTCACATAGATGATTTGACTGAGCTGCAATTTGGAGGAGGGTGATAATTTGGGCATATGAAGGAACTATATAAATTTCATGTCATTTAGAGATATAAAAAGGTACTTCCTTCACAATGCTTCTAGGTGGACAAAAACTTTGGAAATTTGTCGAGGAAGATTTGCTAGGCAAATGGAGCTGAATTTTGTCATGCGGTAATGATTTGGATAGGAAAGAGTGCCCAAAAATTCCGAGGGCAATCAAGAATATATAAATAGCACTTCCTTCATAAAGTGTTGTTGTGAACAGAATAGGAAAATGAATATTGTTGAATTAGTTTTGAACTAGGCAAGGAAGGATTTTTACATATTTGATGAAGATATGCCCCAAAGAATTTATGAGATTTTTTTGGGAATTTTGTGAATGATAGAAATATAGGTTGCTTCACAACCTAGGGCAAAAACTGCCACATGGACATGACACATAGGCAAAACTGATGAGATGGCGCCTAGTCATCACAACCCACCACAATCTACAAGGCTATGACCATCTATATTGGTCATTAACAACTAGAAATAAGGCAGCGGACTAGCACTGTTTGCTTTGTGACCATTTTGTGTAAGGAAATTACGACCTTTCTGACCAAAATGGTCGCAATGGTTTAGGGTTTGGAGCCCCCTGAACAGCTTTTGACCAATTGGTCTAAAATGGCCATAAATTTAGGACCAATTCTTAGAGGGTCACTGACAGAAGGTCATAAGTTGACATATTTCTTGTAGTGAAGGTGTTCATGGAGTATTTGGACAAGTTTGTTGTGGTGTTTATTGATGATATCATGGTATACTCGAAGAACGAGGAGGAGCACAAAGAGCATTTGCGTTTAGTTCTCGAGAAGCTCAGGGAACACCAGTTGTATGCTAAGTTTAGCAAATGCAAGTTTTGGCTGAAGGAAGTCGGATTCCTTGGACATGTTATATCAGGAGAAGGTATAGCAGTAGACCCCAGCAAGGTTCAGTCAGTCACTGAATGGTTGGCACCCACCTCAGTTAGCGAGATCCACAGTTTTCTTGGACTCGCATGATACTACCGGAGATTCATTGAGAATTTTTCCAAGATTGCAAAACCAATGAATGAACTGTTGAAGAAGGATACCAAGTTTAAATGGACAGAAGATTGTGAAGCAAGTTTCCAGGAGTTGAAGAAACATTTGACTACAGCCCTAGTGCTAGTACTGTCAGATATACATAAGGAGTTCCAAGTGTATTGCGACGCCTCTCGCTTAGGACTTGGATGTGTGCTTATGCAAGATGGAAGAGTTGTTTCGTATGCCTCACGACAACTAAAACCTCATGAGTTGAATTATGCCATGCATGATTTGGAGCTAGCAGCCGTAGTGCATGCGTTGAAGACTTGGAGACATTACCTTATTGGAAACCATTGTGATGTGTACATGGATCACAAGAGTTTGAAGTACATCTTCACCTAGAAGGAGCTGAACCTTAGGCAGAGGATATGGTTGGAGCTTATAAAGGATTATGACATGAAGCTACACTATCATCCAGGAAAGGCCAATGTCGTAGCAGACGCATTGAGTCGGAAGAGTTATGCTAATACCCTTGAAAGTAAAGGACTGCTGAAGGAATTAGCAAAGGACATCATGGAACTTCGGTTAGAGATTGTACCTAGAAGGTTCATTGCCACAATGGAGGTTCAGTCGACATTGCTGGACAAGATTCGGGAAGCTCAGAAAGATGATAAAGAGATTGCCGAGATAAAGGAGAAGATGGTCAAAGGAAAGGCCAAAGGTTTTCGTGAGGATGAGCACGATACCCTATGGTTTGAGGATCGAGTTTATGTGCCCAACAACCAGGAGATCAGGAAGTTAATACTTCAAGAGGCCCATGACTCACCATACTCGATACACCCCGGAAACACCAAGATGTATTTGGATTTGAAGGAACGTTTCTGGTGGACTAGTATGAAGAAGGATATTGCCGAGTATGTAGCTGTATGTGATGTATGTCAGAGAGTTAAGGCAGAACATCAGAAGCCAGCAGGACTGTTACAGCCTATGCCGATACCCGAATGGAAGTGGGATAAACTTGGCATGGACTTTATCACCAGTTTACCTAGGACTAAAGCAGGATATGATTCCATATGGGTAGTAGTTGATCGTTTGACCAAAGTAGCTCACTTCATCCCAGTGAAAACCACCTATACAAGTGCAAAGTTGGCCAAGATCTATATGTCCAAAATCATATGTCTGCATGGAGTTCCGAGGACCATTGTATCGGATCGAGGAACACAATTTACTTCAAAGTTTTGGCATCAGTTACACTAGACTTTGGGAATGAGATTGGAATTCAGTGCAGCGTTTCACCCACAGACAGATGGACATACTGAGAGAGTCAATCAAATTTTGGAGGAGATGTTGAGAGCCTGTGCGCTAGATTATGGATCCAGTTGGGATGACAATTTGCCGTATGCAGAGTTCTCATACAATAATAGCTACCAAGCCAGCTTGAAGATGGCACCATTTGAAGCCCTGTATGGACGCAGGTGCAGAACACCGTTGATGTGGGATGAGGTAGGAGACCGACAGTTGTTTGGAGCAGACTTGATTAAAGAATCTGAGGAGAAGGTAAAACTGATCCGAGACCAACTTAAGATTGCTCAATCCAGGCAGAAGAGTTATGCAGACTCAAAACGCAAGGAGGTAACCTACGAAATTGGAGATAGAGCATATCTGCGAGTATCGCCCTTACGAGGAGTGAAACGTTTTAGAGTTAAAGGAAAGTTAGCCCCGAGATTTCTAGGACCGTATCGCATTTTGGAACGGATGGGAGAAGTCGCCTACAAGTTGGAGTTACCTGAGGGATTGTCAGGAGTCCACGATGTGTTCCACGTTTCACAACTAACGAAGTGTCATGCTGAGATGGCGGAAATACCATTAAGAGATACAGTACCCTTGGAGGCGATTCAGTTGGACAATGATTTGACTTACGAGGAGAAGCCAGTTAAGATTCTTGAGTTTGCCAGCAGAGTTACCCGCACTAAGGTTATCAAGTTTTGTAAAGTTCAGTGGAGCCACCATACCGAGGATGAAGCTACCTGGGAACGAGAGGATGATCTCCGCAAGGACCACCCATACCTATTTTCTAGCCAACCCGAATCTCGAGGGCGAGATTCATCTTAAGCGGGGTAGGTTTGTAACATCCCAAATTTTCAATTTGGGATGTTATACATAGATCATCCATGCATATCATGTTTTATTGCTTTTCCATTCCGTAATCCTCGAAATCCTAAGCAGCTCAAGGACCCTCGGAGAGAGTTGGGGATTTCCCGGTCTTCATATTTGATTCTTTTATCAAATAATGAAAAGAGGATTTGATTTTAATTATTTCTCTCCGAAAAATATTTCACATTAAAAATTAAAGAGAGGAGATAATATGACTTCTCCAAAATAAATGAAATATTGGAGGAAAAATATTAAAATCATTAAATTGATTTTTTATTGGATTTTATTCGGATTTTATTTGCATTAGAAAAATTGCATGTTTTTCAAAATTGCATTTTAGGGCCAAGAAATGTTCATCTTGTTCTAAATATTTTATTTAGACGGTGAAAAATTGTTTTGGCATTTTAGGTTTTTATTTTTCTTTCTAGGATTTTATTTCGGTCGGCGAAGTTTAAAAAAAAAGTTCCATGCCGACTGGGCCTAAGGCCCAGCCACGCTAGGCCGCAGCCGCCGCCTCCTACGCGCACGCGCGCTGCCGCCGCGACTCGGACCGGAGTCTGAGTTGGACTCCGTAGCCACCGCACCTTGCCCCCTCCTCCAAATCGCCGCCCCCGCCCCTTTATATACGTCGCCACCCCCGCCCCCAACACCACCACCACCGCCGCCTAGCCCCGCCGCCCCTGCCGCGCACAGCCGCCGCCGCCCGCGCTCACCGCTGCAGCCGCCGCCACCCGCGCCGCGCTAGCCGCCGCCGCCCGCGCTCGCCGCTGCAGCCGCCGCTGCCTAGCGTCGCCGCCGCCGCCAAGCCCCGCAAGCTGCCGCCCCGCAGCCCGCCCTGCCGAAGCCCCACGCCAGAGGTAGCCACCGCGCCCCGCCGCCGTTTTTTTATAAAAACCATTCGGTTTTTTCAGAAACCCTAGATCCGTTTTTTTGGATTCGCCGGTTTTTTTTGGTTCTTCTAGTTAGCGGACGTTTGTCCGAACGTTCGTTTTAACGAACGGTTCCTCGCCCATTAGAAACAACTAAAGAACGCTCGTTCGTTAGTTTGTTCGTGAGTTTTCTTTTATCGGATTTATTCCGCGATTTTTCTGATCCGATCTTAGTTTCTGTTTATCTTTTCGCTCGTTTAACGGAATCAGGCGATTCAAGCGCCTGGAGTTTCATCTCGAAACCCTCTTTCCGTTTAACCAACTCAAACAAGTTTTGCTACTGTAAAATTTGACCTAGTTTCAGATTAGTAAACGAAGCTTCTTTCTTTCACCGTTTGAGTTTCGTTGCTCCGTTTGTTTTGATTCTTTTTGCGAACCGGAGTTCTTAATTTGAACTTTCTGGTCAACCTCTCTTATTGGAGTTTTGCTTGTGCATCGTTGCTTGTTACTTATGTATGTTATTGTTTGCTTGCGATAGAATTCCCGGAGTGCGAAGCGTGTTACTACGAGTCTCTAGGATTCGCGGATCGTCAGCAAGGCAAGTAACACTTTGATCATATCCCATTATTACCCTGTTTCTTTGCATTAGTTCCAATCCTCAAACATTGCATGATTAGGATTCCATTAACTTGTGGGTTGGGAAGTAGTTGCTGAGGTAGAACCTATTGCCCTGTTACATTCAAACCCTTGGGAGTTACTTCTACGTATTGCTTATTGCTATGCTATGCTCGTAGACGTGGTTTGGGTTTGAGTGAAATTCATGTCAGATGTGGATTGTTAATTAATGGTTCAACTTAAGGTGGCAACTTAATCAAACAACTGGGCGGATTGAGGCACCTGGGGAACCCAATGTTGTCTGTTTTTTTGGAAATCCCGGGGTACCCGTGTGATCTTCCTATGGACCGCCACCCAGGATCAAAGGGAACTGAGATGATTCATGCTAGAAACTTCTGTGTGCAGCCACAAGCTATTATGGGCTCTAGCATAGTTGAGTAAGTTACTTGAAGCTCTTGAAGAGGTAGATCAGCAGGTAGTTGGTTTTGTAGGTTTGGTATGGTCTACCCGGAGTAGAGAGTTAATGTTTCTGAAAGACTGTGTCTCGGTCATCCGTTTCTCAAACACTATGTAGTGCGAGAAATCCAATGGAGGCGATCGAGTCTTGTGGAGAAAAGTGCGCAAACCTCTGCAGAGTGTACAATCTAATCATGGTTAGCCGTGTCCCCAGTTATGGACAATTCTTGAGTATCTAGTACTTGGGTTATCACATGTATTTCACCATGCTTAATTAATACTGTTGGGATGTTAATCACTTAAATTGGGATTGAGCTGGGGATACCTTCTCAATGATGTTTCAACCACCATGATAGTAAATTAAAATCTATTCCGTTGTTGTAGGACAAAATTGGCTTTTCGCAAAACTACAACCATACCGCTTTCCAACAGCCATATATGCATGTAGTGATAGCATTATTCTGTTTCTGCTCTACTCTGTTATATTGCCAGCATATTCCATGTGCTGACCCATTTTTGGGCTGCAACGTATTATGTTGCAGACTTTTCAGATGAGGAGTAAGGCTTGTTAGGTCGTTGCCCTGCAGCTCAGCTATGCCGTTGGAGTTGATGGATTCACCTTATCTTCCAAGCCTTCCGCTGTTATCGCATTAGATGGCCTTAAGCATATTATTGTAATAAGTTCTCTTTGGAGACATTCGATGTAATAGTGTGTGATTGATACTCTGTTATAAATCCTTCGAGTACTGTGTGTGTCAGCATTACCGATCCAGGGATGACACTGAAGCACAGAGACTTGACCATCTGAGGTCGGGTCGCTACATTCCATCTTTTGAAGAGTTTCCTCATAGATGAGGTTTAGTCTGCTGCCGCCATCCATGAGTACTTTGGTGAGTCAAAAGCCGTCCACGATTGGACTAAGGACCAGTGCGGCTGGTTCTCGGGCTGTTCGGAATTTAGGTTCATCACTGGAATTGAAGGTAATAGCCGTGTCACTCCATGGATTTATTGCTGCTACATGGCAAATTTCGGCCATGCTGCAGAGTGTTCGCTTGCGCCTATTATTTGACGCAAAGGTCTCGAACACGTAACACCGTATTGTTATCCACGGGATGGTGCTCTGTGGTATTTGGGATAAGAAGATCCTCACCACTTTTGGCCACCTGCCGAAGTATCCAACATGCTCCGAGGCCGTGCGTTGGTATTATATCCGCTGTGCTATGAATTTTGCAGGGTCCGTTGAGCCATCCCTCCAGTACGGTTCCATGCCCTGTAGAGGGTTTTCGCTTTTTGGTAGTTGACCCGGGTGTATTGTGATAATGCACCCTTTTATTTCGGACTGGGTTTGTATTCAGGGCCGGATTATCCCACAAGTTTGTTTCGGTTTTCCAGGCACTTTCCATCGCACAATACTTTTGTACTATGGACGCCAAGTCAGCGAAGCGTGTTATCTCACGGCAATTTATGGCGTTAAGGATTCCCTTGTTCGTGCAATTATTGCAGAAAAATAAGATTGTGTCTTCCTCGCGACAGTCCTTAACCTTGTTCATTGCAAGGAGGAATCTGGCCCAATAGTGATGTACTGTTTCCTGGGGCTCTTGCCTGATGTGGGAAAGATCGCTTATGTTTGGGTGGGTGGGTGGAATTGAATCCAAACCCTTACCCGATCTGGGATCCAGGGGCCGAGGAGTTTCCAATTTTGGAAGTTCCAGTTCCGGGGTGTCACCCGATAATCCTGGTCCGCTGCCTGACTCTAAGTTCAGAGATTGGATGTTGTCCTCCTGCGAACGGGCATTCGGCTCGGAGAGCTCGGGAATCCGGACATAGTTGGTCCTCAAGATAGAGGAAAGGTCGCCGCATTGTTCCTCCACCACTACAATATGATGGGTGACCGGTGGAGAGTTAATCTCCCTTTGATCGGGTTTAAGCCCAATCCGATCATAGTACGTAGCGACTCCCAAGGCGGTGATGCGATCCAAGAGTTCATTTAAGGAGGCGAGCTCCATTGGATCCATTTGTTCGGTGAGTGCCGATTTGACGTGGAGGCTGTTTTCGATGACCCGAAAAGTCATCGTCGGCGCGGCAGCCGAACAGGCGGTTATGATGAACCCGCCTCGCCGGAGAGTTTGGCCGACAGCCAAAGCTCCCCCAACAGTAGTACCGTCTTTAAAGACGAGACGAGACATCCTTCCTTCTGGTGACGGCACAGAGGAACTCTCAATGAAAGCACCAATGTTGGTGTCAAAACCGGCGGATCTCGGGTAGGGGGTCCCGAACTGTGCGTCTAAGGCGGATGGTAACAGGAGGCAGGGGACACGATGTTTTACCCAGGTTCGGGCCCTATTGATGGAGGTAAAACCCTACGTCCTGCTTGATTAATATTGATGATATGAGTAGTACAAGGGTAGATCTACCATGAGATCAGAGAGGCTAAACCCTAGAAGCTAGCCTATGGTATGATTGTATGTTGTCCTATGGACTAAAACCCTCTGGTTTATATAGACACCGGAGAGGGCTAGGGTTACACAAGGTCGGTTACAAAGGAGGAGATACACATATTCGTATTGCCTAGCTTGCCTTCCACGCCAAGTAGAGTCCCATCCGGACATGAGACGAAGTCTTCAATCTTGTATCTTCATAGTCCAATAGTCCGGCTAATGGATATAATCCGACTATCGGATACCCCCTAATCCAGGACTCCCTCACTAACCATAGCATGAAACATATGGATCCAAATCAGACCCTTATGAAGCAATGCATAGACTAGGGTTTAAGCTTCTGTCACTCTAGCAACCCATCATCTACTTATTACTTCCCAATGCCTTCCCCTAGGCCCAAACAATGGTGAAGTGTCATGTAGTCGACGTTCACATGACACCACTAGAGGAAAGACAACATACATCTCATCGAAATATTGAACGAATACCAAATTCACATGACTACTTATAACAAGACTTCTCCCATGTCCTCATGAACAAACGTAACTACTCACAAATCATATTCATGTTCATAATCAGAGGGATATTAATATGCATAAAGGATCTGAACATATGATCTTCCACCAAGTAAACCAACTAGCATCAACTACAAGGAGTAATCAACACTACTAGCAACCCACAGGTACCAATCTGAGGTTTTGGGACAAAGATTGGATACAAGAGATGAACTAGAGTTTGAGAGGAGATGGTGCTGGTGAAGATGTTGATGGATATTGACCCCCTCCTGATGAGAGGATCGATGGTGATGATTTCCCCCTCATGGTGGGATGTTTCCCCGGCAGAACAGCTCCGCCGGAGCCCTAGATTGGTTCCGCCAAGGTTCCACCTCGTGGCGGAGGAGTTCCGTCCCAAGAGCTTGCTTATGATTTTTTTCAGGGTAAAAGACTTCATATAGCCAAAGATGGGCACCGGAGGCTTGCCAGGCGGCGTACGAGACAGGGGGCACGCCCCCACCCTCGTGGATGGTGTGTGGCCCCCCTCTGGTGCTTCCTTCACCCAATATTTTTTATATATTCTGAAAATGACTCCCGTGGAGTTTCAGGACTTTTGGCGTTGTGCAGAATAGATCTCTAATATTTGCTCCTTTTCCAGCCTAGAATTCCAGCTGCCGGCATTCTCCCTCTTCATGTAAACCTTGTAAAATAAGAGAGGATAGACATAAGTATTGTGACATAATGTGTAATAACAACCCATAATGCAATAAATATCGATATAAAAGAATGATGCAAAAATGGACGTATCAGCTCGTCGCCTCCACCGTAATAAATCCAAGGGTAAAGTTCATGGTGGGATTTATGCTACTCAGTTGATGGCTCACTTCGAGGTTGAGATACACCCTCATTATTATCCTCTGACCAAGGTTTACCTAGACCGTGTTGCCATGTATCACCACCTTTTTACTGATGATAGATCTCCTGACATTCCTATTCCTTATAACTTGGTTTTTAGCATTCAAACTCGTGATATTATTCTGTTGCATGCTCCTGCTTTGTTTGATTCTATTGCTAGAGGCGGATATAGGATTATGCCTGCTGACATCATAGCCTACCGGAACGCTCTGGCTGTTGCAGAGGCAAAGGAGGAGCCTCAGTAGTGGGATCAGTGGATGCCCACTCCTCAGTACCCCTACTACCATCCAGGCTACTGATCGATTACCAAGTTAGGCCAAAAGCCTAAGCTTGGGGGAGTACGTGTTCCCACCGACACTACATTCATGTCCACTTATTCATCTTGTCGGTGTTCACACTTTTTCATTGTATCATCCATGCTTAAATTTTATTTTTCTTGCTTTCTTCTTGTGTGTTTGAAAAACTTTAGAAAAACCAACAAATTAGTTGTAGCTAGTTTACTTTTTATGCATGCCTAGCTGTAGTATTAAAAAGAAAACCCAAAAAGATTTCCTTGTTCTTCTTTTGCTTGTTGGGAGCCATCCCATGTAAATAGTTTTTCTCGTTTTTGATTTTCCGTTTTATTTGCTTGTTCAAGAAAACCAAAAACTCCAGTAATATTTCAGTGTGTTTCTCTGAATTTCTTTTCCTTTTATTCGAGTTGTACCAAGGAGAAGACCACAATAAAAATGTTGAGTGGCTCTCATATGAATAACTGTTGAACTAATAAAGAGCCCATTTTACCTTGTCTTCTCCTGTTGAATAAAATGTTTTGCAGACTCCAGCTTAGTCCATGGCACTCTTGCACTACTATTATTTTCACATTGTTCGGTCGTGCAAGTGAAAGATAATAATAATGATATTCGATGAACTGGCCGTGGCAGAGAGAAACTGGTATGAACTCGACTTGTTCTATTTGTGTAAATATTTTTAACCTAGTATCCATGATTCGGCACATTATGATTAAACATGTTTGCAATGACAATTAGAGATTATAGTTTCTCATGCCATGCATAAGTAGCTGGGAGTGGATAATGATTTATCTTGGATATCAACATTGCGTTAAAATGATTGTGATGTAGTATGATGATATAGTATCCTCCTCTGAATGTTTGAGTGGCTTGACTTGGCACATGTTCATGCATGTAGTTGAATAAAAACCAACATAGCCTCTATGATATTTATGTTCATGGTGTTCATATCCTACTCATGCTAGTGTCCAATTTTACTTATGCATAATGCATGATCATGATCGTTGTTGCTCTCTAGCTGGCCGCTTCTCAATCTAATTGCTAGCCTTCGCGTGTACTAAGTGGGAATTCTACTCGTACATCAAAAACCTTGAACCCAAAGTTATTCCAGATGAGTCCACCATACCTACCTATAAGCGGTATTACCCTGTCGTCCTAAGTAAATTTGCATGTGCCACCTCTAAAAACTTGTAAAAAAATCCGTTTTGTGTGACTGGATCTGTCGGCGTTCTGGGAATGGGGGTCCCCAGACTTGCCTACCTGCAGCCCACAGCGTGGCTCCACCAGCGGCCCTGTACGGCCTGTCTTCACCCGCAAACACTCAAGACCCTCGCGAGGGGCCAAGCCTCACGAGGCGCACGACGCAAGACCTCCTCAGGGGAGGCTCACTAGGCTGGCTCGCGAGGGCGGAGAGATCAAGGCAAGGGACACCTTGCGAGGTTCCTGTGATGTAAGCCATGACGACTGGAGCCGCGCGGGCGCCAGCGCGTAGTGTCCTCGTTTCCTCTTTGGTGCTAAAGAGGCAAGCACATGCGAGGAGTCCCGAGGCAGCAGGCAATGGTTTACATATTGGTGCAACAAGACCAAGACCAGCAGGACAACAGGATGGAGGTCACCGTGGAGCCCAAGACGACGTCACCACCAGAGCCTTTGGCAGGCGAAGACTACTTTTGTCAGGATAGGTTGAACTAGCCACCCCATTCAAACTGACCGTTGTGGGATCCCTTCCCGCTCAATATTTGGGAAGAGGACTAGGGCCTCTATAAATAGGACTAGCGACCACCATAGCAGGGGGGTCGAATTCGGATATGACCGACTCATCTAGAGAGGGAGAATCCTCAACCACACAAGCTCACCAAGCACAAGAACACCACTCCTTAGGAGACTGTTCTTCCCTTGTAACTATTCATCCTCAGCCCAAGAGGCAATCAACCACACCACATTGGAGTAGGGTATTACACCACAACGGTGGCCCGAACCAGTATAAATCTTGTGTCTCTCGTTCTTTGGGTTCGTCGAGCTAGGCATTGAGATTGTAGAGAGTGTGAGCTAGAGAGGGGGAGAGATCTTCGTGCGCACCCCAGTGTTTGAACCTCAAGGGTTTTGCCGGAACCCGAAATCCGACATTTGGCGCGCCAGGTAGGGGTGCGCCGAAGCCTTCCCCCCCGACGGCCTTGCCTCTCCGACCGACTCTCATGGACGCCGCCGCTTCTCCGACTCGATCGACAGGCACCCTCCGCAGTGCCGGGGGGCTCCGGGCCTTCACCCCCGCCTTGCGGCAGGTGCGGTGGCCGCACAAGTTCAAGCCGGAAATGCCGCCCCATTATGATGGTGCTTCGGACCCGGCGGCCTTTTTACTGGCGTACGAGGAGACCGTCCCGGAGGCCCGGGGCGACAATAAAGTCATGGCCAACTGGCTCCCGATGGCCCTCGCTGGCGTGCCGCGCGCCTGGCTCCCTCATCTGCCAGAATCTTCTGTGGCCTCCTGGGAGGAGCTGCGCGACCTCTTCATCGCGCGTTTTGGGGGACCAGCACCCCCCGTCGTCGCGAGTCTCCTCGGTGGCTTGCAGGCGCCGCCCTCGGACCGTCACGCCAAACCGTTCTTTCGCCAGATCGATGCCACCTCCACGCGGCAGGGGGCTCCCCCGGGTTGGGCGGCGCCCAAGGCCGACCTGATTTTCGACTCAAGGGATCACCCGGTCACCATCGTGGTCACCATCTGCAGCGTAGCCATCACCAAGACCCTCATCGATGGCGGTGCCGGCCTCAACGTGCTCTCCGTGGAGGCTTTCAGCCTCCTTCACATGCCACTTGAGCGGCTCCACCCCAGCAAGCCTTTCTCCGGGGTCGGAGGTGGCTCCTCCAACCCCCTAGGGCAGATCCGTCTCCTCGTGACCTTTGGCACACACGACAACTACCGCACTGAGCTAATCGACTTCGACATCACCCGCATCAGCTTGCCGTACAACACCATCCTCAGGTATCCGGCGTTGGCCCAATTCATGGCGGCTACCCATCCTGCCTACAACGTCATGAAGATGCCAGGGAGTAGGGGTGTCCTCACCGTGGCCGGAGACACCAAGGAAGCCTTGGCGGCCCTCAAACTCTCCTTCAAGGCCACGGTGGCAGCTTGTCTGGACGGCATGGCCCTACCCAGGGCCAAGGGGGCTGCGCTGACCAAGAAGAAGTAGCTAATCACTCAAGGTCAAGCCAAGACAAAGCAGATACCGGTCGACGCGGACGGGGCCTCTGGCGCTACCTTTACCATAGGTGCCGACCTCGCCGCACATCAAGAAAAGGAGTCGGCGGACTTCTTGCGAGCGAACAAGGAAGTATTCACCTGGGAGCCCTGAGGGAGTCTTGGACTAAGGGGTCCTTGGGCGTCCGGCCTGTTAGCCATGGGCCGGACTGATGGGCTGTGAAGATGCGAAGACCGAAGATTGCACCCATGTCCGGATGGGACTCTCCTTGGTGTGGCGGCAATCTTGGCGACCTTATATGTAGATTCCTTTCTTTGTTATAGATCTTGTGTAACCCTAGATCCTCCCGGTGTCTATATAAACCGGAGAACTTAGTCCAGAAACAGAGATACTCATTATCATAGTCATACAGGCTAGACTTCTAGGGTTTAGCCATTACGATCTCATGGTAAATCAACTCTTGTAATACTCATATTCATCAATATCAATCAAGCAGGACGTGGGGTATTACCTCCATAGTGAGGGCCTGAACCTGGGTAAACATCGTGTCCCCTGTCTCCTGTTACCATCGACCTTAGACGCACAGTTCGGGACCCCCTACCTGAGATCCGCCGGTTTTGACACCGACATTAGTGCTTTCATTGAGAGTTCAACTGTGCCGTCAACAATGGGATTGATGACTCGCCTCGTCCTTAAAGAAAATATCACTGCCGGAGGAGAACTGGCACCAGGCCAAACCCTCCGGTTGGGAAGCTTTACCATGACCACCCGTTCGGTCATTAAGCCGACGATGACCTCTCGGGCCATCAAAAATCCTCTTCGTATCGACCCCAAACACTCCAAGCAGATGGATCCGGTGGAGTTTTCATCTTTAAACGAGTTCCTTGATCGTATTGCCACCCTAGGAATCGCCACAGATTAGGATCAGATCGGGCTCAAACCCGACCAAAGAGAAATCAAATCTCCACCGATCATCCACCAGATAGCGGTAGTCGAGGAGCAAGACGGAGAACTTCCCCAATCGGACTACGTCTGTATCGCCGACCCTACAGAGCCGGATACCCAACCGCAAAAGGAGGTGACCGGCCTTCCGAACATCGAATCGGATGGCGGGCAAAGGCAACCAGAAGATACTCCGGAGCCTGGACTGTGAAGTCTGGAAAAACTTCAGACTCCGAATCATCGATCGGGTCAGGGTCCAGATCCAATTCCACCCACCCAGCCAGACATAAGCGCTCTCACGAGCATACAGCAACAGTCTTAGGAAACAGTCCACCACTTCTGGGCCAGATTCCTACTTGTCAAGGACAAGGTTAAAGATTGCCGCGACGAGGATGTGATATCATGGTTCCACAACAATTGCACGAACAAAGGAATCCTCAACGCCATTAATCGCCGCCGCATACTACACTTTGCTGACTTGGCAACTATCGTACAAAAGTACAACGCAATGGAAAGCGCCTGGAGGGATCAGGCAGCTTGTTGGGAGCCATCGGTCCCAACTCAACCACTGGTCTAGGCGAAAAGGGCACATCCCCGTGACGCGCCCAATCCAATAGCCAAGAAATACAAACCCATCATGTGGCACGGAACCGTTCTGGAGGGATGGCTCGATGGCCCATGCAAAATACACACAACACCAGTTACCATACCAACCCACAGCCATAGAGCATGTTGGATACTCCGGCAGGTAGCCAAAAGCGGCGAGGACATCCTTACCAAAAAATACCCAAGAGCAACACCCTCCAGAAGACAATGACCCCAGAGTACTGACGGTCTTTGAGACATTTGCTTGAAACAAAAAGCACAAAAGGGCACTTCGCGGCCTCGACAAAGTCTGTCAAATCGCCATAGTAAACCCTTGGAACGACACGGCTATAACCTTTAATGCCGGCGACGAACCAAAATACAGGACAATCCGAGCACCAGCCGCTTTAGTCCTCAGTCCTATCGTGGACGGCTTTCGACTTACTAAGGTCCTCATGAACGGTGGCAACGGACTAAACCTCATCTATGAGGATACACTCCACAAAGTGGAATTAGACAGGAGCCGCATCAAGCAAAGTAGCACGACCTTCCAAGGAATCATTCCCAGTCGGGAGGCACGGTGTGCGGGAAAAATCACACTTGACGTGGTATTTGGCACGCCGGAGAATTACCGGTCTAAAGAAATCACCTTCCAAGTGGCTCCTTTCAGCAGCGGATACCATGCCCTGTTGGGGCGGGACGCTTTTACACGCTTCCAAGCTATACCTCATTACAGGTATATGAAGCTCAAAGTGCCCGAACCAAACGTCATAATCACTCTTGTCAGTGATCCGGACAAATCACTCCGCGCCGAAAACAAAACTGCATCCCTGGCCCTTGAGGCATTATCTAAAGCCCTTGCGTCCGAAGAATTAACCGCACTGCGCTCCATGGTGGATAGGGACGATGTGATCTTAGACAAACGACCCAAATCCACCTCCTTCAAACCGGCAGAAGAAATAGTCAAATTCCAGGTCCACCCAACAGACCCCAAGAAGATAGCATCTATCGGAGCACAACTAGACCCAACGGTCGACGCCGCACTAAGGGATTTCCTTCGCGAAAACTGGGATATATTCTCCTGGCACCCTTCCGACATGCCTGGAATCCCACGTGAGCTGGCCGAACACAACCTTAATATCTTAACGGGATACAAACCAATCAAACAAGCACTGCGGCGGTTTTTCGAGCCCAAATGCCAAGCTATGGGGGAGGAGCTTGCCAAGCTAATTGAGGCCAGATTCATCGAAGAAATAAAACATTCGGACTGGCTGGCAAACCTGGTGATGGTACCAAAGAAGGACAAATCCTGGTGGTTGTGCGTCGATTTTAAAGACCTCAATAAGGCTTGCCCTAAGGATCCCTTCCCCCTCCCCTGCATCGATCAAATCATTGATGCTACCGCAGGACACAACTCACTGTGTTTCCTTGATGCATATTCTGGATACCATCAAATCAAAATGAAGGTGTCCGATCAAGCTGCAAAAACATTCATTACCCCATATGGGCCATTCTGCTTCAACACCATGCCCTTTGGGCTCAAGAACGCTGGTGCCACATACCAACGCATGATTCAAACATGCCTGGAGAAACAGATCAGCAAGACAGTTGAAGCTTATGTGGACGATGTCGTCATCAAAACTAGGCACGTCGAAACACTAATAGACGATTTACGTCTCAGATTTGATAACCTCCGCGCGTATGACATTAAGCTAAATCCAGAAAAGTGCGTTTTCGGCGTCCCCGCTGGAAAACTGCTGGGCTTCATCGTTTCCAACAGAGGAATTGAAGCAAATCCAGCCAAAATCCGAGCTCTGTCACAATTGGCTATGCCAACAGACCTTAAACAAGTCCAAAAGCTCACGGGTTGCGTGGCAACTCTAAGCCGCTTTCTCTCCAGGTTGGGAGAAAAGGCACTGCCACTCTATCGCCTTCTATGGCGAACCGATCACTTCGAGTGGACGGACGCGACAACAGCCAGACTAGAAGAAATAAAAACCCTTCTTGCGAGCAACCCAATCCTGGCCGCGCCAAACGTCAGTGAACCGATGTTATTATACATATCAGCAACACATCAGGTGGTGAGCGTCGTGCTCGTCGTTGAACGAGAACAGGACGGACACAAAGTCCCGCTTCAGAAGCTAGTATACTACGTATCCACTGTCCTTACACCATGCAAATCCCGGTATCCCCATTATCAAAAGATAGTATTCGCGGTCTTCATGGCATCCCGAAAGCTCCATCACTACTTCCAGGAGTGTTTGATCACGGTGGCTTCCGAAGTACCACTCAATGACATTATAAACAACTGCGATGCCATGGGCCGGATTGCCAAATGGTCCATTGAGCTCCTTCCATTTGATATTACATACAAACCATGTCGAGCTATTAAATCCCAAGTACTGGCTGACTTCGTCACCGAGTGGACAGAGGCCGAACTCCCTAAAGAGTATGATGCATATTCCAATTGGGTTATGTATTTCGATGGATCCAAAATGCTGGCAGGGCTAGGGCGGGCGTAGTTTTAACATCACCAACTGAAGACGTTGTTCAGTACGTACTCCAAATACTATACACATACTCCAACAATGTAGCCGAATACGAGGCCTTATTGCATGGTCTATGGATGGCTGTCTCCATGGGCATACAACGCCTAGAAGTGCGCAGGGACTCAAACCTTGCAATATCTCAAGTAAATGGAGACTTCGACGCCAAAGCTCCAAAGATGGCATCTTATCATAATGCCGTCATAAAAATGTCGGTTCGGTTCGAGGGGCTCGAGTTCCATCATATGGCTCGAGAAAGTAATCAAGCGGCGGACGTTCTTGCTCGTATCAGCACTAAGCGCGACCCCGTCCCATCTAATATCTTTCTGGAAAGGCTTTTTAAGCCATCCATGGTGTGGCAGGGGAAAACGGCAACACTAGTCCGGATCCGAACATAACCCCTGATTCCGAAAACACTGACATCATCGGAGGTTCAGCCACCGAAATAACACCATCGGCGCATGTCATCATGGCAGTCATTGCCCCATGGACCGAACCCTTCCTGGCCTACCTTAACAGGAAGGAGCTTCCTGAGGACCAGAATGAGGCCCGCCGCATTGTACGACATTCGAAGGCCTACAGGGTTCATGACGGAGAGCTCTATAAGTAAAGCGCTACCGGAGTCCTTCAAAGATGTATCTTCGAGGAGGAGGGCTGGCAGCTCCTGGCTGAGATTCATGCCGGTCTCGGCGGGCACCATGCCGCAGCTCAGGCCCTTGTTAGCAAGGCCTTCCATACATGGTTCTATTGGCTGACGGCCCGAGCGGATGCACAGGACTTTGTCCTACGTTGCGTTGGATGCCAACTCTTCGCCAACCAAAGCCACATGCCCCCCACTGTCTTACAAACAATCCCCATCACTTGGCCTTTTGCGGTCAGGGGACTCGATATGGTCGGACCCCTTAAAGGAGGAAGCCATAAGAGAAATTATCTGCTGGTCATGGTGGATAAATTCACTAAGTGGATAGAGGCCAAACCAGTCAAAACGGCTGAAGCGGGGCCGGTAATAGATTTCATATCCGGCGTGGTACACCATTATGGTGTCCCACAAAGCATAATCACCGATAATGGCTCTATTTTCACAGCCGATGAAGTGAAAACCTGGTGTGCTAATCTAGGCATTAAGCTCGATTACGCCTCTGTCTATCACCCACAGACAAACGGCCAAGTCGAACGGGCTAATGGTCTTATTATGAGCGGCATCAAACCTAGACTAGTGCGGTCTTTGAAAGAATCAGACAAGCACTGGGTGGAGGAACTTGACTCCATACTCTGGGGGCTGCAGACCACGCCTAGCCGCACTACTGGATATACACCTTCCTTCATGGTGTACGGTGCAGAAGCAGTGTCACCTTGCGATATTATTCATGACTCACCTCGAGTGTGCATGTACGAAGAGAGAGAAGCTGAGCTTGATCGACAGGACATCTTAGATGCCCTGGAGGAGGAGCACGATGTCGCAAAAGCCCGTTCCGCATTTTATCAACAGCAGGCTCGCATGTATCAAAGCAGAGAAGTGCGGGCCAAGACTTATAACATTGGTGAACTCGTTCTACGCCTGCCGGAGAAGAAAAAGGACAAACTCAAGCCCAAGTGGGAGGGTCCCTTCATCATTGACGAAGTTCTCACCGAAGGAGCGTACCGCCTGCGTGATGCGTCAGACAATCAATTGGAGCCGAACCCCTGGAACGCGGCCAGACTCCGACGATTTTATGCCTAGCGCCAAACTCTGTGTTCGTCTCCTTCCTCCTGTTATTAACGTTATTTTTTTCTCTCTTTTCGTTTTTCATCTTTTTTCATTTTGCTCTTTAGCCCTACGACTTTAGTACAGCTAGACCGTCCTCCCTTGATGCATACATCTCCACATAAGTATGTTCATTATACCTGGGGGCTTCTCGTACAGAAGCTTGCTATTATTCTTCGAGCATCAAGCTCACCACATATGTGTTTTTCCATATGTACCTTTTCTTCGCCATTATATGCATCGATATGACTTAAGTTTTGGCCAAGCTGGGTTGCCTGGCTCCTGTGCTTATGCCGTACGTTCCCATTAGTTCGGCTAGGGCATAAAGGGAGCACCTCTGCGATTGTTACTGCTGGGTCATCCGGAATATTCGGTCGGCGAATTAAAGACGTTTCCGCATTCACTCCATTGTGAAACCCCAGAAGTTACTTACTCTATGATTTTTTCAATCATAGTTCGGACATGCACATTAAACGCATGCACACCACGGGAAAGGATCCCTTAACGGAACTATTCTCTCTAGAAGATGTTTCTTACATAATGTAATATAACATAACTAGCCGGATAAACGTTGTCTATTCAAGCAACTATGACCCCTACGCCTGGTTCCCATGCATACCCCGGTATATTCTACCGTTAGGGTATTCGGAAACACTCCGCACCTTTGGGTCCAGAGGTCGAAGCAAAAAGGTCGGCCATGACATTTTTTTTATTATCCAGCTAGAAGGAAAGTACATAGTCACTTAGGACTCAAAAACTTCCTCCTCTATACCATCCAACAGGCGGTCTAATTTACAATCCTATTGGGAGTATCTAGAAGCCACCTCTACTTGGCCATATACTAAACTAACGGGAATTTCTTCCCCATTTGACCCTAACAGCCCGACCCGGGCCATGTGATTCGGATATAGCTTGGTATATCGTGTTTTTACCATGGCCTAGGCCTCTCGCGCACACTCTCGGCAGGCCGATATCTTCCATAGTCGGATACACCGCCGCGCTCACTTGAACAACTCTACAAGCTTCCCCATACTCCCTGGTGGGGAGTCGGATGGCCATAAGGCCTTGGCTACACTCTGCATTGCATGCCGAGCTTGCTCCTGCAACTGCGACAGCCCTTGCAGAAGATCACTTGATGGTCCGGACACCTCCTCTTCGGGACGGCCCATCAATATACCTGCAATCATAGCTATATCAGCTACTTTTACTTCCAAACTGTTATAAGGTAAATACGGCCACATACTGAATATGCCGCCTCGCAGTTTTTTTCTCCTTCATGGAGTCGACTAGCTGGGCCCGCACATCCGTCAGCTCTTCGCCCAGCTGGATGTTTGCATCTTGGAGTTTGTTTTTCTCCTGTCAGACACGTGTCAAAACCCACTCGCCTGCGGCATGTAGTCTTTTCGACTCTTTTTCCTCCAATTGATCTGATGATCCTATTATGAGATAAAGCCGCAGTGTTAACACGGTCGCTATGCAATAACTGTTTCTCGATGGAGGGAAATATCGCCGGAAGACGCCGCTTTGGATTTTTCCAGTTCGGCGGTCACTGCATTCAACTGCGTCCGACACTTTTCTAGCTCTTGGGCTAGCACGTCGTTCTTCTCCGATAGAACCTGGTCATGCAGCGATCCTCAAATCAGTTGTCCCAACTACTTTAAGTCTCGGGGGCTACTGGCATATGGTTATCATAGTCAGACAAAGTAAACTTACTTGCACATCTTTTAAATGCTACTTTGTGGCTCTATTAAGGCCATCTCGAGCAGCTCGGATATATGCATTAGCCGAGCTGTAGGCGTTAAATGCCTCTTTTGAAAATCAAGGGTCTTGTAAAACGGCCCTACGACGCCGATATTCATGGCACTCTCCACATCCGAGTTGGTGACGGATACATCATCTGAATCCTCGGTTGGAGGACTATCCAGCGTCACCCCCGCATCAGCCCATGTCTTCACGGCAGGATCTGGATCCTGGCTGCGGGAAGTATGACCGACCAGACCCTCGGATATAGTCTGGCACACCTTTTTCCTGATACAGGGCAAACAGAAAGGTCACAGTTGGATGTGATCGCCAAGGTGCATATTTGCAAATTCATACCTCTTTGATGAAGGCTCGACCGTATGTTCGTTTGCCTTCTTCTTCGAAGGCTTGCCTGGTGTGGGGGACGCTCTCTTCGAAGATTCCCCCAGGGCAGCATGGCACGCCGAACGCCTCCCCTTTTGAGCACAGGATAGTGCGGTGGGTAATGAGGAATGAGAAGACTCTCTTGGATAAGGTATCTCCGGATTACTTACATGTGAAGCAGGAAGGAGGCCGCGGCAACCGGTGATGATGGGTACATCTGTACCGTCATAGCTCATCTGATAGAATATTCCATCCTCGAGCTCCACAAATATGTCCGGATCTTCCTCATATCCGGGGTCAAGATCCCGGTTGCGATTCTCCGGCTGAGGGGCTGGGTCATGGATCCCCTCGACAGCCTTTCGCCATTCCTGTTATAAGCGGATAAGATACTGCCTCTCAAGAATGATTCAGGGACAGGAGTAAAATAGTGGAGCTGAAGCTTACCCAGCTGGGAGGATTATACATGGAAAATCCGTCTCGATATTGGAGACGGGTGAACTCCTCCCTCCCCCCTTTATACAGCTTGGCCAGTATTTTGGCCAGGGCGCCGGGGGTCTTCGGGCCCTTCTGCCCATAGTGTGAGGCGTCGTCCTTCCCGTTATAATGCCACATGAGTAGCCATCTGTACTGGAGTGGTTGGACCTCCCGCATTATAGAGATCGCCATTAGATCGACTATTGACAATCCGTACTAGGCAAGCGTCTTAATCTTGCCCAGCAGCAGGCTGATCTCTGCACTATCCTCTTCCTCGAGGTTCTGAGGACGCCAGCTATGGCGTTTCTTCAGCGGAGCATTTGAAAACTCGGGGAGGCCCATGCGGACGGGGTCGGGTAGAGCGACGTCATTGATGTAGAACCATTCAGAAGGCCACTCATCGAGAGCTTTCTTCAGCGTGCCGGACAGGTATCCAGTCCCGGCAATGTGCCACACTTCGGCTCCTCCCACTTCAAAAATTGACCCGCCTTAATTGCGAGGGATGAGGCAGAACAGTCTTCTCCATAAATCGAAATGGGCCTCGCAGCCCAGGAATAGCTCGCATAGAGCGACATAACCCGCAATATGAAGGATAGAGGCGGAGTGAGGCTGTGTAGTTGGAGGCCATAATACTCCAGCAGACCTTGGAGGAAGGGATGGATTGGGAATCCGACACCTCTTAACAAGAAGGGGACGAAGCATACTCGTTCTCCCCTGGACGGATTGGGGAAGTTCTTCATTTGGGCCCCGCCCTTGAAGGACGTCATCCCTGCTCGTACGGGGACCAAGTCCGCGGGAGGAAGAAAGCCCTGTGTTTGCAGCTTCACCAGCTGACTGTGGGATACGAAACATCTCCCCCAATAACCCTCTTTGGAGTCGTGGGGACGAGAGGAAGAGCCGGGAGCGCTAGCCATGTTGGAGTGGTTTTTCCTTAGAAAGCTCTGAGGATTTTTCGCGGGGTGTGGAAAGGATTTGAGATCTATTCTCTTTAAATAAGCACCTTTGTGGTACGGTTGGGGTGGTATATGCAAAAAATACCCCGACCTCTCACATTTGCTCGACACATGGAAACTGAAGTTGTTGATACACAGAAGCCGAGGGGTACAACATTAAATGGAAGGCCGAGCACACTACTCGGAAGTCAATGGTGGAGGAACCCGCCTTGCAATGTTGAAGATAATCTATGTGTCGAACACATCGTCATTGAAGACTGGTTCGGGGGCTACTGAGGGAGTCCTGGACTAAGGGGTCCTCGGGCGTCCGACCTGTTAGCCATGGGCCGGACTGATGGGCTGTGAAGATGCGAAGACCGAAGACTGCACCTGTGTCTGGATGGGACTCTCCTTGGCATGGAAGGCAAGCTTGGTGACCGGATATGTAGATTCCTTTCTTTGTAATCGACCTTGTGTAACCCTAGATCCTCCCGGTGTCTATATAAACCGGAGGACTTAGTCCGAAAATGGAGATACTCATTATCATAGTCATACAAGCTAGACTTCTAGGGTTTAGCTATTACGATCTCATGGTAGATCAACTCTTGTAATACTCATATTGATCAATATCAATGAAGCAGGACGTAGGGTATTACCTCCATAGAGAGGGCCTGAACCTGGGTAAACATCGTGTCCCCTGTCTCCTGTTGCCATCGACCTTAGACGCACATTTCGGGACCCCCTACCTGAGATCCGCCGGTTTTGACACCGACAAGCCCAAGCAGCTAGTTGGGGTCCCAAGAAGAGTGATCGAGCATCATCTGAGGGTGTGTCCCATTGTGCGCCCCATGAAGCAAAAGGCGATGCGACAATCCACAGAGAAGCAGTCTTTCATCATTCAGGAAACCTGCAAGCTGGAAGCGGTAGGTGTCATTCGCGAGGTCCGGTACCCAGAGCTGCTGGCGAACCCGGTAATCGTGCGAAAGAAAGGAGGGAAGGAACACATGTGTGTCGACTTCACCAATCTCAACAAGGCTTGCCCTCAAGGCCAGCTGCCGCGCATCGACCAGATCATCGACTCCACCGCGGAGTGTGATCTGCTATGTTTCCTAGAAGCATTCTCAGGCTACCACCAGATCAAGATGGCGGTGGAAGATGTGGAGAAAACAGCTTTCTTGACCCCATGCGGGGTATACTGCTACACTTGCATGCCATTCTGACTACGCAACGCAGGAGCAGCCTTCCAGCGACTGATGCACATCGCCTTGGGGCGGCAGCTCGGGAGAAATGTCACCGTCCTACGTCGATGACATTGTGGTGAAGTCTCGAGAGGCGAGAACTTTGATTCAGGACCTGGAGGAGACCTTCGCGAGCCTGCGCCAGGTGGACTTGCGGCTCAACCCAGAGAAGTGCGTGTTTGGTGTCCCTTCCGGCAAGTTGCTGGGCTTCCTCGTGTCCCACAGAGGGATCGAAGCCAACCCGGAGAAGGTCAAGGCAATTGAAGACATGAACCCACCACAAAACCTCAAGGAGATTTAGAAGCTTGCAGGCTGCGTGACTTCGCTGGGGCGCTTCATCTTCAAGTTGGGGGAGCGCGCCTTGCCGTTCTTTAAGCTGATGAAGAAGAAGGGTCCATTCGAGTGGACCCCCGAGGCCAACCTGGCATTTCAAGACCTCAAGAGATACTTGACCAGCCTACCGGTGATGGTGGTGCCTCGCCTTCGCGAGCCCTTGGTACTCTAGATGTCTGCCACACCCCACTCCGCCAGCGCGGCGCTGGTGGCCCTCAGAGAGGAGCCCCATGTCAAGGGCCCTCCAAGTGAAGCCGCCAAGCCAGATGAGGCAGTGCAACATCCAGGCGGTGCTCCAGAGACAGCGGCTGCCCTGACCAGTCATCAAGCCCTAGGAGTTGGAGACCCCCAGGAAGCACCTTAGTCCCCGGGAGACAGAAACTCCGTCAGCTCTCCCACCCTTGTTGAGCACCCAGTGTACTTCATCAGCATAGTGCTGCGAGATGCGAGGGCACGATACCCCATGCCTCAGAAGCTCTTGCTCACGCTCTTGGCGGCCTCGTGCAAGCTGCGCCACTACTTCCAAGGTCACCCCATCAAGGTCGTTTTGGCTTACCCATTGGAGAGAGTGCTTAGAAGCCCCAATGCTGTGGGAAGGGTCGCCGAATGGAATATCGAGCTGCAAGCATTTGACTTGGAGTTCAGCACAACCAGGGTCATCAAGGGGGCTGCACTTGCCGACTTTCTGTCAGAATGGACCAACACCCCGGTGCTCGAAGTAGGCGAGAACCGATCCCTCTTACCAGGGAGTGAAGCGCCAGATGGTTAGGTCGTGTACTTCGATGGCGCGTTTGCACATCAGGGCGCGGGGGCTGGAGCCATGCTCATCTCGCCCACTCAGGACAAGCTTTACTACGCCGTGCAACTCTGCTTCTAGCGGGGCGAGAAGGTCTCCAACAACATCGTAGAGTACGAGGGTCTCATCACCGGCCTCAAAGTTGTAGTGGCCCTGGGGGTGAAACGCCTCACCATCAAGGGAGACTCGCAGCTCGTCGTTAACTTCTCCAACAAGGTGTACGAGCCAAAGGATGAGCACATGGAGGCATACCTCGTGGAGGTGCGCAAAATGGAGAAGCAGTTCCTGGGCCTGGAGCTACAACATGTGCCTCGTGCCACCAACAAATAGGCTGACGACATCGCCAAAAGAGCATTCAAGTGGCTGCCCCAAGAGCCAGGCATCTTCGAGGAGTGGCTCCTCAAGCCTTTGGCAGCACCTCCGCCTGCGGAGCCGATGCCATCTTAGGAGGAACTCCCCCGGCCACCAGCCTCAGGAGCCCTCGCCTGCGGCCCAACCTCAGGTGCACACCTCCTCCTAGCGCTCGAGCCTCGGGAGTGGTGCTGGATCGAGGAGTTCAAGGCATACCTGACGCAAGGCACGTTGCCGGAGAAGGAGGAAGACGTAGAGCGTGTGGCCCGGCAGGCTACGGCGTACTGCATTCAGGACGGTGAGCTGTACAGGAAAAAATCAAATGATGTTTCTCTATGATGCATTTCCAGGGAACAGGGGAATGAGCTGCTGGCCGACAAACATGGCAGAGACTGCGGGCACCACTCGTCGTTGCGCACCCTAGTCGGCAAGGCTGTCATGACCCCAATTCTAAGTCACACCGATCTAGCCTGTAACACATCATATCACTCTGCAGCCTCACGCATGGTATTCCCACGGGTGTCGCCTTACCATGGCCCGGGACCGTTTGCGCCTTTTGGCTCACGTATATGATAGTGTCGCTAGCATCCATATGACAGAGAACCCGGGACGACATGACTAGTCGTGAACCCAAAGTGGCACTAACTTACGGGGACTGGCATACATGAATCAACATCGAGCATGTCAGTCGACAGTGTGTGAATCCGGGCTGTAGCACTGGGTTAACACGACTCCGGGAACCGGGCTGTAGCGGGCTAGGCAGGACTCCGGGAACCCACGCTGTAGCAGGCTAGGCAGGACTCCGGATGTCTCCGCGTGACATTTCCCCGAAGGGACAGACACAGGAACGAAGTGAATCACACGCCGGCCAGTCAAGTGCTCCGGAGCAGTAGTGCTGGGCTAGCAGGACTCCGGTGAGCCGGGCTGTAGCGGACAACTATGGCTCATGGAAGCACAAGACTACATTTCCCCATAAGAGAGGCTACCAAGGATAAACAACTAGGTTCTCGGATCCCACACATACCAAGCATTTCAATCATACACACAATATGCTCGATATGTGTAAATACAACATGGCATCACAACATAACTCTACGACTCAAGTATTTATTCATTAGGCTCCGAGGAGCGAGATATTACAAACATGGGTCTCATGACCCAACATACAGAGCATGGAAGCTTAACTTGTCTGAGTACAGACAACTACAAATGAAGAAGGCTGAGAAGCCTGACTATCTACCAGATCCTGCCGAGGGCACAAGATCGTAGCTGAGGTATCAAGCTAAACGTCGAAGTCCACACGTAACTACTAGCGAGACTGAAATCTCTCTACAAAACATAAAATAAGCAAACGTGAGTACAAATTTACCCAGCAAGACTTACATCAGAACTAACTACATATGCATTGATATCAATAAAGGGGGTGGTGGAGTTTGACTGCAGAAAGCCAGCTTTGACTCAACGGCTATCCTATACTACGACTGCGAGTAACTCTTTTGGGGTGGCGCACACGAGTCCACATATTCACCATACCAATACAACTCTGGATCCGCTCCTGTCTTCCTACGAGAACGCCATCCATAGCACTCACGCTTATCTTGTGCATTTTAAAGTATCCACTTTCACTTGTCTATGAACTATGCAAGGGGTCCAAATTTCTATATCCGAGGAATCCGGCTATTCGAATAGATAATGATAACCCTGCAGGAGTGTACTTCTTCACACACGCTCTCGCCACTTATCGCCTTGTGCACATCATGTACCTCGGCAACCTTCAAGTGGAAGCCGGGCAAGGGAGTCGGCCACGACCTGACTAACCAACAAGTCTCTAGTCCAGGTTTATCGCCTATTCGGGTTCCATCCGCAAGGAGATCCGGCCGGGGTGTCTCTCACGGCCCCAAATGATGTGAGCAGGGTTCCCAAGACCACCACCCGGTGCCACTTGGTACACCGTGCCACTGTTCCTAGTCTGTCCCAAGCCCACCTGTACCGGGTGCCACTTGGTAGACTACTAACACTACCTACAAACACCAGAAACTAGTTGCAACTCCTGGACAGAGATCAGGGTGATTAATAAGTCGAGAGGGGCACTTAAGCATTCCAATGCATGGTAGTAGCTGTTCATGGATCACAAACACAGAACTTAGTTCCTAAGGACGGCTGCAATGAGACAACCCACCATGTACTCCTACATGGCCTCTCACCGCTACCTTTACCAAATCATGTTTACACACTTAGCTCTCAACAGTAGGACATGTTCACAACTTCCCAATTCATCCCCGATGAATCAGACCTGACACAACTCTAAGAAATAGCAGACATGACAAACAAGCATGAATTAGTAGGCACATCAGGGCTCAAACAACTCCAACTCATGCTAGTGGGTTTCATCTATTTACTATGGCAATGACAGGTCATGTAGAGGAAAGGGGTTCAACTACCGCAGCATGTAACAGTTGAAACGGTGTTGTCCTAATGCAGTAAAAGAGAGCAGGAGCGAGAGAGTGGGATTGTATCGGAATGAACAAGGGGGTTTTGCTTGCTTGGCACTTCTGAATATATTATAGCTCTTCATCGGTGTCATCGAACTCATCATCGGAAGCACGTCTATCGAGAGGGGACAATCACCGGCAATAGAGAAGAACACAATCAATGCAAATGCGACAATATGATGCATGATCATGACATGGCAATATGCTATGATTTGTGCTAATGCATCTAGCAACAATTTAAATGAAGTCCATATGAACCAAGGGTTCATATGCAAACTCCATAAGGGGTATTTAAAATGCCATTATCATGTTTTCACTTATACAGGGGGTATAAGTTGGTTGAACATGCATGAGAGTAGCATAAATGGATAGATTGGATTTTTCCGATAATTTTTCATATATAATTTATTTCATTTGGAGTTACGGTTGATTTTCTATGATTTTTAGAAGTTTAGGCAATTTTATGGAATTTCCTGTAAAAGAATAAATCCAAAAAATGTTTTATTGCATCAGCATTATGTCATAGTGACGTCAGCGGGTCAACAGGGCGGCCAAGATCAAACTAACCAGTGGGTCCCGCGCTTCAGTGACTAAACTAACTTGGTTAATTAGTATTTAACCTAAGCTAACCTAGGTTAATTAGGCGGGCTGGTCCCGCATGTCAGTGGCACGGGTGGGCCGTTAGCACTAACCTAATCGGGGTTAGGCCAGCGTTTAGTCGCTGGCAAGGTGCCGAGACGGCGGCGATGCGCGGAATCGCACCACAAGCCATGGTTCATTTCTCCGGTGGCACCGTTGGAGCTCTGGACCTTGTTCGCGTCGATTGGCGGCAGACCGGGACCAAATGGTCGCCGGAGACGACGATGGCGACCAAATCAGCGGCGGCCGGAGCTCGGGCGGGATCGGCTACTCGCTACGACGCACGGGAAGGCGAGCTAGCAGGTGTGTTCGTCTCCTGGGAGCAGCCCGAGCACGATGACGTGAGCAGCCCGAGCACGATGACGTGCTCAGGGGCGAGCTGAGCTTGCACTAGCCACGACCGCTTCATGAACGGCGGCGAGGAGCTCTCGGCTCTGGTGGCTCGGGGAGTTAGAGGATGCAGACGAGCACGAGGAGCAGGGGAGAAGATGGCGGAGCTCACATCGGTTCTATTGGTGCCTCTGGCGAGCTCGGGGGCGTGCTGTGGACGACGAATCGGCGAGGGCAATCGGCGGCGCCCGAGGTTGAAGATGAGGTCGGGGACAGCACGGCAGGGCGTCCTGGCTTGCGCTTGTTGAGGGGGCAGCTTCACGGCATCGAGGCGGACAGTGGGGATAGCACGGGGAGGCGCGGGGATGGGTGTGGCTGCGAGAACTACGGCGGCGCGTCCATGGCGGCTTCGGCCATGGGTGGAGGGGAGTGAGGAGGAGGCGAGGGGGAGGACTGGAGAGGCTGGCTCGATCAATACGGCGGTGGCGGGATCGTTCGAGGTGTCGTGCTAGCAGGGGAGGGCAGGCAGCTCGCGTGGCACGCGGAGCAAGCGTGCGCATCGGGCACGCGCCCTGTCCGACTGGCGGGAGGACAACGACGACTGGCACAGGCCAGTGGGCTGGGCCGCACAGTGCTGGGCCAAGTGGGCGCCAGGTAAGCCACAGGTAACCTCTTCCTTTTCCT
Organism: Triticum aestivum; assembly: GCF_018294505.1. Classification (NCBI taxonomy): domain Eukaryota; kingdom Viridiplantae; phylum Streptophyta; class Magnoliopsida; order Poales; family Poaceae; genus Triticum; species Triticum aestivum. The sequence goes on from NC_057794.1 coordinate 167,418,752, forward strand.
GTTTTTCTTTTTCTGTTTTGTTTTCTTTGTTCTGATTTAGTTTAGGAACTAAATCATTTAGATAATTCTAAAAATTATTTTGGAGGTTAACTGAATTATTTCAGGGCTCCACAAATAACTTCAGAATATTAGGACCATTTAAAAAATATATATAGCATTTAAACGGCTCCAATTCAAATACTTTTGTGTTAATTCAAAAATCCAAAGATGACCTGAAAATATATTCATCATTTTTGGAAGAGGTTTTCACCTTAACCAGAAATCATGAACTTTTCTTAGGGACATTTTGGGTTTATCGAAAAAGATTTTAATCAAGCCTAGATGGATTGATTTAGTGCTAGGGTTTGAACAATCCCCATTTCAAGTTTAAAAGAAATTTAGACATGATGTAACAAGTGACTAGCTAGCTCAGAGCATACCAGAACTAGGGATGTGACAAAGGCTCTCCGCAGCGGGTTCTACTGGCCCACTGCAGTCAACGACGCGGCCGAGTTTGTGAAATCCTGCGGGGCGTGCCAGTTCCACGCCGAGCAGATCCACCAGCCAGCTCAGGGCCCCCAAACTATCCCGCTCTCATGGCTGTTCGTGGTCTGGGGGCTGGATATCCTGGGCCCGTTCCCTCAAGCGCCTAGAGGTTACCACTACCTGTACGTCGCCATCGATAAATTCACGAAGTGGGTGGAGGTGGAAACCGTCCGCACCATCCCAGCTGGGTCAGCAGTCAAGTTCATCAAGGGCCTCGTAAGCCGATTTGGGGTCCCTAACCGCATCATCACCGACAACGGCTCATAGTTCACTAGCAATCTCATCAAAACATATTCTGCTAACCTTGGAACGTAGATCTGTGCGCCTCTGTGGCGCACCCCAGGAGCAACGGCCAGGCCGAATACGCCAATGCGGAGGTCCTGAGGGGACCTTCAGGAAGAAGCTCGAGGCCTGCGGCTGGCATGACGAGCTCCACTCCGTGCTGTGGTCCATCCGCACCACCGCCACCAGGCCCACATGCGAGACTTCCTTCTTCCTTGTCTATGGAGCAGAAGCGATTCTCCCACATGAGGCAGGCATCACTCCGCGCGGGTCCTGGCATTTGATGAAACGCAGCAGGACGCCATGCGGAGGATGTATCTCATGCTGGGGGAGGAATGCCGTCGTGAAGCCTCGCTCCGAGCTGCAAGGTACCAGCAGGCGCTGCGGTGGTACCACTGCCGCAGTGTCTGCTCCAGGACGCTCGAGGTGGGTGATCTTGTCCTGAGGCGGGTGCTCTCCAAGGAAGGGCTGAACAAGCTCTCACCCATGTGGGAGGGCCCGTTTCGGGTCGCCAACGTCTCTAGGCCTGGCGCCGCGCGCCTGGAGACGCAGGACGGGATCCCCATCCAGAACGCCTGGAACATTCAACACCTCCGGAAGTTCTACCCATGAAGCAAGGCCCGGTGCCTGTGAAGCAAGGCCTAGTGCCTGTGAAGAATCTCCGCTCGTGACACACTCATGTAATAATGAGTGGGGCTGTACACGCCCCGGAGTCTCAGGAGTGCCGCCCTCGGGCCTCGGGGGCTCCCTCCCACGCCTAGTGGTAGCACTTAGGTCCACGCTGGTGAGAATACAAGAAGACTAGACTAGGTGCCGGACGTGGCTTTTCATTTGCTTTCCGTAGTTGGTTTGCCCCCTCTTTTAGTGAGAATTTTCTTTCTGGTGTTCCTTGCTGGCCTGGTTCCATTGTCCTCCTTTTCTCCTATCGGTTCCTCGTTTTTGACCCGTACTCTCCCTCGCATGCCTCGTGAGGGGGCTGGACAGGCGCCCTTGTGAGCGTTTTTGTTTTCCTGTCTTTTGCAAGGCACCCTCGCTCGAGCTCGCAAGCTAGCACACCCCTCTCAATTCGTGCCCCCGGGTACCACGATGCGAAGCACTAGGTCATGGCTGATAGTGCCTACGACCAGGATTCGGAAGAATAAGGATTCCGTAACGAATTTGCAGTTCTCAAGCGCTTTCCGAGCACAGGAGGCCTCATTAGGCATTGGGGAACGCGTGTCTCGCGAGGCGGAACCTACTTCAGGAGCATCAAGCAAAGTTATTCCTACACGCATACATAAAACATGGCGCTGCAACACAACATAGGAATGATAAACATAGTACATCCACTTAGAAATCATAATTGTTGCACGCCCCAGTGGGGGCCCATACTTGTCTCTCTCTTGATGCAGGAAGGAAAGGAAGAACGAAACAAAAGCGGAACATGCTCCCACGACAGGTCGCCAGGACGGGCCCGTGGCGCTCTCTTGAGCTCAGCCAGACCCTTCCTCACGCTTCACCGGAGCGCGGTGACGAGACGACCCGCTGCCGCCTTCGAAGTGGGCACGGCGGCGTGGCAGCTGGTCGTAGCCGCCGCTGCTGGAGCTGTCAACGGAAAAAAGTCGCCGTAGCTCGACGAGACATGGCCGACGCCGAAGGCGGGCCCACCATCACTCTTGTCGCGGCCATCGCCAAGGCCGACCACCTCGTCGCCGTCGTTGTCCTCGGGGCAGCACCGACGCGGCGACCAGATTCCCCAAATACCCTCACGAAGAGGGTCGGGTCGCCGTCGTACCTGAAATGGAGGGCACACCGCCTGCCCAGTCCGTGCGCGCGGGCGAATGTCTGCCAACCGTGGGCCAGGACTGTGTTGCTTGCGGTGGAGACCTCGACCGCGACTCAAGAAGCCTTTCCGCAGCAGCCGTCCGCTTGCAGCCAAAGACCACCTGGACCAGTGGCTGGCCGCTCGCCGGTGAAGAAGCGCGGGAGCTGAAGCCAAGTGCCGGCCGGGTTCTCCGACCACACAACGAACTTCGGCAGCACTTCCACCGAGTGGAAGTGCAGCCTAGGCGGCCGCGTGACCACGGCGCGCCTCCCTCCATCGACGGGGCTACCACACCTCGGACGACCACCACCATGTGAAGAGGCACCACCGCGGCCACGAGGGGCCACGACGAGGATCACAGTGTGCTTGCGGGGACGACCGCGCCCCCTCTTGGGCGGCGGTGAGCCGGGCCCCTCCTAGCGAGCCTTCCCTTTCTCCGTAGCGAGAGCCTATTCGCAGGCGCCATGGGGGTCGCTGCCAGTAGTGAAGCAAGGAAGAAGAAGAAGCGGGAGAAGCAAAGGAAGAGATGGGTGACGGGGGCTCCGCCCCCTTTCCCATTTATAGCCAAGGGGAGGCCAACCGCTGGCCTCCATGATCTAAGGTAATAATGATCTTTTTTGCATGCAGCAAGGACTCGTCAAGTCGGGCAGTTGCCGAGGCGGCGTGGGAAAGCGGAGACGCCCACGTCCAATCAATCGCCACGCATCAACCATGGCCACAGGCTGTTGGGGCCCGCGGCGCTCCGCACTTGCCCCTTTGGCTTCGCCTCGAAGCCAAGCCCGAGCGCGCCTTGGGCCAGGGGGCTACGGTCGGCGTTCTGGGAACGGGGGTCCCCAGACTTGCCTGCCTGCGGCCCACGGCATGGCTCCACCAGCGGCCCTGTATGGCCCATCTTCACCAGCAAACACTCAAGACCCTCGCGAGGGGCCAAGCCTCACGAGGCGGACGATGCAAGACCTCCTAACGGGTGGCCTTACCAGGCTGGCTCACGAGGGGCGGAGAGATCAAGGCAATGGACACCTCGCGAGATCCTGTGATGCAAGCCATGACGACAGGAGCCAGGCGGGCGCCAGCGCGCAGTGTCCTCATTTCCTCTTTGGTGCTAAAGAGGCAAGCGTAGGCGAGTTGTCTCGAGGCATCAGGCAAATGTTTCCATATTGGCGCAACAAGACCAAGACCAGCAAGACAACAAGACGGAGGTCACCGTGGAGCCCAAGACGGTGTCACCACCAGAGCCTTTGGCAGGCGAAGACTACTTTGTCAGGATAGCTTGTACTAGCTGTCCGCCTTCAAACTGGCCATTGTGGGATCCCTTCCTGCTCAATATTTGGGAAGAGGACCAGGGGCTCTATAAATAGGACTAGCCACCACCATAGCAGGGGGGTCGAATTCGGATCTGACCGGCTCATCTAGAGAGGGAGAATCCTCAACCACACAAGATCACCAAGCACAAGAACACCTCTCCTCAGGAGGATGTTCTTCCCTTGTAACTGTTCATCCTCAGCCCAAGAGGTAATCCACCACACCACACTGGAGTAGGGTATTACACCACAGCGGTGGCCCGAACCAGTATAAATCTTGTGTCTCTCGTTCTTTGGGTTCGTCGAGCTAAGCCATGCGATCATAGAGTGTGCGAGCTAGACAGGGGGAGAGATCTTTGTGCGCACCCCAGTGTTCGAACCTCAAGGGTTTTGATGGAACTTGAAATCCGACAAGATCGTTCATGGAACGACAGGAGGTAGTCGGTATCTTCCATGCTAAGCGAGTTATTCTCAGGTTGATTGTTTATTCACTCGCCATCGTACGAGAAAAGGGCGGCAATAGGGATGCCCAGTCCCAAACTGCAAACACAAAAAGAGTTAACCTCTCAAATAATCAAACAAAAACTCCCAATGGAGTCAAAACCTTTACTTTTTATCGCTTGGGAACCGCCACTAGCTTGTTTAGCATGGGATATATTGATATTTTTGACAATTCATGGGATATATTGATAACTGATAGTCATGAAGTAAATGAGAAGGGTGCATGTCTCAAAATATCATTTATCTCTATTTTAAAAACTTGAGCTCTGACACCTCTGCAGATCACTGCTTCCCTCTTTGAAGGGACTATCTATTTACTTTTATGTTGTGTCATCACCTTCTAAAACAAGCGCTAGAACCTGAGAGCACAGCTGTCATGACTTATGCATTGTGTGTAGCTAATGTTGGGTGCATCATGACTGGATCTTTTCTACCATGAAATACAATGTTTAGTCGCTTCTTGGACTTTGGAGGTGCTCTTCATTTATGTTTTGCGGTCTCAGAAAGGGCTAGCGAGATACCACTATTGTCATATTATATCATGGTTGTTTTGACAACATGTTGCCGTTTGAGATGTCTTATTATTGCTCGTTGCTGATTATGTCATTGACATGAGTTAATATAATCTTTAAGAGTTATTGTCGGCATGGTTATTTATAATGTCGGCTGAAAAACTGGGTGTTGTTTAAGCTTATTTATGCAAACAAGAGCAAAAGAGTTCGTAAAAGTTTTTATTTCTCACTTTCAGTTTATACTGCTATCATCACTGTTACACTTGCTACAAAAATACTAATATCACTGTTACCATTACCGTTACTGCTGCTACTATTATCAAAACTATCATATTACTTTGCTACTGATCACTTCGCTGCAGATAATTAATCTGCAGGTGTAGTTGAATTGACAACTCAGCTGCTAATACCTTCAAATATTCTTTGGCTCCCCTTGTGTCGAATCTATAAATTAGGGTTGAATACTCTACCCTCGAAAACTGTTGCGATCCCCTATACTTGTGGGTTATTAGGTCACGAAAACCTGAGAGTTGTGAAGAACAATAGATGTTTTGTTTAGCTTGTAGAATTAATGGATATATCCAAACTCGGTCATCGACAAGAGAAATTCTGCAATGCTTGTGAGAATGCCCGAGTGTTATAAATGCGAGATTCGTTAAACTTTATACATGGTAATGATCTGGGTGCGAAATGGATTGATCACCATACCGACTTACTCTTATCATTTGCTCTTGCTATTTGGAATGGTAAATCTAGAGTGACTTACCCATAGTAGAGAGACGATGTTTGTTGAAAACTTTGTTTAAGCCTTAAAATGGTATGCTAAGAAACCGTCGTACCAGGCCGTTGTTGCCAAACGCGGGTAATATGGTGAGATGCAACCTAAACCAATTTCCTGCAGAAAACCAGAAATTGTTGACCACCATGAGATTCTCGTTAGTTGTGTAGAATTGGCGACAAGACCTGTCAGCTAAGAAGACCCAGTCTTGGAAGAACCTTACCAGTGATGAAAGGACACAAGATTTTCAAGAAAAGAGATTATGCCCTTACTGAAAGGAGACCGGCGAAGGAGTTATTCTAGGGAACATGAGAAGACCGACACCCTCTACACAAAGGAATGAGTACATGAGTTTTGGACGGGACCATAACCCTGCTTTTAAGTGTGGTAGCACACTAGACCATTCCGATCAACGGAATTGCTGGACGACCCCCAAACCCTAACCTTTTCGTTCTAGCCTATTTGAATCTCGAGGAAGAGATTCATTTTAAGTGTGGTAGGTTTGTAACATCCCAAAATTCTAAATTTTGGAATGCTATATTAAATAAATAGTTTTGATTGTAAATTTGATTGTTTCTGTGATTGATTGTGTGAAATTGAGTGGAATTTGATACTTTCTGGAAGTTGAATGAGAGGGAATAAAAGGACTTTCCCAAAACTTTCATATTTGCATTTTGATCTCCATGAATTAAAATTCATTTCATCACAAAAACCCTAGAGTGAGGATAATATGACTTCTTCCATTTAAAGAAATGAAAAGGGATTTGAATTCCATTTGAAAATATTTCAAATTCAGAAACTTTATGCAACTCAATGATTTTCATGAGAGAAGATAAAATGACTTCTTCAAATCATATGAAATATGAGTTGGAAGTTTAAAAGAATCAAATTTAAAGTCCCTTTGAAGGTATTTTGAAAACCATTTTCAATTTGGAGCTATTTGGTTTTTATTCAAATCATTTTTCTCCAAAAATAGAATAAATGGAAACAAGGGTAAAATGATTCCCTTCAATGGAAAATTAGGAGAAAATAAATTTGAAATCATTTTGGTATTTTATAAATGATATTTATTGGGTTTTATTTCAACAACAACACTGTTAGACTTTTGTGGTTTTTTGTGTATTTTATTTGCCTCTGAAAATATGTTCATGTTTTAGGAAATCTTTTTCTGGAAATTTTGATATATTATACATCTACGTATATTTTTTATTTATTCACTTTTTGTTTTAGTTTTTTCTCTGTTTGGTTGTTTGTTTTTTAAAAGCCAAAAGTGGTCGAAGCCACTGAGGCCCACCTCTCCTTCTCTCTCTTCCCGACCCATTTCACCCTCAGTCCACGCCCGAGCGCCGTGCGAGCGCTGAAATGCTATGCACCGATCACCGGATCCCTCGCTCTCTCTTCCGCGGACGCTGACAAGCGGGCCCCACCCCTCTTCTTCTTCCTATGCATGCAACGACGCACCAGAGCGCGTTCGACCGCCGCTGGAATCCCGGAGATCTCGGGATCGCGATCCCCGACTCCCCCTCCTCCAAGCACCCCTCGTCCTATATAAGCTGCCCTCCACTACAAAAAATACACTTCCATGATGATACATGTTTGTCACAGCAGGTCACATTTTCTGTCATGCATGTACATCCATGACGATTTTATGAGAGAATCAAGGTAGTCATACCTGTGCCATCATAGATGTGTTCCATGACATTACCAAAATTACCACCATGGAAGTGTCCACTTCCATGATGATAAATGGCGCGTCATGGAAGTGTTTTCGTCAAGGGTAACCGACACGTGGCATCCACCGTAACAGGTCGCATCGGGTCCGGTTTTGGATCTGATAACCCGTTAACAACCCGGACTAATGGGGATTTTCCACATGTAAAATTCTCATTGGCCGGAGGAAACCCGTGTTGGCTCACCGTTGGGACATATGTCATCCACTCATTGGACAAGAGACGCCTATGATATGTCAACACGTGGCATGGCCCAACAGAGGCCCATTCCGGTGAAAAGGCCGGCCCGTTTGACTTGGTCAGAGGTAACAGGCCGGCCCACGGAAAGCTTGTTAACGGACTGTTCATATATAGCCCATTTACGGCCTGCTAACTCACGACCCGTTGTAGCCTATTGGAATTAAGCCCAGTAGCTTCATATGGGCCATCCAATATGATTCCAGCCCATTGTAACTTACGGCCCATGTATGGCCCATGATGTCTTTCGGCCCATATGAGGCCCTTTGTAACTCTGGGCCCATTAAAGGCCCGAGATGAAACTGGCCCATAATGAACAGTGTATCGTTTTATGCCCATTAACGACCCATTATTCCGTCGGCCATTTCCAGCCCGTGTTAACTTTCGGCCTTCTAAGGGCCCATTTATTCTTGGGCTCATTTCTAGAATTCTGTTAGTTATGGTCCGTTACTGGCCTGTTCCGTTTGTGGGCCAAATTCAGCCCGTGGTTACATTCGGCCCGTTTAACCCATTGGGCTGTTTTCATAGCATTATCAAATACGGCCTATTAATGGCCTGTTATGTTCCACGAATAGTATGACCCATGTTTGGCGAAATGATTATACGCCCCGTAGAAGGCCCATGGATCCTACGGCCCGTAGAAGGCCAATGGATCCTATGTCCCGTAGAAGGCCCATGGATCTTATGGCCCATAGGAAGCCCATGGATCCAACGGCTCGTAGAACGCCCATGGATCCTATGGCCCATAAAGGGCCCATGGATCCTACGGCCCGCAGGAGGCCCATGGTTACAATAGTCCATGTGTTGCCATTGTTATTATGGCCTAGTTACCAAAAATAGGTTATTGTGGCCACTAGAAAAACGCGGAAAAAGAACTGCAGTGACTACAAACAAACAACTAAACAATACAATAAGGAAATAAATAACCAAGCAACTAACGCTAGGATATTACCTCTATTACACATATTACATCCACTAGGCATCAAAGTTCACCACCAGTGCAAATATAGGGAACAAAGCAGCATATTACATACACAGGCAGTCTAAATTGGCCACCAGTGCAAATAAACGTGGCAGCAAAACAAGACCATAACTAAAACAACTTCAGAAGAGCTCAAGAAACGTTATCCTGGGTATCCACCACGCTGGCAATAAGCTTAGCAAGCTTATTAGCTTTGTCCTGTTTGGCGCTACAATCCTCCAAAGCTTGTTGTTGCACCAGAAAGTATGCATTTGAATGCTCTAGGGACTTCCGCAGTCCTTCCGGTTCTTGTCACAGCACAGTTGATCGATGTTTTTCAGCTTGTAGTTGAGACATGTCACAGCCCTGGCTTAGCCTTTGCTTAACCTTGCTTGATCATCATGGCATCATGTTTAATTCTTGAAAAGTTGAAATGGGGGCTGTTCAAACCCTAGCACCAGATCCAAATCAAATAGGTTCAACTTAAAAATATTTTCAGTGAATCCAAAATGCCCTCTGGAAATGTTCATGATTTTTGATAAAGGTGAAAACCTCTGACAAAAATGATGAACATATTTATAGGCCATTCCTGGATTTTTGAATTAACCCATAATGTATTTGAATTGGACATTTAAATTTTATAAATATTTTAAATGTTCAAAAACTCATGAGCTGAAATGGTTACTGTTGGAAATATTCCAAACAGTGCCCACAAGCAAGCTCATGATTTTTGAAAATGCTCTGGCATTTTATTTTAAAGCCAAAACATTTGTAGAAAATAGAAAAAGAAAACAGAAGAGAGAGAGAGAGAGAGAGAGAGAGAGAGAGAGAGAGAGAGAGTTAGAGCTTACTTGTCGCCCTGGCCTGGCCCAGCTCGGCCCAGCCCACTAGCTACTGCTAGTCATCCCCCTCCTCTCGCCAGGAGGATGAGAGGCGCGTGCCCGGTGCCCGCAGCCACACACCGTCCACCTCCTGCTTCTGCCGACACCCAGGACGCCGTCTACGAGTGCCACTCACTCTCCTTCGTCCCCCTCTTACTTTCCCCACTCTCCCCGTGCCCCTCTCCCGCCTCTGGCTCTCTCCCCATCCCCTCCCGAGAGGAGCTCGTCGCCACCGTCACTGTCCACCGTGGCCATCGACCCTCTATCGTCTCTTCGACGTGTCCCCGAGCACCGCCGGCGTCTTCCTCTTCCTCACGGGCGAGCCACGACGCCTCGGACGCACTGCAACGCCGCTAGCGCCGTCTTCTTCCACCTCAGTCTGCTGAGATAGCCGGCGACCATACGCCACCCCTGATGCCTCCCCGAGCTCGCCGAGGCCACCGCTACACTCCCCGTGAGCCCCTTCTCCGTTTCCCTCTCTTCCCTTTGTCGTTTTCTCCCTCTAACCGCGGGCTCCGTTGAGCCCGAGAGCTCACCGCCGCCACACATGGCGCCGCCGTGGCCACAGCTGCCGCCTTACCCTTTTCAGCCCACCATTGTGCTCACCGTGCTTCCAGAAGCATGCCAAGCCCACTAGCCCCTCCTCTCGTGCACCCTAACGCCCGGCACGACCTGTCCGAACTCCGGCCGCCGCACAAGTCACCGCTGCCGTCGACCTAGGCCACTAGGGCCGCTGCTGTTAGCACCATTGGATGCGGACGAGTCTTATCGTCTCGTAGGTAGTCTCCGCCGTCTTTTTGGTTGCCGGAGACACAATCCCGACCTCCTCCGCCATTTCGGCCTCACCGGTGGTTCAACGCCGGCCAAACTCCGGCAGGGTTCGACCCCGTCCGGCTGGGTTTGACTTCTCCCCCCTGACCCACTGACGTGTTAGTATTAGTTAACTAATTAGGTTAGTGTTAGTTAACTAATTAGGTTAGTTAGATTAGCCACTGACTTGTGGGCCCAGGACCTAACTAACCTAGGTTAGTAGCTAACCTAATGCTAATTAAATCTATTAATTAGTAGTGACACTGACGTGTCGACCCCACACGTCACGTTTGACTTGGACCAGCCCGTTGACCGCTGACGTCACGGCTACGTCATGCTGACGCGATAAAGGATTTTCTGGATTATTTATAATTCAGGAAAATTCCAGAAATTGTTAAAACTTCAAAAATTCATATAAATTCAACCGTAACTCCAAATGAAATAATTTATATATGAAAAATTATCAGAAAATTCAAGGAATCTGTTTATGGCATTTTCATGCATGTTAGAACAATTTATGGTTGCTGTTTAGGGCAAAACAAGTATTGGGCATATGAAAAACAACATGTGGAGTTTGAATTTGAACCTAAGGTTCAAACCAACTCCATTTAACTTGTGGCTAGTTGCATTAGCTCAAATCACAGCATATTGCCATGTCATAATCATGCATCATATTGTTGCATTGCATTTGATTGTGTTCCTTCTCAGTTGCCAGTGTTTGTTCCCTCTCGGTAAACGGGTGCCGATGACGAGTTCGATGACACCGATGAAGTGCAACACCCCCTTCAGATGTGTCAGGCAAGCAAAACTCCCTTGTTCATGCCGATACAATCCCACTCTCTCGCTCCTGCTCTCTTTTACTACATTAGGACAACAACGATTCAACTGTTACATGCTGCGGTAGCTGAACCCCTTTTCCTCTACATGACCTGTCATTCCATAGTAAATAGATGAAACCCACTAGCATGAGTAGGAGTTGTTTGAGCCCTGATGTGCCTACTCATTCATGCTTGTTTGTCATCCTTGCTACTGCTTAGAGTTGAGTCGGGTCTGATTCATCGGGAATGAATTGGAATGGTGATGAACATGTCCTACTGTGTGTGAGCTAAGTGTGTGAACACGATTTGGTAAAGGTAGCAGTGAGAGGCCATGTAGGAGTACATGGTGGGTTGTCTCATTGAGGCCGTCCTCAGGAACTGAATTCTGTGTTTGTGATCCATGAAACAGCTACTACCACGCATTGGGCCCGAAACCAATGGACCCTCTCGACTTATTAACTGCCCTTGCCCTCTGTCCAGGAGTTGCAACTAGTTTCTGGTGTTTGTAGGATATGTGTTGGCGGCCGTGCGTAGCGCTGACCGTAGGGGTGGGCTATGATGCGGTAGATACACCATGGCACGGTGTACCGGGCGCCCGTTTGGTGTCTCGGGAACCCTGCACACATCGTTTGGGGCTGTGAGCGAAACTCCGACCGGATCTCCTCGCGAATGGAACCCGAATAGGCGATAAACCTGGACTAGAGACTTGTGTGGTTAGTCAGGTCGTGGCCGACTCCCTCGCCAGGCTTCCGCTTCAAGGTTTCCGAGTTACACGACGTGTACATGGTGGTAAGTGGCGAGAGCGTGTGTGAAGAAGTACACCCCTGCAGGGTTATAAATGATCTATTCGAATAGTCGTGTCTGTGGTAAAGGACTTCTGGGTTGCCTATAAGAGTTCATAGACAAGTGAAAGTGGATACTCTAAAACTCGCAAGATAAGCGTGAGTGCTATGGATGGCCTTCCCGTAGGGAGACGGGAGCGGATCCATAGTGGTGTATTGATATGGTGAATATGTGGACTCGTGTGCGCCACTTCAAAAGAGTTGCTTGCAGTCGTAGTTCAGGTTAGCCACTGAGTCAAAGCTGGCTTGCTGCAGTTAAACTCCACCACCCCCTTTATTGATACCTATGCATATGTAGATAGTTCTGATGTAAGTCTTGCTGGGTACATTTGTACTCACGTTTGCCTATTTTATGTTTTGCCGAGAGACGTCAGTCTCGCTAGTAGTTTCATGTGCACTTCAACATTTAGCTTGATACCTCAGCTACGATCATGTGTCCTCGGCAGGATCTGGTAGATAGTCAGGCTTCTCAGCCTTTTTCATTTGTAGATGTCTGTACTCAGACATGTTAAACTTCCGCATGTGTTTGACTTCTATGCTCTGAATGTTGGGTCATGAGACCCATGTTTGTAATATCTCGCTCCTCGGAGCCTAATGAATAAATACTTTGAGGCGTAGAGTTATGTTGTGATGCCATGTTGTATTTGCACATATCGAGCATATTGTGTGTATGATTGAAATGCTTGGTATGTGTGGGGTCCGACAACCTAGTGGTTTATCCTTGGTAGCCTCTCTTATGGGGAAATGTAGTCTTGTGCTTCCATGAGCCATAGTAGTCCGCTACAGCCCGGTTCACCGGAGTCCTGCTAGCCCAGCACTACTGCTCAGGAAACTTGACTGGCCGGCATGTGTTTCACTTTGTTCCCGTGTCTGCCCCTTCGGGGGAAATGTCACGCGGTGACATCCGGAGCCCTGCCTAGCCTGCTACAGCCCGGGTTACCGGAGTCCTGTTAGCCCAATGTTACAGCCCGGATTCACACGCTGCTGACCGACATGCTCGAAGTTGATTCATGTATGCCTGTCCCCATGGGTTAGTGCCGCTTTGGGTTCACGACTAGCCATGTTGGCCCGGGTTCTCTATCATATGGATGCTAGTGACACTATCATATACGTGAGCCAAAAGGCGCAAACGGTCCCGGCCATGGTAAGGCGACACCCGTGGGAATACCATGCGTGAGGCCGCAAAGTGATATGAGGTGTTACCATCTAGATCGATGTGACTTGGAATCGGGGTCCTGACAGCGTTGGTATCATAGCCTGACTGCCTGTAGGATTACCAAGACAAACTGGTTGAAGTTGAGTCTAGAACTGCTTTAGTTATATAAGGGAATTGATTGTGGAAGGGAACGTAAGGCTCTTTTTATTCCTTTACCTTATGCCCTTCTGATCTGAGTCAACCTCTTCTTTTCTACGGGGTTAAGAAACTAGGCCTTCTCATCTATCTATCAGGATGACGTGTTACTAACCCGTTGACTTATAGGATTGATAGATTTATGCCGCAGTTCAGTTTCCAGTACTTCCGTGTGTTCATAATTGGTCTCGGAACCTTGATATTGTGATGTTGAGTGGTTATGCCACCATTTTGCAGGATGTCTCAAATCTTTTTGAGCATTTATAGCCGTTATGCTGTCCGAGACATCCCAGGTTTCTAAGTAGTCTGATGCATTTGCAAACCCCTTCCTCCTGTTCCTGATGTCCAATTGGGCCAGATTAATCACACTAATCGGTGAGTTGAGGTACTCTGTTGCCTCGACTTATATGTTGGAGCTATTACTATGACCCTAGGTGTTTTAGGGAGTCACCTAGTAATCTAGCCATGTTTTGTGTTCCGGTGTGATGATTCTGGCCACCATTCTCGAAAGCATCCCGTGATGCCATGTAGTGGTAGGTATTCTATTCATGGGTTCTTGAACCCGAGATTCACCCTACTTATCTCATGTTGATAGTGTTGCTAGTTCCTTTAGGATATTAGTAACCTTTGTGATAGTCCTCAAGGTCCGTGGTATTTCCTTCTTCCAAATACTATGAACCACTTATGGCAGAAGTTTGTTGGATCAAAAGATCACAACCAGAGTGCTCTTGATGAGTTCTCCATTCTGCATTGTGAATCTGCCAGTCATACCTTTCTGCATGGGTTGTCTGGAAGAAATGTTGAGCTTTGCTCAACATACTAATCTATGCATCCACAACTCAGAAAATTATATGTTCCTCAAGTTGTTCCTCTTCAGTTGTATCCCGACCATCTTCTATCAGTTGATAGCCAAGAGTATGTGTGCATTTGTGTTCATCGATGCCTATTATTCTTGTGGTCCGTCAAGCCATTCTATTCCAGAATGACTAGGAGAAACAAACTCCAGTACCTCATCCATATCTAGGATTGGGTCAAAGTAGTTGTATCCCGCAGATCAAAATGCCAATCCAGCTTTTGTTCTGTTCTACCTTGGAGTTCTACCCTATTCATGCCAAGAATATCATAGGAATTGCACCATCTCATATGAATTTTTGACACAGTGATACTTCTTGCCATCATTGTTCATTCCTCGGCTCCCGTGTTATTGTAACCGGAATGCTGGTAAGTGAGTCGTGATGTGTGAAATCAATACTCCTAGCAACCCCGTTGCTTGGTCGTTAATGGACAATATTCTCATTCTTAGCGTGTTGGTTATTAAATCATCATCCTAAGATTGATCGTGCTATCTAGTCCTTATTTTTTGTGCACTCCTCGATCAATGAGTTAGGATTATGTCAATCCCTCACTCTTTTGATCATATCATATTGCCCTGAAAAGAAAGGTTGTTCTCGAGCCTAGTAACATATCGGTGGTTCATGATTTTCCGAAGATCTTCTCGGAAGTATTACCTGGTTGTCCCCTGACTGTTATGTTGAGCTCGTGATCAAGTTGGTTTCTTGTAAACCACCCCTTCTCCAAGAATCTATGTTGGATACCCCTGAGCTAGTTGGTTAAGCTGAACAACAACTTGGAGAGTTGGAAGATAAAAGCTTGTCTGACTTAGTTCATGTTAAGGGATATATTTGTGTGTGTGTGTGTGTGTTGAAAAAAAGATGATATCTCCGTCGATTGGTCCTCGTGATTAGTTGTTAGATCTATTGCCTTGTCAAAACTTTTACTTGAGTATGGGCTATAGTCAAGTCAAATCAGAACCAACGATGTTCGTAATGTTGTTTTACTCATGGTTGATCCCTCGAGCATACACCATTACATCCTTTGGTGTGACCAATGCTACCACCATGTTCAAATGATGGTGGAAGTCCAGTGATATGGAAATTTCGATGAGTTGCTGTTGAGCCCATCAGCAGCATGTTGTCTCCCCCATGATTCATGTTGAACATCTAAGTTAGTATTGGAAACTTTGTAAGCAATGCTTTCGTGTTCCGTTCATGAAGCTTATGCCTAGATGGAAGAAGTGACTTCCTCGAATTCACATGCATTAGGTGTAAGTTGCCACCATGAATTTGAGGAAGGTTTGTTTTGTTTCCCTTGGAATCATCCCAAATCAGTCATGCATACATGCGAAGTATTCTATGGTTTGGTAGATTAATTACCTCCACTCCATATGTGTCCCTAGCACACTAAGCCACTGATTGGTTTGTTCAAGGAGAAGAAGTTTCTTCTTAAGAGCTAGACTTACGCAAGGACTTCGATATCCTCGTTAATGGTCCCCCCCCCCGAACTCGGTAGTGTTTCATTGTAAGACTACCAGGTGACCATGCTTGTCTAGGATAACATGTTCACATGCTTGTAGCAGAACCGGCTCATGTTTTGGAGCTTACTATCGTAGTTCATTCCCCGAGGATCTCGCAACGTCATCTCGTCGATTTGTGTTGCAAACTTCATTTTTCTTTCTAGACTTGATGAGTCTGGAATATCCTGACACCAACCAGATCTGAATCTCAGGCAGATATGATGGTTGGAACATTCCCAACATTTGCATTTTGTTCCCAGCTTGCACCCCATCGTGCCAATTTTCCATGGGATGCCCTTCTCAGCAGTTGCTCTCCAGGATCATCTTCAAAAGTGGTCTTCTCATGGGTCCCATCCATTTCCGGTGATAAGCAAAAATCATCCATTATGTTGTCTTCAACAAGGTAAGTCCACATCATCCATTCTAGTCCGAGTATGCCATTCTTTCAAACTCCTTCAAAAGATAGATTGTGATTGCTTAGGCTGGTATAAAGAGTTTCAATGATCTATGGGTTAAAAGTAATTCTTTTTGCCACTTAAGGGAATAGCTCTACGAGTCACCTTCACTAAGGTGCCTCGTTATGGTATTATGGGCAACATAACTTCTCGCTACTTTGAAACCCCCTCACCATCTATTTAGGCGTGGAATTGTTGCCCACCAAATCAAACCCTGTCATTGTTCTTCCATCCCTCTCGATGTGTTTTGTGTCTCAACCCGAGATGTTTCAACATCTCATTCCGCGAGTTGATATTGTTTAGCTCGATCTTCGAGAAGATCAATCCTAGTTGAGTTTCTTTCCGTCGTCATCGCATGGATGAAGATCTCAAAAGCGAGGATGTCAAGATTGACATGATGCAATGAATCAACATCTTCGAGAAGGGCAATCGGATCGTGAAGATTCTTTATTGGTGTTCCCTCTGTCTTCTTACCTCACGTCCTGAATCTCGGGACGAGATTCTTGTTTAGTGGGGGTGAGTTGTCACAGCCCTGGCTTAGCCTTTGCTTGACCTTGCTTGATCATCATGGCATCGTGTTTAATTCTTTTAAAGTTGAAATGGGGGATGTTCAAACCCTAGCACCAGAACCAAATCAAATAGGTTCAACTTGAAAATATTTTCAGTGAATCCAAAATGCCCTCTGAAATGTTCATGATTTTTGATAAAGGTGAAAACCTTTGACAAAAATGATGAACATATTTATAGGACAATCCTGGATTTTTGAATTAACCCATAATGTATTTGAATTGGACATTTAAATTTTATAAATATTTTAAATTTCCAAATACTCATGAGCTGAAATGGTTACTGTTGGAAATATTCCAAACAGTGCCCACAAGCAAGCTCATGATTTTTGAAAGTGCTCTGGCATTTTATTTTAAAGCCAAAACATTTGTAGAAAATAGAAAAAGAAAACAGAAAAGAGAGAGAGAGAGTTAGAGCTTACCAGTCGCCCTAGCCTGGCCCAGCTCGGCCCAGCCCACTGGCTACTGCCAGTCATCCCCCTCCTCTCGCCAGGAGGATGAGAGGCACGTGCCCGGCGCCCGCAGCCACACGCCGGCCACCTCCTGCTTCTGCCGACACCCAGGATGCCATCTACGAGTGCCCAACACTCTCCCTCGTCCCCCTCTCACTTTCCCCACTCTCCCCGTGCCCCTCTCCCTCCTCTGGCTCTCTCCCCATCCCCTCCCGAGAGGAGCTCGTCACCATTGTCGCCGTCCACCGCGGCCATCGACCCTCTCTCGTCTCTTCGACGTGTCCCCGAGCACCGCCGGCGTCTTCCTCTTCCTGACGGGCGAGCCACGATGCGTTGGACGCACTGCAATGCCGCTAGTGCCGTCTTCTTCCACCTTGGTCTGCCGAGATCGCCGGCGATCGTACGCCGCCCCTGATGCCTCCCCGAGCTCGCCGAGGCCACCGCTACACTCCCCGTGAGCCCCTTCTCCGTTTCCCTCTCTTCCCTTTGCCGTTTTCTCCCTCTAACCGCGGGCTCCGTTGAGCCCGAGAGCTCACCGCCGCCACACATGGTTCCGCCGTGGCCACAGCTGCCGCCTTACCCTTTTGAGCCTGGCGTTGTGCTCACCGTGCTTCCATAAGCATGCCAAGCCCACTAGCCCCTCCACTCGTGCACCCTAACGCCGGGCACGACCTGGCCGAACTCCGGCTGCCGCGCAAGTCGTCGCCGCCATCAACCTAGGCCACTAGGGCCGCTGCTGTTAGCACCATTGGATGCGGACGAGTCTTCTCGTCCCGTAGGTAGTCTCCGTCGTCTTTTTGGTCGCCGGAGACACAATCCCGACCTCCTCCGCCATTTCGGCTTCACTGGCGGCTCAACGCCGGCCAAACTCCGGCAGGGTTTGACCCCGTCCGGCCGGGTTTGACTTCTCCCCCCTGACCCACTGACGTGTTAGTATTAGTTAACTAATTAGGTTAGTATTAGTTAACTAATTAGGTTAGTTAGATTAGCCACTGACGTGTGGGCCCAGGCCCTAACTAACCTAGGTTAGTAGCTACCCCAATGCTAATTAACTCTGTTAATTAGTAGTGACACTAACGTGTGGACCCCACACGTCAGGTTTGACTTGGACCAGCCCGTTGACTGATGAGGTCACGGCTGTCACATCCCTGGCTTGCTATGCACTTGGGCTAGCTTGGCTGTTGCATCATGTCTAAATTTCTTTTAAACTTGAAATGGGGATGACAAACCCTAGCACTAAATAAAATGCAATTAGGATCAAAAAAATAAAAAATATTTTCAATGAACCCAGAATGCCTTTAGAAAAGTTCATTATTTTTGTTAAAGGTGAAAACCCCTGCCAACAATGATGCACATATTTCTAGGCCATTCTGGATTTTTGAATTAAATCCTATTGTATTTGACTTTGGGCATTTAAATACTATAAATAATTTAAATGTTCAAATAAATGTTGGAAATTGTTAAGGGTCACTGAAATAATTCAGAAAGCACCCATAATTGTTTCCAGGATTTTATGAAATGGTTTGGTATTATTACTAAATCAAAACAAATAGCAAAAAAACTAGAAAACAGAAAGAAATAGAAAACAGGAGAGAGAGAACCCACCTGGACTTACCTGGCGCCCACTTACCTGGCCCAGCTCCTCCAGCGGCCCAGCCCACCACCGCCTCCTTCTCTATCGCCTTCCTCCTCTGCCAGGAGGATGAGCGCGTGCCGACGCGCGCACGGCCACCGCACGCCACCTCCTACTTCCCCGGCGTCCCTAGCGACGCCACGACGACGCCCCGTGTCCCCTCGCTCCTCTTCCTCTCTCGCTGATCCCTCTCTCCTCCCCTGGCTCTCTTCCCTGAGCTCACCCGAACGGAGCCACCGCGGCCGACGAGCATCGCCGTGGCCACAGCCACTGCCTCGCCTCGTTGTTGCGCCCAGAGGCTCCGCCTCGACCCCCTCTTCCTCTCCACCAACCCATGCCCCGCCGGACGCCCTGCATCGCCGCCCATGCCATCTTCCCCATCTCCGGCCGCCCGAGATCGCCGTCGTTGTTTCGTCGTCACCAAGCCATCCCCGAGCCCACTAGCCTGCTCTGCGAGTTCACCGTGAGCACCGGAATCTTTCCCCTCTCTTCCCCGCCTCGATTGCGCCCTGTAGCCTCAATCCCACTGGAGCCGGAGCTTGCTTGCCGCCGTCCATGTCTCTGTCACGGCTAGAACCCACATGTGTCGCGTCCGAGCATGCTGTCGTCCTCAGCGTGCTCCCAGGAACCCAAAGCACCTAACCACTCGTCCTCCCGTGCATCGCAGCGCCGGTCCCGCGAACCCCCGAGCTCCGGCCGCCGCCTAAGTGGTCGCCACCGTCGACCCCGGCCTCCCCATGCCCAGCTGTGTGCGCCCCTAGATGCGCGGGAGCACGTGCTCCCTCTTGGTGCCCTCAGCGCGACCAGCCGCGGGCTGTAGCGCCGTCCCGAGCAACTCCGGCGAGGTCTCGCTGTCGCCGTGGTCGCCGGCGTCACTTGCTGACGTGGCTGGCTTAATTAGCCACTAAACACCGCACCGTGTCACTGACACCTAGGCCCCACGCCCTAATTAACCCCAGTTTAATATCTGTTTAGGATTAACTAAACCAGAGCGGGCCCACGCGTCAGTTTTGACCAAGCTGACATGGCCGTTGACCGGGCCCACACGTCAGCGGCACTAACTAGCTCCAGTCACTGACCAGTGGACCCCACTTGTCAGGTTTGACCAGCAGCAGCATCTGTTGACCTGCTGACGTCATAGTGACGCAATGCTGATGCAATAACTAATTTCTGGATTTATTTTTAGTAGAGAAATTCCAGAAAATTGTATAAACTTCTAAAATTCATAGAAATTCAACCGTAACTCCAAATTAAATAATTTATATATGAAAAATTATCAGAAAAATTCAAGGAATCCATCTGTACCATTTTCATGCATGTTTGAACAATGTTTGTCCTCTGTTTTGGACAAAACAAATAAAGGGCATTTAAATAACCATATATGGAGTTGGAATTTGAATCATGTATTCAAACCAACCTCATTTAAATCATAGCTAGGTGCATTAGCCCAAAACACATTCATATTGCCATGTCATAGCATGCATCATATTGTGCATTGCATTGATTGTGTTCTTCTTGTTTGCCGGTGTTTGTCCCCTCTCGATAGACGTGTACCGACGATGTGATCGTTGACACCGATGAAGACTCAATGCTATCTTCAGAAGTGCCAGGCAAGCAAAACCCCCTTGTTCATTCCGATACAATCCTACTCTCTCGCTCCTGCTCTCTTTTACTGCATTAGGACAACAACGATTCATCTGTTACTTGCTGCGGTAGCTGAACCCCTTTATCCTTTGCATGACCTGTCATTGCCACAGTAAATAGATGAAACCCACTAGCATGAGTAGGAGTTGTTTGAGCCCTGTTGTGCCTACTCATTCATGCTTGTTTGTCATGCCTGCTACTGCTTAGAGTTGAGTCAGGTCTGATTCATCGGGAATGAATCAGAGGTGTGTGAACATGTCCTACTGTGTGTGAGCTAAGTGTGTGAATACGATTTGGTAAAGGTAGCGGTGAGAGGCCATGTAGGAGTACATGGTGGGTTGTCTCATTGCAGCCGTCCTCAGGAACTGAGTTCTGTGTTTGTGATCCATGATTCAGCTACTACCACGCATTGGGCCCGAAACCAATGGACCCTCTCGGCTTCTTGATCACCCTTGTCCTCTGTCCAGGAGTTGCAAGTAGTTTCTGGTGTTTGTAGTATGCTGGAGGCCGTGGGCAGCGCTGACCGGAGGGGTGGGCTGTGATGCGGTAGGCACGTGGCCGGGTATACCGGGCGCCCGTTTGGTGTCACGGAACCCTGTTCACATCGTTTGGGGCTGTGAGCGAAACTCCGGCCGGATCTCCTCATGGATGGAACCCGAATAGGCGATAAACCTGGACTAGAGACTTGAGTGTTTAGGCAGGCCGTGGCCGACACCCACGTTGGGCTTCCGCTTGAAGGTTGCCGAGTACATGTCGTGTAAACGGCGGTAAGTGGTGAGAGCGTGTGTGAAGAAGTACACCCCTGCAGGGTTAACATCATCTATTCGAATAGCCGTGTCCGCGGAAAAGGACTTCTGGGTTGCTTATATCAGTTCATAGACAAGTGAAAGTGGATACTCTAAAATACGCAAGATAAGCGTGAGTGCTATGGATGGCGTTCTCGTAGGGAGACGGGAGCGGATCCATAGTGGTGTATTGATATGGTGAATATGTGGACTCGTGTGCGCCACCTCAAAGAGTTACTTGCAGTCGTAGTTCAGGATAGCCACCGAGTCAAAGCTGGCTTGCTGCAGTTAAACCCCACCATCCCCTTTGTTGATAATGATGCATATGTAGTTAGTTCTGATGTAAGTCTTGCTGGGTACATTTGTACTCACGTTTGCCTAATTTATGTTTTGCAGAGAGACTTCAGTCTCACTAGTAGTTCTGCGTGGACTTCGACGTTTAGCTTGTTACCTCAGCTACGATCTTGTGCCCTCGGCAGGATCTGGTAGATAGTCAGGCTTCTCAGCCTTTTTCATTTATAGATGTCTGTACTCAGACATGATAGCTTCCGCTTGTGCTTGATTTGTATGCTCTGAATGTTGGGTCATGAGACCCCTGTTTGTAATATCTCGCTCCTCGGAGCCTATTGAATAAATACTTGAGTTGTAGAGTCATGTTGTGATGCCATGTTGTATTTGCACATATCGAGCATATTGGTGTGTATGTTATTGAAATGCTTGGTATGTGTGGGATCTGACTATCTAGTTGTTTATCCTTAGTAGCCTCTCTTACCGGGAAATGTCTCCTAGTGTTTCCACTGAGCCATGGTAGCTTGCTACTGCTCCGGAACACTTAGGCTGGCCGGCATGTGTCCTTCTTCGTTCCTGTGTCTGTCCCTTCGGGGAAATGTCACGCGATGAATACCGGAGTCCTGTTAGCCCGCTACAGCCCGGTTCACCGGAGTCCTGCTAGCCCAGTGCTACAGCCTGGATTCACTCGCTGATGACCGACACGTTCGTTGCTGGGTCATGTATGCCTGTCCCTGTAAGTTAGTGCCACTTTGGGTTCACGACTAGCCATGTCAGCCCGGGTTCTTTGTCATATGGATGCTAGCGACACTATCATATACGTGAGCCAAAAGGCGCAAACGGTCCCGGGCCAGGTAAGGTGGCACCCGTGGGAATACCGTGCGTGAGGCCGCAAAGTGATATGATGTGTTACATGCTAGATCGGTGTGACTTAGGATCGGGGTCCTGACAGCTTTGGTATCAGAGCTTGACTGCCTGTAGGATTACCAAGCCAAACTGGTCGAAGTTGAGTCTAGAAATTCTTTAGTTATATAAGGGAATTGATTGTGGGATGGGAACGTAAGGATCTTTTTACTCCTTATACCTTATGCCTTCTGATCTGAGTCATCTTATCTTTCCTACGGGGTTAAGGAACTAGGCTATCTCTTCTTTCTATCAGGATCACGTGTTACTAATCTGTAGACTTGTAAGATTGTTGGACTTAAGCCTCGTTTCAGTTCCTATTACTTCCGTATGTTAACTGTTGATCTCGAAACCTTGGTATTGTGCTTCTGAGTGGCTATGCCACCATTTTTGTAGCATGTCTCAAATCTTTTTGAGCATTTATAGCCGTTATGCTGTCCGAGTCATCCCAGGTTTCTAAACAGTCTGATGCATTTGCAAATCCGTTCTTCCCGTTCCCGATGTCCTTTTGGTCAGATTAATCACACAAATTAGTGAGTTGAGGTACTTTATTGCCTCGACATATATGTTGGAATAATTATTATGACCCTAGGTGTTTTAGGGAGTCACCTAGTAATCTAGCAACGTTTTGTGTTCCCAGTGTGAAGATTCTGGCCTTTATTATCGAAAGCATCCTGTGATGCCATTTAGTTAGTAGGCATTCTATTCCTGGGTTCTTGAACCCGAGATTCACCCTACTTACATCATGTTGATAGTGTTGCTAGTTCCTTTAGGATATTAGTAACCTTTGCGATAGTCCTCAAGGTTCGTGGTACATCCTTCTTCCAATTACCATGAACCATTCTTGGCAGGAGTTCTTCTGAACCAAAAGATGACAACAAGAGTGCTCTCGATGAGCTCTCCATGCTATGTTGTGACTCTGCCAGCTCAACCTTTCTGCATGGGTTATCCGGAAGAATTATGTTGAACTTGGTTCGACATACTAATCTATGCATCCACAACTCAGGAAGTTATATGTTCCTTTGAGTTGTCCCTTTTTAGTTGTCTACTGACCTTCGTCTATCAATTGATAGTCAAGAGTATGCGTGCGTTCGTTTATCGATGCCTATTACTCTTGTGGTCCGTCAAGCCATTCTATCACGGAATGACTAGGAGAAACAAACTCCAGTACCTCTTCCATATCCAGGATTGGGTCAAAGAAGTTGTGCTCCGCAGATCAAATTGCTAATCCAGCTTTTGTTCTGCTCTACCTTGGAGTATTACCATCTTTTATATCGGGATTGTTATAGGAATCGCACACCATCCTATGAACTCTTGGTACAGTGATACTTCTTGCCATCATTGTTCATTCCTCGGTTCCTGTGTTATTGTAACCGGAATGCCGACAAATGAATCATGGCGTGTGAAATCAATACTGCTAGCAACTCTGTTGCTTGGTAGTTAAATGGACGATAACCTCATTCTTAGCGTGTTGATTATTGAATCGTCACCCTAAGACTGATTGTGCTGCCTAGTCCCTATTTCTGGTGCACTCCTCGACCAATGAGATAGGAATTATTTCAAGTCCTCACTCATTTGATCATATCGTCTTGCCCTCAAAAGCGAGATTGTTCTCGAGCTTAGTAACATACCGGTGGTTCGTGATTTTCTGAATGTCTTCTCGGAAGTATCACCAGGTCGTCACCTGACCGTTATGTTGAGCTCGTGATCAAGTTGGTTTCTTATGAACCACCTTCTCTCCAAGAATCGGTGTTAGATATCCCTGAGCTAGTTGGTTAAGCTAGACAACAACTTGGAGAGTTGGAAGATAAAAGCTTGTCTGACTTAGTTCGTTCCAAAGGGATATTCTTGTGTAGTGTGTGTTGAAGAAAGATGATATCTTCATCGATTGGTCCCTGTGATCAGTTGTTGGACCTATTGTCTTATCAATCCTTTGATTTGAGTGTGGGCCATCGTCAAGTCAAATCAGTACCAACGATGCTCGTAATGTTGTCTTACTCGTGGTTGATCCCTTGAGCATACACCATTATATCTTTTGGGTCTGACCAATGCTATCACTTGTTCACATAATTATGGAATTCCATTTACATGGAAATCTCGATGAGTTGTTGTTGAGCCCGTCAGCAGCATTTTGTCTCTCCCATGAGTCATGTTGAACATCAACCTAGTGTTGGAAACTTGTGTAAGCATTTCTTCGTGTTTCGTTCATGAAGCATATGTTTGGATGAAGGTAGTGACTTCCTTTAATTCATGTGCATCTGATGCAAGTTGCCGCCGTGGATTCGAGAAAGTCAATGTTGCTTTCTTTGGAATCATCCCAAATCAGTCATGCACACGTGCGAAGTATTCTGTAGTCTGGAGGCTTGCAACCTTCATTCTATATGTGTCCCTAGCACACTAAGCCACTGATTGACTTGTTCAAGGAAAAGAAGTCTATGCTTGGGATCTAATCCATGGACTTGCGTAAAGACTTCGATATCCTCGATGATGGTTCCCCGCTGGAACTCGGTAGTGTTTTATTGTAAGACTACCATGTGATCATGTTTGTCTGGGACAGCGTGTTCACATGTTGTAGCAGAACCAGCTCATGTTTTGGAGCTTGCTATCGTAATTCATTTCCCGAGAATCTTGCAATGTCATCTCGTCGATTTGTGTTGCAAACTTTCATTTTTCTTCCTAGACTCGATGAGTCTGGAATATCCTGACACCAACCAGATCTGAATCTCAGGCATATATGATGGTTGGAACATTTTCCCAAGAACTATAATATTGGACCCTCGATAACTGGTAAAGTGGATGTCGTGGCCAGCACCACCCAGCCGAAAGACCTATTACTGTAGTATCTTGATTGAAGAAGTTGTCCACCTCCCCATAGGGATTTCGTAGGATTTACTCCCTAGTTGCCCCTATGGATTTCTGTGTTCCGAAGTCCGACCTTTTTACTTGATGTTCTAGATATCAAACCATATCTATGAATGGGTTACACTAGCACATCAAGGAGAACATTAGAAGCGGAGTGCTAAATGTCTCTCGGTCGATCATCTAGATTTTATTTCCTTGGCCCCGCCAAGGGTGAAATCTAAGAAAGTGTTATCTTCCTTTGCATCTGCATCATCCATCATCATTCATCGTGGTAGCAAGTTGTGTTGCCAGGATCCTTGACACGGATATTGGTAAAACCCTGATGAATATGGAAATGCTCAAGTTCTTGAGAGCACGCACAAGCGCTAGGTGTTATCATCGACACTAACTGGAGTGCTCTCAGTTTCCTCGGCAATGCTATAACCATTCCAATAGTGGAATAACTCTCTATTGTTGAGCCTCTCCCCAGTTACTAGAATCATTCCCATCATTTGCATTTTGTTCCCGGCTTGCACCGCCATCGTGCCACCCTACTCTGGATTACCCTTCTCAGTAATTACTGATCAGGATCATTTTCAAAAGTGGTCCTACCATGGGTCTCATCCATTTCCGGTGGTAAGCAAATTCATCCATCACGTTGTCCTCAACAAGGTAATCCACATCATCCAAGTCCGAGTATGCCATTCTACCGACCCCCTCCAAACGATCGCTCGAGAATTGCCTTAGGCTGGTTTAAAGAGTTTCAATGATCTTTGAATCAAAGGTAATTCTTTTTGCCACTTAAGGGGATATTTCTACGAGTCACCTTCCCTAAGGTGCATCGTTATGGTATCATGGCAATTCAACTCCTCGCTACGTTGACAACCGATCACCACATTCTTAAGTCTGGAATTGTTGTCTACCTAGTGAACCTTTGTCATCTGCTTCACTCCAATTCCTATGGATGTGTGCTTCGTCTCTCAGCTCGAGAGATGTTGCTATGTCTCATTCCGTGGGTTAATCCTGAGTTGTTCGACCTTCGAGAAGAACAATTCTTTTAGGGTCTTTCCTTCCTCTCGTTGTCATGATAGTTGGAGTTCTCAGAGCAAGACTTCGAGACAATGATGGTGAACGAATCAACGTTCAATTGAAGTGCAACCTGGATCGTGAAGATTGTGCTAGTTGGCGTTCCCCCTTCACCTTACCCTACGCTTGAATCTCGGGACGAGATTTTTGTTTAGTGGGGGTGAGTTGTCACATCCCTGGCTTGCTATGCACTTGGGCTAGCTTGGCTGTTGCATCATGTCTAAATTTCTTTTAAACTTGAAATGGGGATGACAAACCCTAGCACTAAATAAAATGCAATTAGGATCAAAAAATAAAAATATTTTCAATGAACCCAGAATGCCTTTAGAAAAGTTCATTATTTTTGTTAAAGGTGAAAACCCCTGCCAACAATGATGCACATATTTCTAGGCCATTCTAGATTTTTGAATTAAATCCTATTGTATTTGACTTTGGGCATTTAAATACTATAAATAATTTAAATGTTCAAATAAATGTTGGAAATTGTTAAGGGTCACTGAAATAATTCAGAAAGCACCCATAATTGTTTCCAGGATTTTATGAAATGGTTTGGTATTATTACTAAATCAAAACAAATAGCAAAAAAACTAGAAAACAGAAAGAAATAGAAAACATGAGAGAGAGAACCCACCTGGACTTACCTGGCGCCCACTTACCTGGCCCAGCTCCTCCAGCGGCCTAGCCCACCACCGCCTCCTTCTCTGTCGCCTTCCTCCTCTGCCAGGAGGATGAGCGTGTGCCGACGCGCGCACGGCCACCGCACGCCACCTCCTGCTTCCCCCGGCCTCCCTAGGGACGCCACGACGACGCCCCGTGTCCCCTCGCTCCTCTTCCTCTCTCGCTGCTCCCTCTCTCCTCCCCTGGCTTTCTTCCCTGAGCTCACCCGAACGGAGCCACCGCCGCCGACGAGCGTCGCCGTAGCCACAGCCACTGCCTCGCCTCGTCGTTGCGCCCAGAGGCTCCGCCTCGACCCCCTCTTCCTCTCCACCAACCCATGCCCCGCCGGACGCCCTACATCGCCGCCCACGCCATCTTCCCCATCTCCGGCCGCCCGAGATCGCCGTCGTTGTTTCGTCATCACCAAGCCATCCCCGAGCCCACTAGCCTGCTCTGCGAGTTCACCGTGAGCACTGGAATCTTTCCCCTCTCTTCCCCGCCTCGATTGCGCCCTGTAGCCTCGATCCCACCGGAGCCGGAGCTTGCTTGCCGCCGTCCATGTCTCTGTCACGGCTAGAACCCACATGTGTCGCGTCCGAGCACGCTGTCGTCCTCAGCGTGCTCCCAGGAACCCAAAGCACCTAACCACTCGTCCTCCCGTGCACCGCAGCGCCGGTCCCGCGAACCCTCAAGCTCCGGCCGCCGCTTAAGTGGTCGCCGCCGTCGACCCCGGCCTCCCCGTGCCCAGCTGCGTGCGCCCCTAGATGCGCGGGAGCATGGGCTCCCTCTTGGTGCGCTCAGCGCGACCAGCCACGGGCTGTAGCGCCGTCCCGAGCAACTCCGGCAAGGTCTCGCCGTCGCCGTAGTCGCCGACGTCACTTGCTGACGTGGCTGGCTTAATTAGCCACTAAACACCGCACCGTGTCACTGACACCTAGGCCCCACGCCCTAATTAACCCCAGTTTAATATCTGTTTAGGATTAACTAAACCAGAGCGGCCCCACGCATCAGTTTTGACCAAGCTGACGTGGCCGTTGACCGGGCCCACACGTCAGCGGCACTAACCAGCTCCAGTCACTGACCAGTGGACCCCACTGGTCAGGTTTGACCAACAGCAGCGTCTGTTGACCTGCTGACATCATAGTGATGCAATGCTGATGCAATAACTAATTTCTGGATTTATTTTTATTTAGAGAAATTCCAGAAAATTGTATAAACTTCTAAAATTCATAGAAATTCAACCGTAACTCCAAATTAAATAATTTATATATGAAAAATTATCAGAAAAATTCAAGGAATCCATCTGTACCATTTTCATGCATGTTAGAACAACTTATAGCTGCTGTTTAGCACAAATCAATTAAATGGCATTTAAATAACCATATATGGAGTTGGAATTTGAATCATGTATTCAAACCAACCTCATTTAAATCATAGCTAGGTGCATTAGCCCAAAACACATTCATATTGCCATGTCATAGCATGCATCATATTGTGCATTGCATTGATTGTGTTCTTTCTTGTTTGCCGGTGTTTGTCCCCTCTCGATAGACGTGACTCCGACGACGAGATCGATGACACCGATGAAGAACTATATTATCTTCAGAAGTGCCAGGCAAGCAAAACCCCCTTGTTCATTCCGATACAATCCTACTCTCTCGCTCCTGCTCTCTTTTACTGCATTAGGACAACAACGATTCATCTGTTACTTGCTGCGGTAGCTGAACCCCTTTATCCTTTGCATGACCTGTCATTGCCACAGTAAATAGATGAAACCCACTAGCATGAGTAGGAGTTGTTTGAGCCCTGTTGTGCCTACTCATTCATGCTTGTTTGTCATGCCTGCTACTGCTTAGAGTTGAGTCAGGTCTGATTCATCGGGGATGAATCAGAGGTGTGTGAACATGTCCTACTGTGTGTGAGCTAAGTGTGTGAATACGATTTGGTAAAGGTAGCGGTGAGAGGCCATGTAGGAGTAGATGGTGGGTTGTCTCATTGCAGCCGTCCTCAGGAACTGAGTTCTGTGTTTGTGATCCATGATTCAGCTACTACCACGCATTGGGCCCGAAACCAATGGACCCTCTCGGCTTCTTGATCACCCTTGTCCTCTGTCCAGGAGTTGCAAGTAGTTTCTGGTGTTTGTAGTATGCTGGAGGCCGTGGGCAGCGCTGACCGGAGGGGTGGGCTGTGATGCGGTAGGCACGTGGCCGGGTATACCGGGCGCCCGTTTGGTGTCACGGAACCCTGTTCACATCGTTTGGGGCTGTGAGCGAAACTCCGGCCGGATCTCCTCATGGATGGAACCCGAATAGGCGATAAACCTGGACTAGAGACTTGAGTGTTTAGGCAGGCCGTGGCCGACACCCACGTTGGGCTTCCGCTTGAAGGTTGCCGAGTACATGTCGTGTAAACGGCGGTAAGTGGTGAGAGCGTGTGTGAAGAAGTACACCCCTGCAGGGTTAACATCATCTATTCGAATAGCCGTGTCCGCGGAAAAGGACTTCTGGGTTGCTTATATCAGTTCATAGACAAGTGAAAGTGGATACTCTAAAATGCGCAAGATAAGCGTGAGTGCTATGGATGGCGTTCTCGTAGGGAGACGGGAGCGGATCCATAGTGGTGTATTGATATGGTGAATATGTGGACTCGTGTGCGCCACCTCAAAGAGTTACTTGCAGTCGTAGTTCAGGATAGCCACCGAGTCAAAGCTGGCTTGCTGCAGTTAAACCCCACCATCCCCTTTGTTGATAATGGTGCATATGTAGTTAGTTCTGATGTAAGTCTTGCTGGGTACATTTGTACTCACGTTTGCCTAATTTATGTTTTTGCAGAGAGACTTCAGTCTCACTAGTAGTTCCGCGTGGACTTCGACGTTTAGCTTGTTACCTCAGCTACGATCTTGTGCCCTCGGCAGGATCTGGTAGATAGTCAGGCTTCTCAGCCTTTTTCATTTATAGATGTCTGTACTCAGACATGATAGCTTCCGCTTGTGCTTGATTTGTATGCTCTGAATGTTGGGTCATGAGACCCCTGTTTGTAATATCTCGCTCCTCGGAGCCTAATGAATAAATACTTGAGTTGTAGAGTCATGTTGTGATGCCATGTTGTATTTGCACATATCGAGCATATTGCGTGTATGTTATTGAAATGCTTGGTATGTGTGGGATCTGACTATCTAGTTGTTTATCCTTAGTAGCCTCTCTTACCGGGAAATGTCTCCTAGTGTTTCCACTGAGCCATGGTAGCTTGCTACTGCTCCGGAACACTTAGGCTGGCCGGCATGTGTCCTTCTTCGTTCCTGTGTCTGTCCCTTCGGGGAAATGTCACGCGATGAATACCGGAGTCCTTTAGCCCGCTACAGCCCGGTTCATCGGAGTCCTGCTAGCCCAGTGCTACAGCCTGGATTCACTCGCTGATGACCGACACGTTCGATGCTGGGTCATGGATGCCTGTCCCTGTAAGTTAGTGCCACTTTGGGTTCATGACTAGCCATGTCAGCCTGGGTTCTTTGTCATATGGATGCTAGTGACACTATCATATACGTGAGCCAAAAGGCGCAAATGGTCCCGGGCCAGGTAAGGTGGCACCCGTGGGAATACCGTGCGTGAGGCCGCAAAGTGATATGATGTGTTACATGCTAGATCGGTGTGACTTAGGATCGGGGTCCTGACAACGGCTACGTCATGCTAACGCGATAAAGGATTTTCTGGATTATTTATAATTCAGGAAAATTCCAGAAATTGTTAAAACTTCAAAAATTCATATAAATTCAACCGTAACTCCAAATGAAATAATTTATATATGAAAAATTATCAGAAAAATTCAAGGAATCTGTTTATGGCATTTTCATGCATGTTAGAACAATTTATGGTTGCTGTTTAGGGCAAAACAAGTATTTGGCATATGAAAACAACATGTGGAGTTTGAATTTGAACCTAAGGTTTAAACCAACTCCATTTAACTTGTGGCTAGTTGCATTAGCTCAAATCACAACATATTGCCATGTCATAATCATGAATCATATTGTTGCATTGCATTTGATTGTGTTCCTTCTCAATTGCCAGTGTTTGTTCCCTCTTGGTAAATGGGTATCGACGACGAGTTTGATGACACCATGAAGTGCAACACCCCCTTCAGAAGTGTCAGGCAAGCAAAACTCCCTTGTTCATGCCGATACAATCCCACTCTCTCGCTCCTTCTCTCTTTTACTGCATTAGGACAACAACGATTCAACTGTTACATGCTGCGGTAGCTGAACCCCTTTTCCTCTGCATGACCTGTCATTGCCACAGTAAATAGATGAAACCCACTAGCATGAGTAGGAGTTATTTGAGCCCTGATGTGCCTACTCATTCATGCTTGTTTGTCATGCCTGCTACTGCTTAGAGTTGAGTCGGGTCTGATTCATCGGGAATGAATTGGAATGGTGATGAACATGTCCTATTGTGTGTGAGCTAAGTGTGTGAACACGATTTGGTAAAGGTAGCGGTGAGAGGCCATATAGGAGTACATGGTGGGTTGTCTCATTGAGGCCGTCCTCAGGAACTGAGTTCTGTGTTTGTGATCCATGAAACAGCTACTACCACGCATTGGGCCTGAAACCAATGGACCCACTCAAATTATTAACTGCCCTTGCCCTCTGTCCAGGAGTTGCAACTAGTTTCTGGTGTTTGTAGGATATGTGTTGGAGGCCATGCATAGCGCTGACCCTAGGCGTGGGCTATGATGTGGTAGATACACCATGGCACGGTGTACCGGGCGCCCGTTTGGTGTCTCGGGAACCCTGCACACATCGTTTGGGGCTGTGAGAGAAACTCCGGCCGGATATCCTCGCGGATGGAACCCGAATAGGCGATAAACCTGGACTAGAGACTTGTGCGGTTAGTCAGGTCGTGGCTGACTCCCTCGCCAGGCTTCCGCTTGAAGGTTGTCGAGTTACACGACGTGTACATGGTGGTAACTGGCGAGAGCGTGTGTGAAGAAGTACACCCCTGCAGGGTTATAAATGATCTATTCGAATAGCCGTGTCCGCGGTAAAGGACTTCTGGGTTGCCTATAACAGTTCATAGACAAGTGAAAGTGGATACTCTAAAACTCGCAAGATAAGCGTGAGTGCTATGGATGGCCTTCTCGTAGGGAGAAGGGAGTGAATCCATAGTGGTGTATTGATATGGTGAATATGTGGACTCGTGTGCGCCACCTCAAAAGAGTTGCTTGCAGTCGTAGTTCAGGTTAGCCACTGAGTCAAAGCTGGCTCGCTGCAGTTAAACTCCACCACCCCCTTTATTGATACCGATGCATATGTAGATAATTCTGATGTAAGTCTTGCTGGGTACATTTGTACTCATGTTTGCCTATTTTATGTTTTGCAGAGAGACGTCAGTCTCGCTAGTAGTTCCGTGTGGACTCCGACGTTTAGCTTGATACCTCAGCTACGATCCTGTGTCCTCGGCAGGATCTGGTAGATAGTCAGGCTTCTCAGCCTTTTTCATTTGTAGATGTCTGTACTCAGACATGTTAAGCTTCCGCATGTGTTTGACTTGTATGCTCTGAATGTTGGGTCATGAGACCCATGTTTGTAATATCTCGCTCCTCGGAGCCTAATGAATAAATACTTTGAGTCGTAGATTTATGTTGTGATGCCATGTTGTGTTTGCACATATCGAGCATATTGTTTGTATGACTGAAATGCTTGGTATGTGTGGGGTTCGACAACCTAGTGGTTTATCCTTGGTAGCCTCTCTTATGGGGAAATGTAGTATTGTGCTTCCATGAGCCATAGTAGTCCGCTACATCCCGGTTCACCGAAGTCCTGCTAGCCCAGCACTACTGCTCAGGACACTTGACTGGACAACATGTGTTTCACTTCGTTCCTGTGTCTGTCCCTTCGGGGAAATGTCACGCGGTGACATCCGGAGTCCTGCCTAGCCTGCTACAGCCCGGGTTACCGGAGTCCTGTTAGCCCAGTGCTACAACCCGGATTCACACGCTACTAACCGACATGCTCGAAGTTGATTCATGTATGCCTGTCCCCATGGGTTAGTGCCGCTTTGGGTTCATGACTAGCCATGTCGGCCCGGGTTCTCTGTCATATGGATGCTAGCGACACTATCATATACGTGAGCCAAAATGCGCAAACGGTCCCGGGCCATGGTAAGGCGACACCCGTGGGAATACCATGCGTGAGGCCGCAAAGTGATATGAGGTGTTACTAGCTAGATCGATGTGACTTGGAATCGGGGTCCTGACAAGACTCAAGAAACCGAACTAATTCAGATAGTGAGTTAGAATAGCTCGTGCTAGTGGTAGTGGCCAGTAACTCAAACACTAAACCAAGACAGGACTTTGGGGTTGTCACACTGTCTTCAAGATAGTTTTCCTTAGCTGTTTTATCAGCCTTGTTGGAGACCAACAAGGATGTCTCACTATCCTAAACCTTATCTGCATTACTTCCTTTACCATTGCTTAATAAGGCACTCTTCCCCAATATTCTATTAGCATTCTAAAAGAAGAAACAAGCAGACACATAACAGGTTTAGCATGTACTAGTATATGAAACTCATTTCGGTGAACCAGTTCATTAGTAATGAGGACAAGATTAAACTACCAAGTCTTCTATTGCCAAGTAGTACACAATAAAAGCATCAAACAAACATATATCTATGTCCTATGGCCACTGCATTGTCTTGCCAAATCAAAATAGAGAAACGGTTCAAATCATATCAGTTCAAGACAAAGCAGCACTGTAAGAATACAAAGCGTGGGAAACTACACGACACAACAAGATTTCAGATGGGTACCACGGGTCTTCATGTACAACAACACTATTGGCTATGTTGTGATGCTAGTAATGTGCATGATATGAGAAGTCAACTGTATACACAATTGAAATTGAAATCAACAAAGCTATTTACAAGAGCAAACCTGTTAAAGAAACATGCGTAAACATACTTGTTGTGCCATTGGAGTTTCGATTGGATCTTTCAATTTAAAAATAAGTTTGTATGAGTAAATACAGTGATACAAGAGCAAAGCAGTATGCACGATAGCAATGGAATCTTAAATGAGAACAGTTGTTCTTCAGGTTTAAGCACTTGTTCTACATGAACAGAGTACAGTAAGACGCATGAATATAGTAGTTAAAAATAGAAAATGAGCTCATAGACCTTACCACATTCTTGGTTCGGTACTAGTACGAAACAAGGCGTTCCTAGTCATCATCCAGTAAACGTGTCTCAGGAGAACGTAAGGGAATTTGATGAGTTTCTTTGCCAGTGAAGTACGTTTTCTTCAGGTAATCCCGATACTGCCACCAAGCATTCTTGAAGATAAATGAGGTATCAGCACAGGTCATCTCATCCTGAGTTTCCAAATCGGTCCTTCTCTATAGAGAAAAATGGGAAAATTTGTTGTATTATAACCATCATGGAGGTAGAATGTATGGGAAAAAGCAAAGTAATTGCCATGAATAACATTACTTACACATAACTCTTGGACAAACACCTGCAACTGGCATTTTCCTTCATCTTCAGTATAATAGTTCCATGATGGGAAGATACACACATAGGATTTAACAACATCAAATGCAATAGATGCTAAACTACGACAGGATGGTTGTGCTTCCTCCACAGGAATAGGTGTACTAACTGGTGGAGTTGGGGTTCACCGTGGTAGTACTGGTGCTTTGGGCACTGGAGCTGCCTTACTAACTGCTCTTGTTTGGGAGCTCTGTGGTGGAGATGGTGTTGTGTCAACAAGAACTTGGAGCTCTATGGTGAAGCTGGTTCTCTGTCCATCGCAGTAGGGGTACAATCTACAAGAGTCTTGGTTATGTGTGGTAGGGTTGGTTCTCGTGCATGTACAACAAGGGTGCTATCTCCACCAAGAGGTAGCATTGTTTTATTTGAAGACCGTGTTTTTACTCCGCTAGATACTGGCATCACCCGCTCCAATTCAAATGGCTGATAAACTGGAAACATAGTTGAATGTACAGACATTGTATGAGAGACAGATGCAATAGATAGTGTGGAAAAAAGAGGGCATGAAATAGTTGACATGTATATTGTTTAACTGAAACGGATAGCATGACATAATTTCACATATATGATGTCTATCTAAACTGGATATCATAGCATAACATAATTCAAAGATATGATGAATAACTAAACAGGATCGCATGACATAATTCACATACATGTGTATATGATGTCTAAACTATGTAATGCAAGACACCATATGCATGATATGAGCAGTATAACCGTCCCAAGTTAGAGCATACACCTCGGTGGGGGAATAGGACTCGTCATCTGTCTCTGAATCCATCTTTGAGGAGCTATCAGGACCCAGCAAGAGATCTGATTCGATAGGTAGCACTGTTTGCTCTGAAGGCCTTGTTTTCACTCCAGATTTTTCCATCACCCACTCAAATGGCTGATTCACAGGTAGAGTAGTTTAGTGTACAAAAATGAGAAAAATTGAAATGTAATAAAGAAAAGGATGGGAAAGATATCATTCAAATATATGATGCCTGGTTAAACAGGATGGCATTGCACATTTCACATATATTATGGCTGGCTAAAAGACACGAGACTGCATAATTCCCATATATGATATAAAAACTAAATAGGTGGCATTACAGAACATGTCTAAACTAAGCAGATGACATATATGATGTCGAAAGTAGGCACTTCAAGGCAATATATGCATGATATGACTAACATCATCATGCCAAGTTAGAGCAAACACCTTGGGTGGTAAATAGGAGTGGTCAGCTACGTCTCAATCCGCCTCAGAATAGATATCTTCATCTGGATTACAATCTCGAGAGAGGGGGAGGGTTACCATTGAAGCCACCATGGAGCGATGTCTGCATGACATTGTATTGCCGTGCAAAACTCTTATCTTTTTCTCTACATGTTCAGCATGACTGTGTACAATATCTGACATGCATACGAAAAAAAATATGGTGAGATTATGTAAGGAGAGCATGCAGAAATCTGATACGTCTTCAATGTATCTATAATTTTTGATTGTTCCATGTTGTTATATTATCAATCTTGGATGTTTTATAATCATTTTATAGTCACTTTATATCTTTTTTGGTACTAACCTATTGACATAGTGCCCAGTGCCAGTTCCTGTTTTTTCCGTGTTTTTTACATCACAGAAAATTAATATCAGACGGAGTCCAAATGCCACGAAACTTTATGGAGATTTTTTATGGACCAGAAGGAACATGTTGGGCCCTGGTAGCACCTGGGGGAGTCCCGAGGAGGGGACAACCCACTAGGGTGCGCCAGGAGGCCCAAGCGCGCCCTGGTGGGTTGTGCCCACCTCGGGTGCCCCCCGGACCGCCTCTTTGCTATATAAATACCCAAATATTCCCAACATCCTAGGCGAGTCAACAAAATATTCATCAAGCCACCATAGAGTCCAGAACCACCAGATCCAATCTAGACACCATCTCGGATGGGGTTCACCCACTACAAAAAAAATACACTTCCGTGATGATACATGTTTGTCACAATAGGTCGCTTTTTTGTCATGCATGTACATCCATGAAAAATTTATGACAGAATCAAGATAGTCATACCTGTGCTATCATAGAAGTGTTCCATGACATTACCAAAATTATCATCACGGAAGTGTCCACTTCCATGACGATAAATTGCACGTCACAGAAGTGCTTTCGTCAAGGGTGACCGACACGTGGCATCCACCGTAACGGAACGTCGTTAAGCTATCGGGTCGGGTTTTGGATCCGATAACCCATTAACAGCCCCGACCAATGGGGATTTTCCACGTGTAAAATCATCATTGGCTGGAGGAAACACGTGTCGGCTCACCGTTGGGACAGATGTCATCCACTCATTGGACCGAAGGCGCCTATGATACGGCGACATGTGGCATGGCCCAACAGAGGCCCATTCCTGTGAAAAGGCCAGCCTGTTTAACTTGGTCAAAAGGTGGCGGGCCGGCCCACGGAAAGCCTGTTAACGGCCTGTTCGCATATAGCCCATTTACAACCCGCTAACCCAAGGCCCGTTACACCTTTTCCGAATTAGGCCCAGTAGCGTCATCTGGGCCGTCCAATATGATTCAGCCCGTTTTAACTTTTGGCCCATGTGTGGCCCATGACTTCTTTCGGCCCATATGAGGACCTTTGTAACTCTTGGCCCATTAACGACCCGTGGTGAAGCTGGCCCGTAATGAACAGTGTATCACTTTATACCCATTAACGGCCCGTTATTCCATTGGGCCATTTCCAGCCCAAGTTATCTTTCGGCCTTCTCAGGGCCCATTGATTCTTGGGCTCATTTGCAGCATTTGGTTACATACGGCCCGTTACTGTCATTTTCTGCTTGTGGGCCAAATTCAGCCCGTCGTTATAGTCGGCCCGTTTGCGGACCGTTAATACGTTGGGCTGTTTTCATGTAAAAAAACCCCGTTGGGCTGTTTTCATAGAGTTATCAAATATGGCCTATTAACAGCCCATTATGGTCCACGAATAGTATGCCCCATGATTGGCGAAATGATGATATGCCCCGTAGAAGGCCCATGGATCCTACGGCACGTATGAGGCCCATGGATAGTACGGCCCGTAGAAGGCCCATGGATCGTACGGCCCGTAGAAGACCCATGGACCCTACGGCCCGTAGAAGGCCCATGAGCCCTAAGGCCCATATAGAAGGCCGATGGATCCTACGGCCGGACGAAGGCCCATGGATCATACGGCCCGTAGAAGGCCCATGATTATTTTGGCCTAGTTACCAAAAATAGGCTATTGTGGCCACTAGAAAAAAACAGAAAAAGAACTACAGTGACTACAAGCAAACAACTAAACAAGACAATAAGGAAATAAATAATCAAGCAATTAACGCTAGCCTATTACCGCTATTACACATATTACATCCACTAGGCATCAAAGTTTGCCACTAGTGCAAATATAGGGAACAAAGTAGCACATTACATACACTGGCCGTCAAAATTGGCCACCAATGCAAATAAACGTGGCAACAAAACAAGAGCATAACTGAGACAACTTCAGAAGAGCTCAAGAAACGTTATCCTGGGTATCCACCATGCTGGCAATAAGCTTAGCAAGCTGATTAGCTTTGTCCTGTTTGGCGCTAAAATCCTCCAACGCTTGCTGTTGCACCAGAAAGTATGCACCTGAATGCTCCAGCGACTTCTGCAGTCCTTCCGCTTCTTGTTGCAGCACAACTGATCAATGTCTTTCAGCTTGTAGTTGAGACTCAAGAAATCGAACTGATTCAGACAGTGAGTTTGAATAGCTTGTGCAAGCGGTAGTGGCCAGTAACTCGAACACTAAACCAAGACAGGACTTTGGGGTTGTCTCGCTATCTTCAAGATAGTCTTCCTTAGCTGTTTTATCAGCTTTGTTGGAGACCAACAAGGATGTGTCACTATCCTGAACCTTATCTGCATTACTTCCTTTACCAATGCTTAATAAGGCACTCTTCCCCAATATTCTGTCAACATTCTAAAAGAAGAAACAAGCAGACACATAACAAGTTTAGCATGTACTAGTATATGAAACTCATTTCGGTGAACCAGTTCATTAGTAAGGTGGACAGGATTAAACTACCAAGTCTTCTATTGCCAAGTACTAGTACATAATAAAAGCATCAAACAAACATATATCTATGTCCTATGGTCACTTCATTGTCTTGCCAAATCAAAATAGAGACACGGTTCAAATCATATCAGTTCAAGACAAAGCAGCAGTGAAAGAATACAAAGCGTGGGAAACTACACGACACAACAAGATTTCAGATGGGTACCACGGGTCTACATGTAAAACAACACTATTGGCTCTGCTGTGATGCTAGTAATGTGCATGATATGAAAGGCAACTGTATACACAATTGAAATTGAAATCAACAGAGCTATTGATAAGATCAAACCTGTTAAAGAAACATGTGTGAACATACCTGCTATGCCATTGGAGTTTCGGTTGGATCCTTCAATTTAAAAATAAGTTTGTGTGAGTAAATACAGTGATACAAGAGCAAAGCAATCATAGTTAAAAAAGGCGCGCCTAAGCGAGTGCTTAAGCGCACCTAGGCTCTAGGCGTTGGCAAAATGCATTGCGCATAACTACGCATAATCTGTGCATAACTGTGCATAAGCATGCGCTTTGGTCAGTAAAGCGCAAGGCAGTGCCAAAATGCACAATTAACGCCTAGTGCTTTTTTGAACTATGATAGCAATGGAATCTTAAATTAAAACAGTTGTTCTTCAGGTTTAGGCACTTGTTCTACATGAACAGAGTACACTAAGACGCAAGAATATAATACTTAAAAATAGAAAATGAGCTCATAGACCTTACCACATTCTTGGTTCGGGACCAGTACAAAACAAGGCGTTCCCAGTCATCGTCAGTAAATGTGTCTCCGGAGAACGTAAGGTTATTTGATGAGTTTGTTTGCCGGTGAAGTACGTTTTCTTCAAGTAATTCCGATACTGCCACCAAGCATTCTTGAAGATAGCAGAGGTATTAGCACAGGTTACCTCATCCTGAGTTTCCAAATCGGTCCTTCTCTATAGAGAAAAATGGGAAAATTTGTTGTATTATAACCATCATGGAGGTAGGATGTATGGGACGAAGCAAAGTAATTGCCATGAATAACATTACTTACACATAACTCCTGGACAAACACCTGCAACTGGCATTTTCCTTCATCTTCAGTATAATATTTCCAAGATGGGAAGATACGCACATACGATTTAACAACATCAAATGCGATAGATGCTAAACTACGACTAGCTGGTTGTGCTTCCTCCACAGGAATAGGCGTACTAACTGGTGGAGTTGGGGTTCGCCGTGATAGTACTGGCCCTTTGGGCACTGGAGCTGCCTTACTAACTGCTCTTGTTTGGGAGCTCTATGGTGGAGATGGTGCTGTGTCAACAGGAACTGGGTTACTATCGGCTGGGGTTGGGGTTAGATTGGGTGAAGCTGGTTCTCTGTCCATCGCAGTAGGGGTACAATCTGCGAGAGTTTGGGTTATGTGTGGTAGGGCTGGTTCTTGTGCATGTACAACCGGGGTGCTATCTCCACCAAGAGGTAGCACTGTTTTATTTGAAGACCGTGTTTTTAGTCCGCTAGATACTGGCATCACCTGCTCCAATTCAAATGGCTGATAAACAGGAAACATAGTTGAATGTACAGACATTGTATGAGAGACAGATGCAATAGATAGTGTGGAAAAAAGAGGGCATGAAATAGTTGACATGTATATTGTTTAACTAAAACGGATAGCATGACATAATTTCACATATATGATGTCTATCTAAACTGGATAGCATAGCATAACATAATTCAAAGATATGATGAATAACTAAACAGGATCGCATGACATAATTCACCTACATGTTATCTAAGTAATCAGGATCGCATCATTTAATTCACATATGTGATTTATATGCTAAACAGAGGGCATTCGATATGATGTCTGAACTAAGAACATGGTGTTGAATATTGTGTATATGATGTCTAAACTATGCAATGCAAGACACCGTATGCATGATATGAGCAGTATAACCGTGCCAAGTTAGAGCATACACCTCAGTGGGGGAATAGGACTGGTCATCTGTCTCTGAATCCATCTCTGAGGAGCTATCGGGACCCAACAAGAGATCTGCTTCGACAGGTAGCACTGTCTGCTCTGAAGGCCTTGTTTTCACTCCAGATTTTTCCATCTCCCACCCAAATGGCTGATTCACAGGAAAAGTAGTTTAATGTACAAACATTGTCGACAAATGGAAATGTAATGAAGAAAAGGATGGGCAAGATATCATTCAAATATATGATGCCTGGTTAAACAGGATGGCATTGCACATTTCACATATATTATGGCTGGCTAAAAGACATGAGACTGCATAATTCCCATATATGATATAGAAACTAAACAGGTGGCATTACAGAACATGTCTAAACTAAGCAGATGACATATATGATGTCAAAAGTAGGCACTGCAAGGCAACATATGCATGATATGACTAACATCATCATGCCAAGGTAGAGCAAACACCTTGGGGGTAAATAGGAGTGGTCAGCGGCGTCTGAATCCGCCTCAGAACAGATATCTTCCTCTGGATTACAATCTGGAGAGGGGTGGGGAGGGTTTCCCATTGAACCCACCATGGAGCGATGTCTGCATGACATTGTATTGCCACGCATAACTCTTCTCTTTTTCTCTACATGTTCAGCATGACTGTGTACAATATCTGACATGCATACGAAAAAAATATGGTGAGATTATGTAAGGAGAGCATGCAGAAATTTAGAGTGATGGTAACAACCAGTGGATCGACGTTTTTCCGTTGAACCAAAATAGCCCTAATGGATTGACGTGAATGTATAGTAATAAGTGATGCAACAAGTGTACAACCTCTTTGCCATAGCCGTGCCGACCTCAACATCATTGGGTTGGTCACTGAAGCAGTTGAGGTAGAGGTGGCTGTCGGAGGTGTGGAGGAAGATCTGACGAATCTGTAGACGGCGTCCAGGGCACTACTCTGTTGTGATGGATCGTTCTGTCGTTGGAGCAGCTCTGGTGAGCCGTAAGACGTCAAGGCTGAAGCAGCACAAGACAGGCATCGTCAATCTCTAGTGGGATTCTAATAGCATCTCCGATAGATGATGTAAAATGGATGTAAAATTAACATCACCAAAAACCACCTGACTACAACAGATGAGGTAAAAACTGTTGACTCTCAACTTAACTGTCGAAACTGAATTTTACTGTGGAATCTGAATG
Source organism: Triticum aestivum (assembly GCF_018294505.1). Classification (NCBI taxonomy): domain Eukaryota; kingdom Viridiplantae; phylum Streptophyta; class Magnoliopsida; order Poales; family Poaceae; genus Triticum; species Triticum aestivum. Next base: position 167,460,534 of record NC_057794.1, read on the forward strand.
CTAATGTCGAAACTGAACGCAATGGTAGAAGAGAGGCACTTGACATGTAGTTTAGGGAGGGCCTACAGTTCATCTTCAACCTGCACCCACTCAGCCGCCAGCCACCACCGGCCGAACCGCCGGCCCCAGTGCCGCCTCGCCGCCCCAAAACAACTCGCCACCGCCGCCCCGGCCAGCCCTCTAGGCCCCCCGCCCCCACCCTGAACCCTAAGATAGATAGTGGGGTACCTCTCCGGCGAGCCCCCGTCCCCGCTGCGGGTGGTTCTTCCTTAACTCCGGCGAGCCCCCCAACCCCTGAAAATCGACTGGCCCAAAAGTCGATTTAGTCGACTGATGTGTGGCTTAATCAGAGCAGAGCAGCAGCACGAGCGAGGGGGAGAGCAGCAGCAGCAGCTGGGCGAGCGAGCGATCGAGCGAGAGCCGGAGCAGCAGCAGCAGCGCGAGCGAGCAAGCGAGAGCTGGAGCAGCAACAGCAGATCCGGCTGGTATGGCCACCGCCACCGAAGGGGCCTCGCACTGGGGGAGAGCCGCCATGGAGATGTCGCCCGCGGTGCCGGCTTCAAGATAGCCACTCCATGGGGGTGCGGGATGAAGCACCGTCGGCGCCGGGAGGTCGAGTTAAGGAGAAGGTGTGATGCAATGAGTGTACAACCTCTTTGGTGGCGCCGAGTAGGCCTCAGCTTCGTCCGAGGAGTCGGTGAGGATGATGTGGTTCCGGTGGAGCAGGTTAAGGCAACGCTGTGGGGATGGAGTAGCCGCGATAGACGAGGCGATCGTCGGAGTAGCTCCTTGGAGGTGAGGACGAGGCGGCTAAACCGGTGGGACGACAAGATGGACGATGGATCCTCATCCGGGGAGGTGGACGAGGGACGTCGAGATGTTGCGGTGGACGATGTCGTTGGTGAAGAGGCTCCGGCTGGGCAGCGGTGATGTGGTGGACGGAGGAGGTTGGGGTTTTGTGGCTGGAGCGGAGAGGTTATGGCGGCCTGGGATTTCGAATGGCGAAAAGGGGGCGATGGGAAGGGGTGAAGCATGACTTAGGGACACGCTTGTCCAAAATGTAGGGTATGTTACAAAAGTACCCCCCACCGATTTGAACTAGCGGCCCTTTCAGCTCAGGGTTAGAAGGGAGATTTCACGTGTCGGGATTTGGCAGCTGGAGGGAGTTTTCGCGCGCGTTGTAATTTCGGGATAGCAAGGCGCGGGTTGTGAAGGCGCCAGTTTTGGGAGCACGATATCTGAATTTTCGGGATATAACAAGATGCGGGTTGAATTTTAGGGAGAAGCCTAACGTGTAGTAATATTGTACTTGTATACGTACCAAATCAATTCGCACTTCCCTCAACCAAAAAGAAAACTAAGAAAATAAAACTATTCACACCACACAAAGAGAGAGTCTTGCTCCGTTTTACTATACAAATGCTATTCAAAGCTACTCCCTCCTTCCATCTATATAGGGCCTAATGCGTTTTTCGATGCTAACTTTGACCAAATATTAGAGCAATGATATATGACATGCAACTTACACAAAGCACATCGTTAAATTCGTCTGTGAAAGGTTCTTTCAATGATATAATTTTCACATTGTGCATGTCATGTACTATTAATTATGTCTATAGTCAAAGGCGGTCTTAAAAATCTCATTACGCCCTATATAGTGGAAGGAGGGAGTATGAATCCATGTTATGTCCGATTAAATTTTTTCGATTGCTGTATAATGCATGTAACCTACTCATACCAACATTTTAGTGCATTCCAAATGTCTATACTACCGCTGCAATTCGAACTAAATTTGAATTCGTTTCTCTATTTCAATAAGAATCTACAATCATGATTGTTGCCAACTTCAACCATCATAGTTTCCTTGCTATCCGCCAGATATAAATCGGACGGCCTATAATGCAGGATGGCAGGCACACCATCATCAACAACTCCCTTTTTTATAAGAGTAGAGATAAAATATATTAAATGTAGTATAACATGTTCATAACCACACCATGTGTATCACCGTTATATATATTCACACATGCGTCAGTTTGAAACACTATGATAAATTCTTCAAATATCCGAATTCGCTTTTTATAATGAAGTATATATGATCTCTATTCGTCTTTTACACCCACACAACCCTCTTATCTTTGTAGCTAGCGCTAACTTTCTCTTGTGCATGCACACGCCCGCATCCCTCTCACCCTCCCTCAGCATTCTCTAGCTCCATCGCGCAAATTCGTCTTTTCACTTTAGGTCGTTCACCCACGGTGTGTGTAGGCCCCCCAGCTCCTTCTTTACGGCACACATCGATCGATATGCCTCTCTAGCCAGGTGTGCCTAGCACAAACACAAGCTTCCCCTCTTCTCTTGTCACCGTCCATGCCTCACTCCCACCACTCTTTTCATCATTCTCGTACTCGCACACTCCTACCCCCTCGATATAGTATGCCTCTCGTACCACCTCCTACATGCATCCCTCTCTCTCTATCCTTCTCCTCGTGCCTCATTTGCTTCTAACACACACATGCATGTATACCGATCGATCTCCCAACATATACCTAGATCGACTTTAACTACCCCCCATCGATCGACGTACCTCACAAGTTATGTCTCTCCTTTCTCTAACAAAGGGCGATTGATCTTCCTATATAGTTACGTCTGCTTACCACAACCACATCGTCCCCCTCATCATTCATGCATGCCTCCTGACCCGCCTCTCACACGCACGTGCACAGACAACAAGCAGCTATCTCCTCTCTTATTTATATTGCGGGCGTGCCCTCCGTTTGTCTAGCAAGCCTATCCCACCATTTGTTAGAAGCAACTCCACTACCACCCCCTCCAACACTCTAGCTTTGTCTCTCTCCCAACCTTATTCCTCTCCTGCACATATGCATGGATGCCGATCGATCTCCCTTAATACATGAGGCAGATCGATCTCCTTAATACATGAGGTAGGCCTCTCTCCTCCTCCACACATATACCAGCCATTGTACCTCTATAGTTAATTGGGCCTCCCTCTTCCCCCACCACACACCGATAGTCGAGCGTTGTAGGTAGGTATCCATGCCACAGCGACAAACTGCACATGTCCCATCTCATGTTCTAGTATGCCAGCCACTCTATATCTTTGACGTGGGCACACACAAATTCGATGGCACTCTTTATCGATCGTCTGCGCGCACACACACACACACATCATCCCTCTCTTCGATTCTATGGACACCTCAAGATGCATTTGTATGAGTAGTTTATCTTGTGAGAGAAAAGGTTGAACAAGGGAAGGCCTCATTGCGAACGTGGAGAGACGTGTGGGTATATTTTTTGCAAAATTGCCATAGTTTCTTTCCTATCCGTTAGATATAAATCCGACGGCCTATATTGCAGGATGGCACGCACACCATCATCATCAAGTCTGTTTTCTACTCCCTCCGTCCGAAAATACTTGTCATCAAAATGGATAAAAAGAGATGTATCTAAAACTAAAATACGTCTAGATACATTTCCTTTTATCCATTTTGATGACAAGTATTTCCGGACGGAGGGAGTATTTGTGTTTTTAGATATTTCAACAAGTGACTATGACCGGACCTTACCAACATACTCAAAAAAGTAGTCCATAATTTTGATGTTACCCTCTTTTCTTGGCGGTGCAGTGTCATCTGGATACCTCATAAATAAATAAAGTACTACATGATACTAATATATGATACATGGCGCAGGAGTACTAAGTATTATTAATACAGTTTTGCTAGAACTCATCTAGATGAGATATAATTTTGTCTCATTCATCTTTTATAGGCATTGGATGTGATGCTATATAAGATGCGTGTGTGCTGACGTGGGTTGTATTTGTTCTTGTGCAACGAACTGACCACTGCATGTCATGTTTGATAGTCTCAAGTCATTAAAAGCATACAAGCCCCACATCTCTTCTTGGTTGATTCCTCTATTTATGTCAAAAAATAAGAAACAACGTGAGAGTTAATGCACCACTCCTATGTGTTTACTATTTGGTTTTCGTAAGATGACTTAATACTCACCTAGACGGAGGGAGTATTCAATTTGACAGCGGGCGGCGCAGTTCCCGATACGGATTTAATGCAGTCGAGGGAGGGAGTAGCGGTTCCCGATATGTTGAACGGCCAATGCATCCTCCTTTAATTAATGCATGAGGGAAGTAATGGGAGGAGGTCCGGGAAAAGAGGCTGCACGATGTGAATGCAACACAGTTTGCCCTCATTGCCCTCATATAAAGGCGCCCCTCCATTCCAATGCATATACCACATCGTATGCACCTAAGCATTTGCCTAAGCACCTACACTAAGCACAAAAGAGCTCACTCCAGACCCATGGTGGTGATGCTCGTGAGCGGTCAGCGGCTGCGCCAGATGGTCCACGACGCCAGCCTGCGGCATGGCACCGAGGATCGTCTCCAGATGGTGTTGGAGACCGGCTGGTGGATGGCCGCCTTTGACACCAACTACGACTCTCAGTTGGACCATATGATCATTGCCACCAGCAACAAGTTCACCGTCCTCAAGAAGCTCGCGGATGACATCTCCGTACTCCTCCAGCCCGTGCACCCGGGCTCCTCATTGCCTGCCACCCTAATCGGTCTCCATGGCCGGAACCTCTTTCAAGCACTGGTGGCCCTGCGACTGCCCGCCGACGCCACGAAGAATGTCCACCTGGAGGTCGCGCTCGCCGCGAGGCGCCTCGCCCTGCAAGAATTCGTCGACCTACACATCCACATGTACGAGGAAAATCGTGTACATAGGTATCTACAAGGCCAGTGAGGACGCTGTTGAGCAAACCAACACCCCGCCCGCCGCCGGGTTGTAAAACAGAAACGAGGCTCGTTGATAGAGTAGGAGCGGTGGGGCCGAGAGGGATGAGGGGCACGTCGGGGGGATGAGGATCCCCTGACGCGAACAATCCTACCATTCTGTCACTGACATGTGGGACCCATAAGCGTGGGTCCCACCTGTCAGCGAAGGAAAGGCAGGGCAAGGCAGTGATAGCCGCGTCAGAGGATCCATGTCGATATCGGGGGACGTCGTGTTGTGGGTTGGAGCGGCGTCGTGGGAATCGCGTGTGGGTGTGGCAGTGGTAGAAACAAGAAACGTGATGGTCGCCGTGGTTCAACTTCCATGGACAAGTTGTCATGTCTGCTGACACATGTATATCAAAACTAGAGTGTTTATATTTCAAGCACGTGAACAAGTATTAGTCTACTACTTTGGATCCATTGCACCTACCTTTGAGTCAATAACATGTGGACTCGATAGGTGAATGGTCCACATGTAATGCTCCCTTAGGCAGAGGGGCAGTGGGGCCAAGAGGGGTGAGCTGCAGGTCAGGGGATGTGTGGTTTCATGGGTTCGAGCGGCATCGTGGGAATCGCGGGTGGCTGTGATAGAAACTTGATGCTCGCCGCATTTTAGGTGGCCCACATGTTATGCACACAAGTTGTCATGTCTACGGACACATGCACTACATACCGATCACTGGAAGGAGTAGTAGAGAAAGCTATATATGCGGATAAATAGTTCCTTATAGTCAAGTAGACCCATGCTACTACTCTGTTCCAAAGATATGCACACCATCGAAATAGTCCATCTATATCAATATACACCGAGAGGGAATAATTTTTCTACAAGAGAGGAAATAGTTCATCCATCCACAATGCCCTCCTGCTGGTGCAGCCTTTTCTTCTTCTTCTTCTTCTTCTTCTTCTTCTTGTTGTTGTTGTTGTTGTTGTTGTTGTTGTTGTTGTTGTTGTTGTTGTTGTTGTTGTTGTTGTTGTTGTTGTTGTTGTTGTTGTTGTTGTTCTCATTCTCTATGGGAGACGGCTTCGCAACAAGCTCTTTGGACCTTGTAGCTATCTCGAAACTCACACGGGCATCCAGGGCGGCATATTTTATCCGCCCGTACATCAAGGGATAATTCTCCCATACAAATGACCTTAATGCCACCGTCTCGTCACCCTTCTGAAGATTTGTACCAAGCACAAAATTTGCTACGTTGAATTGGGATGGTGTCTGTTTATCACAAACTTCTACAGGAATTTTGATTCTGGTTTGTATGTCAGCGATGCTTTTCAAATCAAGGTTGTACGGCTTCAGCTTCTGCTTGTCCCCTTCGATGGCTGCCCCACAGAAGTATACGTCCTCCCGAGACAAGAAATCGGGAAGCTCACGTGGTATGGAGGGCGAGTGTATGATGTGGTACACCAAAACATCATCTTCGTGGCACATCTGAAGGACGGTGGCACACTGGATCTTCCCAGGGGCACGCTCCCTGTACTCTGCATCGAGACCGATGACCCTCATCTCTACCTTTTCGAGGGAGTTGGATACATTGTTGATCCACTACCGAACAACCCTTGGGTGGACGGTGACGGTGGCAACTATGAGCATCGAGCCTTTGACGACGACATGTTGGACGCTAAAAGCCTGCATCTCAATCTCTTCCGCCATTTGGAACCGCTGGAATGGAGGGCTATGGTTTGGAGAATTAGGATTAGATGGCTAGTCTAACTGAAGTAGTAGATGATTATTTAAAGAGGTTAAAACAATGTGAACACAGTGGGGTTTGGATGCAAATGAAGATGAAGGGGAGGTGAAGAAGCCGAGGAGAATTGGTTCCCGATGGAGAAGTAAATGGGAGAAGTGGCGTGCAGGCAGTTGATTAGACGGCTAGGTAGACTAAACGAAAAGGCTATGCGGGTAGACTGATGAGTCGTACCTATTCGTGTACGTGCCCATCCTTCCTGATAGGTGGGACCTATGCATGCAAATAGATAAAAAAATGTCCTGGATACAGAACATGGATAACACTGTATATTTAGTGTAGAATCTTTTTAGTACTTTGAATTTTGGCCACTACTTCTGCTGTTTAGTAACTTTTCTGAATTTTCGCCACTACTACAGTAAGTTCAAGTGAGTAACTATAGTAACTTCAAGTGAGTAACTCCATTTCTGATTTTTTTTCATAAAACTAACCATGATATTTGTTCCTCTGTTCTGGTCATAATTATAATCTGATTGTTGAACCCTTAATCATTCTCATAATGTTTACATGATGCACAATTATACTTCCATCAAAACTACTCCATACACACACTGTCGAAACTGACAAGATGGTGGTGGAGGTGGGAATAAATGTTCAGTATTGGTGCATTTTCTGTGCTTACAAAATTCAGATTGAATTTCACTTCCAAAAGAAAAGAAGTGGAGATTAAATGTTGCTTTCCACTTACTTCACCTGTGTGTAACTCTTTTGGTGCATTTTCTGCAGAACCCATGTGTAGCTGCAGCATACATGCCAGTTCATCAACTGCTCGAAGAAGAAAAGAAGGTGGCATTTCCTCGCCTTTAGCATACAGGCCAGTTCACTTAATGTCCTCTGGTGCTATATTTGTGAGAACATCCAAGTTTTTACTTATCACTTTGCTAGCATTCACAAGTCTATTGAAGCGTGCATGTCTCTGTGAATCTTGTTGTCTACTCCAAGTAGATGGTGTGTAGCCTCGCAAAGGATATTAGTACTTGGTGCATTCTATGTTTAAAACCACTCTAGATTTACAAGTGTTTACTGAAGATGACAAGTGTTTATTCAGTTCTAAATTTGAAGTAACTAGTAGACGAACAATATTCATCTTTTTCTGTATATGAGGAAGAATAAACCTAGCTAATTCAAATAATTCCAATTTTAGGTACATGTTTTTATCAACTCTTAGTTAAGGGGTTATGGCAGTTTTCAGTTTTCAGTTTTGTGCTGCTTGAATTGATTCTACAGGAATATTTAGGGAAGAGTCATGGCTATGCTTAGCTCTGTGTAAAATGAATGACTGGAATTGGACAATTGGAAAATTTAGGTATGTTTGCAATTGGACAAATGGTGTATAAATCAAAATAAAGCAAATAAATTCAAATGATTCAAATAAATCCAAATAAACATGGTTGATCTTCATTTTGCATAAACCTGGTTGAGTATTACAGAGTAATTGACAACAAATTGACTTGGTTGGAATTCATACAGCAACAGTAACAGTTAACTAAACTTCTTTTGCGTGCATTTATCACCCCAGAAAACTTTCAGTAACAAGTGAGCAGCCTCTGCATTTTCTCGATGAACTTTTGAGTGCATTTATCACTTGTTGGAGTATGCTACAGCTTCTGCAAATCACAAACTCCTTTAGTTTACATCTCAGTTTTGGCAAACACTACAGTTTCAGTAAAGGAGTCATAACTCAATTACAGGCACTGTAGTTTCTCTACAGTATTGGAACACTGAACATTTTCAGTTAACTGTAGCAAGAAAAACTTCAAAAAACTAGCAGATCTCCAAGAGTATTACTCAAAAAGTATTACTCAATGAATTTGATGGCATCAAACTAAATTTTCACTATAATCTGTTCATCATTTAGCAGCAGTGTACAGCCTTTGTCCTGGATTATTTCTCTAGCTTTGTATCCCCTGACTGAATTTTCTCCGCCTGTACTGAGAGCAGCAAATTTAGACTCACAGCAACAAATTGAATAGCAGCAGTAGCAAAGGTGGGCGGGGCAGACTCACCAGCATAGGTGGGAGTGGCAGCAGAGGCAAGGTAGGGGAAAAGGCAAAAGTAGCATCAGAGGTCCACGGCGCCGACCTCGTCCACCAGTAGCAGCATGAGAGGCGGGAGTGGCCAGAATTGTCCACGGCGCCGGCGGCCGAAGCGGACGAAATCAGAGGCGTAGGTGGGCGGCAAAGGTGGGTGAACGTGGGCGGCGACCTTCAATGGGGCCGACGGCGTAGCTTGAGGAGGGCGCCGGTGCAGGTTGCCTTCACGGCGGGTGGTGCAGGTGGTAAGCCGCGGCACAGGTGCAAGCGGGCAGCGACGCTGTTGTTGGTCGCAGGCTGGGCCACGGTTCTGGTGTTGGTCGCGCCGCAGATCCAGGCAGGCGGCGGCGCAGGTGGGTAGCCGACGATGGCTGCAAGGCGCGGGCGACGGGGGAGGAGGAAGGAAGGAGATGGACTTCTTTGTGATGTGTTTAAAACTCTGTGGGTTTTTTGGAAAAAAAACAAATACACTGCCCTATGGACAACTTTTCCCGGATGGAGAGAGTACTAGTTAAATCCGAGCTATGGGTGTGAAGCACTGATATGCCAGTACATTTGTTTGTGACCTGTTCTAATTTTGTACATGAACTTTTTTTAGAAAGGGCTATACGTCAACTTAATGTGCTAACAGAACTTATTGTGTTGTCTGTCTGTTTTCTTTACACAACATTCAAGATATTTCCCCGTCATTGATAAAGACGATGAACCGTTATGTACGACTTTGTTGGTTTCAACATAGCCCTTCCCATAGCGATCCACTGCTTCCATCCTGATTGTGCCGCCTGCGTGAAATTTTTGTATGCAACTTCAGTGTGCTATGATGTTCTATATGATTGTGTCAACTATATAAGTTTTTACTGAGCATCAGCAATGCATATGGACGAAAGATGTATTTATGAGCATCGATCGATGGGTCTCTCTCTCTCTCACACACACACACACGCGCGCGCGCGCGCGCAGACGCACAAGTGGGACCCGTTCAATTATTTATTTGCTCGTGACAGCTTTTAATTAGGTTCCATTGTAATCTAACGTTTTTCTTAAGTTATTAATTGAGCTCAGTGACTTCAAAAAGTTGTACAAAAGCCTTGTTTGGGCCTTTCCGGCGTCGCTGAATGTGGGCTGAGTAACCATGTTAGGTTGTACTGTACTACACAGGCCTTTGTTTCAACATCAGCAATGCAACTGGGCCGACAGTTGTACACAATATCCGGGTCAACTTGTTATTCTCCGCCCCGCTGGGCTGCAAACTTTCCTAGGAGGTATGCATTAGGCTTAACAAGAAAATGGACTTTAAGAAATAATAAATGGGATGTAATTATAATAACTGGACAATTACTATGCACCAAACATGTAATTAGTTTGAAAAATATATTATTTTTGGAATTTGAAAATTTTATTTTCATTACTTGTTGCGCGCGCAATATTCCATTGGATTTAACGTAATACAACTTTTTTTTGAAATTATATTTGACCGGACTAGAAATTTCGGATAAAAATATTTCGGATCCCATCAAAATGTGGGATTTTTTTTCAATTCTATTTTGAGCGGTTGTTTGAAATTATTAATCATTGTCCTAGCTAGAAGTTGGGTTGTACTTTTAACAAACTGTAAATGGGATGTAGTAAATTCCATTAGAATTAAAAAATGGGTTGTACATTCTTACAAATCTCAAATGGGCTATATGTTCTCTGCCAAATCCGAGCTGTGGGCCTACTAAGTTGACGGCGATGAAGGACCATATGATGTCCATCCAACGGCCGTAGTGCTTCTTCAACCTCTGGTCTTCTTGCTCTAGCCGCCCAAAGGAGAGCCGGTCGTGCCGCCTGCTCCTGCCTCCCATGGCCGGCTGTGCTGCCGCGGAGGCCTCACTGCCCCCATACTACTCCCACCGCTGGCCAGGCCATCCCTCCTCTCCACTCACCCACACCCCCTGTTATTCTGCGGCGACGGCAGCGCAGCCGAACCAGTGAACCCTCGTACTCCTCTCCACGTGGGAATCCACTGCCGCATCTTCCCCGGCTCCGCGTCATCCCCTTCCTAAGCCTCACCATCGTCCACCGCCGTGGTGCTCTCGGCGCGGCGTGGTCAATGTGGTCAATGACCGAATTCCATTGGAAGAATACTGTACGTGGAGAGGCTGACAGCTGGGTCCATAGCAGCCGCAAGGAAGTGCCTCCTTATTACGCGGAAAATAATTATTCCTCCACCTGATAGCAGGGACCCACCGAACGCCCACCAGTATTTCGCGAAAAAACGTTTGCCCCTGACTGCTGGGACCCACCCGAGGGCCCCCGTATTTCGCGAAAAAAACGTTCCCACTTTTGTCAGCTCGGACCCACCGGAAGTGCCTCCTTATTACGCACAAAAAAATGAATACCCCCTGCTAGCTGGGACCCACCTTGGTGGGAGGCTGACTTGTGGGCCTACTAAGTTGACGGGGACGGAGGGCTTTGTCAACTTAGTCACTACAAACGATTCTAGCTCCAGTGACCGTACGATGTCCAACCAACGGCCGTAGTGCTTCTTCAACCTCTGGTCTTCTTGCTCCAGCCACCCAAACCAGCGCCGGTCGTGCCGCATGCTCCTGCCTCCCGTGGCCGGCTATGCTGCCGCGGAGGCCTCACCGCCCCCTACTATTCCCACCGCTGGCCAGGCCCTGCGGCGACGGCAGCCTCACACCGCAGCCGAACCAGTGAACCCTCGTACTCCTCTCCGCACGGGCTTCCACTGCCGCGTCTTTCCCGGCTCCACGTCATCCCCTTCCTAAGCCTCGCTATCGTCCACCGCCGTGCTGCTCTCGGCACGGCATGGTCAATGTGGTCAACGACCGAATTCCATCAGAAGAATACTGTACGTGGAGAGGCTGACAGCTGGGTCCATGGCAGCCGCAAGGAAGTGCCTCCTTATTACGCGGAAAATAATTATTCCTCCACCTGACAGCAGGGACCCATCGGACGCCCACCAGTATTTTGCGAAAAAAAAAGTTTGCTCCTGACTGCTGGGACCCACCCGAGGGCCACCGTATTTCTCGAAAAAAACGTTCCCACTGCTATCAGCTCGGACCCACCGGAAGTGCCTCCTTATTACGCACAAAAAAATGAATACCCCCTGCTAGCTGGGACACACCTTGGTGGGAGGCTGACTTGTGGGCCTACTAAGTTGACGGGGACGGAGGGCTTTGTCAACTTAGTCAATATAAACGATTCTAGCTCCAGTGACCGTACGATGTCCATCCAACGGCCGTAGTGCTTCTTCAACCTCTAGTCTTCTTGCTACAGCCGCCCAAAGCAGCGCCAGTCGTGTCGCATGCTCCTGCCTCTCGTGGCCGGGTGTGCTGCCGCGGAGGCCTCATCGCCCCCTACTATTCCCATCGCTGGCCAGGCCCTGTGGCGACGGCAGCCTCACACCGCAGCCAAACCAGTGAACCCTTGTACTCCTCTCCGCACGGGCTTCCACTGCCGCGTCTTCCCCAGCTCCACGTCGTCCCCTTCCTAGGCCTCGCCGTCGTCCACCGCCGTGGTGCTCTCGGCGTGGCCTGGTCAACGTGGTCAAGGAACGACTTCCATCGGACGTGGACTGTACGTGGAGAGGCTGACAGCTGTGTCCACGGCCGCAGCAAGGAAGTTCCTCCTTATTATGGGAAAAATAATGATTCCTCCACCTGACAGCTGGGACTCACCGGACAGGCCACTGTATTTCGCGGAAAAAACGTTCCCCCTGACTGCTGGGACCCACCAGCTTCATCTTCGCACGGAAGGAAGTGCGTCCGGGCAAATAAAAAATGATTCGCCCCCTGACTTCTGGGACCCACCAGCTACACCTTCGCATGCATGGAAGTGCTTCCGGGCAAAAAAAACGATTCACCCCCCTGACTGCTAGGACCCACCGGCTACATCTTCGCATGCAAGGAAGTGCGTCCGGGCAAAAAAACGATTCGCCCCCTGACTGCTGGGACCCACCAGCTACATCTTTGCAGGCAAGGAAGTGCCTGACAGTTGGGACCCACCTGGTCGAAGCGTACGTAGCGTTGTCATTCTGGTCGTGAATGTGTATGTACATACTGGTCGATGTAGATGCGCGCACGTGTCGTAGTAGAGGCGCGCACGTGTCGTGGTAGAGGCGCGCACGTAGCATGTACACATACGTACAGCGGCCAGGGTGCAAGAAAGAAAATACGGCCACGTATGTGTACATACAGGTGGGGTCTCGAATGCCTACTCGCGCATACGTATGGCCAGGGCTCGTGTACATGGCTGGGTCGGAATGGAGAAACAACGTCGTCGTCGTGTTCATGGGGAGGCAATGAAATGCTTCGTGTTCATGGGGAGCCAACGGAATGCGTCATGTTCATCGGGAGGCAACGGAACGCATGGGAGCCAACCGGCTGGGTCAGAACAGAATGAGTGGTCATGTTCATCGGGAGGGCTTGGACGAAATAGGCAATGGAAACGAAGCCTGGCGTACCGCACAACGGAGGAAACGGACCTCCTATGTTCGGAACAGGGTCCTGTTGATCGGGAGAGGTCTGGCGTACTGCAAAACGGAGGAAACAAACATAACACGGTTGAAACGGGGGTCCTATTGATTGGGAGGGGTGTGGCGTACCACAAAACGGATGAAATGGACTTGTGTTGGAGCGCTACGGTCGAAACGGGGGTCCTGTTCATCGGGAGGGGTGTGGCGTACCGCAAAACGGACGAAACAGACTTGTGTTGGAGCGCTATGGTTGAAACGGAGGTCCTGTTCATCGGGAGGGGTGTGGCGTACCGCAAAACGGGACTCCACGGGATGCTGTTCATCTCCACCGTCGACCTCCTCCAGCCTCCACGGGCTCCTGTTCATCCAGCCTCCACCGCGCGCTACTCCACCGGCTACTGTTCAACCACCCCTCCACCGTCTACTGTTCATCTAGCCCTCCACACCACGGGGTCCTGTTCAACCACCCCTCCACGAGCACCCCTCCACCTTCTACTGTTCATCCAGCCCTCCACCACACCACGGGGTCCTGTTCATCCAGAGGCAACGCCACCGCTCACTGTTCATCCCACCCCCTCCCCCCCCCCGCAATGCTCACTGTTCATCCCAAAGGCAGCATCGATCGGCTTCAGTTAGCAGCAGTAGCGAGGGAATCGCTCGATCGGGTTCAGTTAACAGCCATCGATCGATCGCTCGGGTTCAGTAACGCGTAGCCTGCAGTGCAATCGCTCGAGTTCAGTTAGAGCCCAACGCCTCGCTCGGGTTCAGTTAAAGCCAACGCCTCACACACACGTGCGTACGTGTACGAGAGAAACGCGCATCGCTCGACCCTCGACCTCCCACCGTAACCGGGAACTCCCCAAAATTTTCCTCCCCCTCGCTTCTACCACGGTTTTTTCCGTCATGGACGGCCCAAAGAATGTCATGCAGCTGCGTCTCCGGCCCGCCCAGGACGAAAATCCCATTTTCTGTCATGATTTTTTGTCATAGAAGTAGTAGCCCATCACATCTATGATGATACTGGGTTTTGTCACAATTATAGTCATAGAAGTGTCATATGTATGACAGAAATTTTTTTCGTTCGGCCCAAAATGTCATGGATGTGTCTTTTTTTTGTAGTGACCACCTCCATTGGTGCCTCTCCGATGATGCGTGAGTATTTCCTTGTAGACCTTCGGGTCCGTAGTTAGTAGCTAGATGGCTTCATCTCTCTTTCTCTTGATTCTCAATGCAATGGTCTATTGGAGATCCATATGATGTAACTCTTTTTGCAGTGTGTTTGTTGGGATATGATGAACTTTAAGTTTATGATCACTCATATCTTTTTATATCCATGAAAGTTATTTGAGTTTCTTTGATCTCTTATATGCATGATATCTTATAGCCTCATATTTCTTCTCCGATATTTGGTTTTTTTGGCCAACTTGATCTATTTATCTTGCAATGGGAAGAGGTGCCCGGTAGTGGGTTCTATCTTATGGTGCTTAATCCTAGTAACAGAAAGGGAACCGCCACGTATGTATCGTTGCTACTAAGGATAAAAAGACGAGATCTATATCTACGCAATATATAAACGGATCTTTTCTACATCATGTCATCGTTCTTATTGCATTACTCCATTTTTCCATGAACTTAATACACTAGATGCATGTTGATTAGCGGTCGATGTGTGGAGTAATAGTAGTAGATGCAGGCAGGAGTCGGTCTATTAATATTGGATGTGATGCCTATGTAATGATCATTGCCTGGATATCGTCATAATTATTTGAGGTTCTATCAATTGCCCAACAGTAATTTGTTTACCCACCATTTGCTATCTTTCTCAAGAGAAACCACTAGCGAAACCTACGGCCCCGGATCTTCTTCCTCATATATTTGCTTGCGATCTACTTTTCCTTTGCATTTTTATTCAGATCTATTAAACCAAAAATACAAAAAAAATACTTTGTTACACTTTATTTTATTTGCGATCTATTATTTCAATCTAGTACAATTTTCTGGCATCGTTACCCGAAAGGGATTGACAAGCCCTTTAACACATCAGGTTGCGAGGTGTTGTTATTTGTATGCATGTGATGTTTACGTTGTGTTGCTTGGTTCTCCTACTAGTTCAATAACCTTGGTTTCTTCTCCGAGGGAAATACCTACCGTCGCTGTGCTGCATCATCCCTTCCACTTTGGAGAAATACCGATGTAGTCCTAGCAGACAGGAGATTTTCTCGCGGAAATAGTCAGAGAGAGATCAAAAGGAATTTCTAGCGCCGTTGCTGGGGAGGATGTTAAACATATACCAGGTTCCTAATTACAAATCTCATCTCCTTGCAATTTACATTATTTGCCATTTGCCTCTCGTTTTCATCTCCCCCACTTCACAAAAATTTGCCGTTTTATTCGCCCTTTTTTCGTTTGCCGTTTCCTCGCTAGATCTCATGTTTGCTTGTGTTGCAATGAGTCTTCTATTTGCTTGCATCTACACTTGCTAAAAATCAATTGATATGGTTCATCATCTGATGATGCCATGTACCTAGGGTAGGGCAATAGAACTGATGTAAGTACCCCTCCCAAGGACACTGCCCTACAGTCAAAGGCAATCAAAGGATAGCAAGTTCAAACCAACTGGAATCACCTGAGTGCATGCCCACTCGACCAACATCTCCACTCAGATATCCCAATTCCATTCGACTGGCATACCATCACTCGACCATACAAGAAACCACTCGGGGTACAGAAGGCCTAAAGTCACCCCCAGGAGCAACGGTCAGGCATTCACTCAGTAGTATTAATGATCAGTTATATGACTTTATTGCTAGCGTTACCAGTAACGCCCTATCTTAACATACAGTGAACCCTGCGTAACGTGGGATGGCGGGGGTCCTGGCGCACTCTATATAAGCCGCCCCTCCTCTAGCACAAGGGTTCGCACCCCCTGTAACTTCAGGCATAATCCAATCGACCGAGCCTCCGGGCACCGAGACATAGGGCTGTTACTTCCACCGCGAAGGGCCTGAACTCATACATCTTGTGTGCACAATCTCACCGTAGCTAGGATCTTGGCTCTACATTCCTACCCCCTACTTTACTGTCAGACTTAAACCACGACAGTTGGCGCCCACCATGGGGCAGGTGTCTTAGCGACTTTCCGGTGAGGTTGCAATTTCTCCAAGTCCTTTCATCATGGTTTCTGGTGGAGGTTTGGATGAGGGCCGCGCGATCTGTCTCGGCACGCTCGTCTTCATCGCCGACAACTCCGCTTGGCTCCAGGAAGCTCGTCTCGGCATCGAGGCGCTCCCCATCCGCGGGGCGACACACTTTCACGCGTGCATTCGCGGCGTCCTTCTGTGGCAGCCGTCGACTCAGTATTGGTCGGCCCCCGTGATATCTTCGATCCTCGCTATTCGCCGTCACAAGCGATCCGGTAGGTCACGGCTACAGCTGTGGGTGACGCATGCGGTGGCACGTCAGTCGGTGTAACACCCATGATGCGGTTATATCTCCCACGTGTCGGAGCATGACTTAGAGGCATAACCGCATGGCAGGCATGTCGCAAGAGGGGTAATCTTTACACATCCCATGTATTGAATAAGAAAGGGATAAAGAGTTTGCTTACAATCGCCACTTCACACAATACATAAATATAGCATTACATCATCCAGAATACAATCAAGGTCCAACTACGGAACCAAAATAACGAAAGACAACCCCAAATGCTAGATCCCCGATCGCCCCAACTGGGCTCCTCTACTGATCGTCCGGAAAGGAAACATAGTAACGTCCTGAATCATCGTCGAACTCCCACTTGAGTTCGGTCGCGTCCCCTGCACTGGCATCATCAGCACCTGCATCTGTTTTTGGAAGTAATCTGTGAGTCATGGGGACTCAGCAATCTCACACCCTCGCGATCAAGACTATTTAAGCTTAAGGTAGGAAAGGTAGTGAGGTGGAGCTACAACAAGTACTAGCATATATGGTGGCTAACTTACGCAAATGGGAGCGAGAAGAAAAGCAAAGAATGGTCGAGAAGCTATACAGATCAAGAAGTGATCCTGAGGCTACTTACGTTCAAGCATAACACGAGACCGTGTTCTCTTCCCGGACTCTGCTGACAACAGACCATCACGGCTACACACGCAGTTGATTCATTTTAATTAAGTTCAGTTTCAAGTTCTCTACAACCGGACATTAACAAATTCCCATCTGCCCATAACCGTGGGCACGACTTTCGAAAGTTCAAAACCCTGAAGGGGTGTCCCAACTTAGCCCTGCACATATCTCTGGTACCAACTTGTAACACCCACGATGCGGTTATATCTCGCACATGTCGGAGCATGACTTAGAGGCATAACCGCATGGTAGGCATGTCGCAAGAGGGGTAATCTTTACACATCCCATGTACTGAATAAGAAAGGGATAAAGAATTGGCTTACAATCGCCACTTCACACAATACATAAATATAGCATGACATCATCGAGAATACAATCAAGGTGCGACTACGGAACCAAAATAAAGAAAGACAACCCCAAATGCTAGATCCCCGATCGCCCCAACTGGGCTCCTCTACTGATCATCCGGAAAGGAAACATAGTAACGTCTCGAATCATCGTTGAACTCCCACATGATTTCGGTCGCGTCCCCTACACTGTCATCATCGGCACCTGCATTTGTTTTTGGAAGTAATCTGTGAGTCACGGGGACTCAGCAATCTCACACCCTCGCGATCAAGACTATTTAATCTTAAGGTAGGAAAGGTAGTGAGGTGGAGCTGCAGCAAGCACTAGCATATATGGTGGCTAACTTACGCAAATGAGAGCGAGAAGAGAAGCAAAGCAAGGTCAAGAAGCTATATAGATCAAGAAGTGATCCTAAGGCTACTTACGTTCAAGCATAACATGAGACCGTGTTCTCTTCCCGGACTCCGTCGAAAAGAGACCATCACGGCTAGACACGCGGTTGATTCATTTTAATCAAGTTAAGTTTCAAGTTCTCTACAACCGGACATTAACAAATTCCCATCTGCCCATAACCGCGGGCACGGCTTTCGAAAGTTCAAAACCCTGCAGGGGTGTCCCAACTTAGCCCATCACAAGCTCTTACGGTCAATGAAGGATATTCCCTCTCCCAGGATGACCCGATCAGACTCGGAATCCCGGTTACAAGACATTTCGACAATGGTAAAACAAGACTAGCAAAGCCACCCGAATGTGCCGAGAAATCCCGATAGGAGCTGCACATATCTCGTTCTCAGGGCACACCGGATTGTCCAAGATTCTGGTAGGCCAGCCCAGATTTGCCCCTAGTGGCCACCGGCTGCTGACAGGTTGGACCAAAACTCAGAGGAGCACTGGCCCGGGGGGGTTTAAAATAAAGATGACCCTTGAGTCCGTGGAACCCAAGGGAAAAAAGGCTTAGGTGGCAAATGGTAAAACCAAGGTTGGCCCTTGCTGGAGGAGTTTTATTCAAGGCGAACTGTCAAGGGGTTCCCATAACACCCAACCACGTAAGGAACGCACAATCAAGGAACATAACATCGGTATGACGGAAACTAGGGCGGCAAGAGTGGAACAAAACACCAGGCATAAGGCCGAGCCTTCCACCCTTTACCAAATATATAGATGCATTAAAGTAAACAAGATATAATAATGATATCCCAGCAATAAACATGTTCCAACAAGGAACAGACTCCATCTTCACCTGCAACTAGCAACGCTATAAGAGGGGCTGAGCAAAGCGGTAACATAGCCAAACAACGGTTTGCTAGGAAAGGTGGGTTAGAGGCTTGTCATGGCAATATGGGAGGCATGTTAAAGCAAGTGGTAGGTATCACGGCATAGCAAAAGAGCGAACAACTAACAAGCAAAGATAGAAGTGATTTCGAGGGTATGGTCATCTTGCCTGCAAAGTTCTCCGAGTTGACAAAAACTTGATCCTCGCAAGCGTACTCAACGGGTTCCTTGATCACGAACTCGTCTCCCAGCTCTACCCAAGGAAAGAACACAAGCAAAGGAAACCACAACAACCACAATGCAATGCGCAAGCAACATGATGCAAAACATGACATGACATGCGGGATGTGTTATGCAATGCATATGCATGCTTTGGAAGGGAAAGATTGAACCAAGCCATAACTTGGCAAACCAAGTGTGCTGCTGGAAAGATGAGTTGATTTCGGTCAAAATCGATATAAAGATCACCGGAATCGGATGCATGGTTTGCAAATGGCAAGCAAAACAAGAATGGCACCATTCTGCAATTAACAGCATGATGCCACCTAGAATGCAACAAGAAACTAAGATACTGCACTCCAACATAGCAACAAAGGACATGGCGGTGATCTACTCAACATGCTTGACAAAAGATGAACACTAAGCTACGGCTGAAACACACTAGAACATGTTCAAACAAGCATGACAAAAGTGCAAAAGATATCAGCTTCACACACTTAGTGAAAATACTAACATGCCAGGAATTAACATCAGGAAGCCATGTTTAGAGCAAGCAAACAACATGCGACAGGAACAGAACATAGCAATACAAGGCATGGCATGAATCTACTCAAAGCATAGAACAAAAGTCCCTTACTGACCATGAGCCAAAAGGGCACAGAAAATATGATGGCACCCATGTAAACATAGCAAGTTTCGTTAATAGATTCAGACTTAGCAGAAAACTGAGCATGGCATAAATAGAATTATGAAGGCATCTTTGTGAGCTCGATTCACTCAACACAAAGCATTTCATGACAAACGAAGCATGCTAACAGCAAGAATACATGATTATAAGGCTAACCATGGCAAGAACAAGTTTATAGCATGCTTGGATCAACTACAACATCCTTGGCAAAATTGATTAACATGTAAACAATCTCCCAGGAACATTTTATAGCAAAAGTAGAGCAATATTAAGTCATGCTAGGGCACTCCATAATTGCAAACAGGGGCATGGATAGACAGAGCACAACCATATGTCCAAATCATCCTTACTGAACATACTCAAAAGAAACATGGATCTCAATGTAGCAACATGAATACATGGCATAAAAATAACAACAGGGAAATGACTTGGTTAAATTCTAAGTCCCTGAAATCAGCAATATCACGAGAGCTACTTTGCATGCTTGTGCTAGTCACCACATTGATCACAAAAAATACATGGCATACACCCCTGTAAAGATGGCATGGCATAGCCGAAAACACATGTAGAGCTCAAGTCCATATGCAGCACACAACAATTGTAGCAAAATTGACAAATCCTCATACTCTGCTAAGAATAAGCACCTAACATTTTATAGAACTCTTGCATCAACGATTTGGGCATCAAGATGGACTCAAAACAGCAGGTCACAATGGAACAAAATGAAGGCCACATCATGATGAACATTTTGATATATCACACGCACGAAACGGAGCTACGGATGTGAAGTTATGGCATGTTGAACAGGGCTAAAAATATAGCAGAAAAAGACTTAGGGAAGAAAACGAGGTCAACCTCCTCGCGAAACGGGTCTGGACCTGGGATCCGGCGGCGCCAGGCTCGAGGTTCACCGGAGCTGCGAGGAAAGACGGTGGCCGGCGGGACTGGACGACGTGGAGGGTCCGGGGCGGCGTGGCTGGGCGCGCTCGCCGGGGCGGCGTGTGTGGCTCCTGCCGGTGCGGCGCGGGCGGAGGCCGGCGAGCCGGGGGGCCGGTGCCAGCGAAGACGGGCTGCGCGGGCAGCGCGTGCTCGCGGCGGCGGGCGCGGAGGGCGCAGGAGGCGGTGGTGCGACGAAGCGGGCCGCGGGGGCCGGATCTGGGCCTCGGCGGTGCGCGGGTCGGCGACGGACAGGTGACGCGCTGCGGTTGGAAGGGCGCGGCGGCGGAAGCATCCGGCCGGATCCGGACGTGTCCGGCGGCGCGAGGAGAGGGGGAGCTAGGGTTTTGCCTGAATTTTTGGACGGGGAGGAAATATTTATACATAGAAGGAGGTGGGAGTGTCCAAATGTCACATCCCTAGTTCTGGCCTGACCTATGCTTGCTTCTATCTGTGCATCATGTTTAAATTTTTGAAACTTGAACTGAGGAATTTAGAAGCCTCAAAACCCTAAATAAAAGAAGGGCAAAAACCCTAAAATCTCATTCATTGTTCCAAAATGCTCTTCTTAGATGTTTAATATTTTTGGCAAGGGTTTTGATCCAAACCAAAATATTGAACATTTTTAAGGATTTATTTTTGGGACTTTGAATTTAAATCATTAGTTATTTGAATTTGAATTATATTCATATAATTAGAATATAATTTCAAATACCCCTGAAATATTTTATGAGCTTTTGGAAAAGTCCATCTAGCAAAACAAAAATATTCAGAGGAGTTTTTGGCATTGTTTGAATTATTTTAAATTCAAAACAGTGGCAAAAGATTAAATAAAAATAAAACAGAACAGAAAAATTAAAAAAGAGCAGAAGACTTACCTGGTAGCCCACCAGCAGCCCAGCCACTTACCTGGCGCCACCAACCGGCCCAGCACGGCCCAGCCCACCGCCGCTTTCCCCCCTGTCATCTTCCTCCCTCACCAGAAGGACATAGGCGAGGCGTGGCGAGCGCCGACGCTGCCCCGGCCACCTCCTGCTTGTCGCTTCACCCTGGCCTCTTCGGGTGAAGCCATGCAGCCCCCTTGCTCCTCCCTCTCACTCTCTCCCGACCCCTTCTCCCTTCTCTGCTCTCCCCCTCTCGCGCTCGAGCGCGCTCGTCGCCGCCGTCCACGGCCACCATGGCCACCGGGCCTCCCTCGCTTCCCCGACTAGCCCACAAGCTCCGCCACTCCGTCCTCGACCCACCTCACCGAGCCACGCCCCTCCAGAAGCCCCGAAGCGCCGCCCCGACGTTTTTCCCCTCCTCGGACCCGCCGGTCGCCGTCGCCCGATTCGTTGGCTCCGGACCGTCCCCGGCCTCGTCCCCGCCTCGAATGGATCCGCTGTGAGCCTCCGCTGCTTCTCCTGTGCTCGCCCCCTCCGTTCTCGCCCCTAGCCCCATCTCCCACCGCGGCCGAGAGCTTCTCGCCGCCGGCCATGGCGTGACCTTGGCCACAGCCACCGCAGCTCGTTCCCGAGCCCACCATCGTCCTCAGCACGATCGCATGAACCCGTAGACACCCACAACGCCTCCTCCCGTGCTCTGTAACGCCACCCCGAGATTGCCCGAACTCCGGCAGCCGCGAAAGAGCTCGCCGCCGGCAGCTCCGGCCACCCCAGCCTCCGCCACCGCCACCGTTGGATGCGCCACTCCACCCTCTCCCCGTAGCTACTCCCTGCGCGCCAAACGAGCCCCTGTAGTTGGTTCCCGATGCGCACCGCCGCGTCTAGCCTCGCTGGCGTCATGTCGCCGGTGGGTTGACCCCATTGACTACTGACCATGTGGGCCCAGTTTGACCCCTGGGTCAATGACAGGTGGGGCCCAGCTCTGTTAGTTAATTAGGATTAGTACTAATTGAATTAGTTAAACTAATTACCCCTGCTGACACTGACAGTGGGCCCCGTGGCTATTAATTTGATTAGTTAGAATTAATTAACTCTGTTAGTCACCTGAGTCACTGACCAGTGGGCCCCACTGGTCAGGTTTGACCAGCAGCAGCGGCTGTTGACCTGCTGACGTCATGCCAACGTCATGCTGACGCAGTAAATGTTTTCTGGATTTATTTTTATTCAGAAAATTCCAGAAAATTGTATAAACTTCTAAAAATCGTAGTAATTCAACCGTAACTCCAAATTAAATAAATTATATATGAAAAATTATCAGAAAAATTCAAGGAATCCATCTGTACCATTTTCATGCATGTTAGAACAACTTATAGCTGCTGTTTAGCACAAATCAATTAAATGGCATTTGAATAATCACATATGGAGTTTGAATTTGAATCTTGTGTTCAAACCAACCCCATCTAACTTGTTGCTAGATGCATTAGCCCAAAACACATTCATATTGCCATGTCATAGCATGCATCATATTGTGCATTGCATTGATCGTGTTTCTTCTGTGTTTGCCGGTGTTGTTCCCCCTCGGTAGACGTTGTACCGACGATGTGATCGTTGACACTGATGAAGACTCAATGTTATCTTCAGAAGTGCCAGGCAAGCAAAACCCCCTTGTTCATTCCGATACAATCCCACTCTCTCGCTCCTGTTCTCTTTTACTGCATTAGGACAACACCGGTTCAACTGTTACATGTTGCAGTAGTTGAACCCCTTTATCCTCTGCATGACCTGTCATTGCCACAGTAAATAGATGAAACCCACTAGCATGAGTAGGAGTTGTTTGAGCCCTGATGTGCCTACTCATTCATGCTTGTTTGTCATGCCTGCTACTGCTTAGAGTTGAGTCAGGTCTGATTCATCGGGGATGAATCAGAGGCGTGTGAACATGTCCTACTGTGTGTGAGCTAAGTGTGTGAACACGATTTGGTAAAGGTAGCGGTGAGAGGCCATGTAGGAGTACATGGTGGGTTGTCTCATTGAAGCCGTCCTTAGGAACTGAGTTCTGTGTTTGTGATCCATGATTCAGCTACTACCATACATTGGGCCCTGAAATATGACCCCGCTCCACTTCTTATTCACCCAAGTTCTCTGTCCAGGAGTTGCAAGTAGTTTCTGGTGTTTGTAGTATGCTGGAGGCCGTGCACAGCACTGATCGGAGGGGTGGGCTGTGATGCGGTAGGCACGTGGCACGGTGTACCGGGCGCCCGTTTGGTGTCTCGGGAACCCTCTTCACATCGTTTGGGGCTGTGAGCGAAACTCCGGCCGGATCTCCTCATGGATGGAACCCGAATAGGCGATAAACCTGGACTAGAGACTTGAGTGTTTAGGTAGGTCGTGGTCTACACCCACGTCGGCTTTCGCTTGAAGTCTGTCGAGCACATGTCGTGTGCAGACGCTAAGTGGTGGAAACATGTATGAAGAAGTACACCCCTGCAGGGTTAACATCATCTATTCGAATAGCCGTGTCCGCGGAAAAGGACTTCTGGGTTGCTTATATCAGTTCATAGACAAGTGAAAGTGGATACTCTAAAATACGTAAGATAAGCATGAGTGCTATGGATGGCGTTCTCGTAGGGAGACGGGAGCGGTTCCATAGTGGTGTATTGGTTGGTGAATATGTGGACTCGTGTGCGCCACCTCAAAAGAGTTACTTGCAGTCATAGTTTAGGTTAGCCACCGAGTCAAAGCTGGCTTGCTGCAGTTAAACTCCACCATCCCCTTTGTTGATAATGATGCATATGTAGTTAGTTTTGATGTAAGTCTTGATGGGTACATTTGTACTCACGTTTGCCTATTTTATGTTTTGCAGAGAGACTTCAGTCTCGCTAGTAGTTCCGCGTGGTCTTCGACGTTTAGCTTGATACCTCAGCTACGATCTTATGCCCTCGGCAGGATCTGGTAGATAGTTAGGCTTCTCAGCCTTTTTCATTTGTAGATGTCTGTACTCAGACATGTTGAGCTTCCGCTTGTGCTTTGATTTGTATGCTCTGAATGTTGGGTCATGAGACCCCTGTTTGTGATATCCCGCTCCTCGGAGCCTAATGAATAAATATTTGAGTCGTAGAGTCATGTTGTGATGCCATGTTGTATTTGCACATATCGAGCATATTGTGTGTATGTTATTGAAATGCTTGGTATGTGTGGGATCTGGCTATCTAGTTGTTTATCCTTAGTAGCCTCTCTTACCGGGAAATGTCTCCTAGTGTTTCCACTGAGCCGTGGTAGCTTGCTACTGCTCCGGAACACTTAGGCTGGCCGGCATGTGTCCTTCTTCGTTTATGTGTCTGTCCCTTCGGGGAAATGTCACGCGATGAATACCGGAGTCCTGTTAGCCCGCTACAGCCCGGTTCACCGGAGTCCTGCTAGCCCAGTGCTACAGCCTGGATTCACTCGCTGATGACCGACACGTTCGATGCTGGGTCATGGATGCCTGTCCCTGTAAGTTAGTGCCACTTTGGGTTTACGACTAGCCATGTCAGCCCGGGTTCTTTGTCATATGGATGCTAGCGACACTATCATATACGTGAGCCAAAAGGCGCAAACGGTCCCGGGCCAGGTAAGGTGGCACCCGTGGGAATACCGTGCGTGAGGCCGCAAAGTGATATGATGTGTTACATGCTAGATCGGTGTGACTTAGGATCAGGGTACTGACAGCGTTGGTATCAGAGCTTGACTGCCTGTAGGATTACCAAGCCAAACTGGTCGAAGTTGAGTCTAGAAATTCTTTAGTTATATAAGGGAATTGATTGTGGGATGGAACGTAAGGCTCCTTTTACTCCTTATACCTTATGCCTTCTGATCTGAGTCATCTTATTTTTCTACGGGGTTAAGGAACTAGGCTTTCTCTTCTTTCTATCAGGATCACGTGTTACTAATCCGTAGACCTGTAAGATTGTTGGACTTAAGCCTCAGTCCAGTTCCTACCACTTCTGTATGTTAACTGATGATCTCGAAACTTTGATAGTGTGCTTCTGAGTGGCTGTGCCACCATTTTTGTAGCATGTCTCAAATCTTTTTGAGCATTTATAGCCGTTATGCTATCCGAGTCATCCCAGGTTTCTAAATAGTCTGATGCATTTGCAAATCCTTTCTTTCCGTTCCCGATGTCCTTTATGGTCAGAATAAGCACACTAACCGGTGCATTGAGGTAATTTATTGCCTTGACATATATGTTGGAGCTATTATTATGACCCTAGGTGTCTCAGGGGATCATCTAGTAGTCTAGCCATGTTTTGTGTCCTAGTGTGATGATTCTGGCTTTTATTCTCGAAAGCATCCCGTGATGCCACTTAGTAGTAGGTATTCTACTCCTTGGGTTTTGAACCCGAGATTCACCCTACTTACTTCATGTTGATAGTGTTTGCTAGTTCCTTTAGGATATTATAACCTTTGCGATAGTCCTCGAGGTTCATGGTACATCCTTCTTCCAATTACCATGAACCATTCTTGGCAGGAGTTTTTCTGAACCAAAAGATGACAACAAGAGTGCTCTCGATGAGTTCTCCATGATATATTGTGGCTCTGCCAGTTCTACCTTTCTGCATGGGTTATCCGGAAGAAATATGTTAAACTTCGTTTGACATGCTAAACCATGCATCCACAACTCAAAAAATCGTATGTTCCTTTGAGTTGTCCCTCTTTAGTTGTCTTCTGACCCTCGTCTATCAATTGATAGTCAAGAGTATGCGTGCATCCGTTCATCGATGCCTATTATTCTTGTGGTCCATCAAGCCATTTTGTCCTGAATAACTTGGAGAAACAAACTCCAGTACCTCATCCATATCTAGGATTGGGTCAAAGCAGTTGTATTCCGTAGATCAAATGCCAATCCAGCTTTTGGTTCTATTCTACCTTGGAGTATTACCCCCTTTATGTCAGAATTGTCATGAGAACTGCACCAACTCTCATGAATTTTGACGTAGTGATACTTCTCACCATCATTAGTCATTCCTCGGTCTTCGTGTTGATGCAACCGGAATACCGACAAATGAATTGTGATGTGTGAAATCAATAGTCCTAGCAACCTCATTGCTTGGTAGTTAAAGGACAATAATTTCATTCTTAGCGTGTTGGTTTTTGAATCATCCCTCTAAGACTGATCGTGCTACCTAGTCCTTATTCCGGTGCACCTTTTGGTCAATGAGTTGGGGCTATGCCAATCCCTTGCTCATTTGATCATATCGTCTTGCCCTGAAAAGCAAGATTGTTCTCGAGCATAGTAACATATCGGTGGTTCGTGATTTTCCGAATATCTTCTCGAAAGTATCACCAGGTTGTCACCTGACTGTTATGTTGAGCTCGTGATCAAGTTGGTTTATCCTGTAAACCACCCTTTCTCCAAGAATCTGTGTTGGATACCCCTGAGCTAGTTTGTTAAGCCAAGCAACAACTTGGAGAGTTGGAAGATAAAAGCTTACCTGACTTAGTTCATTTCAAAGGGATACCCTTTGTATGTGTGTGTTGAAGAAAATTGATATTTCATTGACTGACCCTCGTGATCAGTTAATGGATCTATCATCTTGTCCAACCTTTGATTTGGGTGTGGGCTATCCTCAAATCAAGTTATTACCAACGATGTTCGTAATGTTGTCTTACTCGTGGGTTTTCCTCGAGCATACACCATTATATTCTTTGGTCTGACCAATGCTATCACCGTGTTCACATGATGGTGGAAGTCCAGTGATATGGAGATTCCGATGAGTTGTTGTTGAGCCCATCAGTAGCATTTTGTCTCCCCCCATGAATCATGTTGAACATCAACCTAGTGTTGGAAACTTGTGTAAGCATTTCTTCGTGTTTCGTTCATGAAGCATATGTTTGGATGAAAGTAGTGACTTCCTCTAATTCATGTGCATATGATGTAAGTTGCCGCCATGAATTCGAGGAATATTGTTTTGTTTCCTTTGGAATCATCCCAAATCAGTCATGCACACGTGCGAAGTATTCTGTAGTCTGGAGGCTTGCAACCTTCATTCTATATGTGTCCCTAGCACACTAAGCCACTGATTGACTTGTTCAAGGAAAAGAAGTCTATGCTTGGGATCTAATCCATGGACTTGCGTAAAGACTTCGATATCCTCGATGATGGTTCCCCACCTGAACTCGGTAGTGTTTAATTATAAGACTACTACGTGGCCATGCTTGTCTGGGACAACGTGTTCACATGTTTGTAGCAGAACCAGCTCATGTTTTGGAGCTTACTATCGTAGTTCATTCCCCGAGAATCTCGCAACGTCATCTCGTCGACTTGTGTTGCAAACTTTCATTTTTCTTTCTAGACTCGATGAGTCTGGAATATCCTGACACCAACCAGATCTGAATCTCAGGCAGATATGATGGTTGGAACATTTCCCAAGAACTGTAATTCTGGTCCCTCGATAACCGGTAAAGTGAATGTCATGGCCAACACACCCAACCGGAAGACCTATTATTGTAGTATCTTGATTGAAGAAGTTGGACACCTCCCCATAGGGATTTCGTAGGATTTACTCCAATAAGTTACTCCTTATGGATTCTTGAGCTCCCGAAGTCCGACCTTTTACTTGATGTTCTAGATACCAGACCATTTCAAGGAATGGGATACGCTAGTACATCAAGGAGAACATTAGAAGCGGAGTGCTAAATGTCTCTCGGTCGATCATCCAAATTCTGTTTCCTTGGCCTCGCTAAGGTGAAATCTGAGAAGCTGTTATCTTCCTTTGCATCTGCATCATCCATCATTATTCATCATGGTAGTATGTTGTGTTGCCAGGATCCTTGACACGGATATTGGTAAAACCTTGATGATTATGGAAATGCTCAAGTTCTTGAGAGCACGCACAAGCGTTAGGTGTTACCATCGACACTAACTAGGTTTGCTCTCAACTTCCTCGGTTATGCTATAACTTCTCAAACAGTGGATTCACTCTCTATTGTTGGGTTCTTCCCCAGTTACCAGAATCATTCCCAGCATTTGCATTTTGTTCCCAGCTTGCACCGCCAATGTGCCATTCTACCACGGGTCTCTTCCATTTCCGGTGATAAGCAAATTCATCCATTACGTTGTCTTCAACAAGGTAATCCACATCGTCCAAGTCCGAGTATGCCATTCTACTGAACCCCTCCAAATGATCGCTCGAGATTTTCCTTAGGCTGGTATAAAGAGTTTCAATGATCTCTGAATCAAAGGTAATTCTTTTTGCCACTTAAGGGGATATTTCCACAAGTCACCTTCCCTAAGGTGCCCCGTTATGGTATCGTGGCAACTCAACTCGTCGCTACGTTAACAATCGTTTACCACCTTCTTAAGTGTGGAATTATTGTCCATCTAGTGAACCTTCGTCATCCGTTTCTTTCCACCCCTCTTGATGTGTATCTCGTGTCTCAACCCGAGAGATGGTTCTATGTCTCATTCCGTGAGTTGTTCGACCTTCGAGAAAATCGATCCTTCTAGAGTTTTCCTTTCCTCTTCTTGTCATGATTAGCTAGAGTTCTCAGAGCAAGACATCAAGACAATGATGGTGATCGAATCAATGTTCTTATGAAGGGCAACCTGGATCGTGAAGATTGTGTTAGGTCGCATTCCCCATCGTCTTACCCTACACTTGAATCTCGGGTCGAGATTCTTGTTTAGTGGGGGTGAGTTGTCACATCCCTAGTTCTGGCCTGACCTATGCTTGCTTCCATCTGTGCATCATGTTTAAATTTTTGAAACTTGAACTGAGGAATTTAGAAGCCTCAAAACCCTAAATAAAAGAAGGGCAAAAACTCTAAAATCTCATTCATTGTTCCAAAATGCTCTTCTTAGATGTTTAATATTTTTGGCAAGGGTTTTGATCCAAACCAAAATATTGAACATTTTTAAGGATTTATTTTTGGGACTTTGAATTTAAATCATTAGTTATTTGAATTTGAATTATATTCATATAATTAGAATATAATTTCAAATACCCCTGAAATATTTTATGAGCTTTTGGAAAAGTCCATCTAGCAAAACAAAAATATTCAGAGGAGTTTTTGGCATTGTTTGAATTATTTTAAATTCAAAACAGTGGCAAAAGATTAAATAAAAATAAAACAGAACAGAAAAATTAAAAAAGAGCAGAAGACTTACCTGGTAGCCCACCAGCAGCCAGCCACTTACCTGGCGCCACCAACCGGCCCAGCACGGCCCAGCCCACCGCCGCTTTCCCCCCTGTCATCTTCCTCCCTCGCCAGAAGGACAGAGGCGAGGCGTGGCGAGCGCCGACGCCGCCCCGGCCACCTCCTGCTTGCCACTTCGCCCTGGCCTCTTCGGGTGAAGCCACGCAGCCCCCTCGCTCCTCCCTCTCACTCTCTCCCGACCCCTTCTCCCTTCTCTGCTCTCCCCCTCTCGCGCCCGAGCGCGCTCGTCGCCGCCGTCCACGGCCACCACGGCCACCGAGCCTCCCTCGCTTCCCCGACTAGCTCACAAGCTCTGCCACTCCGTCCTCGACCCACCTCACCGAGCCACGCCCCTCCAGAAGCCCTGAAGCGCCGCCCCGACGTTTTTCCCCTCCTCGGACCCGCCGGTCGCCGTCGCCTGATTCGTCGGCTCCGGACCGTCCCCGGCCTCGTCCCCGCCTCGAATGGATCCGCTGTGAGCCTCCGCTGCTTCTCCTGTGCTCGCCCCCTCCATTCTCGCCCCCTAGCCCCATCTCCCACCGCGGCCGAGAGCTTCTCGCCGCCGGCCATGGCGTGACCGTGGCCACAGCCACCGCAGCTCGTTCCCGAGCCCACCATCGTTCTCAGCACGATCGCATGAACCCGTAGACACCCACAATGCCTCCTCCCGTGCTCTGTAACGCCACCCCGAGATTGCCCGAACTCCGGCAGCCGCGAAAGAGCTCGCCGCCGGCAGCTCCGGCCACCCCAGCCTCCACCACCGCCACCGTTGGATGCGCCACTCCACCCTCTCCCCGTAGCTGCTCCCTACGCACCAAAAGAGCCCCTGTAGTTGGTTCCCGACGCGCACCGCCGCGTCTGGCCTCGCCGGCGTCAGGTCGCCGGTGGGTTGACCCCGTTGACTACTGACCATGTGGGCCCAGTTTGACCCCTGGGTCAATGACAGGTGGGGCCCAGCTCTGTTAGTTAATTAGGATTAGTACTAATTGAATTAGTTAAACTAATTACCCCTGCTGACACTGACAGTGGGCCCCGTGACTATTAATTTGATTAGTTAGAATTAATTAACTCTGTTAGTCACCTGAGACACTGACCAGTGGGCCCCACTGGTCAGGTTTGACCAGCAGCAGCGGCTGTTGACCTGCTGACATCATGCCAACGTCATGCTGACGCAGTAAATGTTTTCTGGATTTATTTTTATTCAGAAAATTCCAGAAAATTGTATAAACTTCTAAAAATCATAGTAATTCAACCGTAACTCCAAATTAAATAAATTATATATGAAAAATTATCAGAAAAATTCAAGGAATCCATCTGTACCATTTTCATGCATGTTAGAACAACTTATAGCTGCTGTTTAGCACAAATCAATTAAATGGCATTTGAATAATCACATATGGAGTTTGAATTTGAATCTTGTATTCAAACCAACCCCATCTAACTTGTTGCTAGATGCATTAGCCCAAAACACATTCATATTGCCATGTCATAGCATGCATCATATTGTGCATTGCATTGATCGTGTTTCTTCTGTGTTTGCCGGTGTTGTTCCCCCTCGGTAGACGTTGTACCGACGATGTGATCATTGACACTGATGAAGACTCAATGTTATCTTCAGAAGTGCCAGGCAAGGAAAACCCCCTTTGTTCATTCCGATACAATCCCACTCTCTCGCTCCTGCTCTCTTTTACTGCATTAGGACAACACCGATTCAACCGTTACATGTTGCGGTAGTTGAACCCCTTTATCCTCTGCATGACCTGTCATTGCCACAGTAAATAGATGAAACCCACTAGCATGAGTAGGAGTTGTTTGAGCCCTGATGTGCCTACTCATTCATGCTTGTTTGTCATGCCTGCTACTGCTTAGAGTTGAGTCAGGTCTGATTCATCGGGGATGAATCAGAGGCATGTGAACATGTCCTACTGTGTGTGAGCTAAGTGTGTGAACACGATTTGGTAAAGGTAGCGGTGAGAGGCCATGTAGGAGTACATGGTGGGTTGTCTCATTGAAGCCGTCCTTAAGAACTGAGTTTTGTGTTTGTGATCCATGATTCAGCTACTACCATACATTGGGCCCTGAAATATGACCCCGCTCGACTTCTTATTCACCCAAGTTCTCTGTCCAGGAGTTGCAAGTAGTTTCTGGTGTTTGTAGTATGCTGGAGGCCGTGCACAGCGCTGACCGGAGGGGTGGGCTGTGATGCGGTAGGCACGTGGCACGGTGTACCGGGCGCCCGTTTGGTGTCTCGGGAACCCTGTTCACATCGTTTGGGGCTGTGAGCGAAACTCCGGCCGGATCTCCTCATGGATGGAACCCGAATAGGCGATAAACCTGGACTAGAGACTTGAGTGTTTAGGTAGGTCGTGGTCTACACCCACGTCGGCTTTCGCTTGAAGTCTGCCGAGCACATGTCGTGTGCAGACGCTAAGTGGTGGAAACATGTATGAAGAAGTACACCCCTGCAGGGTTAACATCATCTATTCGAATAGCCGTGTCCGCGGAAAAGGACTTCTGGGTTGCTTATATCAGTTCATAGACAAGTGAAAGTGGATACTCTAAAATACGCAAGATAAGTGTGAGTGCTACGGATGGCGTTCTCGTAGGGAGACGGGAGCGGTTCCATAGTGGTGTATTGGTTGGTGAACATGTGGACTCGTGTGCGCCACCTCAAAAGAGTTACTTGCAGTCGTAGTTTAGGTTAGCCACCGAGTCAAAGCTGGCTTGCTGCAGTTAAACTCCACCATCCCCTTTGTTGATAATGATGCATATGTAGTTAGTTCTGATGTAAGTCTTGCTGGGTACATTTGTACTCACGTTTGCCTATTTTATGTTTTTGCAGAGAGACTTCAGTCTCGCTAGTAGTTCCGCGTGGTCTTTGACGTTTAGCTTGATACCTCAGCTACGATCTTGTGCCCTCGGCAGGATCTAGTAGATAGTCAGGCTTCTCAGCCTTTTTCATTTGTAGATGTCTGTACTCAGACATGTTGAGCTTCCGCTTGTGCTTTGATTTGTATGCTCTGAATGTTGGGTCATGAGACCCCTGTTTGTGATATCCCGCTCCTCGGAGCCTAATGAATAAATATTTGAGTCGTAGAGTCATGTCGTGATGACATGTTGTATTTGCACATATCGAGCATATTGTGTGTATGTTATTGAAATGCTTGGTATGTGTGGGATCTGGCTATCTAGTTGTTTATCCTTAGTAGCCTCTCTTACATGGAAATGTTTCCTAGTGTTTCCACTGAGCCGTGGTAGCTTGCGACTGCTCCGGAACACTTAGGCTGGCCGGCATGTGTCCTTCTTCGTTCCTGTGTCTGTCCCTTCGGGGAAATGTCACGCAATGAATACCGGAGTCCTATTAGCCCGCTACAGCCCGGTTCACCGAAGTCCTGCTAGCCCAGTGCTACAGCCTGGATTCACTCGCTGATGACCCACACGTTCGATGCTGGGTCATGGATGCCTATCCCTGTAAGTTAGTGCCACTTTGGGTTTACGACTAGCCATGTCAGCCCGGGTTCTTTGTCATATGGATGCTAGCGACACTATCATATACGTGAGCCAGAAGGCGCAAACGGTCCCGGGCCAGGTAAGGTGGCACCCGTGGGAATACCATGCGTGAGGCCGCAAAGTGATATGATGTGTTACATGCTAGATCGATGTGACTTAGGATCGGGGTCCTGACACCAAATGAGGTGTAGTTTTAGGCCACGCGATCGTGATCGCACGGACGAGAGTATGGAGGGGGTTTGGATGGGTTATTGGGCCGTTTTGGAGGGGTGTTGGGCTGCAACACACACGAGGCCTTTACGGTTCCCCGGTTAACCGTTGGAGTATCAAACGGACTCCAAATGGCACGAAAGTTGACAGGAGGTCTACTGGTGGTGTACCAAGGCCGCTTGGCAAATCTCGTTCCATTCCGAGATAGTTTAACACCCGCACATGAAGGGGGCGTCGGAGGACATAGGAGTGTCGGATTGCAAAACGGACAACGGGGAAAATGCTCGGATGCATGAGACGAACACGTATGCAAAAGAGATGCACATTATGACATGATATGAAATGCATGACATGGACAAAAATGCAAAACGAAGACAAAACCCAACCACAAGGAAATCTCATAACTTAGAGCCGAAAATGGCAAGAGTCGGAGTACAAATATGGCAAGTTACATCCGGGGCGTTACAGTCGGCCACCCCTAAAGTCGCGGCAATCGAGCCCGACGAATCTCTCTACGGCCTGTTCGACCGGCTCCATCAAGACCCTGTCCGAGTGCGACAGCAGCGACCCCGCAACGGAGGTCCTGATGGTTGACACGCCTCATAGCCTGCCTGGCATGCGTCGTAACGGTGGCGACGGCGGCGGCGGTGATCCGTCGCGCGTTCATGAAGAGTACCACCCCGAAACTCTCTCTTCTCAACAGAGGGAGGAACTTCACCGCCGCAATGTGGAGGCTCTCCACACGCCTGTTGTCGGTGAAACCTCCGAGGCTCAGGCCTTGGAGGCGGCGCGATTGACCACTTTGGCTGAGCGCACCCGACTGGAGAACCTTCAGCGTGCGCTGGACGACCGTGCTCGCCGACAGATTCCCCAGTCCAGTCGACGGCAGTGGCAGCTATTTCCACCTGAACCACAGGTATACTGAACTCCGACTTAGAATCTTACCGTTGCAGCCTGTATAGCAGAATCTATTCAGCCGTCCCAATCAGAAGCTGGTAGAGGTTTGATGCAGATCAGAGCACTACTCCGAGCTGCTGGAGAGCAGAATACTGCAGTGTCTCAGTCGCGTAATAGAATCCATAGCAGATCCGTAGTTGCCGACACCGTTCAGTCGGCTCATAGCCCAAGATCGCCTCCGCTGTGTGAAGGACGAGGGCATTACCAAGGGTAGTACTTGGGTTGGAACCACGAGCAGCACGATCATCGGCTCGACCATGATGACCACCGTCGAGTGCCTACGCCCCCTCCGAGGGGCGAATCATACGTGCCCCGGCATTATGATGATAGGCGCCTATACAGCAAAGAGCGGAGGAAGCTGGTCGACCCAAGAGAACCAGGATTTGATGCAAGGTCAATTTTGGTGCAAGGTTTGGTGGACCAAAATCGAGCACATAGAGAAGGGCAACGCAGAGATCGCCCGACTTTAAGCAGAGTGCATGTTTCTGGTCCTGAGTGGTTTAGCAGAGCCATCAGGGCTGCAGAGATCCCTCCCAACTTCAGCTTGGCGACTGGGGTCAGTAAGTTCACAAGTGAATCAAAGCCTGACACCTGGCTTGAGGACTACCGAGTGGCTGTGCAGATCAGTGGAGGAAACGATGAGGTGGCCATGAAGCACCTTCCCCTGATGCTTGAAGGGTTGGCTAGAGCTTGGTTGAATCAGTTGACTCCAGGCAGTATTTTCAGTTGGGAGGAGTTGGCTCAAGTGTTTGTCAGAATGTTCGAGGGCACATGCAAACAGCCAGCAGGGCTAGTAGAATTGCAACATTGTGTGCAAAAACCGAATGAAACTTTGAGAGATTACATCCAGAGGTGGTCCACTTTGTGTCACACGGTGGAGAATGTGTCTCAGCACCAAGCAGTTTGCGCCTTCAAGGAGGGCGTTCGGTATCGGGAGCCCAACCTGAAATTAGGTCAGACAGGAGATATGTCTTTCTCCTGAATGATGGAGATAGCCACTTGGTACGCACATGGTGAAGAAGAAGACAGGCTCCACAGTGGCAAGAGCAAACTAGTCGGCCAGGATACTAGAGGAGCTAATTCCAATCAGAAGTAGAAGCGCAAAGCAGAACCTGCGGTGCCTGGAGAGGTTCCATTCGCAACCCAAGGAAAAGCTAAAGGAAAGCCTAAAGGGCCCTGGACCCCCAAGAAGGTGAAAGATTCAGCCGGGAACGACGTGTTGGATTTGCCATGTCACATTCACATTAATAAAGATGAAGAGGGTAATCTTATCTATCCCAAGCATACCACTCGACAGTGCTGAGTCCTTATACAGCAGTTCCGAGAAAAACAACCCAGTGAGAAAGAGAAGGAATCTGATAAGGATGAGGATAAAGAAGAGGATGATGAAGGATTTCCCAATGTCAATTCCACTTTGGTGATTTTTGCTGACGTCGAAAGAAAAGGTCGATTGAAAGTCATGAACAGGGAAGTAAACATGGTCGCTTCGGCGACAACGACGTATCTGAAATGGTCAAAGACTCCTGTCACATTCGACCACTCGGACCACCCGCCACACGTTGCCACCCCTGGGAGGCAAGCGTTGGTGGTTGATCCGGTCATTGGGGGCACCCGATTGACCAAAGTCTTGATGGGTGGTGGTGGCGGATTAAACATTTTGTATGCTGAGACCCTCTGAGGGATGGGCATCCCGATGTCCAAACTCAGCGAGAGCAACATGCGGTTCCACGGAGTTATACCTAGAAAGAAAGCCGATTCACTTGGCCAAATCACTCTTGATGTGGCCTTCGATGATTCAAAGAATTACCGTAAGGAAAACTTGACATTTGAAGTCGTGAATTTTCATAGTGCCTATCATGCTATCCCGGGCAGAACTGCGTATGCCCGTTTCATGGCTCGACCGTGTTATGTGTATCTCAAACTCAAGATGCCTGGCCCTAGGGCATGATCACAGTCACTGTTAATCGGCATCAAGCAGAAGAGTGCTTCCAGAAGGGCTCGAAGATTGCCGATGAATAGATGGCAGCAATAGAAATGGAAGAATACAAGAAGACAGCAGATCCGAGTGATTTGTTGAGAGCTAAGAAGCCTGCTTCAGAGTATGCATTTAAGTCGTCTAGTGAAACAAAGTCAGTTCATATCCAGCCGACTGATCCCAATGCTGCTCCGACTCATATATCAATAGCACTCGACAGCAAATAGGAAGAAGCGCTCATCCAGTTCCTCCGTGAGAACTGGGACATCTTTGCATGGAAAACTTCTGACATGCCAGGTGTACCCAAAGAACTGGATGAGCACTTTTTGAGAGTCGACCCAAAAGCAAGACCTGTCAAAGAACACCTCCGACGGTCCGCCGTGGAGAAAAGAAAGGCAATTGGCGAGGAAGTGGCTCTGCTTTTGGCAGCTGAGTTCATCCGAGAGATTTACCACTCTGAGTGGCTCGCCAATGTCGTCATGGTTCCCAAGAAGGATGATTCACTCCGTATGTGTATTGACTTCAAGAATATTAATCGGGCCTGCCCGAAAGATCACTTCCCTCTCCCTCGCATCGATCAAACAGTTGACTCGACTGCGGGATGTGAGCGATTGTCCTTTCTGGACGCATACTCCGGGTATCATCATATCCGACTGTATAGACCTGATGAAATAAAAACAGCTTTCATCACCCCATTTGGGTGCTTTTTCTATGTTACCATGCCCTTTGGTCTCAAGAATGTTGGCGCCACATTCATGCGTATGATACAGAAGTGCCTGCTCACTCAAATCAGTCGGAATGTGGAAGCATACATGGATGACATCATGGTTAAGTCGCGAAAAGGTTCTGACCTGCTGACTGACCTTGCTGAAACCTTTGCCAATATGAGAAGATATGATATCAAGCTTAACCCGTTGAAGTGTACATTTGGAGTTCCAGGTGGAAAGTTACTCGGTTTTCTCATTTCCGAACAAGGTATCAATGCAAACCTAGAGAAATTGGGTGCAATATTCCGAATGAAACGCCCTGTGCGCATACACGACGTTCAGAAGCTTACTGGTTGTTTGGTCGCTTTGAGTCGGTTCATCTCTCGTCTCGGTGAAAAGGCGTTACCTCTTTACCGATTCATGAAGAAATCTGATAAGTTCGAGTGGACTCCTGAAGCTGACGCAACGTTTGAAGAGCTCAAAACCCTGCTTTCCACCTAGCCGGTGCTCGCTGCTCCAATCAGCAAAGAGCCTTTACTGCTTTATATTGCAGCCACTGGACAAGTTGTCAGTACAGTACTCATGGTCGAGCGGGAAGAAGAAGGTAAAGCCTATAAGGTTCAGCACCTAGTGTATTATATTTCTGAAGTCTTAACTCCGTCCAAGCAGATATATCTGCATTATCATAAGCTTGTCTATGGAATTTACTTGACTTCGAAGAAAGTGGCACATTATTTCTCATATCACTCCATCACAGTCGTCAGCGATGCAATATTGTCAGAAATTCTGAACAACGGAGATGCAACTGGTCGAGTGGTAAAGTGGGCGATTGAACTCCTTCCATTGGATATCAAGTTTTAGGCAAATAAAGCAATCAAGTCCCAAGCAATAGCAGATTTCCTCGTCGAGTGGATTGAGCAACAGCAGCCAACTCAAGTTCAGTCGGAACATTGGACTATGTGTTGGGGAACGTAGCAATAATTCAAAATTTTCCTACGTGTCACCAAGATCAATCTAGGAGATGCTAGCAATGAGAGAGAGGGAGTGCATCTTCATACCCTTGAAGATCGCTAGTCGGAAGCGTTCCAAGAACGCGGTTGCAGGAATCGTACACGTAGCGATTCAGATCGCAGCCGAATCCGATCTAAGCACTGAACAAGGGCGCCTCCGCGTTCAACACACGTGCAGTCTGGTGACGTCTCCCGTGCATTGATCTAGCAAGGAGGAGGGAGAGGTTGAGGAAGAAGGCTTCAACAGCAGCACGATGGCGTGGTGGTGATGGAGTGGCAGTTCTCCGGCAGGGCTTCGCCAAGCTCACGCGGAGGAGGAGAGGTGTTGGGGAGGGGAGGGGCTGCGCCTTGGATGTCGTGCTGCAGCCCTCCCCTCGCCCCTCTATTTATAGGGAGAAGGGGGAAGGGGGCCGGCCCCTCTAGATGAGACCTAGAGGGGGGCGGCGGCCAAGGGGGAGGGGGCTTGCCCCCCAAGCAAGGGGGCGCCCCCTTTAGGGTTCCCCCCAAACCCTAGGC
Organism: Triticum aestivum; assembly: GCF_018294505.1. Lineage (NCBI taxonomy): Eukaryota > Viridiplantae > Streptophyta > Magnoliopsida > Poales > Poaceae > Triticum > Triticum aestivum. The sequence continues at coordinate 167,499,122 of NC_057794.1, forward strand.
GCATGGGCCCTAGGGGGGATGGCGCCCAGCCCACTAGGGGATGGTTCCCTTCCACCTACAGCCCATAAGGCCCTCCGGGGCAGGTGGACCCCTGGAACCCCTCCGGTGGTCTCGGTACAATACCGGTATACCCCCGAATATTTCCGGTGACCGTATGATGACTTCCCGTATATAAACCTTCACCGCCGGACTATTCCGGAACTGCTCCTGACGTTCGGGATCTCATCCGGGACTCCGAACAACATTCGGTAATCACATACAAATCTTCATAATAACCCAAGCATCACCGAACCTTAAGTGTGTAGACCCTACGGGTTCGGGAACCATGCAAACATGACCGAGACAACTCTGTGGCAAATAACCAACAGTGGGATCTGGATACCCATGTTGGCGCCCACATGTTCCATCATGATCTCATTGGATGAACCACGATGTCGAGGATTCAAGCAATCCCGTATACATTTCCCTTTGTCAATCGGTACGTTACTTGCCCGAGATTCGATCGTCGGTATCCCAATACCTCGTTCAATCTCGTTACCGGCAAGTCACTTTACTCGTTCCGTAATGCATGATCCCATGACCAACTACTTAGTCATAATGAGCTCATGATGATGCATTACCGAGTGGGCCCAGAGATACCTCTCCGTCATACGGAGTGACAAATCCCAGTCTCGATTCGTGCCAACCCAACAAACACTTTCGAAGATACCTCTAGTGCACCTTTATAGACACCCAGTTACGTTGTGACGTTTGGTACACCCAAAGCATTCCTATGGTATCCGGGAGTTGCACAATCTCATGGTCTAAGGAAATGATACTTGACATTAGAAAAGCTTTAGCAAACGAACTTCACGATCTTGTGCTACGCTTAAGATTGGGTCTTGTCCATCACATCATTCTCATAATGATGTGATCCTGTTATCAATGACATCCAATGTCCACGGTCAGGAAACCATAACCATCTATTGATCAACGAGCTAGTCAACTAGAGGCTTACTAGGGACATGTTGTGGTCTATGTATTCACACATGTATTACGGTTTCCGGTTAATACAATTATAGCATGAACAATAGACAATCATCATGAACAAGGGAATACAATAATAACCATTTTATTATTGCCTCTAGGGCATATTTCCAACAGTCTCCCACTTGCACTAGAGTCATTAATCTAGTTCACATCACTATGTGATTGTAATGAATCCAACACCCATGGGGTTTGTTCATATCTCGCTTGTGAGATTGGTTTATTAGTCAATGGGTCTGAACCTTTTAGATCCATGTGTGCTTTACAAATCTCTATGTCACCTTGTAGATGCAGCTACCACGCGCTACTTGGAGCTATTCCAAATATCTGCTCTACTATATGAATCCGGTTCACTCCTCAGAGTCATCCGGATTAGTGTCAAAGTTTGCATCGACGTAACCCTTTACGACGAACTCTTTTACCACCTCCATAATCGAGAAAATTCCTTAGTACACTAGTTACTAAGGATAAGTTCGACCACTGTCATGTGATCCATTCCTGGATCACTCTTGTACCCCTTGACTGACTCATGGAAAGGCACACTTCAGGTGCAGTACACAACATAGCATATTGTAGAGCCTACGTCTAAAGCATAGGGGATGACCTTCGTCCTTTCTCTCTCTTCTGCCGTGGTCAGGTCTTGAGTCTTACTCAATACTCACACCTTGTAACACAACCAGGAACTCCTTCTTTGCTGATCTATTTTAAACTCCTTCAAAATCTTGTCACGGTGTGTATTCATTTGAAAGTACTATTAAGCGTTTTTTATCTATCCTTATAGATCTTGATGCTCAATGTTCAAGTAGCTTAATCCAGGTTTTCCATTGAAAAACACTTTTCAATAACCATGTATGCTTTACAGAAATTCTACATCATTTCTGGTCAACAATATGTTAACAACATATACTCATCAAAAATTCTATAGTGATCTCACTCACTTCTTTGGAAATACAAGTTTCTCATAAACTTTGTATAAACCCAAAATCTTTGATCATCTCATCAAAGTGTACATTCCAACTCCGAGATGCTTACCCCAGTCCTTAGAAGGATTGTTGGAGCTTTGCATACTTGTTAGCATCTTTCAGGATTGACAAAACCTTCTGGTTGTATCACATACAACCTTTCCTCAAGAAAATCATCGAGGAAACAATGTTTTGACATCCTATCTGCAAGATTTCATAAATAATGCAGTAACTGCTAACATAATTCCAACAGACTCTTAGCATCGCCACGAGTGAGAAAGTCTCATCATAGTCAACTCCTTGAACTTGTCGGAAAACATCTTAATGACAAGTCAAGCTTTCTTAATGATGACACATACCATCATTGTCCGTCTTCCTTTTAAAATCCATCTGCACCCAATAGCCTTACGACCATCAAGTTGTTCTTCCAAAGTCTATACTTTGTTTTTATACATGGATCCTCTCTCGGATTTTATGGCCTCGAGCCATTCGTCGAAATCCAGGGCCACCATCGCTTCTCCATAGCTCGTAGGTTCATTGTTGTCTAGCAACATGACTTCCAAGATAGGATTATGTACCACTCTGAAGTAGTATGCATCCTTGTCGACCTATGAGGTTTGGTAGTGACTTGATCCGAAGTTTCATGATTACTATCATAAGCTTCCACTTCAATTGGTGTAGGTGTCACAGGAACAACTTCATGTGCCCTATTACACACTAATTGAAGTGACGGTTCAATAACCTCATCAAGTCTCCATCATCCTCCCACTCAATTCTTTCGAGAGAAACTTTTCCTCGAGAAAGGACCTGTTTCTAGAAACAATCACTTTTGCTTCCGGATCTGAAATAGGAGGTATACCCAACTGTTTTGGGTATTCTATGAAGATGCATTTATCCGCTTTGGGTTCGAGCTTATCAGCCTGAAACGTTTTCACATAAGCGTTGCAACCCCAAACTTTTAAGAAATGACAACTTAGGTTTTTCTAAACCATAGTTCATATGGTGTCGTCTCAACGGAATTGCGTGGTGCCCTATTAAAGTGAACGCGGTTGTCTCTAATGCCTAACCCATAAACGATAGTGGTAATTCGATAAGAGACATCATGGTATGCACCATATCCAATAGGGTGTAGTTATGATGTTCGGACACAGCATCACACTATGGTGTTCCAGGCGGTATTAGTTGTGAAACAATTTCCACAATGTCTTAATTGTGTGTCAAACTCGTAACTCAGATATTCATCTCTATGATCATATCATAGACATTTTATCATCTTGTCACGACGATCTTCAACTTCACTCTGGAATTACTTAAACCTTTCAATAATTCAGACTTGTGTTTCACCAAGTAAATATACTCAGCATCTACTCAAATCATCTGTGAAGTAAGAACATAACGATTTCCACTGCGTGCCTTAGCACTCATTAGACTGCACACATCAAAATGTATTACTTCCAACAAGTTGCTTTCTTGTTCCATCTTACTGAAAATGAGGCCTTTCAGTCATCTTGCCCATGTGGTATGATTTGCATGTTTCAAGTGATTCAAAATCAAGTGAGTCCAAATGATCCATCTGTATGGAGTTTCTTCATGCATATCTACCAATAGACATGGTTTGCATGTCTCAATCTTTTCAAAAATGAGTGAGTCCAAAGATCCATCAACATGGAGCTTCTTCATGCGTTTTATACCAACATGACTCAAATGGCAGTGCCACAAGTATGTGGTACTATCATTACTATCTTATATCTTTTGGCATGAACATGTGTATCACTACGATCGAGATTCAATAAACCATTCATTTTAGGTGCAAGACCATTGAAGGTATTATTCAAATAAACAGAGTAACCATTATTCTCCTTAAATGAATAACCGTATTACGATAAACATAATCCAATTATGTCTATGCTCAACGCAAACACGAAATAACAATTATTTAGGTTTAACACCAATCCCGATGGTAGAGGGAGCATGCGATGTTTGATCACATCAACCTTGGAAACACTTCCAACACATATCGTCATCTCACCTTTAGCTAGTCTCTGCAGCCTTTTATTTCGAGTTACTAACACTTAGCAACCGAACCGGTATTTATTACCCTGGTGCTACTAGGAGTACTAGTAAAGTACACAATAATATAACGTATATTCAAAATACTTCTGTCGACCTTGCCAACCTTCTCATCTACCAAGTATCTAGGGTAGTTCTGCTTCAGTGACCGTTCCCCTCATTACAGAAGCACTTAGTCTCTGGTTTGGGTCCAACCTTGGGTTTCTTCACTAGAGCAGCAACTTATTTGCCGTTTCATGAAGTATCCCTTCTTTCCCTTGCCCTTCTTGGAACTAGTGGTTTAACCATCAACAATTGATGCTCTTACTTGATTTGTACTTTCGCGGTGTCAAACATCGCGAGTTGCTCAAGGATCACCATGTCTATCCCTGATATGTTATACTTCATCATGAAGCTCTAATAGCTTGGTGGCGGTGACTATGGAGAACCATCACTATCTCATCTGGAAGATTAACTCCCACTCGATTCAAGAGATTGTAGTACTCAGACAATCTGAGCACATGCTCAATGATTGAGCTTTTCTCACTTAGTTTGCAGGCCTAAGAAACATGTCAGAGGTCTCATACCTCTTGATGTGGGCACTAGTCTGAAATCCCAATTTCAGTCTTTGGAACATCTCATATGTTCTGCGACGTTTCAAAAGCGTCTTTGGTGCCACAATTCTAAACTGTTAGCATTACGCACTGAACTATCACGTAGTCATCAAAACGTGTATGTCAGATGTTTCCCAACATCTACAGACGACGCTCGAGGTTTAGCACACCGAGCGGTGCATTAAGGACATAAGCCTTCTGCGCAGCAATGAGGATAATCCTCAGTTGACGGACCTAGTCCGCATAATTTCTACTATCAACTTTCAACTAAATTTTCTCTAGGAACATATCTTAAACAGTAGAACTAAAGTGTAAGCTACGGCATAATTTGCAAAGACCTTTTGACTATGTTCATGATAATTAAGTTCATCTAATCAAATTATTTAATGAATTCCCACTCAGATAGACATCCCTCTAGTCATCTAAGTGATACATGATCCGAGTCAACTAGGACGTGTCCGATCATCCCGTGAGACGGACTAGTCATCATTGGTGAACATCTACATGTTGATCATATCTTCTATACGACTCATGTTCGACCTTTCGGTCTTCCATGTTCCGAGGCCATGTCTGTACATGCTAGGCTCGTCAAGTCAACCTAAGTGTATTGCGTGTGTAAATCTGGCTTACACCCGTTGTATGTGAACGTTAGAACCTATCACACCCGATCATCACGTGGTGCTTCGGAACAACGAACCTTAGCAACGGTGCATAGTTAGGGGGAACACTTTCTTGAAATTATTGCGAGGGATCATCTTATTTATGATACCGTCATTCTAAGCAAATAAGATGTAGAACATGACAAACATCACATGCCATCAAATAGTGACATGATATGGCCATTATCATTTTGCTCCTTTTGATCTCCATCTTCAGGGCGCCATGATCATCATTGTCACCGGCGTGACACCATGAACTCCATCATCATGATCTCCATCATCGTGTCTTCATTAAGTTGTCTCGCCAACTATTACTTCTAGTACTATGGCTAACGGTTAGCGATAAAGTAAAGTAATTACATGACGTTTACATTGACACGCAAGTCATAAATAAATTAAGGCAACTCCTATGGCTCCTGCCGGTTGTCATACTCATCGACATGCAAGTCGTGATCCTATTACAAGAACATGATCAATCTCATACATCACATATATCATTCATCACATCCTTTTGGCCATATCACATCACACGGCATATGCTGCAAGAACACCTTAGACGTCCTCTAATTGTTGTTGCAAGTTTTTTTTACGTGGCTGCTATAGGTTTCTAGCAAGAACGTTTCTTACCTACGCCAAAACCACAACGTGATATGCCAATTGCTATTTACCCTTCATAAGGACCCTTTTCGTCGAATCCGATCCGACTAAAGTGGGAGAGACAGACACCCACTAGCCACCTTATGCATCAAGTGCATGTTAGTCGATGGAACCAGTCTCACGTAAGTGTACGTATAAGGTCGGTCCGGGCCGCTTCATCCCACAATGCTGCCGGATCAAGATAAGACTAGTAAGGGTAAGCAAATTGAACAAATCATCACCCACAACTGCTTTGTGTTCTACTCGTGCATAGAATCTACGCATAGACCTAGCTCATGATGCCACTGTTGGGGAACGTAGCAATAATCAAAAATATTCCTACGTGTCACCAAGATCAATCTAGGAGATGCTAGCAACGAGAGAGAGGGAGTGCATCTTCATACCCATGAAGATCGCTAGTCGGAAGCGTTGCAAGAACGCGGTTGGAGGAGTCGTACACGTAGCGATTCAGATCGCGGCCGAATTAGATCTAAGCACCGAACAACGGCGCCTCCGCATTCAACACGCGTGCAGTCCGGTGACGTCTCCCGCGCCTTGATCCAGCAAGGAGGAGGGAGAGGTTGAGGAAGAAGGCTCCAACAATAGCACGACGGCGTGGTGGTGATGGAGTGGTAGTTCTCCGGCAGGGCTTCGCCAAGCTCACGCGGAGGAGGAGAGGTGTTGGGGAGGGGAGGGGCTGCGCCTTGGATGTCGTGCTGCAGCCCTCCCCTCGCCCCTCTATTTATAGGGAGAAGGGGGAAGGGGTTCGGCCCCTCTAGATGAGATCTAGAGGGGGGCGACGGCCAAGGGGAGGGGGCTTGCCCCCCAAGCAAGGGGGGCCCCTTTAGGGTTCCCCCCAAACCCTAGGCGCATGGGCCCTAGGGAGGATGGCGCCCGCCCACTAGGGGCTGGTTCCCTTCCACCTACAGCCCATAAGGCCCTCCGGGGCAGGTGGACCCTCCCGGTGGACCCCCAGAACCCCTCCGATGGTCCCGGTACAATACCGGTATACCCCCAAATATTTCCGGTGACTGTATGATGACTTCCCATATATAAATCTTCACCTCCGGACTATTCCGGAACTCCTCATGACATTCGGGATCTCATCCGGGACTCCGAACAACATTCAGTAATCACATACAAATCTTCCTAATAACCCAAGTGTCATCGAACCTTAAGTGTGTAGACCCTACGGGTTCGGGAACCATGCAGACATCACCGAGACAACTCTCCGGCCAATAACCAACAGCGGGATCTGGATACCCATGTTGGCTCCCACATGTTCCACGATGATCTCATCGGATGAAACACGATGTCAAGGATTCAAGCAACCCCGTATACAGTTCCCTTTGTCAATCGGTACGTTACTTGCCCGAGATTCGATCGTTGGTATCCCAATACCTCGTTCAATCTCGTTACCGGCAAGTCACTTTACTCATTCCGTAATGCATGATCCCGTGACCAACTACTTATTCACAATGAGCTCATGATGATGCATTATCGAGTGGGCCCAGAGATACCTCTCCGTCATACGGAGTGACAAATCCCAGTCTCGATTCGTGCCAACCCAACAGACACTTTCGGAGATACCTATAGTGCACCTTTATAGACACCCAGTTACGTTGTGACATTTGGTACACCCAAAGCATTCCTACGGTATCCGGGAGTTGCACAATCTCATGGTCTAAGGAAATGATACTTGACATTAGAAAAGCTTTAGCAAACAAACTTCACGATCTTGTGCTACGCTTAAGATTGGGTCTTGTCCATCACATCATTCTCCTAATGATGTGATCCCGTTATCAATGACATCCAATGTCCATGGTCAGGAAACCATAACCATCTATTGATCAATGAGCTAGTCAACTAGAGGCTTACTAGGGACATGTTGTGGTCTATGTATTCACACATGTATTACGGTTTCCGGTTAATACAATTATAGCATGAACAATAGACAATCATCATGAACAAAGAAATACAATAATAACCATTTTATTATTGCCTCTAGGGCATATTTCCAACACTATGTTTTTTGATGGATCCAAGATGCTGAATGGTTCTGGTGCTGGAGTAGTTCTGGTATCTCTGCGAGGCGACAAACTCACTTATGTCCTTCAGATTCACTTTGATTCCTCCAACAATGAAGCTGAATATGAAGCACTTCTGTATGGGTTGCGAATGGACATTTCACTCGACGTCCGTCGCCTAATGGTCTACGGTGACTCAGTTTGGTGGTCAATCAAGTGATGAAGGAGTGGGATGTCAGAAGTCCAGCTATGACTAGTTATTGCAATGCAGTAAGAAAGCTAGAAAAGAAGTTTGAAGGTTTAGAACTCCACCACATTCCCTGGCTGAAGAACCAGGCAGCAGATGACCTGGAAAAGATAGGTTCCAAGTGAGATCCCATTCCCAGCAATGTGTTTTTGGAGCATCTTCACAAACCATCAGTTCAAGAGGATCCCTTCACAGAAGAACCCCCACAGCCTAAGAGTTCTATGGATCCGACTGAAGTTGAAGTCCCAGCTGTGGTCCACTTAGTCATGGAGGTTTTGGTCGTCATTCCTGAATGGATAGTACCATATATCACATATATTCTCAGGAAAGAACTTCCAGAAGACGAAGATGAAGCACGGCAGATTGTCCTTCGATCTAAAGCCTTCACTGTGATAGGTGGTCGATTGTACAAGGAAAGTGTGACCGGAGTTTCCCAGCGATGCATTACCCCAGAAGAAGGTCGAATGATTCTCAATGATATCCACTCGGGGACCTGTGGTCACCATGCGTCCTCACGTACAATCATGGCCAAAGCATACCGAGCAGGTTTTTACTGGCCGCAAGCAAATGAAATTGCAAAGGAAATAGTCGACAAGTGTGAGGGCTGCCAGTTCTAGTCCAACACGTCTCATAAGCCCGCTTCAGCCTTGAAGACCATTCCACTCGTCTGGCCATTTGCTGTTTGGGGGTTGGATATGGTTGGACCCTTGAGGCCTGGTAGAAGTGGTTTGACTCACCTGCTTGTTGCAGTCGACAAGTTCACTAAATGGATTGAAGCCAAGCCCATCAAGAACCTCCATTCGGGCACTGCCGTCAGCTTCATCAGGGGTTAACATTCATATTTGGAGTCCCACACAGCATCATCACAGACAATGGTTCAAACTTTGATTCAGATGAGTTCAGAGCTTTTTGTGCTTCCCAAGGCACTCGGGGCGACTATGCTTCAGTCGCTCACCCACAGGCAAATGGACAAGCAGAAAGAGCAAATGGTTTGATCCTCCAAGGGTTGAAGCCCAGATTAATGCGAGACCTCCAGCATACAGCTGGTGCCTGGTTAGATGAGTTACCATCAGTACTATGGGGTCTGAGAACAACACCAAATCGGTCTACTGGCCGGACTCCCTTCTTTATGGTATATGGAGCTGAAGCCGTACTACCGACTGATTTGCTTCACAACGCCCCACGAGTAGAGCTTTCCTCAGAGGCAGAAGCAGAACAAGACCGACAAGTTGCTGTTGATCTTCTGGAAGAGGAAAGAGAGATGGCCCTGATTAGGTCGACCATCTATCAACAAGACCTTCGTCGGTTCCACGCCAGAAACGTCAGAGGTCGAGCATTTCAGGAAGGGGACCTGGTTCTCTGAGTGGATCAACAACGACCGCACAAGCTGGCTCCCGCTTGGGAGGGCCCTTTCATCATCACCAAAGTGCTTCACAATGGAGCATACCACATGTACGATGTGAAGCACAAGAAGGACGAGCCACGCGCTTGGAATGCAGAGCTTCTCCTCCATTTTAATACTTGAACAGTCAGACTGTTGAGATGTAATAAGAAGTACCTTTCAGTTTGTTTAACAAAGACATGGTTTTACAGTCTCCTAAATGATTGTTATTACTTATACATGAGTACAAAGTCCTCCAGTGGGTGGCTTAGCCGCGAATCCGATTCGCCTATGTTTCAAAAAATCCTACCGAGTGGAGAGCAACCCTCCCACTCGGGCGCTTACCTGCAGTCCAGTACTCGCCTAAGTTTAAAAAATCCTACTGAGTGGAGAGCAACCCTAACATTCGGGGGCTTAGCTGCAGTCTAGTACTTGCCTAAGTTTCAAAATATCCTACCAAATGGAGAACATTCCTCCCACTCGGGGGCTTAGCTGCAGTCCAGTACTCGCCTAAGTTTCAAAAAATCCTACTGAGTGGAGAGCATTCCTCCCACTCGGGGGCTTATCTGCAGTCCAGTATTTGCCTAAGTTTAAAAAAATCCTACCGAGTGGAGAGCAAACCTCCCACTCGGGGGCTTAGCTACAGTCTAGTACTCGCCTAAGTTTAGGAAACCCTACTGAGTGGAGAGCAAACCTCCCACTCGGGGGCTTAGCTGCAGTCTCATACTCGCCTAAGTTTCACACACGCTCTATCCTTATCCGGAAGGATGACGAGGTGCAGGTCGACCATGACCTATTCCTCAGAGCTGTGACACAAATACAATGTCCGCTCCATCCTTATCTGTAAGGACGATGAGGTGCAGGTCGACCACGACCTTATCGTCGGAGCTGCGACACAAATACAACATCCGCTCCATCCTTATCCGCAAGGATGATGAGGTGCAGGTCGACCACAACCTTATCCTTGGAGATGTGGCACAAATACAATTTCCGCTCTATCTTTATCTGCAAAGACGATGAGGAGCAGGTCATGGACGGCACTGAATGCCCTTGTCTATGACCCACTCGACTGAGCTGCACCACTAAGTTAGTAGCAATTCAGACTGAAGAATAAAATTCCACTCAGAGCCAAGAGATTCAAAACCAACCAAGTTCAGATAAAACCTACGAGGTTCCAGACCACGGTTTAAAGTACTGGGGCATCAGGCCTGAAAGAGTTTAACGGTTACAAAACCACTCGGCATACCGAGGCAAATTTAATCGGATTATGAAAGTTTGTTCACTCCGCAGGAGGAGGACTGGCAGGGTCGACGAACTCATCCAGGTCGATTCCATCTGCAATTCGGGTGGTGGCAGCAATAAAGGTCTCCATGAAAGACTGGAAGTCATGTCTCCTGGTGTTGGCAACCTTGATCGTTGCTAGCTTTTCCTCCTTGGCCTCCTTGCAATGGACTCAAACTAGTGACAGAGCTACGTCAGTACCGCATCGAGCAGACGAGTTCTTCCATTCCTTCACTCGACCATGGATCTCATTAAGTCGAGTCATCAAAGACTCGAGGTCATTTTGGAGCGTCTCCTTCGGCTAGAGTGCCGTGTCGATTCGCGACACCGCAACTTTCGGGTGGGCGAGGTAGTATGTGACGCCAGCAAGGCGAGATTCCAGTCGGAGCACGTTCATGGCAGCTTCATCATTGACAGGGGAATTGATGGGGTCCAAGCTTGTCTCGATTCACCCAGTTTCTTCCTCAAAGTTTTGGTAGAATTATGCAACCACAAAGAGCCAATGAGTCGACCGATTTAGGGTAACTTGACAAACGGCAAAACAGTCGGACAAGGAAAAATACCTTCAAGCATAAGGAATAACTTCTTGGCGAGTGCTCCCAGATAGGCCTCCAGGTCATTTCTCTTACAAGAAATGCTTTCAGTCTTCTCGTTCAAAGCTACTTTGTCTTTCTTTAGGTGGGTCACTTATTTGTTGGCTTCAGTAAGAGCAGTCTTCAGCTTGGCGTTATCTTCCTCTAGCGCCCCGACTGAAGCCAGCTTCTTATCAGCGAGTGTTGGTTTCTCCTGAGCCTCCTGCGGTGCTGCAAGATCAAGGTCATTATGTGCCAGAGCTTGCCTCATTTTCTCTAAAGAATATACACTCGGGTTAGAGAGAAGAATGAGGAGATAACTTGTGAGATGGTCAATATAGACAGTCGATAGGTTGTTACCTTCTGTACCAACTACTTCGTCTTTGGCCTTTTGCAAGTTCTGATTGGCCAGTTCCAAGTCAAGTTTGAGCTGTCTCTGCTTCTCCTCGAAATCAACAAATTTGGAGATGAGCTCACAGGATTTCTGAAGTCAGCAAAAAGATACATTAGTGGACAGAATCAAAGATGGTTCGCTTCCGAGTGAAAAGAACTCTAAGACTACTACAGAATCAAACATTCAACAGTAGTCTCGGGGACTACACCCAGTGGGTGCACTTAGCGTGCCCCCACTGGTCCAGATTCCACTCGACATGGTCCGCCCAGACTGAGTGGAAAAAACAACAACAAAAAACAGTTATTCTCAGGCCCCAACCGACTGCCCGCAGTCGACCACGGTCTCGGGGACTACACCTAGTGGGTGCACTCTGCGTGCCCCCACTAGTCCAAAACTACAATCGACATAACCTAGTCAACTCAACTGGAAGAACTACTCATCATAAGTTGAAACACCCAGTGGGTGTACAAATGCGAAGAACAGACCAACAAATGGAAGCGCAACGAAAAGTTTTCGGGTAGCATATCCTAACAGAACAAGCGTCAAGATAAGAGTTCAGTCGGAAACAAATTTACCTGGACATTGGCTCGGAGGGCTGCACTGGCATCATAAGTAGCTTGGCTATTTTCGTGCACCGTCTTCACCCGCTCCATCATCAGACCCGCTTGGCATATGGCTTCTGTAGCGGCGCTTGCTTGGTCCTCCGGAACATAATGGGTAGTGAAGAACGGAGATGGCGGTTTAGTCGCGATAGCCTGAGAATCCGAGGCGTGATGTTGGACATATGAAGCAGGGGCTGGCACAGTCGACGATGAAGGGCGTTTACTTGACACTGGAACAACAAAGGTAACAAAAGCCCGGTTCACGTCTTCAGACTGTTGAATTACTGGCTCCATCACTAGCACCGATTGAGACGTCTGGCCAGCGGATGCCTTCTTGCTCGAAGCTCTGCCCCTCCTTCCCATGGCCCTTTGCGGCACGTCTTCGTCATCATCTGGAAGTTCAATGACATTGGGTGGAGCTGCAAAACAATCGATTACAAAAGTTCAGTCGATCGTCAAAGCGGCTGAAAAAGAAGAGTCAAAGTGATAAATGTTATACCCGCATGGGAAGTGACTGCGTCCTCCATCTCCTCATCATCGTCATCTCGGTAAATAGAAGTTCCAGAGGCAGCACTGCAAATTTCAGAATTTACTCGGTCAAAAAAAGAAAGGGAGTCGACCAAAGTTTCAGTCATGCAAGAACTAAGAGGTCGAGCTCAGTAGTTACCCAGAAGCAATGGGGACAACCACTTTAATCTTGGGCAGGGCCTTCCGAGGCTTTGACGTCACGACTTTGGGCTGCTTAGGAGCTTTCTCTGTTGGCACAGGAGATGACGTCCGAGTGCACTTGGAGGTTTGTGCAGTCGGTGGAGTCGCTTTGCCACGGACGCTGGCTGGGTCCTGCCTTTGCTTGGAGCGCCTTTTCGTGCGAGGAGGGGAGTCGACCTCTTCACCACTGCTCAAGTCCTCGCTCTCCTCGTCTCCCCTTCCGTCGGAATGCCACTCGCCACTGTCGCCTCCACTCGCCTCCTCTTCATCCTCCTACTCTCCGTTGGGCATCGAGTACATCTCAGTGTAGATCTGCAAGACACGGAGTCGAGTGGATACCAATCAGTTTCAAGAGCAAACACATATCAGAACAAGATACACTCAGTAGGGTTCGGTGGTGTGGTCGAGTGGAGCAACCCTCCTAGACCCCCTGGGATTGTCCTTGTTGTCAGTGATACCTTGCAGCCACAGCACCACCATCTCCTTTTCGACCTCCTCCGGATGGATCCGAGTGCTGTCTTCAACACCCGAATACATCCACATTGGATGTTCACGGGCTTGGAGTGGATGGATCTGTCGACTGAGAAATGCTTCTAACGGGTCCATGCCAGTCACACCGTCGCGGACAAGCTGGATGACTCGCTCAATCAACATATTAACCTCCGCTTTCTCAGCTGGAGTCACTCACAAGGGAGAAGGCTTCTCGACTCGCTCTATGGAAAACGGGGGGAGACTAGTTGACTGACCAGGGGTCGGTTGATCCTTACAGTAGAACCAAATCGACTGCCACCCCCTGACCGACTCAGGAAGGATCATAGCAGGGAAATTACTTTTGTTCCTCATGTGGATCCCTAAGCCCCCACACATCTGGATCATGTGTATCCTCTCATCACTCGAATTGGCCTTCTTAACCGACTGAGACCGGCAAGTGAAAATGTGTTTGAAGAGGCCCCAGTGTGGTCGACAACCTAGAAAGTTTTCACACATGGACACGTACACAGCAAGGTATGTGATGGTGTTGGGAGAAAAATGATGAAGTTGGGCTCCAAAGAAGTTCAGAAAACCCCAGAAGAAAGGATGGGGTGGCAAAGAAAAACCGCGGTCGACATGGGTTGCAAGGAGGACGCACTCACCCTCTTCCGGTCGTGACTCGCTCTCGTCCCCCGGAAGCCGCCAAGACTCGTGGGTGATGAGCCCCCCATCAACCAGATCCTCCATATCTTCCTTCAAGATCGTCAACCGGATCCAGTCGCCCTGGATCCATCCGGGCAGCAGAGCAGACCTCGACGATGACCCTCCTTGGCTCGTCTTCTTCCCCTTCGCTTTCGCCGTCGCCTTCTTCACGCGCTCCAGAGCAGCGGTCTTGTCCTTCCCCATTTTGGTGGATCGAGCTTGAGCTGGGCGGCGGAACTTAGAGCAGAGGCAGAAACAATGTGGAGAAGAGGAAAGAAGGGGGAGAATGGGGCGCATAGTGCAAAGGCATCGGCTCGGACGCCTTATATGGCCCCATTCCCCAAGTGACTGACCGGTGGACCCAGATGATCCTGTCAAATCCCGCAATAGGCGCGCGCGAAGTACGTGGTGAAAAGGGTGGCGCGGGGATCAAGGCGCCCCTGCCTAGTCTGCTCTGATTACTGCAGCCCTCTCCGCCTCGCATGCTTCCCCAAATTTCGAATCCCGCGAGATCCGGAAACGACAGAGCACTCAATCACACCGAAAATTTTATGCAACATCAGCAGTCGAAGCTTATTGGCAGAAATCCACTCGACAACCTCTGAATGGCTCAAGGCGACTGAAAAGTGAAATCAAAGCTGTTGCATGGTTCACCAATCCAGTAAAATGCTTCCGCAACATAAAGATTGGGTCAGAACCATCTTCAACTCCATTTTCCACTCGAACCCAGAACCATTCGGGGGCTAATGACGATGCCATGTACCTAGGGTAGGGCAATAGATCTGATCTAAGCAAGGCAATCAAAGGACAACAAGTTCAAACCGACTGGAATCACCTGAGTGCATGCCCACTTGACCAACATCTCCACTCGGATATCCCAATTCCATTCGACCGGCATACCATCACTCGACCGTACAAGAAACCACTCGGAGTACAGAAGGCCTAAAGTCACCCCTAGTAGCAATGGTCAGGCATTCACTCCGTAGTATTAATGATCAGTTATATGACTTTATTGCTAGCGTTACCAGTAACACCCTGTCTTAACGTACATTGAACCCTATGCAACGTGGGATGGCGGGGGTCCTGGCGCACTCTATATAAGCCGCCCCTCCTTTGGCACAAGGGTTCGCACCCCCTGTAACTTCACGCATAATCCAATCGATCGAGCCTCCGGGCACCGAGACGTAGGGTTGTTACTTCCACCGCAAAGGTCCTGAACTCGTACATCTTGCGTGCACAATCTCACCGTAGCTAGGATCTTTCCTCTACATTCCTACTCCCCTACTTTACTGTCAGACTTAGAACCACGACATCATCCACTTGCTAATCTCTTCAAGAGATCCACTTATGATGAACCCTTTGCTTGTGAATTGAGTGCACTAGATTATCTTTATGAAGTTTTGCTTGAGATTCGTGAATCTGAAAATTGTGATGAAGAAATTTATTAAGTGATCCATGATAGCTTCTTGAATGAAAAGCATGATTGCAATGATTTTACTATAAATTCTATTAATGTCAATTATGGTAATAATATGCAAAAACCCCATCTTGGGGATGCTAATATTTCTATGTCCACTACTCATTGCAATGATCATGATTGGGGTGAAAATGATTCTTATGATCTTGAAAATTTATTTAAACCTCGTGATGAATATGCTTATGATAATATTAAAAATGGGTTTGGAAGAGTGTCAACTTTAGCAAAAAATAAACCCACATATTTGGAGAGTGTTCAATCTTATGAATTTTTTGATAAAAGTGGGCTTGAAGAGGTCATGACTTTATTTGATGATAATCCCACTATTTTGGAAGAGTGTCAACCTTGCATGCATGTGGATCATGAAAAATATATTTTATGTGATAGTTATATTGTTGAATTTGATTATGATCCTACATGTAATTATTATGAGAGAGGAAAAGATGGTTGTAGAAATTTCATGTTATTAAATTTCCTCTCGTTATGTTGAGATTGTCAATGTTTTATT
This sequence comes from Triticum aestivum, assembly GCF_018294505.1. Taxonomy (NCBI): domain Eukaryota; kingdom Viridiplantae; phylum Streptophyta; class Magnoliopsida; order Poales; family Poaceae; genus Triticum; species Triticum aestivum. The sequence continues at coordinate 167,515,438 of NC_057794.1, forward strand.
CCTCTCCTTTGTGTATGCTAGATATTTCTTGTCTTGACAATTTGTTTTCCTATAAAATTCCTATGCATAGGAAGTATGTTAGACTTAAATGTGTTTGTCACATGTTTCATGATGCTATCTTTGTGTTTCAATTATTATCTTTCATGTGGGCATCATTGAAATCTTATGCCTAGCTAAGGGCGTAAAACTATAGCGCTTGTGGGGAGGCAACCCAATGAATAAATTTTATTTTTGCTTCTTGTTTCCTGTTTTTGTGTGTTAGCACAATTATGCTACTATTATGATTGTGTATTTTATGTTTTAATTAGTGTTTGTTCCAAGTAAAGCCTTTAGGATCTTCTTGGGTGATAGTTGTTTGATCTTGTTGAAAAAACAGGAACTTTTACGCTCACGAAATTAATTTTATTTTTTACCAAGGAGTGATAAAATACCCATTCCACTTGCAGTAGATCAATATACATATTTCTCAGGTCGTCCTAATTTTTCAGAATTTTTGGAGTTACAAAAGTATTCGAAATAGTCAGATTGCTTCGGACTGTTCTGTTTTGACAGATTCTGTTTTCTTTGTGTTGTGTTCTTATTTTGATGGCTCTATGGTTTTCTTTGATGAGTTTTTGCCATAGAAAAGTTGGAATACAGTAGATATAATACAAAACAAAATATGAATTGGTTTGATACAACACTTATAGTAGTGGTTTATTATTCTTATACTAACAGATCTCACAAAGGTTTTGTTAAGTTTTGTGTGATTGAAGTTTTCAAGTTTTGGGTTATCTTACAATGGATGAAGGAAGGATGGAAGAACCTAAGCTTGGGGATGCCCCAACATCCCAAGCTTCTATCCAAAAATGAGCAACCAACTAGGCTTGGGGATGCCCCCGAGTGGCATCTCTACTTTCTTCCAACAACTATCGGTATTTTACTCGAGATTATATTTTTATTCGTCACATGATATGTATTTTGCTTGGAGTGTCTTGTATGATATGTGTCTTTGCTTGTTTTATTTTGTGTTTTAAGTCATCAATCCTTGCTGGACACACCTATTTGAGAGAGCCAAAATCATGTCATGACTTGTTAGAATTGCTCTCTATGCTTCACTTAAATCTTTTATGAGCTAGGACTTGCTCTAGTGCTTCACTTATATCTTTTTGAGCACAGTGTGCTTAGTATCTTTGAAGAAATGCTCTCTTGCTTCACTTAGATTTATTTGAGAGTTAGTAAATTTTGAAGAAATTCTGTCTTGCTTCACTTAAATTATTTTGAGAGAAAGAAATATTATGCTCATGATCTTCACTTATATTTGTTTGAGCTTATTAAAAGCAACACATGAAAATTAGTCCCAAAGTGATGGATATCCAAGAAGGATAAAGAAAATAAAAATGTCATGAAGATCATTGGACAAAATAAACTTGATTCTTAGTAATAGTTTTGAGATATGATGATGTGATATGTGAGTTATGTTGATGAGTAATTATGCTCTAGTAGGAATATTGGTGTTAAGGTATGTGATTCCCGAAGCATGCACATATAGTCTCTCGTTATGCTATGATGTTGGAGCATGATTTATTTTTGATTATCTTCCTTATGAGTGGGGGTCGGGGACGAGCGATGGTCTTTTCCTACCAATCTATTCCCCTAGGGGCATGTGTAGTAGTACTTTGCTTCGAGGGCTAGTAAACTTTCGCAATAAGTATATGAGTTCTTCATGACTAATGTGAGTCCATGGATTATACGCACTCTTACCTTTTCGCAATTTGCTAGCCTCTACAGTACCGTGCATTGCCCATTCTCACATCGAGACATGGTGCAAACTAGGTAGGTGCATCCAAACCCCGTGATATGATACGCTCTACCACACATAAGCGTCATTATATCTTCCTCAAAACAGCCACCATACCTACCTATTATGGCTTTTTCATGGCCATTCCGAGATATATTGCCATGCAACTTCCACCACTTCTGTTTGATGACTTGAGCATTCATTGTCATATTGCTTAGCATGATCATATAGCTGACATAGTGTTTGTGGCTCAGCCACCGTTCATCATTTTTCATACATGTTACGCTAGATCATTGCACATCCTGGTACATGCCAGAGGCATTTATATAAAGTCATATTTTGTCATAGGTATCGAGTTGTAATTTTTATTTCTTTTGAGTTATAAGTAAATAGAAGTGTGATGATCATCATTAATCATTTTTAGAGCAGTGCACCAGTGAGGAAAGAATGATGGAGACTATGATTCCCCCACAAGTCAGGATGAGGCTCCGGACAATGAGAGAAAAAGAAAAGAAAAGAAAAAGAAAAAAAGAAAAAAAGAAAGAAAAAAAGAAAAAAAGAAAAAGAAAAAATAAACAAAGAGAGAAGGGGCATTGCTAGTATCATTTACCACACTTGTGCTTCAAAGTAGCACCATGTTTTTCATATGGAGAGTCTCCTATGTTGTCACTTTCATATACTAGTGGGAATTTTTCATTATAGGATTTGATTCACACCCACTTAGTTTTCATATTGAGCTTTCATATACTTATAGCTCTTAGTGCATTCGTTGCATGACAATCCCTACTCCTCACGTTGATATCGATTGATGGGCATCTCCATAGCCCGTTGGTTAGCCGCATCGATGTTAGACTTTCTTACTTTTTTGTCTTCTCTATATTTACCCCTATCATCATACTCTATTCCACCCGTAGTGCTATATTCATGGCTTGTGCTCATGTATTACGTAAGAGTTGAAAAAGCTGAAGCTCGTTAAAAAGTACAAACCAATTGCTCGGCTTGTCATCGGGGTTGTGCATGATAAATACTTTGTGTTAAGAAGACAGAGCCTGACAAGACTATATGATTTTGTAGGGATAACTTATTTTAGCATTGATATTTTGAAAGACATGGTTGCTTGTTGATATGCTTGGGTGTCTAAATTATTATGTCAACACTAGACTATTGCTTTGAACCACATAAAAGTCCAATTTTCCATGCTATAAAGAAAAGAATGTGATATGGAATGTTAAACAACACTCCACATCAAAAATTCTGTTTTTATCACTTACCTACTCGAGGACGAGTAGGAGTTAAGCTTGGGGATGCTGATACGTCTCCAACGTATCTATAATTGTTGATTGTTCCATGCTGTTATATTATCAATCTTGGATGTTTTATAATCATTTTATGTCATCTTTTGGTACTAACCAATTGACATAGTGCCCAATGAGTTCCTATTTTTTCTGTGTTTTTTACATAGCAGAAAATCAATATCAGACGGAGTCCAAATGCCATGAAACTTTACAAAAATATTTTATGGACTAGAAGGAACATGTTGGGCCCTGGTAGCACCTGGGGGGAGTCCCGAGGAGGGGACAACCCACCAGGGCGCGTTAGGAGGCCCAGGCGCACCCTGGTGGGTTGTGCCCACCTCGGGTGCCCCCCGGACCGCCTCTTTGCTCTATAAATACCCAAATATTCCAAAAACCCTAGGGGAGTCGACGAAATATTCATCTAGCCGCTGCAGAGTCCAGAACCACCAGATCCAATCTAGACACCATCTCGGATGGGGTTCACCACCTCCATTGGTGCCTCTCCGATGATGCGTGAGTAGTTCTTTGTAGACCTTCAAGTCCGTAGTTAGTAGCTAGATGGCTTATCTCTTGATTCTCAATGCAATGGTCTCTTGGAGATCCATATGATGTAACTCTTTTTACGGTGTGTTTGTTGGGATCTGATGAACTTTGAGTTTATGATCAGTCATATCTTTTTATATCCATGAAAGTTATTTGGGTTTCTTTGATCTCTTATATGCATGATATCTTATAGCCTCGTATATCTTCTCCGATATTTGGGTTTTTTGGCCAACTTGATCTATTTATCTTGCAATGGGAAGAGGTGCCCAGTAGTGGGTTCGATCTTATGGTGCTTGATCCTAGTGACAAAAAGGGAACCGACACGTATGTATCGTTGCTACTCAGGATAAAAAGACAGGATCTATATCTACGCAATAGATAAATGGATCTTGTCTACATCATGTCATCGTTCTTATTGCATTACTCCGTTTTTCCATGAACTTAATACACTAGATGCATGCTGGGTAGTGGTCGATGTGTGGAGTAATAGTAGTAGATGCAGGCAGGAGTCAGTATACAAATGCTGGATGTGATGCCTATGCAATGATCATTGCCTGGATATTGTCATAATTATTTGAGGTTCTATCAATTGCCCAACAGTAATTTGTTTACCCACCGTTTGTTATCTTTCTCGAGAGAAGCCACTAGTGAAACCTACGTCCCCGGGTCTTCTTCCTCATATATTTGCTTGCGATCTACTTTTCCTTTGCGTTTTTATTCAGATCTATTAAACCAAAAATACAAAAATACTTAGCTTCACTTTATTTTATTTGCGATCTATTATTTCAATCTACTACAATTTTCCGGCATCGTTACCCGAAGGGGATTGACAACCCCTTTAATACGTCGGGTTGCGAGGTGTTGTTATTTTTGTGCAGGTGATGTTTACATTGTGTTGCTTGTTCTCCAACTGGTTCGATAACCTTGGTTTCTTCACTGAGGGAAATACCTACCGTAATTGTGCTGCATCAACCCTTCCTCTTTGGGGAAATACCGATGTAGTCCTAGCAGACAGGATCTTTTCTGGCGCTATAGTCAGAGAGCGATCAAAATCTAGAGTGATGGTAACAACCAGTGGATGGATCCAAAAATAATGATAGTAGGCTGATGATTGCTTTAATTTAATAAAAAGACAGATGATGATTGCTTTACTATTTGTTTCCCACCCAAGATGAACAACATAGGCATACCCTAGGTGAACCAGATATTAGACATAGATACTATTCATTGCTGCCTCGATATGTGCCCAACAACTAATTTAGAACTCAAGTTTGAACATTAATTTGGACCTGACTTGGAGTCTAAGAGGTGAATAGGATGATAAAGTAGCAGGTAATATTAAGCAATGCATAACATAAGAAAAAACAAAAGAGTGCGACCTCTCTTGTGGACCTGTGTACTCCTCAGGTTCATCTGCTGAGTCGGTGATGGTGATGCCATTGCGGTGGGTGCCGGTGGCAGGGAAGGAGATCTGAGGCGGTGAAAGACGGTCAGGAGTCGTGATGTCTAGTTTGGTGGATGCTTCTGTCGATGGAGCAGCTCGGGTGAGGTGGACGACATCGCGGTAGGAGCAGGATAGACCACACAAAGTTTTCTTCGGCACCTGCCTATAACTGAAGTAATTCTTTAAGGGCTCATTTGGCTTGCATGATTCTAAAAACGCAAGGATAGGAAAGACACCGGAATAGGATAGGAATGCACATGGGAAACAGAGCATTTGTAAACACAGGATTTCGATCAACTTGGGTGTTTGGTTCATAGGAATTGGAAGAGCAGACGAATGCAAAGAAACATGGCCAAAATAAAATGAAACCATATGAAACCGTGTACAGTTAGAATGTTATTCTGCCACTAATGCACTTGGTCTTGTTTTCATGCATAGGATTTTGAAAAGTAGGTCCAGGTGGATGTTTTGCTCCATTCCTTTCACAAAATGCATGAATAATTGAATAGTAGAGTGCCATAGGAAAATTTCCTATTGCTATGTTTTTCCGTTGAACCAAAATAGCCCTAATGGATCGACATGAATGTAGAGTAATAAGTGATGCGACAAGTGTAGAACCTCTTTGCCATAGCTGTGTCGACCTCAGCATCACTGGGTTGGTCGCTGAAGAAGTTGAGGCAGAGGTGTCTATCGAAGGAGTGGAGGAAGATCCAAGGAATCTGTAGATGGCGTCCAGGGCACTGCTCCGTTGTGATTGATAGTTCCGTTGTTGGAGCAGCTCGGACGAGCCGTAAGACATCGAGGCTAAAGCAGCACAAGACAGACATCGTTAATCTCAAGTGGGATTCTAATAGCATCTCTAATAGATGATGTAAAATACATTACCAAAAAGTGATAGATGTAAAATTTACATCACCAAAAACCACCTGACTACAACATATGAGGTAAAAACTGTTGACTCTGAACTTAAGTGTCAAAACTGAAATTTACTGTGGAATCTGAATGTTACTGTCGAAACTGAACGCAATGGTAGCAGAGAGGCACTTCACATGTAGTTTAGGAAGGGCCTGCAGTTCATCTTCAACCTGCACCCCCCTGAGCCGCCAGTCACTACCGGCCAAACCGCCGCCCCCGCAGCCCGCGGCCGGCTGCACTCTTGCGTCGTCTCGCCGCCCTGAAACCACTCCCCACCGCCGGTCCGCCGCCGCCCCGGCCAGCCCTCTAGCCACTTGCGCTGAGCTTTTTCTCCGGCGATCCCCATGCCACAGCCCCACCACCGCGCCCCACCTCTCTAGCGAGCCCCCCTCCCCGCTGCGGGTGGTTCTTCCTTAACTCCGGCGAGCCCCCCTGTAACACCCACGATGCGGCTATATCTCCCACGTGTCGGAGCACGACTTAGAGGCATAACCGCATAGTAGGCATGCCGTAAGAGGGGTAATCTTCACACATCCCATGTACTGAATAAGAAAGGGATAAAGAGTTGGCTTACAATCGCCACTTCACGCAATACATGAATATAGCATTACATCATCCAGAATACAATCAAGGTCTAACTACGGAACCAAATAAAGAAAGACAACCCCTAATGCTAGATCCCCGATCGCCCCAACTGGGCTCCACTACTGATCAACTGGAAACGAAACAACACAAGAACACGATCTTCATCGAGCTCCTCCTTGAGCTCGGTTGCGTCACCTGCACTAGGATCATCGACACCTGTAACTGGTTTTGGAAGTAATCTGTGAGTCACGGGGACTCAGCAATCTCACACCCGCGAGATCAAGACTATTTAAGCTTATGGGTAGGAAAAGGTAGTGAGGTGGAGCTGCAGCAAGCACTACCATATATGGTGGCTAACTTACGCAAATGAGAGCGAGAAGAGAAGCAAAGCACAGTCGTGATCTAGAAGTGATCAAGAAGTGATCCTGAAACTACTTACGTTCAAGCATAACACAAGAACCGTGTTCACTTCCCGGACTCCGCCGAAAAGAGACCATCACGGCTACACACGCGGTTGATGCATTTTAATTAAGTTAGGTGTCAAGTTCTCTACAACCAGACATTAACAAATTCCCATCCGCCCATAACCGCGGGCACGGCTTTCGAAAGTTCAAAACCCTGCAGGGGTGTCCCAACTTAGCCCATCACAAGCTCTCACGGTCAACGAAGGATATTCCTTCTCCCAGGAAGACCCGATTAGACTCGGAATCCCGGTTACAAGACATCTCGACAATAGTAAAACAAGACCAGCAAAGCCGCCCGATGATACGTCTCCGTCGTATCTACTTTTCCAAACACTTTTGCCCTTGTTTTGGACTCTAACTTGTATGATTTGAATGGAACAAACCTGGACTGACGTTGTTTTCAGCAGAATTGCCATGCTGTTGTTTTATGTGCAGAAACTAAAAGTTCTCGGAATGACCTGAAACTCCACGGAATATCTTACAATAAATAATAAAAAATCCTCGCCAAAGATGAAGACCAGGGTACCCACACCCTTCTCATGAGGATGGGGGGTGCGCCCCCTAGGGCGCGCCACCCTACCTTGTGGGCCCCCTGGAGACCCCTCGACTCGAACTCCAACTCTATATAGCTGCTTTCGGGGAGAAAAAAATCAGAGAGAAGAAATCATCACGTTTTACGATACGGAGCCGCCGCCAAGCCCTAAAACCTGTCGGGAGGGCTGATCTGGAGTCCGTTCGGGGCTCCAGAGAGGGGGATTCGTCGTTGTCGTCATCATTAACCATCCTCCATCTCCAATTTCATGATGCTCACCGCCGTGCGTGAGTAATTCCATCGTAGGCTTGCTGGACGGTGATGGGTTGGATGAGATTTATCATGTAATCGAGTTAGTTTTGTTAGGGTTTGATACCTAGTGTCCACTATGTTCTGAGATTGATGTTGCTATGACTTTGCTATGCTTAATGCTTGTCACTAGGGCCCGAGTGCCATGATTTCAGATCTGAACCTATTATGTTTTCATCAATATATGAGAGTTCTTGATCCTATCTTGCAAGTCTATAGTCACCTATTATGTGTTATGATCCGTTAACCCCGAAGTGACAATAATCAGGATCATTACCGGTGATGACCGTAGTTTGAGGAGTTCATGAATTCACTATGTGCTAATGCTTTGTTCCGGTTCTCTATTAAAAGGAGGCCCTAATATCCCTTAGTTTCCATTAGGACCCCGCTGCCACGGGAGGGTAGGACAAAAGATGTCATGCAAGTTCTTTTCCATAAGCACGTATGACTATATTCGGAATACATGCCTACATTACATTGACGAATTGGAGCTAGTTCTGTGTCACCCTATGTTATGACTGTTACATGGTGAACCACATCCGACATAATTATCCATCATTGATCCGATGCCTATGAGCTTTCCATATACTGGTTTAAGCTTATTTACTTTCCCGTTGCTATTGTTACAATCACTACAAAATACCAAAAACATTACTTTGCTTTCGTTACTCTTTTGTTACCGTTACCATCACTATCATATTACTTTGCTACTAAATGCTTTGCTGTAGATACTAAGTTTCCAGGTGTGGTTGAATTGACAACTCAGCTGCTAATACTTGAGAATATTCTTTGGCTCCCCTTGTGTCGAATCAATAAATTTGGGTTGAATACTCTACCCTCGAAAGCTATTGCGATCCCCTATACTTGTGGGTTATCAAGACTAATTTCTGGCGCCGTTGCCGGGGAGAATAGGTCTATTCTTTGAGTCACTTGGGATTTATATCTGTTGGACACTATGAAGAATTTGAAAGACGCTAAGACAACAATTTATCCCTCAACTACGAGGGGAGGTAAGGAACTGCCATCTAGCTCTGCACTTGATTCACCTTCTGTTATGAGTAAGCTTGCGACACCTAAACCTGCTTCTGCTATTCGTTCTGATATGTCGCATGTTATTGATGATGCTACTTCTGCTATACATGATACTTATGATGAAACTACCTCTATGCCTGATACTACTATACCACTTAGTGATTTTCTCGAGGAACGACTTGCTAGGGCTAGAGAGATTGAAAATATTGAATCTAATTATGAAGATGAAAGTGACGATGAAGAATCACTTGTTATTCCTGAGGGTTATTTATTTGATCAAGATGCTTCTTTAGCTATTTTAGCTTGCAAAGATAGGTATGAACTCAAAAGGTTATTAGCTAAATGGAATAAACAATCTCTAAATGCTAGGATGAGACCTGACCATGCTTTTGCTACTTCACCTATCTATGTTGCTGATAAGGATTATGAATTCTCTATTGATCCTGATATAATTACTTTGGTTGAATCTGTTCCTTTTCATGGTTATGAATCTGAAACTGTTTTGGCACATCTTACTAAATTAAATGATATAGCTACCCTGTTCACTAATGATGAGAGATCTCGCTACTTTTATATCCTTAAAATATTTTCGTTCTCATTAAAGGGTGATGCTAAGATATGGTTTAATTCTCTTAATCCTGGTTGTGTGCGTAGTCCCCAGGATATGATTTACTACTTCTCTGTTAAATATTTCCCTGCTCATAAGAAACAAGCTGCCTTAAAGGAAATATACAACTTTGTGCAAATTAAAGAAGAGAGTCTCCCACAAGCTTGGGGGAGGCTTCTCAAGTTACTTAATGCTTTGCCTGATCATCCTCTTAAGAAAAATGAAATACTTGATATCTTTTACAATGGACTAATCGATGCTTCCAGAGATTACCTGGATAGTTGTGTTGGTTCTCTTTTCAGGGAAAGAACACCGGATGAAGCTGAAATCTTATTGAATAATATGTTGACAAATGAAGATAATTGGGCACCTCCTGAGCCAGCTCCTGCTCCAATTCCTGAGCCTATTCCTAAATGAACTCCGAAGAAGAGGGGTATTCTATTTCTCAGTCCTGAAGATATGCAAGAGGCAAAGAAATCCATGAAAGAAAAAGGTATTAAAGCTGAAGATGTTAAGAATTTACCTCCTATTGAAGAAATACATGGTCTTAATTTACCGCCTGCCGAAGAAACATATGATCTTAATCCTTTGTTTATTGAAGAACCTCCAGACCTCGATAACCCGACACAGGTAGTAAAGGTAAATTCTCTCTATAGATATGATAAAGCTGAAATCCCTCCTACTAAAATTGCTAGTCAATGCTTGGATGAGTTTGATAATTTTATGTTTAAGCAAGAAGACTTCAATGCTTATTTTGGTAGACAATTAAAACAAGATGCTGATATGATTAAATACTTGGGTGATTATATGGCTAATGTCAAAGGTGAACTTAAACTTATTAGTAAACATGCTTCTATGGTTACCACTCAAGTAGAACAAGTACTTAAAGCTCAAAAAGAATTGCTCAATGAGATGAATAGTAAGAAAAATAATTATGTTGTTAAAGTGGCTACTAGAACTGGTAGAATGACTCAGGAACCTTTGTATCCTGAAGGCCACCCTAAGAGAATTGAGCAAGATTCTCAGAGAAATAAAATTGATGCACCTAGTTCTTCTAAAAAGAAGAAAAAGAAAAATGATAGAACTGTGCAAACTTCTAGTGAACCTATGCTGAACCACCTGATAATCCAAATGATATATCTATGTCTGATGCTGAAACACAATCTGGCAATGAACATGAACCTAATGAAAATGTTAATGATGATGTTCATAATGATGCTCAACCTAATAATGATAATGATGTAGAAATTGAACCTGCTGTTGATCTTGATAACCCACAATCAAAGAATCAACGCTATGATAAAAAAGACTTTGTTGCTAGGAAATGGTAAAGAAAGAGAGCCTTGGGTTCAGAAACCCATGCCTTTTCCTCCCAAACCATCCAAAAAAAGGATGATGAGGATTTTGAGCGCTTTGCTGAAATGATTAGACCTATCTTTTTGCGTATGCGATTAACTGATATGCTCAAAACCAATCCTTATGCGAAGTACATGAAAGATATTATTACAAATAAAAGAAAGATACCAGAAGCTGAAATTTCTACCATGCTTGCTAATTATACTTTTAAGGGTGGAATACCAAAGAAACTTGGAGATCTAGGAGTACCTAGTATACCATGCTCCATTAAAAGAAACTATGTTAAAATTGCTTTATGTGATCTTGGAGCCAGTGTTAGTGTTATGCCTCTCTCTTTATATCGTAGACTTGATTTGCATAAGTTGACACCTACTGAAATATCTTTGCAAATGGTTGATAAATCAACTGCTATACCTGTCGGTATTTGCGAGAATGTGCCTGTTGTAGTTGCAAACATTACTATTTTAACGGACTTTGTTATTCTTGATATTCCTGAGGACGATAGTATGTCTATTATTCTTGGAAGACCCTTTTTAAATACTGCAGGGGCTGTTATTGATTGCACTAAAGGCAATGTCACTTTTCATGTTAATGGTAATGAGCATATGGTACACTTTCCGAGGAAACAACCTCAAGTTCATAGTATCAACTCTATCAGAAAAATTCCATCGATTATATTTGGAGGCTTTGAATTTCCTCTTCCTACTGTCAAGAAGAAATATGATATACTTATTATTGGGGGTGTGCATATCCCCATTGAGGTAACCTAGTGTTATTTAAATTTCTCCAGTTCCATGATAATCGGAATGAGTTTGTTAACAAGACTTGATCAACCTTGTTAATGGATTCCTTTTGATGAGCATGAGATGGATGAAACTAGAAGCACAACCTTCTGTACCCCACTTTTACTTTCTGTTATTTAGTTGAAATAAAATAAAAATAAATAATTTTCTGTCTGTTATCTGATTATCCGTGCAATATAAAAATACCTTGAAAATAAAAGTTCTCCAAATGCCCTGAAAATTAAATATGATTTTTTCTAGAATATTTGACGATTTATGTAACAAAGAACACACTAGGGGGGCCAACCACCTTGCCATGAGGGTGGAGGGCGCGCCCACCCCCCTAGGGCGCGCCCCCTGCCTTGTGGGCCCACGGTGGCCCTCCTCCACTTGTTCCTGCACCCATCCTCTTCTTCTTCCTCCCCCAAACACGAAAAACCAACTCAAACCCGAGTCCAAGCTCGTTTTGCTGCCATTTTCAATCTCCTTGCTCAAAGCACCTCTCACAAAACTGCTTGGGGAGATTGTTCCTTGGTATGTGACTCCTCCATTGGTCCAATTAGTTTTTGTCCTAGTGCTTTATTCATTGCAAATTTGTGTTGCTTAGGTGACCCTGTTCTTGAGCTTGCATGTCAAATTTATATGGTCAAAAGTAGTTTTGATGCATGATATAGGCACTAGGCACTTGTAGGAGTAGTTTCTATTAATATTATTGAGTTTGGTTTACTTTTATTTTGAAGTTACTAAAAAAATTCAGAATTTTTCAGAGGAAGAAAAATGTTTAGGAAAATGTTCCAAGGTGGTTCTTCAAGGAAGCAAGGACCCAGGCTTGCAATGCGTGATGCTGACGAAGAGCCACCAAGAGACGCTCTAGTGCGTCCTTGTGAGTGGCCTTCTAAAAATTTTATGGATCGAGCGGGAATTAATGAAGAATTTAATGCATATTTGTGTAATGCCAGTCTTGAGGACTTTGAGGTAGACAAATGCCCCCAGTATCATGAGCTCACAAGCTCTTTTGTGAGGAGGTTTGAGTATTCATCTTCACATAATTCTCCTTCAGTCATGCTTGATCTTTATGACAAATCTTATACCATGGACTTAGAGGATTTCACTTTTGCTTGCAAACTTCCACAATGGGGTAGTGTTAGGGATCCCCCTAAATCTGAATTTAGAAACTTTCTTGCTAGTATAACTATAGGGGAATCTAGAGATATAACGCAAGCTACCATAGGGAGCATTCACTTTCCTGCTATACATTATTTTGCTCTCTTCATAGGTAGGTGCATAAATGCTAAGGATGAAGCATGTCACATGTGTGTCCCTGACCTTAGCATTCTCAGGAGTGCTGTGTCAGGAGACCAATCTTATCATATGGGAGCCATTGTAGCTCGTAGGTTGCATCATAATAGACATAATGGAGATTTCTTTGGAGTAATTTATGCAACCCGCTTAGCTAAATTTCTTGAGATAGACATTCGTGAAGGAGGCATGGAGTTGCCTCCTGCTTATTTAGATTTTGATTCTATGGTTTCCCACCATTTTGTCGAGAGGAACGAATCACCTCTCCAGTACTGGCTAATCTTTGACAAACGCCGTGTTGTCCATATTACTCTCCCTGCTCCTGCTTTCTTTGATTATCAGGCAAGAGGAGGATATACTATTACCAGAGAGGAGGCAGATGAGTACGAGAGGAGAGCCGAGGCTGCTCGTCGCCACACTGCAGCTTAGGAGGCGATAGCTGCTGCATCACAGTATGACCCCAACAACTATTATTATGGATATCAACCAGGCCAGCCGTGGCCATAGACCAACTTAGGCCAAAAGCCTAAGCTTGGGGGAGTACGTATTTCTCACCGACATTACATTTATGTTCACACACACTCATTGCTAGATGTTGGTGCTCATACTTTTTCATTGTATCATCTATGCTAGTTTATTTTCCCTTTTATGCTTTCTTCTTGTGTGTTTAATAAACCTTAAGAAAAACCAAAAAAAATAGTTGTAGCTTTTAATTAATTTACTTTCCATGCTTGTAGTAGTAATTAAAAAGAAAACCCAAAAATATTTCATGTTCTTCTTTTGCTTGTTTTGAGATTTCCCGTGTAAATAGTTTTATTTCTTTTCTTTTCTTTGGGGGTCAGTAGGAGAAGACCATAATTAAATTGTTGAAGTGGCTCTTATATGCATTATTGTTTATCTGACAAAAGATCCCATATTGCTTTGTCTTCTCCCGTTTATTGAATGCTCGCAGATTCCAGCTTAGTCCAATGCACGTGCACTCTTATTATTATTCACATCGTTCGGTCGTGCAAGTGAAAGGCAATTATGATGATATATGATGGACTGACTGAGATGAGAAAAGCTGGTACGAACTCGACCTCTTTTTTTTTGTAAATATGATGAGTTCATCGTTCTTGATTCAGCTTGTTATGAATAAACATGTTTGCAATGACAATTAGAGATCATAGTTGCTTATTCCATGCTTGATTAGCTATGAGTTATAATGGTTTACCTTGTGTGCCAACATGTTATTAAAATGGTTATGATGTTGTATGATAGGGTGGTATCCTCCTCTGAATGATTTAAGTGACTTGACTTGGCACATGTTCACGCATGTAGTTGAAACAAATCAACATAGCCTTCACGATATTTATGTTCATGGTGGATTATATCCTACTCATGCTTGCATCCAATGTTTATTAATTTTAATGCATGTACATGGCTGTTGTCGCTCTCTAGTTGGTCGCTTCCCAGTCTTTTGCTAGCCTTCACCTGTACTAAACGGGAATACTACTTGTGCATCCAATCCCTTAAAACCCAAAAGTTATTCCAGATGAGTCCACTATACCTTCCTATATGTGGTATCTACCTGCCGTTCCAAGTAAATTTGTATGTGTCAAACTCTAAACCTTCAAATAATCATCCTGTTTTGTATGCTCGAATAGCTCATGTATCAACTAGGGTTTTCTGTATCTTCCATGTTAGGCGGGTTACTCTCAAGAGGAGTGGACTCTACACCTCACTCACGAGATAAATGGATGGTCACCGGGATGCCCGGTCCCATGCTTTATGCAAACTAAATCAAAATAATTGCAAACAAAACTCCCCCTAGGACCTGATGTATGTTAGAGGCACTCATTGTTTCGAGCAAGCCATGGGTTGATGTTTGTTGGTGGAGGGGGAGTATAAACTTCACCATTCTGTTTGGGAACCGCCTATAATGCGTGTAGCATGGAAGATATCGCCATCTCTTGGTTGTTATGTTGACAATGAAAGTATACCGCTCAAAATATTATTCACCTCTATTTCAAAACCGAGCTCTGGCACCTCTACAAATCCCTGCTTCCCTCTGCGAAGGGCCTATCTATTTACTTTAATGTTGAGTCATCACCCTCTTATTAAAAAGCACTAGCTGGAGAGCGCCGCTGTCATTTGCATTCATTACTGTTAATTTATATTGGGTGTGACTATGATTGGGTCTCTTTTACCATGAATTACAATGTCTAGTCAGTCCTTGATCTTTAAAGGTGCTCTGCATTTATGTTTTGCGGTCTCAGAAAGGGCTAGCGAGATACCATCTTGTTATATCATATTATGATTGTTTTGAGAAAGTGTTGTCATCCAAGATTTATTATTATGGATTTCTAGTTGATTATGCTATTGATATGGGTAATCATGAGACCTGAGAATTATTGCGAATGTGGTTAGTTATAATCTCTGCTGAAAACTTGAATGCTAGCTTGACATATTTACAACAACAAGAGCAAACAGAGTTTGCAAAAGTTTTTCTTTATTTCTTTCAGTTTGTCAACTGAATTGCTTAAGGACAAGCAAGGGTTTAAGCTTGGGGGAGTTGATACGTCTCCGTCGTATCTACTTTTCCAAACACTTTTGTCCTTGTTTTGGACTCTAACTTGTATTATTTGAATGGAACTAACCCGGACTGACGCTGTTTTCAGCAGAATTGCCATGATGTTGTTTTATGTGCAGAAAACAGAAGTTCTCGGAATGACCTGAAACTCCATGGAATATCTTACAATAAATAATAAAAAATCATCGCCAAAGATGAAGACCAGGGGGGCCACACCCTACCTCGTGGGCCCCCTAGAGACCCCCCAACTCCAACTCCAACTCTATATAACTGCTTTCGGGGAGAAAAAATCAAAAATAAGAAATCATCACGTTTTACGATACAGAGCCGCCACCAAGCCCTAAAACCTCTCGGGAGGGCCGATCCGGAGTCCGTTCGGGGCTCCGGAGAGGGGGATTCGTCGCTGTCGTCATCATCAACCATCCTCCATCACCAATTTCATGATGCTTACCGCCGTGCGTGAGTAATCCCATCGTAGGCTTGCTGGACGGTGATGGGTTGGATGAGATTTATCATGTAATCAAGTTAGTTTTGTTAGGGTTTGATCCCTAGTATCCACTATGTTCAGAGATTGATGTTGCTATGACTTTGCTATGCTTAATGCTTGTCACTAGGGCCCGAGTGCCATGATTACAGATCTGAACCTATTATGTTTTCATCAATATATGAGAGTTTTTGATCCTATCTTGCAAGTCTATAGTCACCTATTATGTGTTATGATCCGTTAACCCCGAAGTGACAATAATCGGGATACTTACCGGTGATGACCGTAGTTTGAGGAGTTCATGTATTCACTATGTGCTAATGCTTTGTTTCGGTTCTCTATTAAAAGGAGGCCTTAATATCCCTTAGTTTCCATTAGGACCCCGCTGCCACGGTAGGGTAGGACAAAAGATGTCATGCAAGTTCTTTTCCATAAGCACGTATGACTATATTAGGAATACATGCCTACATTACATTGACGAATTGGAGCTAGTTCTATGTCACCCTATGTTATGACTGTTACATGATGAACCGCATCCGGCATAATTATCCATCATTGATCCGATGCCTACGAGCTTTCCATATACTGGTTTACGCTTATTTACTTTCCCGTTGCTATTGTTACAATCACTACAAAATACCAAAAACATTACTTTGCTTTCGTTACTCTTTTGTTAGTGTTACCATCACTATCATATTACTTTGCTACTAAACGCTTTGCTGCAGATACTAAGTTTCCAGGTGTGGTTGAATTGACAACTCAGCTGCTAATACTTGAGAATATTCTTTGGCTCCCCTTGTGTCGAATCAATAAATTTGGGTTGAATACTCTACCCTCGAAAGTTGTTGCGATCCCCTATATTTGTGGGTTATCACCCGAATGTGCCGACAAATCCCGATAGGAGCTGCACATATCTCGTTCTCAGGGCACACCGGATGAGCAAGACGTCGGGTTGGCATAGACCCTGGTTGCCCAGGGGGCACCGGACATCGTTCAAGTCGGACCAACACTTAGAGAAGCGCTGGCCCGGGGGTGTTAAAATAAAGATGAACCTTGAGTCTGCAGAACCCAAGGGAAGGTGGTAGGTTGTTAGTGCAAAAGTAAAACCAAGGTTGGGCCTTGCTGGAGGAGTTTTATTCAAGGCGAACTGTCAAGGGGTTCCCATTATAACCCAACCGCGTAAGGAACGCAAAATCAAGGAACATAACACCGGTATGACAGAAACTAGGGCGGCAAGAGTGGAACAAAACACCAGGCATAAGGCCGAGCCTTACAACCTTTACCAAGTATATAGATGCATTAATTAAAATAAGATATATTGTGATATCCCAACAAATACCCATATTCCAACATGGAACAAACTCCATCTTCACCGACAACTAACAACGCTATAAGAGGGGCTGAGCAAAGCGGTAACATAGCCAAACAATGGTTTGCTAGGAAATGTGGGTTAGAGGCTGGACATGGCAATATGGGAGGCATGATATAGCAAGTGGTAGGTATCGCAGCATAGCAATAAAGCGAGCAACTAGCAAGCAGACATAGAAGTGATTTCGAGGGTATGGTCATCTTGCCTGCAAAGTACTCCGAGTAGACGTAAGCTTGATCCTCGTAAGCGTACTCAACGGGTTCATCGATCACGTACTCGTCTCCCGACTCTACCCAAGGCAAGGACACAAGCAAAAGAAACCACAATCAACCACGATGCAATGCGCAAGCAACATGATGCAAAACATGGCATGATATGCGGGATGTGCTATGCAATGCATATGCGAGCTCCGGAAGGAAAAGATTGAATCATGCCTCAACTTGGCAAACCAAGTGTGCCGCTGGAAAGATGAGTTGATTTCCGTCAAAATCGATATAAAGATCACCGGAATCGGATGCACGGTTTGCAAATGGCAAGCAAAACAATAATGGCACAATTCTGCGATTAACAGCACGATGCCATATAGAATGCAACAAGAAACTAAGCTACTGCACTCCAACATAGCAACAAAGCACATGGCAGTGATCTACTCAAGATGTTTGACAAAAGATGAACACTGAGCTACAGCTAAATCACACAAGAGCAGGTTCAAACAAGCATGGCAAAAGGGCAAAAGATATCAGCATATCAGACTTAGTGAAAAATACTAACATGTCAGGATTTAACATCAGGAAGCAATGTTTAGAGCAAGATAACAACATGCTACAGGATCAGATCATAGCAATACAAGGCATGGCATGAATCTACTCAAAGCATATAACAAAAGTCCCTTACTGACCATAAGCCAAAAGGAACAGAAGATATGATGGCACCCATGTTAACATAGCAAGTTTCGTTAACAGATTCAGACTTTGCAAAAAACTGGACATGGCAAAAACAGAGTTACGTAGGCATGTTTGCAGGCTCGATGCACTCACCACAAGGCATTACATGACAAACTAAGCACACACCCAGCAAGAAGACATGATCAAGAAGCTAAACATGGCAAGAACAATCTCATAGCATGCATGGATCAACTACAACAACCTTGGCAAAATTGATTAACACGTAAACAATCTGCCAGGAACATTTTATAGCAAAAGTAGAGCAAGATTGAGTCATGATAGGTCACTCCATAAATGCAAACAAGGGCATGGATGGATAGAGCACAGTCATATGCCCAAATCATCCTTACTGAACATACTCAAAAGAAGCATGGATCACTCTGTAGCAACATGAATACATGGCATAAAAATAACAGCAGAGCAAAGACTTAGTGAAATTCTAAGTCTCTGAAATCAGCAATATCACGAGAGCTACTTTGCATGCTTTTTCTAGTCAACACATTGATCACAAAAATACATGGCATACACCCCTGTAAATATGGCATGGCATAGCCCTAAACACATATAGAGCTCATGTTCATATGCAGCACACAATAATCATGGCAAAAATGACAAATGCTCATAAACTGATAAGAATCAGGAACTAACATTTTATAGCACTCTTGCATCAACAATTTGGGCATCAAGATGGACTCAAACAATCATGGCGCAATGGAACAAAATGAATAGCACAACATGGCGAACATTATGATATATTGCACGTGCAAAACGGAGCTATGAATGAGGAGTTATGATGCTATGAACAGGGCTTGAAAATATCACAGATCTGGGGACTTTGCCAAAATATCACCTCGCAGAAACGGGATGGAGGGATCTGGGGATGCCGTTTGGATGGGTGGCCTAGTGGATCTCATCCACTCGGGATGGATCTGGGACGGGGCCATCCTGGCGGCGGCGGAGGTGGCCGGAGGCCGGCCGGACATGGCGGCGCGGGCGCGGCTCCGGCGAGCACGCGAGCGGCGGTGTCATGGAATTGTCACGGCAGATGTCCTTAGTGTCAGGACTTAGTCGCGAGGCCAACGCATCTATGTGGTAGCTTGAGAGGGGTTGAGCGGGATGAGAGACACGATGTTTTACCCAGGTTCGGCCCCTCACAGTGGAGGTAAAAGCCTACATCCTGCTTCATTGATATTGATGATGATGATCACGGTTACAAGTGTGCTCTATCTTGAGAGCTATTGTCTAAACCTAACTTGTCAAACTTGTGGAACTTGTGAATCTTGTCCCTCTTGGGGTGCCCTGCCCCTCCTTGTATATGTTGAAGGGGCGGTTTACATGACTAGTCCTATTAGGATTAGGATTACTCTATTACAAGTGGAGTCCTAGTCTTGCTTCCTTTGTAAGGGAATATTCTTTGTGCTTTCCTCATAAACCGGCCCACCATTAAACGTGAACCGGCCTTCTGGGCCATGGGCCTCGTCATCCATCTGACACGCCCGCCGGGTTACTAATGAACCGCCAAGACCGGGCGGGTAGCCCGTGAACCGCCAAGCTCCGGGCGGGTTACCAGTGAGTCATCCAGTCCGACCGGTTTATACTTCCAGCCGGTTTACGCCACGGGGTATATCCCTGACATTATCCCCCAGTTTAATTTGGATTTATCCATGTTAAACTGATCTGCAACATAAACTCAAGAGCAAATTTGACAGGTTATGCTCCGGGTTAAAAATTCTTGTAAACCGGTACCTGATCACCCTTAAGTCCTTGTTATTTCCTCCTTCTGGGAAGTCCGGGTCAACAGACCAGCTTCATAATCAATTTGTCGACATTGGTTTGTCATAGAGAAATATTGTGAAGAATAACTCCTTTGACTTAGCTCCCAAAGCGCCGGTATAAGAAATATGGGTCTTGAAATACTTATCTGATATTCAACCCATTTTGAAGATGTAAAACTTGTCGGTTACCAAAATGGCCAGTTTATAAATATTGATGGCACCGGGTCATAATTGTTGTCGACACCGGGTCATGTAATTGATCTTCCTGATTTGCTCAAAACTAATAAAATGAAGATGTTCCTCCTTTATATTCATAATACCTGTAGCCCCCAAGTCTTAAGAGGAGAACATAGTGATAACTTAAGACTTGCTCCAATAAGTGTTTCAACCTTGAAGAAATCCGGTTTGTTCATCTCAATCATATAAATTGAATACTCCATATATGTAGCCCCCAAGTACTGGGTTGTCATGCTTGCAGCAACCTAGGACTTGTAATTGCTTATAAAAACTTCAATCAGTGTAACCCCCAAGGGCCGGGTCATTATGCAATAATGATCAGGGATTTTAGCAGTGATGTGTAGCCCCCAAGGGCCGGCTTAGTAAGATAATACTGAACCGGGACTTGATATATACTTCAATGAAAATAACATCTTATAATGTAGCTTCCATCGTAGGGCTTGAACCCACGTCCACAAGGTTAAGAGTTTTGTGCTTTACCAACTGAGCAATGGATCCTTCAATATTATGGACGAAAACTTGTGTACCTTGAATTGTTGACAGGAGCAATTGGTGGCCCCCAAGGGCCGGCTCATTATAATATGATGAGTCGGGTCTTCAATAAGATGAGCAAAAAATGACTTTGCATTAGCCCCCAAGTGTTATGGTGCATGCTTGCAGCGACATGAGACTTGCATATTTGATATAATCTTAAGTTTGAATAATGTAGCCCCCAAGTGCCGGGTCGTAAGCCTGCAGCGAGTTGGGACTATTCCTTCCATTGTAAAACAAATCATATCCATTGATAATATAATATCCATTGCGCTAAAGCGACTTTGAAAACCTTAATCATAATACTGGTTATTGATAACCATAATAAAATCCAGCCATGTTGGCTATTTGAAGATTTGAATAATATAATCCAATGATTTATGAGCGCATGATTCCAATGACGCAATCCAAATATATACTGGCGACTTATAGTCAAAAGCCAGGCCGGTTTAACGAACAACGAATAATTTCTCATCATACACTGGCGACTTATTGTCTTAAAGCCAGGCCGGTCTAATAAACACCGGATAATTTATCATCATACTGGCGACTTATAGTCAAAAGCCAGGTCGGTTTAATAAACACCAGTGACCTATAATCATGCTTTATTCAACCTGTTTCTGCATACAACAAGTTTAAAGTGTCCTGGCGGTTCACCGCTGGACGGGTCATAATGCCCAACATATAACCTGGGTTTATAACCAAGGCTGCACTTAAGAATAATCAAATATAAAATATATCATACCTGTGACATTGAATCACATCATTGGTTTTACCAACTTTTTGTAGTAAGGGTGATAATCCCAATCTTGAGTACTGATAACTCTTTCCATATTGTGCCGGTTTATGATAAAACCATACTGGGTTATGATAGACACCGGATTATCCATATATAATACTGGCGACTTGTAGTCGAACCGGACCGGGCTGATAGTCTCTGGATTATAACTTGATCGTGTACTGACAACTTGTAGTTGAAAACCGAGCCGGGTTGATAAACACTGGTTTACTCCATAATAGGATGGTAACAGAAAATCAAACCGGGCAGATAGCCTCCGGATTAAGATTTGACCGTGTTCAGTCAATTGACAGTTTGAACCGGCTTAAAACTTTGTCGGTTTAAAAAACGCAATAAAAAGAAAGAAATATCTTTCAAAGAAAAAAATGTGAAGCAAAGGCAATGACAAAACCGTTTGCAAAAAGAGGCTTATTTGAGCTGATCAGATGGCGTTACCATGGTCGGACACGACCAAGCTCCCGATAGGTGTAGCTATGGTTCAAGTCAGCCAGGTCCCCAAATGAAACCGTGGCATTTATGCCGATCAAGTGGCATGGCAATGGTTCGGGTTCGACCAAGCCCCCAAGTGATTCTGTGGCCTTAGGCCGATCAAGAGGCATGACTGGTTCAGACGTGACCAAGTCCCCAAGTGATCTGGTGGCTCTCGCCTATCAAGAGGTATTGCATTGGTTCGAACACGACCAAGCCCCTAAGTGATATAACATGATGCTTTTGAAAAGCTAACTCAAGGGGTAAACCAGAGGCCGCTTTAGAACAACTCCGTGTAACCACACATCATGTAAAAGAACAGAGACCCCGCTTTATGAAGCAGAAGCCCCCATGTGATCAATAATATGTCAGGCCAGTAAGGCGGGATACCCATGTTCGAACCGCGCATCGTGGCAGCAGGTCCTCTTCGGCAATTTTTAACTTTTTGCAAGAGATAAATTCTTCTTGAACCGGGATCTGGAACCGGATATTGAGATCTTCAAAGCTTTGTGGGAGACATCTTTCCCTTGAACCGGATTTTAAACCGGAATCTTCATTTTTAGCCGGAAATTTTCTGACGGCCTTTAAACTCGAACTTGCGAGAAGTTAATTCCTTTTTGAACCGGAAATTCTTAAACCGGATTTGAGAGCTTCAGAGCTTTGTCGGAGAACAAATTTCCCTTGTATCGGATTGTAAACCGGAATCCTTTTCTGATGACCCAAAACTTCTTCGTTGAGCCGGGATTTTGTAACTGTCATATACTTTCTAATCCGGAAATCTTCTGACAGCACGATGTGAATCCGGGACCGGGTTATCTTTCCCTCCAACGTATTGGGGTTCTTGACTTCACTGAAAACCGGCAACGTTTACTAAGTCATATCATTGTAGCCCCCAAGTCTCAAGGTGACTCGATGAGTTGGCTTGAGATTCTCCATATTTGACCGTGATATAAACCGGCATAACTTGTATATCATTGGTGTTGATAGCACAATGTGAATCCACAGAAGGTTGGTGTGACTGCGGCGGGTTGTAAATGATCCCGTATGAGCCGTGTCAGCAACTCAGCCAATGGTTCCTTCCAACTGGTGATTTGAAGTTAACCAAACTGTAGTGGCGGCGATTTGTGTGCCTGCCCATTGAACCACCCAGTGCAGACGGCAGTTGATAGTATATGATGATTTGCCTCCATTTTGTTGAAAGAAAAACCGGGCTACCCAAGCTGTGACTTGCTCATACTCAATAAACAGCTCATGCAAACAGGTGCGGCCCGGTATGTTGATGTAGACCAGGCCGCAAGAGACGGACGACAAGGACGACCGCAACATCAGAGGCAGCTCGGACAGATGAGTCGGCCGCAGCATTGTAAGCTGATGCAGATGGGAGTTATTCGCGTGTGCTGATGTAGTAGAGGCCGCGACTTGCGCATGTATCCGTCGAACAACACGATACGGACAAGCGCTAGTGCAAAAAATAACTTGGTGTACGCCCTTTGCGACACCTTTGTAATAAATAATGATCCTGCGAAGAAATACCACAGGTCAAAGTAGCTTGTTTTTTTATTAAAAAATATGTAATAGATAAAAACAACATCACCTGATATATTTTGTCAGATGAACACGGACGCTGGCATTTGATAATGCTGAACAGCATCAGATGACTGCCTAGACGTAGGTCTGAGAAAGCAGTAGCACCCACGTGGCATGATGCGTCCGTTGAATACGGCCAAAAAACTTCTCAGCGCTCCAGCAACCGCGTCTCTGTGTACTGTCATTTGATTTTTGATGTGATGGCTTGTCCCTTGTGACCACGTGAGAGCTTCCTTGGAGGTCTCACTCCAATAGATGAACTCTTTTCTTGGCTTTCACGCGAAGGGAATCACACGAGAAGTCACAAATTGATGCCTTGGGATTTGTAGCATGTCCAATCAGCAACAATGACTATGGTGAAACTGTCTCGGCGATTGAGAGATTTGATGGTCCTTGCAGCAAAAGTTAAACCGTTTCGAGGGCAGCTCAGCCAGGTCGTGATAGCAGCCGGGGCCGGCTCATGGAGGCGCCGGCAAGGCGGTGCGGCGACCCCTAGCAGCACCGAGTCAGCCGAAGTGAGGCCGGGTAAAGGCGAGGTGGTAACAACTTTGATACAGAATCGCTTGCGAAGACGGAAAGTGTCCAGGGCAGCTCATAGGGCCCGACATCTAGCAGCTTTAGAGTAAAAAAACAGCGGCTCAAGGCCACTCGGATGGTTGCCGCGACCCGGCGCGTTGCGCGGCAGAAGAAAACAGCGCGCGTGAGCGTGAGGTGAACACCGCAGCCAGGGAGGGCATTTTGGACAGGGGTGACTCAGCAGTGGCAAGGCCTGAGAACGACTCGGACGGGGAATCAGACCCGCAGTAGCGGGCAGCCGCAGCGGCAGCTGTGTTGGAGTTGCACCACACCGTATCGGTCAACGTGATTGTGTAGAAAACGGATCACCCCTATTCCCTCGATTCCGATTCCATACGGATGGAAATCACAAATTGTGGGTCCTCCGACGGAAAGATTTGGCGAGATCGTCGCGCGATTTGTGCTCCGCCGGGTTATCCTCGAGACCTCTTCCGTCCGGTTTTTCCACCGTGCTGTCCGGCGAGATTATTTTTGATAAGATCCTTTGCAACAAATTCATTGACCTTGGATGCTCCTCTACTTGATTGCACGGAGGACGTATATGTGTGCCGTCGTCGCCGTAGTTACTTTTCCGACTTAAACCCGACGTTAAAATAGAATTCCATCTCAATCCGATGAACTCGAAGTTGAAGTAGATCCTTCCGTACCTGTTTGTTAATCTGGCACACCGCAAGCTTCTCGGTCCCTAGAAAATATCCCTCCAACAACTCAACACCGCCGTGCGCAAGCCCCACGGTGGGCGCCAACTATCATGGAATTGTCACGGCAAATGTCCTTAGTGTCAGGACTTAGTCGCGAGGGGTTGAGTGGGACGAGAGACGCGATGTTTTACCCAGGTTCGGCCCCTCACGGTGGAGGTAAAAGTCTACATCCTGCTTCATTGATATTGATGATGATGATCACGGTTACAAGTGTGCTCTATCTTGAGAGCTATTGTCTAAACCTAACTTGTCCAACTTGTGGAACTTGTGAATCTTGTCCCTCTTGGGGTGCCATGCCCCTCCTTATATATGTTGAAGGGGCGGTTTACATGACTAGTCCTATTAGGATTAGGATTACTCTATTACAAGTGGAGTCCTAGTCTTGCTTCCTTTGTAAGGGAATATTCTTTGTGCTTTCCTCATAAACCGGCCCACCATTAAACATGAACCGGCCTTCTGGGCCATGGGCCTCGTCATCCATCTAACACGCCCGTCGGGTTACTAATGAACCGCCAAGACCGAGCGGGTAGCCCGTGAACCACCAAGCTCCGGGCGGGTTACCGGTGAGTCATCTAGTCCAGCCGGTTTATACTTCCGGCCGGTTTACGCCACGGGGTATATCCTCGACAGGCGGCGAGGGGACGGCTCCGATGGCGTAGCGTGGAAGTCAAGGCAGCGCGCGGCGGCGGTGATGCTAGGCGGCGGCGGTGGCCGACGGCGAGCGAACGGCGCGGCGCGGCTGGCCGGCGAGGCGAGGTGGCGGAGGCATGCGGGCGCGGGGCGGCGGCGAAGCGCGACAGGCAGCGGAGAGCCGGCGAGCGGCGGCGCGGCCGGGTACCTGTGGGTGCGGGCGGCGGGGATCCGGGCCCGGGCGGGCCGGATCTGGGTTTCTGCGGGCCCGCGGAGGGAGGCGCGTTGACCGGCGGCAGGGTCGGGCGACGTGGCACGCTCCGATGGCGCAAGGAGGAAGAGGAGTAGGGTTAGGCTGCGAATTTTTGGAGGGAGACACATATTTATAGGTAGAGGGAGCTAGGAGAGTCCAAATGAGGAGCGGTTTCGGCCATGTGATCGTGATCGAATGACCGAGAGGATGGAGGGGGTTTGGATGGGTTTTGGGCCACTTTGGAGGGGTGTTGGGCTGCAAGACACATGAGGCCTTTACGGTTCCCCGGTTAAACGTTGGAGTATCAAACGAAGTCCAAATGGCACGAAACTTGACAGGCGGTCTACCGGTGGTGTACCAAGGCTGCTTGGCAAATCTCGATCCAATTTGAGAAACTTTAACACCCGCTCACGAAAAAAAGCAAAAGGGAGCGCCGGAGGACGTAGGAGTGTCAGATTGAGAAACGGACAACGGGGAAAATGCTCGGATGCATGAGATGAACACGTATGCAAATGCGATGCACATGATGACATGATATGAAATGCATGACACGCAAAAAAATGACAAGGCAACAACAATGAATAATTGGAAGACACCTGGCGCAACGGTCTCGGGGCGTTACACCCCCACCCCATGAAAATCGACTAACCAAAAGTCGATTCAATCAACTGAAGTGTAGCTAAATTGGGGCAGAGCAGCAGCACGAGCAAGGGGGAGAGCAGCAGCAGCAGCGCGAGCAAGCGAGCGAGAGCTAGAGCAGCAGCAGCAGCGCGAGCGAGAGCCGGAGCAGCAGCAACATATCCGGCTGGTATGTCCGCTGCCGCCGAAGGGGCCTCACACTGGGGGAGAGCAGCCATGGAGATGTCGCCCGCGGCACCGGCTTTAGGTAGCCGCGCCATGGGGGTGCGGGATGGAGCACCATCGGCGCCGGGAGGTCGAGTTAAAGAGAAGGTGCGATGCGATGAGTGTACAACCTCTTTGGTGGCGCCGAGTAGGCCTCGGCTTCGTCCGAGGAGTCAGTGAGGATGCTGTGATTCCGGTGGAGTAGGTTAAGGAGGTGCTGTGGGGATGGAGTAGCCGCGATAGACGAGGCGATTGTCGAAGCAGCTCCTTGGAGGTTTAGGACGGGGCGGCTGAACCGGCAGGACGACGAGATGGACGAGGATCCTCATCTGGGGAGGTGGATGAGGGATGTCAAGCGGTTGCGGTGGATGACGTCGTCGGGGAAGAGGTTCCGACTGGGCAGCGGTGAGGTGACAGATGGAGGAGGGTGGGGTTTTACGGCTGGAGCGAAGAGGTTATGGCGGCCTGGGATTTCGAATGGCGAAAAGGAGGCGATGGGAGGGGAAACCATGACTTAGGGACACACTTGTCCAAAATGTAGGGTGTGTTATAAAAGTACCCCCACCGATTTGAACTAGCATCCCTTTCAGCATAGGGTTAGAAGGGGGATTTCATGTGTCGGGATTTGGCAGCTGTAGGGAGTTTTCACGCATGTTGTAATTTTGGGATAGCAAGGCGCGGGTTGTGAAGGCACGAGTTTTGGGGGCATGATATCCGAATTTTTGGGATATAAGAAGGCACGAGTTGAATTTTAGGGACAAGCCTAATGTGTAATATTGTACTTGTATGTACCAAATCAATTCGCACTTCCCTCAACGAAAAAACGAAAAAATAAAACTATTCACACCACACAAAGAGAGAGTCTTGTCCCGTTTTACTATACAAATACTATTCAAAGCTATGAATCCATGTCATGTCCAATTAAATTTTTTCGCTGGCTGTATAATGCATGTAACCTACTCATACCAGCATTTTAGTGCATCCAAATGTCTATACTACCGCAGCAATTCAAACTAAATTTGAATTCGTTTCTCTATTTGAATAAGAATATACAATCATGATTGTTGCCAACTTCAACCATCATTCGTGTATTACCTTAACAACACACCACATGATTACTATAGAGATAGATATGAACTATGTGTACTATATGAACTCGAATTCAATTTTTTGAATACACTTGATGTTGATTCCAAATAATAGTACATTTGATGTACTAACTAGATATTCATAATCTAAACCATGTTCCATACGTACAACGTGTTTATTGAAGAAAATATGCCCTAGAGGCAATAATAAAGTTGTTATTTATATTTTCTTATATCATGATAAATGTTTATTATTCATGCTAGAATTGTATTAACCGGAAACTTAGTACATGTGTGAATACATAGACAAACAGAGTGTCCCTACTATGCCTCTACTTGACTAGCTCGTTAATCAAAGATGGTTAGGTTTCCTAGCCATAGACATGTGTTGTCATTTGATGAACGGGATCACATCATTAGAGAATGATGTGATGGACAATACCCATCGTTAGCTTAACATAATGATCATTTAGTTTTTCTACTATTGCTTTCTTCATGACTTATACATGTTCCTCAGACTATGAGATTATGCAACTCCCGAATACTGGAGGAACACCTTGTGTGCTATCAAATTTCACAACGTAACTAGCTGATTATAAAGATTCTCTACAAGTGTCTCCGATGGTGTTTGTTGAGTTGGCATAGATTGAGATTAGGATTTGTCACTCCGTGTATCGGAGAGGTATCTCTAGGCCCTCTCGGTAATGCACATCACTATGAGCCTTGCAAGCAATGTGTCTAATCAGTTAGCCATGGAATGATGCATTACAGAACGAGTAAAGAGACTTGCCGGTGATGAGATTGAACCAGGTATGATGATACCGACTATCGAATCTCGGGCAAGTAACATACCGATGACAAAGGGAACAACATATGTTGTTGTGTGGTTTGACCGATAAAGATCTTCATAGAATATGTAGGAGCCAATATGAACATCCAGGTTCCATTATTGGTTATTGACCGGAGATGTGTCTCGGTAATGTCTACATAGTTCTCGAACCCGTAGGGTCCGCACGCTTAACGTTCGATGACGATTTGTATTATGAGTTTCATTTTTTGATGAACCGAAGTTTGTTCGGAGTCCCGGATGAGATCACGGACATGACGAGGAGTCTCGAAATGGTCTAGATATAAAGATTGATATATTGGAAGGTTATGTTTGGACACCGAAATGGTTTCGGATAGGTTCAGGCATTTTCCGGAGTACCGGGGGGTTACCGAAACCCCCCGGGGGATTAATGGGCCACAATGGGCCTTAGTGGAGAAGGGAGAGGGCCGGCGAGAGGTGGCGCACACCCCCCCCCTTGACCATTCCTAATTGGACAAGGGGAGGGGGCGGCGGCCCCCTCCTTCCTTCTCTTCTCTCCTCTTTCCCTTCTTCTCCTACTTGGACTAGGAGTCCAAGTAGGACTCCCCCATGGCGCGCCCCCTCCTAGGGCCGACCTCCTCTCCTCCCCCCTTTATATATATGGGGAGGGGGACCCCAAAGACACACAAGTTGATCTTTTAGCCGTGTGCGGTGCGCCCCGCCACAGTTACACACCTCGGTCATATCGTTGTAGTGCTTAGGCGACATCCTGCGTCGGTAACTCCATCATCACCGTCACCTCGCCGTCGTGCTGACGGAACTCTCCCTCGGCCTCTACTTGATCAAGAGTTCGAGGCACATCATCAAGCTAAATGTGTGCTGATCGTGGAGGTGTCGTGCGTTCGGTACTTGGATCGGTTGGACCGCGAAGACGTTCGACTACATCAACCGCTTTACTAAACGCTTTCGCTTTCGGTCTACGGGGGTACGTAGACACACTCTCCCCTCTTGTTGCTATGCATCTCCTGGATAGATCTTGCGTGATCGTAGGTAAACTTTTTGAAATAGTGCGTTCCCCAATAGTGGTATTAGAGCCAGGTCTATGCGTAGATGTTATATGCATGAGTAGAACACAAAGAGTTGTGGGCAATAATATTCATACTGCTTACCAGCAATGTCTTACTTTGATTCGGCGGTATTGTTGGATGAAGCGGCCTAGACCGACATTACATGAACGCGTTCATGAGACTGGTTCTACCGACATGCTTCACACACAGGTGGCTAGTGGGTGTCTGTTTCTCCAGCTTTAGTTGAATCGAGTTTGACTATGCCCGGTCCTTGTTGAAGGTTAAAACAGCACACTTGACGAAAAATTGTTGTGGTTGTGATGCATAGGTAAGAACGGTTCTTGCTAGAAGCCCGTATCAGCCACATAAAAATTGCAACAACAAAGTAGAGGACGTCTAACTTGTTTTTGCAGGGCATGTTGTGGTGTGATATGGTCAAGACATGATGATATAAATTGTTGTATGAGATGATCATGTTTTGTAACAGTTATCGACAACTAGCATGAGCCAAATGGTTGTCGCTTTATTGTATGAAATGCAATCGCCATGTAATTGCTTTACTTTATCACTAAGCGGGAGCGATAGTCGTAGAAGCAATAGCTGGCGAGACGACAACGAAGCTACGAAGGAGATCAAGGTGTCAAGCCAATGACAACAGAATGAAAATAGGAGATAAAAAACCCGAGAGAAGCAAAAGTAACTTTCGAAGGGGTGATCATGACGGTGCTTTGGAGATGGAGATCAAAGGCACAAGGTGATGATGGCCATATCATATCACTTATTTTGATTGCATGTGATGTTTATCCTTTATGCATATTATTTTGCTTAGTAAGGCGGTAGCATTATAAGATGATCTCTCACTAAATTTCAAGGTATAAGTGTTCTCCCTGAGTATGCACCGTTGCTACAGTTCGTCGTGCCGAGACACCGTGATGATCGGGTGTGATAAGCTCTACATTCACATACAATGGGTGCAAGCCAGCTTTGCACATGCAGAATACTCGGGTTAAACTTGACGAGCCTAGCATATGCAGATATGGCCTCGGAACACTGAGACTGAAAGGTCGAGCGTTAATCATATAGTAGATATGATCAACATAGTGATGTTCACCATTGAAGACTTCTCCATCTCACGTGATGATCGAACATGGTTTAGTTGATATGGATCACATGATCATTTAGATGACTAGAGAGATGTCTATCTAATTGGGAGTTCTTAAATAATATGATTAATTAAACTTTAATTTATCATGAACTCAGTACTTGATAGTATTTTGCATGTCTATGTTGTTGTAGATAAATGGCTCGTGCTACTGTTCCTTTGAATTTTAATGCATTCCTAGAGAAAGCTAAGTTGAAAGATGATGGTAGCAACTACACGGACTAGGTCCATAACTTGAGGATTATCCTCATTGCTGCACAGAAGAATTATGTCCTAGAAGCACCGCTAGGAGCAAAGCCCGCCGCAGGAGCAAGACCAGATGTTATGATCGTCTGGCAGAGCAAAGCTGATGACTACTCGATAGTTCAGTGTGCCATGCTTTACGGCTTATAATCGGGACTTCAACGACGTTTTGAATGTCATGGAGCATATGAGATGTTTCAGGAGTTGAAATTAATATTTTAAGCAAATGCTCGAATTGAGAGATATGAAGTCGCCAATAAGTTCTATAGCTGCAAGATGGAGGAGAATAGTTCTGTTAGTGAACATATACTTAGAATGTCTGGGTATCACAACCACTTGACTCAATTGGGAGTTAATCTTCCTGATGATAGTGTCATTGACAGAGTTCTTCAATCACAGCCACCAAGCTACAAAAGCTTCATGATGAACTATAATATGCAAGGGATGGATAAGACAATTCCCGAGCTCTTCGCAATAGTAAAGGTTGTGGAGGTAGAAATCAAGAAGGAGCATCAACTGTTGATGGTTAACAAGACCACTAGTTTCAAGAAGAAGGCAAAGGGAAGAAAGGGAACTTCAAGAAGAATGGCAAGCAAGTTGCTGCTCAAGTGAAGAAGCCCAAGTCTAGACCTAAGCGTGAGAATGAGTGCTTCTACTGCAAAGGGACTGGTCACTGAAAGCGGAACTGCCCCAATAGTTTGGCGGATAAGAAGGATGGCAAAGTGAAAGGTATATTTGATATACATGTTATTGATGTGTACCTTACTAATGCTTGCGGTAGCGCCTGGGTATTTGATACTGGTTCTGTTGCTCATATTTGCAACTCGAAACAGGGGCTATGGATTAAGCAAAGATTGGTTAAGGATGAGGTGACGATGCATGTGGGAAATGGTTCCAAAGTCGATGTGATTGCGGTTGGCACGATACCTCTACTTCTACCTTTGGAATTAGTTATAGACCTGAATAATTGTTATTTGGTGCCAGCATTAAGTGATAACCCACAAGTATAGGGGATCGCAACAGCTTTCGAGGGTAGAGTATTCGACCCAAATTTAAAGATTCGACACAAGGGGAGCCAAAGAATATTTGAAGGTATTAGCACCTGAGTTGTCAATTCAACCACACCTGGAGATTAATTATCTGCAGCAAAGTGATTAGTAGCAAACTAGTTTGATAGTTTTGATAGTAGTGACAACAACAATAGTAATGGTAACAATGATAGCAGTAATTTTGTAGCAAGTGTAACAGTGATGATAGCAGTAGTAACTTAGCAGAAACAATATGGAAAAGTTTGTAGGCATTGGATCGGTGACTTGTTGGATGATATTCATCATGAGACAGTTATAACCTAGGGCGATATGGCACTAGCTTCAGTTCATCAATATAATGTAGGCATGTATTTCGCAAATAGTCATACGTGCTTTATTAAAAGAACTTGCATGGCATCTTTTGTCCTACCCTCCCGTGGCAGCGGGGTCCATATTGGAAACTAAGGGATATTAAGGCCTCCTTTTAATAGAGAACTGGAACAAAGCATTAACACATAGTGAATACATGAACTCCTCAAACTACGGTCATCACCAGGAGTGGGCGCGGTTGTTGTCACTCCGGGGTTGTCGGATCATAACACGTAGTAGGTGACTATAACTTGCAAGATCGGATGTAGAACATGGATATAATGATAAATTCATAAACAGTTCACATCTGAAATCATGGCACCCGGGCCCAAAGTGACAAGCATTAAGCATAGCAAAGTCATAGCAACATCAATCTAAGAACATAGTAGATACTAGGGATCAGGCCCTAACAAAACTAACTCGATTACATAATGAATCTCATCCAACTCCTCACCGACCAGTGAGCTTAAGAAGGAATTACTCACTCCCGGTGGGGAGCATCATGGAATTGGCGATGGAGAAGGGTTGGTGATGACGAAGAACGAAAATCCCCCTCTCCGGAGCCCCAAACGGGCTCCAGATCTGCCCTCCCAAGGAAGAACAGGGCTTGGCGGCGGCTCCGTCTCGTGGACCGTGATAATTCTTTCTCCCTGATTTTTTGCTGGAAATATGTGATTTTATAGTATCAGGGGGTTGTCAGTGGGGCCACCAGGTGGGTACAACCCACCAGGGCACGCGAAGAGAGGGGGGAGCGCCCTGGTGGGTTGTGCCCACCCAGGGGCCCCTTTCCGGTAGGTCTTGGCTCCAGAAATTCTTATTATTGATATAAAAATTCTCAAAAAGTTTCGTTCCATTCCGAGAACTTTTATTTCTGCACAAAAACAACACCATGGTAGTTCAGATGACAAGAGCATCAGTTCGGGGTTAGTATCATTCGAATCATGCAAATTAGGGTCCAAAACAAGAGGAAAAGTGTGAGAAAAAGTAGATACGTTGGAGACGTATCTGTTGGGGAACGTTGCAGAAAACAAAATTTTCCTACGGTTTCACCAAGATCCATCTAGGAGTTCATCTAGCAATGAGTGATTAGATGCATCTACGTACCTTGTAGATCGCGAGCGGAAGCGTTCAAAGAACGGGGATGAGGGAGTCGTACTCGACGCGATTCGAATCACCGAAGATCCTAGCACCGAACGGACGGCACCTCCGCGTTCAACACACATACGGAACCGCCACGTCTCCTCCTTCTTGATCCAGCAAGGGGGGGAGGATAGATTGAGGGAGATGGCTCCAGCAGCAGCATGACGGCGTGGTGATGATGGAGCTGCAGTACTCCGGCAGGGCTTCGCTAAGCACTATAGAGGAGGAGGATGTGTTGGAGAGGGAGAGGGAGGCACCAAAGGCAAAGTTAAGAAGTCCTCCATCTCCCCACTATATATAGGAGGGCCAAGGGGGGGCGCCGGCCCTAGGAGATCTAATCTCCTAGGGGGGTGCGGCCAAGGGGAGGAATCCCTCCTCCCCAAGGCACCTAGGAGGTGCCTTCCCCTCCTAGGACTCTTCCTTTAGGGTTTCCCCCACCCTAGGCGCATGGGCCCTTGGGGAAAGTGGAGCCCCAGCCCACTTTGGGCTGGATCCCTTCCCACTTCAGCCCATGGGGCCCTCCGGGATAGGTGGCCCCACCCGGTGGACCCCCGGGACCCTTCCGGTGGTCCCGGTACAATACCGGTAACCCCGAAACTTGTCCCGATGGCCGAAATAGCACTTCCTATATATAACTCTTTACCTCTGGACCATTCCGGAACTCCTCGTGACGTCCAGGATCTCATCCGGGACTCTGAACAACATTCGGGTTACTGCATATACATATCCCTACAACCCTAGCGTCACCGAACCTTAAGTGTGTAGACCCTACGGGTTCGGGAGACATGTAGACATGACCGAGATGACTCTCCGGTCAATAACCAACAGCGGGATCTGGATACCCATGTTGGCTCCTACATGCTCCTCGATGATCTCATCGGATGAACCACGATGTCGAGGATTCAAGCAACCCCGTATACAATTCCCTTTGTCAATCGGTATGTTACTTGCCCGAGATTCGATCGTCGGTATCCCAATACCTTGTTCAATCTCGTTACCGGCAAGTCACTTTACTCGTACCGTAATGCATGATCCCGTGACCAGACACTTGGTCACTTTGAGCTCATTATGATGATGCATTACCGAGTGGGCCTAGTGATACCTCTCCGTCATACGGAGTGACAAATCCCAGTCTTGATCCATGTCAACCCAACAGACACTTTCGGA
Organism: Triticum aestivum; assembly: GCF_018294505.1. Taxonomy (NCBI): domain Eukaryota; kingdom Viridiplantae; phylum Streptophyta; class Magnoliopsida; order Poales; family Poaceae; genus Triticum; species Triticum aestivum. Next base: position 167,550,222 of record NC_057794.1, read on the forward strand.
GATACCCGTAGTATACCTTTATAGTCACCCAGTTACGTTGTGACGTTTGGTATACCCAAAGCACTCCTACGGTATCCGGGAGTTACACGATCTCATGGTCTAAGGAAAGGATACTTGACATTGGAAAACTCTAGCAAACGAACTATACGATCTTGTGCTATGTTTAGGATTGGGTCTTGTCCATCACATCATTCTCCTAATGATGTGATCTCGTTATCAATGACATCCAATGTCCATAGTCAGGAAACCATGACTATCTATTGATCAACGAGCTAGTCAACTAGAGGCTTACTAGGGACATGTTGGTGTCTATTACTCACACATGTATTACGATTTCCGGATAACACAATTATAGCATGAATAAAGACAATTATCATGAACAAGGAAATATAATAATAATGCTTTTATTATTGCCTCTAGGGCATATTTCCAACAGTCTCCCACTTGCACTAGAGTCAATAACCTAGTTACATTGTGATGAATCGAACACCCATGGAATTCTGGTGTTGATCATGTTTTGCTCTAGGGAGAGGTTTAGTCAACGGATCTGCTACATTCAGGTCCGTATGTACTTTACAAATATCTATGTCTCCATCTTGAACATTTTCACGAATGGAGTTGAAGCGACGCTTGATGTGCCTTGTCTTCTTGTGAAACCTGGGCTCCTTGGCAAGAGCAATAGCTCCAGTGTTGTCACAGAAGAGCTTGATCGGCCCCGACGCATTGGGTATGACTCCTAGGTCGGTGATGAACTCCTTCACCCAAATTGCTTCATGTGATGCCTCCGAGGCTGCCATGTACTCTGCTTCACATGTAGATCCAGCCACGACGCTCTGCTTGCAACTACACCAGCTTACTGCCCCACCATTCAAAATATACACGTATCCGGTTTGTGACTTTGAGTCATCCAGATCTGTGTCGAAGCTAGCGTCGACGTAACCCTTTACGACGAGCTATTCGTCACCTCCATAAACGAGAAACATTTCCTTAGTCCTTTTCAGGTACCTCAGGATATTCTTGACCGCTGTCCAGTGTTCTTTGCCGGGATTACTTTGGTACCTACCTACCAAACTTACGGCAAGGTTTACATCAGGTCTGGTACACAGCATGGCATACATAATAGAACCTATGGCTGAGGCATAGGGGATGACACTCATCTCTTCTATATCTTCTGCCGTGGTCGGACATTGAGTTGAGCTCAATTTCACACCTTGTAATACAGGCAAGAACCCCTTCTTAGACTGATCCATATTGAACTTCTTCAATATCTTATCAAGGTATGTGCTTTGTGAAAGACCTATGAGGTGTCTTGATCTATCTCTATAGATCTTGATGCCTAATATATAAGCAGCTTCTCCAAGGTCCTTCATTGAAAAACTCTTATTCAAGTAGGCCTTTATGCTGTCCAAGAGTTCTATATCATTTCCCATCAAAAGTATGTCATCTACATATAATATGAGAAATGCTACAGAGCTCCCACTCACTTTCTTATAAACGCAGGCTTCTCCATAAGTCTGCGTAAACCCAAACGCTTTGATCATCTCATCAAAGCGAATGTTCCAACTCCGAGATGCTTGCACCAGCCCATAAATCGAGCGTTGGAGCTTGCACACCTTGTCAGCATTCTTAGGATCGACAAAACCTTCTGGCTGCATCATATACAATTCTTCCTTAAGGAAACCATTAAGGAATGTCGTTTTGACGTCCATTTGCCATATTTCATAATCATAGAATGCGGCAATCGCTAACATGATTCGGACGGACTTCAGCTTCGCTACCGGTGAGAAAGTCTCATCGTAGTCAACCCCTTGAACTTGTCGATAACCCTTAGCGACAAGCCGAGCTTTATAGATGGTCACATTACCATCCGCGTCTGTCTTCTTCTTAAAGATCCATTTATTTTCTATGGCTCGCCGCTCAACGGGCAAGTCAGTCAAAGTCCATACTTCATTTTCATACATGGATCCTATCTCGGATTTCATGGCTTCTAGCCATTTGTCGGAATCCGGGCCCGCCATCGCTTCTTCATAGTTCGAAGGTTCACCGTTGTCTAACAACATGATTTCCAAGACAGGGTTGCCGTACCACTCTGGTGCAGAACGTGTCCTTGTGGACCTTCGAATTTCAGTAGGAGCTTGATCAGAAGTATCTTGATCATCATCATTAACTTCCTCTCTTGTCGGTGCAGGCACCTCAGAAACATTTCCTTGAGTTGCGCCATTTTCTGGTTCAAGAGGTAATACTTCATCAAGGTCTACTTTCCTCCCACTTACTTCTTTCGAGAGAAACTCTTTCTCTAGAAAGGACCCATTCTTGGCAACAAAGATCTTGCCTTCGGATCTGAGGTAGAAGGTATACCCAATAGTTTCTTTAGGGTATCCTATGAAGACGCATTTTTCCGATTTGGGTTCGAGCTTTTCAGGTTGAAGTTTCTTGACATAAGCATCGCATCCCCAAACTTTTAGAAACGACAGCTTAGGTTTCTTCCCAAACCATAATTCATACGGTGTCGTCTCAACGGATTTCGACGGAGCCCTATTTAAAGTGAATGCGGCAGTCTCTAAAGCATAGCCCCAAAAAGATAGCGGTAAATCGGCAAGAGACATCATAGATCGCACCATATCTAATAGAGTGCGATTACGACGTTCGGACACACCATTACGCTGAGCGTTCCAGGCGGCGTGAGTTGTGAAACTATTCCACATTTTCTTAAGTGTGTGCCAAACTCGTGACTCAAGTATTCTCCTCCACGATCTGATCGAAGGACCTTGATTTTCCTGTCATGTTGATTCTCAACCTCACTCTAAAATTCCTTGAACTTTTCAAAGGTCTCAGACTTGTGTTTCATTAAGTAGACATACCCATATCTACTCAAGTCATCAGTGAGGGTGAGAACATAACGATAGCCACCGCGAGCCTCAACGCTCATTGGACCGCACACATCAGTATGTATGATTTCCAATAAGTTGGTTGCTCGCTCCATTGTTCCTGAGAACGGAGTCTTGGTCATTTTACCCATGAGGCATGGTTCGCACGTGTCAAATGATTCGTAATCAAGAGACTCTAAAAGTCCATCTGCATGGAGATTCTTCATGCGTTTGACACCTATGTGACCAAGGCGGCAGTGCCACAAGTATGTGGGACTATCATTATCAATCTTACATCTTTTGGTACTCACACTATGAACATGCGTAGCATTACGCTCGAGATTCATTAAGAATAAACCATTCATCATCGGAGCATGACCATAAAACATATCTCTCATATAAATAGAACAACCATTATTCTCGGATTTAAATGAGTAGCCATCTCGAATTAAACGAGATACTGATACAATGTTCATGCTCAAACTTGGCACTAAATAACAATTATTGAGGTTCAAAACTAATCCCGTAGGTAAATGTAGAGGTAGCGTGCCGACGGCGATCACATCGACCTTGGAACCATTCCCGACGCGCATCGTCACATCGTCCTTCGCCAGTCTCCGCTTATTCCGCAGCTCCTGCTTTGAGTTAGAAATGTGAGCAACTGCACCGGTATCAAATACCCAGGAGCTACTACGAGTACTGGTAAGGTACACATCAATTACATGTATATCACATATACCTTTCGTTTTGCCGGCCTTCTTGTCCGCTAAGTATTTGGGGCAGTTCCGCTTCCAGTGACCACTTTCCTTGCAATAAAAGCACTCAGTCTTGGGCTTGGGTCCATTCTTTGGCTTCTTCCCGGCAGCTTGCTTGCCTGGCGCGGCAACTCCCTTGCCGTCCTTCTTGAAGTTCTTCTTACCCTTGCCCTTTTTGAACTTAGTGGTTTTATTCACCATCAACACTTGATGTTCCTTTTTGACTTCTACCTCTGCTGATTTCAGCATTGCAAATACTTCAGGAATGGTCTTTTCCATCCCCTGCATATTGAAGTTCATCACAAAGCTCTTGTAGCTCGGTGGAAGTGACTGAAGGATTCTGTCAATGACCACGTCATCCGGGAGATTAACTCCCAGCTAAGTCAAGCGGTTATGTAACCCAGACATTGTGAGTATGTGCTCACTGACAGAACTATTTTCCTCCATCTTACAGCTAAAGAATTTGTCAGAGACTTCATATCTCTCGACCCGGGCATGAGCTTGGAAAACCATTTTCAGCTCTTCGAACATCTCATATGCTCCGTGTCTCTCAAAACGCTTTTGGAGCCCCGGCTCTAAGCTGTAAAGCATGCCGCACTGAACGAGGGAGTAGTCATCGGTACGTGCCTGCCAAGCGTTCATAACGTCTTGTTCTGCAGGGAGAACAGGTGCGTCACCTAGCGGTGCTTGTAGGACATAATCTTTCTTGGCAGCTATGAGGATAATCCTCAGGTTCCGGACCCAGTCCGTGTAGTTGCTGCCATCGTCTTTCAGCTTGGTTTTCTCTAGGAACGCATTGAAGTTGAGGACTACGTTGGCCATTTGATCTACAAGACATATTGTAAAATATTTAGACTAAGTTCATCTAATAAAATTATTCAATAAACTCCCACTTAGATAGACATCCCTCCTATAATCTAAGTATAACATGATCTGAGTTAACTAGGCCATGTCCGATCATCACGTGAGACGGACTAGTCAACATCGGTGAACATCTTCATGTTGATCGTATCTTCTATACGACTCATGCTCGACCCTTCGGTCTTCTGTGTTCCGAGGCCATGTCTGTACATGCTAGGCTCGTCAAGTCAACCTAAGTGTTTGCATGTGTAAATCTGTCTTACACCCGTTGTATGTGAACGTTAGAATCTATCACACCCGATCATCACGTGGTGCTTCGAAACAACGAACTGTCGCAACGGTGCACAGTTAGGGGGAACACTTTCTTGAAATTATTATGAGGGATCATCTTATTTACTACCGTCGTTCTAAGTAAACAAGATGCAAAACATGATAAACATCACATGCAATCAAATAATAATAGTGACATGATATGGCCAATATCACATAGCTCCTTTGATCTCCATCTTGGGGCTCCATGATCATCTTGTCACCGGCATGACACCATGATCTCCATCATCATGATCCATCATCGTGTCTCCATGAAGTTGCTCGCCAACTATTACTTCTACTACTATGGCTAACGCGTTTAGCAATAAAGTAAAGTAATTTACATGGCGTTTCTCAATGACACGCAGGTCATACAAAAATAAAGACAACTCCTATGGCTCCTGCCGGTTGTCATACTCATCGACATGCAAGTCGTGATTCCTATTACAATAGCATGAACATCTCATACATCACATATAGATCATTCATCATTCATCACAACTTTGGCCATATCATATCACAAAGCACTTGCTGCAAAAACAAGTTAGACGTCCTCTAATTGTTGTTGCAAGTTTTACGTGGCTGAAGTAGGGTTCTAGCAAGAACGTTTTCTTACCTACGTGAAAGCCACAACGTGATTTGTCAACTTCTATTTACCCTTCATAAGGACCCTTTTCATCGAATCCGCTCCAACTAAAGTGGGAGAGACAGACACCCGCCAGCCACCTTATGCAACTTGTGCATGTTAGTCGGTGGAACCGGTCTCACGTAAGCGTACGTGTAAGGTTGGTCCGGGCCGCTTCATCCCACAATACCGTTGAAGCAAGATAAGACTAGTAGCGGCAAGAAAGTTGACAACATCAACGCCCACAACAAATTGTGTTCTACTCGTGCAAGAGAACTACGCATAGACCTAGCTCATGATGCCACTGTTGGGGAACGTTGCAGAAAACAAAAATTTTCCTACGGTTTCACCAAGATCCATCTAGGAGTTCATCTAGCAACGAGTGATTAGATGCATCTACGTACCTTGTAGATCGCGAGCGGAAGCGTTCAAAGAACGGGGATGAGGGAGTCGTACTCGACGTGATTCGAATCACCGAAGATCCTAGCACCGAACGGACGGCACCTCTGCGTTCAACACACGTACGGAACAGCCACGTCTCCTCCTTCTTGATCCAGCAAGGGGGAAGGAGAGGTTGAGGGAGATGGCTCCAGCAGCAGCACGACGGCGTGGTGATGATGGAGCTGCAGTACTCCGGCAGGGCTTCGCCAAGCACTATGGAGGAGGAGGAGGTGTTGGAGAGGGAGAGGGAGGCACCAAAGATGCAAAGTAAGAAGTCCTCCATCTCCCCACTATATATAGGAGGGCCAAGGGGGGGCGTCCGGCCCTAGGAGATCTAATCTCCTAGGGGGGTGCGGCCAAGGGGAGGAATCCCTCCTCCCCAAGGCACCTAGGAGGTGCCTTCCCCTCCTAGGACTCTTCCTTTAGGGTTTCCCCCACCCTAGGCGCATGGGCCCTAGGGGGAAGTGGTGCCCCAGCCCACTTTGGGCTGGATCCCTTCCCACTTCAGCCCATGGGGCCCTCCGGGATAGGTGGCCCCACCCGGTGGACCCCCGGGACCCTTCCGGTGGTCCCGGTACAATACCGGTGACCCCGAAACTTGTCCCGATGGCCGAAATAGCACTTCCTATATATAATTCTTTACCTTCGGACCATTCCGGAACTCCTCGTGACGTCCGGGATCTCATCCGGGACTCCGAACAACATTCGGGTTACTGCATATACATATCCCTACAACCCTAGCGTCACCGAACCTTAAGTGTGTAGACCCTACGGGTTCGGGAGACATGTAGACATGACCGAGACGACTCTCCGGTCAATAACCAACAGCGGGATCTGGATACCCATGTTGGCTCCTACATGCTCCTCGATGATCTCATCGGATGAACCACGATGTCGAGGATTCAAGCAACCCCGTATACAATTCCCTTTGTCAATCGGTATGTTACTTGCCCGAGATTCGATCGTCGGTATCCCAATACCTTGTTCAATCTCGTTACCGGCAAGTCACTTTACTCGTACCGTAATGCATGATCCCGTGACCAGACACTTGGTCACTTTGAGCTCATTATGATGATGCATTACCGAGTGGGCCTAGTGATACCTCTCCGTCATACGGAGTGACAAATCCCAGTCTTGATCCATGTCAACCCAACAGACACTTTCGGAGATACCCGTAGTATACCTTTATAGTCACCCAGTTACGTTGTGACGTTTGGTATACCCAAAGCACTCCTACGGTATCCGGGAGTTACACGATCTCATGGTCTAAGGAAAGGATACTTGACATTGGAAAACTCTAGCAAACGAACTATATGATCTTGTGCTATGTTTAGGATTGGGTCTTGTCCATCACATCATTCTCCTAATGATGTGATCTCGTTATCAATGACATCCAATGTCCATAGTCAGGAAACCATGACTATCTGTTGATCAACGAGCTAGTCAACTAGAGGCTTACTAGGGACATGTTGGTGTCTGTTACTCACACATGTATTACGATTTCCGGATAACACAATTATAGCATGAATAAAGACAATTATCATGAACAAGGAAATATAATAATAATGCTTTTATTATTGCCTCTAGGGCATATTTCCAACAGTATCAACTCCCCCAAGCTTAAACCTTTGCTTGTCCTCAAGCAATTCATTTGATAAACTGAAAGTGAGAAAGAAAAACTTTTACGAAATATTTTGCTCTTGTTTGCATAAATAAGCTTAAACAACACCCAGGTTTTCAGCCAACATTATAACTAACCATGTCAACAATAACACTTAAATATTATAATGATTCATATCAATGACATAATCAGCTAGCGAGCAATAATAAGATATCTCAAACGGCAACACGTTGTCAAAACAACCATGATATAATATGACAATAGTGCTATCTCGCTAGCCCTTTCCGAGACCGCAAAACATGAATGCAGAGCACCTCCAAAGTTCAAGCCGCGACTAAACATTATAATTCATGGTAGAAAAGATCCAGTCATGATGCACCCAACATTAGCTACACACAATGCATAAATCATGACCGTTGTGCTCTACTCAATTTCTGGCGCTTGTTTTAGAAGGCGGTGACAAAACATAAAAATAAATAGAAAGTCCCTTCGCAGAGGGAAGCAGTGATTTGCAGAAGTGCTAGAGCTCAGTTTTTTAAAACAGAGATAAATGATATTTTGAGACATGCACCCTTCTTATTCACTTCACGACCATTAGTTATCAACATCTTCCATGCTACGCAGGCTAGTGGCGGTTCCCAAGTGGTAAAAGTAAAGGTTTTGACTCCATTGGGAGTTTTTGTTTAATTATTTCAGAGATGAACCCTTTTTCATGTTTGCAGTTTGGGACTGGGCATCCCTATTACCGCCCATTTTCTCATGCGATGGCGAGTGAATAAACACTCGACCTAAGAATAAGCCACTTAGCATGGAAGATATCGACTACCTCCTGTCGTTCCATGAACGACCCAGGCACACAGAACGGATAATTCTTTAGAAGTTTTAGAGGTGGCACATGCAGATTTACTTAGGACGGCAGGGTAATATCGTATATAGGTAGTTATGGTGGACTCATCTGGAATAACTTTGGGTTCAAGGTTTTTGATGTACAAGCAGAATCCCCACTTAGTACAGGCGAAGGCTAGCAATTAAGATTGAGAAGCGGCCAGCTAGAGAGCAACAACAATCGTAACCATGCATTACGCGACAGTGACATTGGACACTAGCATGAGTAGGATATCAACACCATGAACATAAACATTATTGAGGCTATGTTGGTTTTGATTCAACTACATGCATGAACATGTACCAAGTCAAGCCACTTGAACATTCAGAGGAGGATACCATATCATCATACTACATCACAGTCATTTTAACGCTATGTTGATATCCAAGATAAATTATTATTAACTCCCAGCTACTCATGCATGGCATGAGAAACTATAATCTCTAATTTTCATTGCAAACATGTTTAATCATAACAGGCTGAATCATGGACGCTAGGTTAAACATATTTACATAGACAAGATAAGTCAAGTTCATACCAGTTTCTCTTTGCCACGGCCAGTTCATCGAATGTCGTCATTATTGCCTTGCACTTGCATGACCGAATGATATGAAAATAATAATAGTGCAAGAGTGCCATGGACTAAGCTGGAATCTGCAAAAAAATTATTCAACAGGAGAAGACAAAGTAAAATGGGCACTTTATTAGTTCAACAATTATTCATATGAGAGCCACTCAACATTTTCATCATGGTCTTCTCTTTGGTACAACTCGAATAAAAGAAAATAATTTCAGAGAAACACACTGAAATATTTTTGGGGTTTTTGGTTTTCTTCAACAAGCAAATAAAAGGGAAAAGCAAAAACGAGAAAAACTATTTACACGGGAAAGCTCCCAACAAGCAAAAGAAGAACAAGGAAATCTTTTTGGATTTTCTTTTTAGTACTACTACTAAACACGCATAGAAAGTAAATTAACTATGACTAATTTTTTTGTTTTTTCTAAAGTTTTTTAAACACACAAGATGAAAGCAGAAAATAAATCTAAGCATGGATGATACAATGAAAAAGTGTGAACACCGACAAATGAAATAAGTAGACATGAATGTAAAGTCGGTGGAAACACATACTCCCCCAAGCTTAGGCTTTTGGCCTAACTTGGTAGTCGATCAGTAGCCTGGAGGGTAATAGTCAGCGTGGTAGCTCACGGAAGCTCTCGGTGCGGATGCCTCAGCACGCCGTGCCGCCACCACTGCTGCGTTATGAGTTCGGGCCTTGCTCTCAAGAACAAATTATCTTCCCTTACTGTTATAATCAAAAAGAGTAGGCGCATGCAAATATGTGTCCACAATGGATCTTTGGTTAAACATTAGATTGTAAGCGAAATTATCAGCCCTTCCCTTTAGGATCTTGTGTTCCTTCAGAGTGTCAAAATCTAAATACTGCATGGGTAGGATAGGATCAAAGGGCAAAGGCGAAACACTCAGCTCCCGTGCTAAACACGTGGCATAATTTCCACAATAGAACCAACCACGGTTAGCATTGTGCCGGAGTCTACATGCAATAATCGCTCCAAGGTTATAATTCCTTTCACCAGTGAGAGCGGTGTGAAGGAGGCTCAATTATGGAGCACAAAGTATGCTACAGTCTTGCTTGCCTACTATGCATTTCCCATTAAATAATGCAAAATACTGAATTGCAGGAAAATGAATGTTCTTTATTCTTTCTTGTCTCACTCCCCTATTTTGACCATAGCAAAGGCTAGTCAAGAAAGACTCATACTCAACCGTTGGTGGCTCATCAAGTGAACCCCAAAATGACAGTTTGCAATGGTAAGCAAAATTCTCCAGTGGGATAGTATAAGGATTATCATAAAGCATAAACGACACCCTAGACTCACGTGGGAAATATTTAAATCCTTTGACAAATGATTCAATGAGAAGTTGGTGTTGTACACACTTATCTGATAGGTAGGGACCGAGGCCAGCATTGTGAACATATTGCTCAAATTCCTCCTTAATGCCCACACGCATCATATATTCATCACTAGGCCATAAACATGTCTTGGTGGCGGCATCTCGCGTGGAACTCTCACTTGGTTCAACATAAGACCGACGAGCAGAATTGTCACTAGAAGATACCCCCGAGGATCGGCTCCTCGAAGAACTCCTTCCAAATAGGTTCATCATGTCTGTGTACAATTTTCAAGCAACAATCCCCCAAAACAGTTTCGGAAATGTAGCTTCGAGCAAAGAGATCGAAATCCGCGGGTTTGAGCTCAAGAACACAGGAGAGAGAGAGAGAGAGCAATGGGGATTTTTTCTGGAGGTAAGTGATGATGTGGTATGAAGAGGTAAGTGAGGGGGCCCACATGGGGACCACAACCCACCAGGGCGCGCCTGGGGGTGCTGGCGCGCCCAGGTGGGTTGTACCCACCTGGTGCACCTCCCTCTGATGTTACTTGCACCAAAAATTCTCAAATATTCAGAAAAAATCGTATTAAATTTTGAGGGCATTCTGAGAACTTTTATTTTTGGGTCATTTTTTATTGCATGGGAAATTCAGAAAACAGACAAAACATGGCATTTTATTTTATTTAACTAATAAAAATAGAGGATAAAAAGTGGGGACAGAAAGTAGTGCTTACTAAATTCATCAACTTCATACCATTCAAAAATGATCCATTAATAAGGTTGATCAACTCTTATTAACAACCACTTCCGATTAGCATGAAATCGAAGAACTTTCGTAAACTACTACCTCAATGTGGATATGCATTTCCCCAACAATAAGCATTTCATATTTCTTTTTGACAGTAGGTAGAGGTATTTGAAAACTTCCAATAGTGATTGCCGATGATTTTTCAATAACATTAATACGATTCACTTGGAATTGTTTCTTTGGAAAGTGCACCGTATGCTCATTACCATTAATATGAAAAGTGAACTTGCTTTTATTGCAATCAATAACAACCCCTGTAGTATTCAAGAAGGGTCTACCAAGGATAATCGACATGTTGTCGTCCTCGGGCATCTCAAGTATAACAAAGTTTGTCAAAATAGTAATATTAGCAATAACAATGGGCACATCCTCACAGATACCGATAGGTATGGTAGTTGATTTGTTAGCCATTTGCAAAGATATTTCAGTAGGTGTGAGTTTATTCAAGTCAAGTCTTTTATATAAAGAGAAAGGCATAACACTAACACCAGCTCCTAAAGCACACAAAGCAGTTCTCACATAATTCTTTTTGATAGAACAAGGTATAGTTGGTATTCCGGATCTCCAAGTTTTTTTAGGTACTCCATCTTTAAAAGTGTAATTAGCAAGCATAGTGGAGATTTCAACTTCCGGTAATTTTCTCTTATTTGTGATGATGTCTTTCATATACTTTGCATAAGGAGGCATTTTCAATATATCAGTCAAGCGAGTATGCAAAAATACTAGCCTCAACATTTCAGCAAAGCGTTCAAATTCTTCATCATCATTCTTTTTAGTTGACTTGGGTGGAAAAGGTATAGGTTTTTGAACCCACGGTTCTCTTTCTTTGCCGTGTTTTCTAGCAACAAAGTCTCTTTTATCATACCTTTTATTCTTAGCTTGTGGTTTATCAAGATCAATAGGTGGTTCTATCTCCACATCATTATTTGGTTCTTTATCATTGGTTGGTTGAGAGTCTTAATGAACCCCATCATTTACTTTTTCATTATTAGTAGGTGAGTGTTCATTACCAGATTGAGTTTCGGCATCAGAGATAGAAATTTCATTATCATTATCAGGAGGTTTCTCTATTTCATGTTCACTAGAGGCATGCAAAGTTCTATCATTTTCCTTTTTCCTTTTCTTCCTAGAAGTACTAGGTGCACTTGTGTTAGCTCTTTGTGAATCTTATTCAATTCTTTTAGGGTGTCCCTCTGGATAAAGTGGTTCCTGAGTCATTTTACCTCCTCTAGTAGTAACTCTAACAGCAAAGTCATGCATATTTTTATTCATTTCATCAAGCAATTCTCTTTGAGATTTAACAACATGCTCTAATTGGGTTTGAACTATATAAGCATGTTTTCCAACACCTCTAACATCATTTAATATTCTAAATAACAAGTCACTCAAGCAAGCAATCATATCAGAATTATATTTCAATTGTTTCATAACATTTGCATTGAAGTGATCTTGTTTTCTAATGTAGTTTTCAAACTCATAAAAGGCATTGGATATGATGCATATTGTAAGGATTATCATTATCATTGAACTTCATAAGAGAATTTACCTCTACCACCTTAGGCATTGGTGGTATATTAAGCCCATGTATTTCTTCAATAGGAGGTAAATTTTTAACGTCCTCAGCTTTAATACCTTTTTCCTTCATAGATTTATCTGCCTCTTGCATATCTTCGGGACTGAGATATAATATACCCCTCTTCTTGGGAATGGGTTTAGGAGGTGGTTCAGGAATAGTCCAATCTATCTATCTATCTATATCTATCTATCTATCTATCTATCTATCTATCTATCTATCTATACCTCTACTAATTACAGACTCCCAAGTAATTATCATATTAATTAGAAATTACGAATGGTTCATTCGATGAGACCGAGTTATTACGGTGGAGATTAACTCGTGTTATTTTCGCTTAATTACGTGCTTAATTCGCCAAAATAAAACTGAAGGCCCACGCTCTTTTCACCAAGGAACCTGAAGGCCCACGTTCCTTTCACAATGGTTGTACAAAACGAAGCCCCACAACCACCTAAAAAAACCCGCAGTCCTTTCACCGTGGTTGCTAAAAAAAGTCTTCCTGTATCCCTAACCTTCTGACGCCCATCGCTTGCCATGGATCGCGCCGCCGCCCTGCTCCCCACCGATGCCGTCGCTCTCCCACCCATCCACTGCCCCTGCCCACTGCACCTACCCTCTGTTGCATTCCATCGCCTCCACCGCCACCGTGAACCATCTCTCTCCTTAGTCCTCTCTCTTGGACTAGCACGCTACGGCGGATGCTTCCGGTCATGTGGAGGCGGCGCGGCAGGTCGAGGGAATGCGATTGAGGCGGATTGTGTCCCTTCTCGATCTATCCTCACCTCCTCTTCCTCCTCTCCTATAGGCAATAACAATGGTCTCCTGTTGTGCCCCTCCACTCATCGGACCGCCGAGGCATGGAAGTACCCGGAGAAGTTGGTGCTCCGCGTAGCAAATTTGTGCCCCTCCACTCATCGGACCGCCGAGGCATGGAACTACTTGGAGAAGATGGTGCTCCGCGTAGCAAATTCGGATGTGTTTTGAGAGGCTGCCAGGCAAGGTAATTTTCTTCTCTGAAGTTCTCTCATGGAACTTGGGTGGAATGGATTTGCGGGTGTGCTAGGTGTAGTGCCATTGGATTGCCATGTTAGTGGGCCGAATCTCCTTTCCTACACACACGCTTGGGTTTGGGAAGGTACTGGGTCAATACTACTACCCTTTGACTTTGCAATGGTGATTTGGATAGTTCTATTTTTAAAAAATCATGGTGGTTTAGTTGGTTTGTTAACAGGTGCTTCAGTTAGGACTAATATTCGAAAAATGTCACCATGCTGAATTTGGCAGAGGACAATACAATTATGTTATAATTGGTCATTTAGGTAGTTCTAAGAAATAGTTCATAGACTCAACTACTATTTAGCTTACTACAATATAATTGTGTGGATTGTTGTTGATGAATAATACCCAATGCATTGCTTTCTATTGCCCAGAGTACTACATTTTAGTATGCAGAACTTGAGCTTTGTTTGCCAAGAAAATGTCTATGCTAATTCCTACAAGAAGGAGTAATACATTCCCCGTCCAAGTATTTATTACTGATCATTGATGCTTCATCTGTTTATGCTGCAGAGACATGGTCACATGGATGATTAGCATCTTTTGCCAAAAGCATTTTAATTCGCTGAAGAAATGCTACTGCACCTATGACTACAAGCTTAGATGTCCAATCCTGATTTTTGACGACCACTTTAGGATGTGATCATTAGTGCGTCTTCAAAGCTGCTTGACATAACATAACGTTTGATTTTTACTAATTTGGTCGAGCCTAAGCAATGTTAAGTAGACTTCACTGAATTCTTAATAAGGAAATTACACAATCTGATGTGTGTGCCATAGGATTAGTGTTGTTTGAATAGTTTATTCTTCTTACCAATCAGACTGATGATTTAACTGTTGATGCAGACGCTTTGCCAGATGTTCATCATCAATGTCGGTCAGGGGTTCAGGCACCTTTGGAACGCATGGCATCAGCCATATGGACCTGCATGGATGTGATAGTTTACTCAAACATTTTTATGCCTTCAACTACAGCTACCACACAACTTCATTGAGATTTGTTTTCTATAGGACCTGGATTAATAATCTCCAACAATATGGTAATGCTTGATGCTTCTTATATTTACTTTCAGATCTAAATACATTTGTGATTTTGTGTATGTTGCACTACGAAACTGTGTGTGCTAAACCAAACATGACATCTACGCATTTTTAGATATGCATGCATGTTTCAAAAGAATAAATCTAATATGTAGTATATACGAAGGTACCTAAAATGTTAGCATATATTGCCAACTCTTGAAAATATACGGTGCTCTTACTCTTTGCTTGCTGTGAACCTGGGGAGCTCGGAATGGAGTAGGTGTAATAATCAGTATATACCAGAACAATATTTCTGTGATATTATATATACTAACTTTGTGATAGTGGAGTATGTAATTTTTGAACTGGTTTGAATTCTTGCCGTGAACCTGGGGAGCTTGGGTTGGAGTAGGTGTAATAATCAGTATATACCAGAACAATATTTCTGTGATATTGTATATAGTGACTTTGTGATAGTGGAGTATGAACCATATTTTTGCCAGGGACTCTATAACATATTTTCAAACTGGTTTGAATAGCTGCCGCCAATTTTTATCTTCCTTGTGGTGTATGCTACCATCAAAAGGAGTATATAATACACTGCTCTTTGTGCACGGAAGTGTAGCATACAAAATTAAATCAAAAGGGTATATAACATACTTTTTAATGAAGTAAGTATATACTTTTTTGTGTGATGCAGTATATACAACATCTTTGTAAGGAGATATATAGTACTTTTTTGTGAACCAGTATACTATGTTTTTTAGTCAGTACATAATCTTTTATTCGATATACACTACTCTTCTTGAGTCGGTATATACTGCTGTTCTTGATATAAAGGGTAAAACAGCGTGCACATTTCATGCCGTCGCCGTTGTCGACTAGATGGTGCCGCCGCATGGATCTATCAATGCATGCCACACCACCACCGTTTCTTATTGTCGCCGTTGTCGACGAGATTGGTGGTGCCGTCGCATGGATCGATCAATGCACATCACGCCACCGCTTTGTCAACATCGACGAGATGGTGCTGCTGTCTTATCCATCGATCAATGCACCTACTCATTAACATCGCATCCGCTATGTAACTAGCTGCGTCAGTGGCTTTGAACCTCAATCCAGATTGATTTCATGCAAAGCCTGTCATGTTTTCCTTTTGTACAGGAATAGGCAAGCACAAGAGAAGATTTGACAGTAGACGCTCATTGTTTGAGGTAAATACTCCTTCCATGCAAGCTGCAAATAATTTTCTTTTATCTTGAAAACTGTAAATTTGTTTCAAAAAATTGTGTTAACAAATTTGTTGAATTATTACGTGGGGGAGATGCTCAACTAATAATATAAAAACAAGTGTAGGCTAGGGAAAAGATACAACATCATTAAGCGGCCGTATTACCAGAAAAGATTCCACGCTATTGTTGATGGCCCTAACGCTCTATAGTTCTTCCTCCAGGCCCGAAAGAGATCACTGCTTCTACACCGTTTCTTTCTCTCCCGGTTAGAAACAACCTCAACAATCTTGCGTCATGTCTCTCCCTTCAGCTATCTCCCACCCCATGGAAGCTAACCCATGTCTCTATCAAAACTAAGTTGGAGCATTCATCTGCTGTGCTAAAGGAGCTTATTGACCCAAAACTGTTTTCCTCATCTGTATCAGGTTCATTTTCTCACAATATTTTGTTCTAATTTTCCTTGCAGTTTTATCTTGAATACACATTAACTTTGGATTTGGGTTCAATTTGTTTTGTATCATGTGCTTGGATAGTGTTTGTGCTCTCCATGGATGCAATCCCGGCTCTTCTCACATATAACCTATGGATACCTCATGGAGATTGGTTGGAGCATAATCTTCTTACGTACAAGCTATGTATACATAATGGACAATGGTCGGAGTATAACGATGCTGATCAGGCGAGCTTATAAATTAACATGCTGTCTAAGTAGATGACAGCAGCATGGAGGAGCCTAATGTCAGTTGTCAATGTCATCGCTGGTCAAGTTACTAATAAATTTTTGTATCGACAAAACATGTCTAAGACCCTCTATGGGAGAGTTAACATCTTCAATGGCCTACCCAGTCTTCAGTTACGGCTGATGTTGTTGCTTGATCTCCTGTTCAAGGAAGTTCCTTGCGAAGATGCCATGTCCTGGTTGTTGTAGGTTAGAGAATTGAGTTCTCATGAATTTGCTTCTAACCCTTTTTAGCCAGCATATAGTGCAGATAGTTAAACTGTGAAACACTTAACAATGAAGCTCTTTTTGAACTACTAAAACATTGAGGGTTTCTGTTATAAATCCGAATATCTATTTTTCGCGAACAATTTGTTTGCAAAAGCAAAGGCAATGTGAGAACTACTAATGCTTAAGTGTCGCTGCTGCTGAACTTCTGATTTTCTGTCAATTGTGTGTGACAACTACTAAATTGAAGGCTAAATAGATGGCATGTGAAATACTCGGTGCTATCAACTAGGAGTCATAGCATTGGCAGGGTAAGTGAAGTTATACTCTGTCGATATTATCATCTACACAGAAGAACTCACATATATTTTCTATTCATATACACTTTTTGTGACTATGTAATTCTCAAATAAGATAGTTTCAAATGGTTTATATCTCCAAATTGAAGCCACCTTTTAATAATGTTGTGGTGTGTCTTTAGGTGATTCAATATAAATCACAGTGTACTTCTCCATATAATGTACTCCCGCTGATCCATTTTAATTGTTGCTGATTTAGTAATGGTGACAATTAATATGGATCAGAGGGAGTACTGATTTTGCTGCTTTGAACAAGGTAAGAGGTCTGTATAATGATGGTCTTCCCTTTTTGCGAGAATGATGACTTCTCATGCCGAGCGAAATATATTTTAATGCTTTTATTAAACCAACCACAAATCTGAATGTGGTCATGTATTTAGGTAATGGTATGTAGCTGTGTTTGGTTGTTTCAACAAAAAAATGAATGTTGGTTTCTTATGTTTGCACACTCACGCGATAGAGAGCTTTTCTGATATGAAACTTCTTGGAAATGCCAAGATGTGTGGAGAGTTTACAATCTCTGGTGATCTTAAGAGAAATTAAGATTCTAGGAGAAAATTTAAGTAATAATGTTTCTGATCAAGATGTATCTGTTTACGTAAATTGTATTGCATAATAACTATTTGAAGACATTACCTTGATGTCTGGTCTTATATAGTATTTTTGTTTATGTTTTTTTAATGGATGTTGTATCAACTTCGCACATGTACTATAATTTCATTACAAAGGAAAATCTAGCATAATAGTTAATGCAAGATGGTCATGTCACTACTACAAATCTCTGTAGGAACTCTACAGGATAGGATTTGCAAAGGAAAAAAATAATCCTTTGAATCCCTTTGGTTTATTGGAATGGATTCCTATTCCTATGTAGGATAGGAATCAATCCTTCACAATTTGGAGGAAAAAACATTAGTCTAGACTCAATGGAAAAATTCCTATCTTATGCACCAAATGGCATCGCCAAATGGCATCCCTTTCTCTATAGGAATTGAGATGCATGTCATTTCACTTCCTATGATTTTTCTATTCCTATAAAATTCCTATCCTATGAACTAAAGGGAAGGCCTAAATTTATGAAATATTATTTATTCTCCAATCTATCATGTTCGCTTATTTTCTCTTCCATTGTGTGTTTGATGAATAAGCTTGCACTATATTGAATGAAGTTTAATTATCATGATCTAGAGAAATAAGAACGTTACACTCCCTCTGATCCATATTAATTGTTGTTGATTTAGTACAATTATTGTTTAACTTTAATCATATAAGATGTTTCTAATTATATGAAATGATCTTTTAGTCGTTGGATGGTAGAATAGAATACAAAAGATATGCTTAATTTTTTGCATATGCAATATATGTTCACAAAGCACGTAAGTTGCATTACTGCCTCATGTTGATGACATTATATCTAAACATTTAACAATGTTTCTTTTGGTGATATTCCAAATAAATATTTACCATCTAGGTAACGAAACATATTTACGGCTGAAATTACATTGATTAACTTAGACACTCACATGTATTTGTGTTTACCAATGGTTAAAGTTACTTTCATTGCTTCTGTAGCATGTTCCAATATATTTACATATGTTTCAATTGTTCTGTGCAAGTAGGCACTTATATTAATATGTGGGTTACACCATAGATAATTTGTGTATATTACATACACATAAAATATGAAGTGAAATATAAAGTGAGAAAATGACAAATTGTTAAAACTAGCCCATGCAGATGCACGGGTTCATGACTAGTCATCATAATTTTTCAATTTGTTATTCAAAAATTCTTCAGCTTATTCAACAGTTTGTTCCCTGAAAACACAACCAGCACAACTATCTAGGAAGTCCCTAGAAGCATCAGTTAGTCCATGTCGGGGAAACTGATCCACGAACACCTATGGGGCCGGCGGACCGAGCCCCTTTCGGTTCAGCGGGGGGCGAAGATCGCACGAAGAGCAGATCGAGGCGAAGCACACGAGCAGTTTACCCAGCTTCGGAGCTCTCCGGAGAGATAACACTCCTACTGCTGCTTGTCTGGTTCTATTCTGTTCTTGCTCTAGCGCGAGAGCGTAGTGTCTTTCTGGGTTACGAATGAGTCAAATCGAACCCCCTCTACGTTGCGCATGGGCCTCCTTTTATACGCTAAAGGGGTCACCGACAGGTGGCAACACAGAGAGGGGTACAAATGTAAAAAGTGGGGTGGTTGGTACAGTTACTTGTACAGTGCACCCTACCTAACCCTGACAGCAGGGGACAAGGGCATTAAAGGCCCGTCTGAGTCGCCCAAACAGTGCAGAAAAGGACCGTTAGGGGCGCCACCGTTCACCATGACGGCTATCTTGTCAGCTTCGCATGCCACTGCGCACCGCTGGCTGCACAGCCTCCCGCCACGCGCGCCTGGAGAGGCCCCCAGAGCGACACGTTGGTGGATGCACTGGAGCGTGGGCATAGAGTGGCCGCCTACCGCGGCAAGCGCCTTGCCGCTATTGTTATCTTGTCGGGTCCGGAAGCTTGTCGCTCACCGGGCCTCGAGGTACCTTGTTTGGTCTTCCCGGCAAACTCCTCTTGCCGGGACCTTGTTGCCTTGCCGGAGCGCATGGCGCGTCACGGCAAGTTCTTTGGAGTGCCTCGGTTGGCCTTCCCGGCAAGCTCCTCTTGCCGGGGCCTTGTCTCCTGAGCTTAAATACTTTGTTCTTGAATGGCTCCAAGGGAACCTTGGAGGATCTTGGCGTTCGCCTGGCAAGCCTTGCCGCGGGGTGCTGCAATTGCCCGTGCACAAGTTCGGGGTACTAGGGTACCCCTATTCTAGTACACCGACAGGAGCCCCCGGGCCTGGGCCAGACACGGTGCCGAGCGCTGTTGGGCCAGGCCCAAGACAGGGCACGGGCACACGCGGACTGGGCCACACCGAATCTCGCCAAAGATGTCGGGGAAACTGATCCACGAACACCTATGGGGCCGGCGGACCGGGCCCCTTTCGGTTCGGCGGGGGGCGGAGATCGCACGAAGAGCAGATCGAGGCGAAGCACACGAGCAGTTTACCCAGCTTCGGAGCTCTCCGAAGAGATAACACTCCTACTGCTGCTTGTCTGGTTCTATTCTGTTCTTGCTCTAGCGCGAGAGCGTAGTGTCTTTCTGGGTTACGAATGAGTCGAACCGAACCCCCTCTACGTTGCGCATGGGCCTCCTTTTATACGCTAAAGGGGTCACCGACAGGTGGCAACGCAGAGAGGGGTACAAATGTAAAAAGCGGGGTGGTTGGTACAGTTACTTGTACAGTGCACCCTACCTAACCCTCATGGCAGGGGACAAGGGCATTAAAGGCCCGTCTGAGTCGCCCAAACAGTGCAGAAAAGCACCGTTAGGGGCGCCACCGTTCGCCACGACGGCGATCTTGTCAGCTTCGCATGCCACTACGCACCGCTGGCTGCACCGCCTCCCGCCACGCGCGCCTGGAGAGGCCCCCAGAGCGACACATTGGTGGATGCGCTGGAGCGTGGGCACAGAGTGGCCGCCTGCCGCGGCAAGCGCCTTGCCGCTGTTGTTATCTTGTCGGGTCCGGAAGCTTGTCGCTCACCGGGCCTCGAGGTACCTTGTTTGGTCTTCCCGGCAAGCTCCTCTTGCTGGGACCTTGTTGCCTTGCCGGAGCGCATGGCGCGTCGCGGCAAGTTCTTTGGAGTGCCTCGGTTGGCCTTCCCGGCAAGCTCCTCTTGCCGGGGCCTTGTCTCCTGAGCTTAAATACTTTGTTCTTGAATGGCTCCAAGGGAACCTTGGAGGATCTTGGCGTTCGCGCGGCAAGCCTTGCCGCGGGGTGCTGCAACTGCCCGTGCACAAGTTCGGGGTACTAGGGTACCCCTATTCTAGTACCCCGACAGGAGCCCCCGGGCCTGGGCCAGACACGGAGCCGAGCGCTGTTGGGCCAGGCCCAAGACAGGGCACGGGCACACGCGGACTGGGCCACACCGAATCTCGCTCCGTATCAACCGCGCTCTCCCATAACGGCACGCGTTGAATGCGGCATCATGGGAGAGATTGTGGGTGGTTGTTTATTCGGAAGGGCGAAACGTCCGCCCCGTCCCTCTTTATAAGCAGAGGAAACAGGGGTAGTTCGTTCCCCCTCGCTGGTTGCTGCTACTCCATCTTCAAGAACCTCCGCCGCTCCCCTCTTCTTCTCGAAGCCGAGAGAGCAGCGCTCCGCCCCCCATTGCCACCAGCATCACCACGCCGTCGACCTCCCTCACCACCTCCGCCATGGCCCCAAAAGCCGACAAGGGAAAGGGCGTGAAGTCGGCCGAGGCGCAGCGGCTCGCGGCGCTGCGGAAGGAGCGGGCGATCTTCTCCCCTCAGCTCGGCGTGCAGGAGCTGAGGGAGTACTTCTACCTCTTTTGGGCGACGGAGACGCGTGCGCATCCGCGCATGAGGGTACTCCCGGCCGCTGCTTCGGAGCTGGCTCCAAACGGGTACCCATTCTTCGCGCTATTCTTCTATTGCGGGCTCTGCCCGCCCTTCTCGGAGTTCTTCTGCGATATCATGAACACATACGGCTTCCGCCTCCTTGACTTCACCCCCAACGCCGTTCTGACCATGGCAGTTTTCGCACATTTGTGCGAAAACTTTGTCAGAGTCCACCCCAGTGTTGCCCTTTTCCACCACTACTTCATACCTCGGGTAGAGAGAGGAGATCCGCTTGACGGAGGGATCGCCTGGATCTCGAGAGTCGGCAAAAAGGAGGCGTACTTGGAGGGTGAGCTCCGCAGCAAGTGGGATGAGTGGAGAGCGGAGTGGTGCTGGATTGTCGAGGAGAATCCGCAGCCCTTCACCGCTGTGCGCCAAACTTCAATAGTGCGCGGCAATGACTGGAGCAACATGGCCCCGGAAGACGAGAGGCTGAAGATCGCCATTACTAGGATCCTTCGCCTCAGGCTTGCCGGGCTCACTGTAGGCGCTGTAGGCGCAGATTTCCTCCGCCGCCACATCGCCCCCCTGCAGGAGAGGGGGAGGCCCGCCTGGGAATTCAAGAACTCGGCGGACATCATGAGGCTGCGGCCGGGCCTCAACTACAACTTCACCGTCTTGGAGCTGGATGCAATGCTCCTGGAGTTGTTCAAACGTGACCCCCAGCACCCATTCACGCTGCCGAGGGGCGTTGTCCCATTATGCAACAATTCTTCGCTTGACCGGATCCGCGCCATGATGCCGTTGTGTGATTCACACAGAATCGTTCCAACTTGGCAAGAGCCTTCGGATGACGTCGTGCAAGCGTTCTTCGACAACTTGGAAGAAGTGCCGGTCCACGCTGACGAGCAGAAGAGCCTCACCCGTGACACCACCGACAAGGAGCTGCAGCGCATCGCCACTAGGGCGGAAGAGGTTGCGGCCGCAGCTGCCGCGGGCGTGTTTGGGTTCACTGTGGAGGAGGTGGAGGCTGCGGAGGCGGCAAACCTTGCCGAGCGCGCGGAGTTCATTGGCGAGGAGGAGCCTGCCGGTTCCGAAGCCGAGCCGAGCGAGGCCGGCGAGGAGGAGCCCGAGTCTTCAGAAAACTTGCCGCAGGCGGAGCCCCCGGCCCCGCCAAGAAGGCGCCTTCGCAGGGCCGGGGACGCAGCGGGGCGGCAGCCGGGTCAACAGCCGCCGAGCCGTGCGACGCGCTCTACTGCGGCAAGCAATGTTACCGCGGGAGCGCCTCACGCAATAGCGGCAACTGGAGCGGGATCTTCCCGGGCCACCGCCACCGCCCCCGCCAAGCGGGCAAGGGATCCTACTCCTCCGCCTCGCCGCACCGGAGGAGGGCCGGACTTTGATCTTTCCGCCTCAGCTCTGACGAGGAGGAAGAAGAGTAAGTTTCTTTGGTGCTCTTGTAGTTCTTCAATCTTGCTGTTTATATCTTGTATCTGACTTGCTCCAATCTGGACTCCTTTCTTTTCAGGACGCTGGCTCAGAGAGCGGCGAAGAGGGCCAAGGCCGCGGTGATTGTCATCGAGGATGACCCCATCGTGTCAGCAGGAGGTGGGTCCGAGACCACCTTGACGGACCTGGCAATCACTCCTCAAAGCAGCCCCCAGCGCAGCCCCCAACGTAAGTTCATATTTTAGCCTTCTGCTGCCGGGCGCGCTTGATGGCTTTTTCCTTTGTTGATATCTTGCTTGTTGATTTGTGTAGGAGCAGAGCAGCCACATCAGGAGCGCCCGGAAGCTGGTCCCAAAGTGCCATCTGCTTCGACTACGCCGCCAAGGGAGGGGTTCCCAGTAAGGGAGCGCTCTCCGGCAAGGGAGAACTCTCCGGCAAGGGACAGCACCGTCGATCCTGCAGCGACCGAGACCGCAACTGCAGATCTTGGCGCAGGTAATTCACTTGTCCAAAAACTTTCCCTTGGGTTCTTCTTCTCCTGATTTTCTTCTCTTGGATTTTTGATTGATTTTTCTCCCTTCTTCGTTCTTCAGACCCATCTACGGCTGAGCCAATGGAGACAGAGGGCGCCGGCGAGGAAGGGGCCGGTGCTGATGAGACCGCCGGCGAGGAGGCCGCCAAGGCTGCCGCCGCAGAAGCCGGCGAGGGGTCGGGTGATCGCACTGACGACCCTGAGGCCATAGGAGCGCCAGGCGCTGCGCCGACCGCCGATCCCTCTGCCGCTGCTGCGGGGCCGGGCTCCGAGGAGCCCCAGCCCGGCGCCTACTTGAAGGCTGGCGACGATATCTTCATCAAGCTACCCTGGGCATCGAGCTCCAGGGCGCCAGTCGAGAGGGAAACTTTTGATGAGGAGGTGCTCGCCTCCGCCGGACTGTCGTTGGTCGATGCGCCCGGCAGCAGCATTGGCGAGCCTGAGGAGGAGCAGCTGCTGCGGAAGCTGCTGTCACTCTACCGTGCCCGGCAAGCCAAGCTGGCTTCCCGGGAAGCGCTTGTCGCGAAGGCGGGAGTTGACATGGAGAAGCGCGCGGAGGAGCTCCGGGGCCACAATCAAGAAGCTCTCTGGTCCCTGGCACAGGAGCGGGAGCGACTCGACGAAGAGCGCACGGCCTTCCTTCTCGAGAAGGCCGAAGCTGAGGAGGAGCAAAGGCTGGCCGCCGAGAAGCAGTCTGCGCGAGAAGGTGAACTGGTGCAGCGGAAGGCCAACCTCGACAGCTACGAGGAAGAGCTCGCCGAGCGCGAGCAAGCACTTGGCGGGGCGCTCAAGGAGGCAAAGGACGCTGCGGCAATTGCAGAGACCGCCAAGAAAGAGCTGGAGGAGAAGGTGGCGCAGCTGGAGGCCGACATTGGGAAGAGCGGCGAGGAGCTTGCCGCGCTCAAGAGTGAGCGTGAGAAGGATGCTGCCGCCCACGGTGAGCTGCAAGGTCTTCTCGCTGAGAGGGGCAAGGAGCTCAGCGCCGCCAAGGATTCCAAAGCAGACCTGGAGCTGAAGCTGGCCACGCTAACGCAGACGCTGGAGGCCACCAAGGAGCGGGAGAAGACCTTGTAGGAGAAGGTCAAGGCTGATGCGGTGCTGCTGGAGAGCATTGCAGTTACCCAGAACTCGTTCAGAGACACTGTGGAGCACTGGACCGAGGGTCTGGTGAACATTGCCGCAGTCATCAACGAGGAGCTAGCGCAGCTGGGGATGGAGGACTTTGGGTATCCTTCCGACGAGAGTCTTCAACCCAGCGCCAAGCTCAGCCTGTTCTTCAAGGGCGTGGCGACGGTACTCCAGCGGCTCCGGGAGAGGATCCCGAAGCAGGTGGCCGACGAGTCGCACAAAATCTACGCCGGGGTTCTCCAGAAGGTGTTGATGAAGGTGGCCTTCCGCAATCCAGGCCTCAGCTTCACCAACGTCCTCAGGTCCTTGCCGCCTGACGCCGATCTGGATGCACTCAAGGCCCTTGTCACACCCATTGTGGACAAGGTGAGCGAGATCAAGAGGGTCGAGGGCGGACGCGTAGACTAGGCCGTCCATTTCTTCTTTTCCCTTTCCGCTGCTAATCATGTTGTGAAAACATTCTGTTAGAGCTGCGACAAGTTATCTTGTAATATAACTTTATTTCTGTTATCAATTGCTATGTTATTTCCTCTACTAGATTCCTTCCTTTGTATGTTTTTACCCTACGCTTCTAGGGAACTTGTCGGCGCAGGCACCCGAGCCGCGAGCGCTGAGTGCGGAACTTCAGCAGCCTGCTGGCGGTGCTGCTTCCGACAAGAAACCTTGTCGCGACTAGATGCAGCACACTTAAGCTGTTGAGCGGACTCGAAACAAAGTAAGGGCGCAACTAGCCACGAGTTGGTTCCTCCGTGCACAGGTTTTCCATACAAAGCAGGGTCGTTCGAGGAAGATAACTCAAAAATTTAAAAACTGATTGCTCAAACTTTGGCAACTTAGCTTTTCTGTCGTTTGCTTCCCGGCAAGGCAAGACTTTGCTTGAACGACGCCTGGTCCATACCACAATCTTCTCCTTCCCCCCTGGCCCGTAGACTAGAGCGAAAGGTGTCTGGCCAGTGGCTCGATTTGGCGTTGTTCTGATCGACCAAAGAACCACCGGCAGCTCCTCGATCCAGTTTCTTCCGCACTTGCGCAGCCTGTCGAAAGTTCTGGTCTTGAGCCCGCGTAGTACTTCAGCATTTGCCCTCTCTGCTTGACCGTTGCTTCTCGGATGAGCAACAGAAGCGAAGCAGACCTTGGCGCCAAGGTCTTGGACGTACTGCATGAAGGTGCGGCTCGTGAATTGCGTGCCGTTGTCGGTGATGATCCTGTTAGGGATCCCGAAAGGGCAAACAATTGACCTGAAGAACTTGACTGCTGACTGTGCTGTCACCTTCCTCACTGGCTGCACTTCTGGCCACTTTGTAAACTTGTCGATTGTGACGTACAAGTACTCAAAGCCCCCGACAGCTCGAGGGAAAGGGCCGAGGATATCGAGCCCCCAGACCGAAAATGGCCAGGATAAAGGGATCGTCTGGACAGTTTGAGCTGGCTGGTGTATCTGTTTGGAGTGGAGCTGGCACGCTTCACACTTGGTTACTTGTGCAGTTGCATCCTGGAGGGCCGTCGGCCAAAAGAAGCCTTGCCGGAAAGCTTTGCCGGCAAGTGCCCTTGCGCCTATGTGGTGGCCACATATGCCTCCATGTATCTCTGCCAACAGCTTTTGTCCATCTTCCCGGCAAATACACTTCAATTTCACACCGTTGAGTCTTCTTCTGTACAGTATGCTATCGACAAACTGGTACATACTTGGCTGCCGGGCTACTCTCTCCGCTTCTTCTTGCTCTTCGGGAAGTTCTCCTGTCTGAAGGAAATGGACAATCTGTTGTGCCCATGCTGGAGCTTGTGGCTCGACAACAAGGACTAAAGGCACATCTGCTGCTGCGGGAACATCCGCTTCTACGGCAAGGACTTGCGGCCCTGCCGGAGCTTGATGTTCCCCGGCAAGCTTGCCGGAGCAAAACTTGTCGGGAGCGTCTGCTTCAACGGAACAAACCATAAGGTTTGCCGGAGCAGACTGCCCCTCAGCATTCTTGGTGTTGATCTTGGGGACTTTCTTGGCGGCGGCTTCGGGGAGCTCTGCCGGAAAGTAGTCGCCAGAAACCAACTTCCTCTTCTTGCTTTGTCCAGTTGAGGGTGTTACGGATGGTTGAGTCAACTTGAGCACAAAGATCCCTGGTTCCACAGGTAACTTTAGTGCGGCGCACTTTGACAGGCCATCAGCAATGTCATTCTGAGCTCTCGGGATATGTTCCATCTGTAGGCCGTCAAAGTGCTCTTCTAGCTTCCTCACTTCATCAACATATGCTTCCATCAATGGACTCTGGTAGTTCTTGTTCACTTGGCGGACGACAAGCTGTGAGTCACCCCTGACAATGAGCTTCTTGATCCCAAGGTCTGCTGCGATTCTGAGACCGGCAAGCAATCCTTCATACTCTGCAGTATTGTTGGTTGCTTGCTCCTTGGGAAAGTGCATCTGGACTACGTATTTGAGGTGCTCTCCGGTGGGTGCGACAAGCAGCACGCCCGCACCAGCGCCTTGCAGCGAGAAGGCACCATCAAAGTACATCAGCCACTCTCTGCTTGCCTCTTTGACGGGGATGCTCGTCTCTGGAATTTCTTCATCTGGGGTTGGCGTCCACTCTGCTATGAACTCTGCCAATGCTCTGCTTTGGATAGTTGAAGTGCTCTCAAACTTGAGGCCAAAGCTTGACAGTTCCAGCGCCCACTCGACAATCCTGCCTGTTGCTTCTGGATTTTGCAGTATCCTCTTCAGCGGAAAGCGAGTGACGACTGTGATTTCATGTGCTTGGAAGTAATGGCGCAGCTTTCTCGAGGCCATGAGGAGGCCGAAAAGCAACTTCTGCACACCAGAGTACCTTGATCTAGCCCCCTGCAGAAGGGAACTGACAAAGTAAACTGGACGCTACACCATTGTCTTCTGTATCTTATCATGCTCCTGCGCAGATCCATCTTTGTCGGGACCAGAGCTTGTCGGCGAAGCCCCCTGCTTGTCGCTGGATGCGTCTGCCGTGGTTGCTGGCTCATCATCTGCCTCTCTCTCTGCCACTAACGCAGCACTAACCACTTGATTGGTTGCCGCTACATACAGCAGCAACTTCTCTTGCGGCTTAGGTGCGACAAGTGTTGGAGTGGAGGACAGGTATCTCTTCAAGTCCTGCAGCGCAGCCTCCGCCTCCGGAGTCCATTTCATTGGACCTGCCTTTTTCAAAAATTTGAAAAATGGCAGGGCGCGCTCAGCAGATCTAGAGATAAACCTGCTGAGAGCAGCCACGCAACCGGCAAGCCTTCGTACATCCTTGACGCGCTTTGGTGCTTCGATCTGCTCAATGGCCTTGATCTTGTCGGGATTGGCTTCAATTCCCCGCTGAGACACGAAGAACCCGAGAAGCTTGCCGGAAGGGACTCCAAACACGCACTTCTCGGGGTTAAGCTTGAGGTTGATCTTGCGCAGATTTGCAAATGTCTCGTCTAAATCTTGAATCAGGGTCGCCCTGTTCTTACTCTTGACCACTATGTCATCCATGTAAGCTTCCACATTTCTGTGCATTTGCGGCTCAAAAGCGTGGTGGACTACCCTTGCGAATGTTGAACCAGCATTCTTCAAACCGAAAGGCATCCGTACGAAGCAGTACGTGCCACACGGGGTGATAAATGCGGTTTTCTCTTCATCCTCTTCTGCCATGAAGATCTGATGGTATCCTGAGTATGCATCAAGAAATGAAAGCAAATCACATCCGGCTGTGGAGTCAACAATCTGGTCAATGCGCGGCAAGGGAAATGGGTCTTTGGGACAAGCTTTATTAACATCAGTGAAGTCAATACAAAGTCTCCATTTCCCGTTAGCCTTGCGCACAACAACAGGATTGGCCAACCACGTGGGATGGAGCACTCCTCTGACAAGGCCTGCTGCTTCCAACTTCTTGATTTCTTCTGCGATGAATTCTTGGCGCTCCACTGCCTGCTTCCTGACTCTCTGCTTGACGGGCCGTGCATGAGGACAGACGGCAAGGTGGTGCTCAATTACTTTCCTGGGAACACCGGGGATATCAGACGGTTGCCATGCAAACACGTCGACATTCGCCCGCAGGAAAGCAACGAGCGCGCTTTCCTATTTGGGGTCAAGAGTGGCGCTGATGGTGAAGGTACCACCAGCACCATCCTCCTTGGCGGACACCTTCTTGGTCTCAGGTGGAGCTGCCATTGCCTTTTTACACTTGCCGGTGGAGCTCGATGGTGCGTCCTCGACGGTAGCGCAGCACTCCGAAGAGGTGCGCTTGCCGGAGTGGGCATCAGAGCTCTTGCCCGACTTGTTCTTCTTCTTCCCCCCGAGAGCTTCAGCGGCAAGTGTCTTGCGGTCTGCTGCGGCTGCTGCTTCCCGGTAGATCTTGTCGGCACAGATAAGAGCATCCTTCTTGTCGCCAGGGACAGAGATGACACCTATCGGGCCTGGCATTTTTAGTACGTTGTACGCATAGTGAGAGGCTGCCATGAACTTGGCGAGTGCCAGATGGCCAAGGATTCCATTGTAAGGTAATGGAAAGTCGGCTACATCAAATGTGACCCTCTCAGTCCTGAAGTTCAGTTCGCTGCCAAATGTTACCAGCAACGTGATCTTTCCCTTCGGCTTGCTCCTTCCCGGGTTGATTCCTTGAAATGTACCGGTCTCTTCGAGCTCGTTGTCGGGGATCTGGAGTTTCTGGAGCACCGCGGAGGAGATCAGGTTCAAGCCGGCCCCGCCGTCAACTAGCATCTTAGTGACCTTGAGGTTGCAGATTGTTGGTGAAACCAACATCGGCAAGCACCCGACCGCAGTTATGCGATCCGGGTGGTCCTCAATATCAAAGATAATAGGCGTGCCAGACCATTTCAGAGGCTTGCGTGACTCGATGGGTGGTTCTGCTGCATTAACTTCCCGCACCCACTGCTTGAGCTGACGGTGCGAGGTATGCAGAGAAGCACCACCGTCAACGCACAGGACCTCTGTGGCTTTCTGGAACTCCTGCTCATCAGTCTCCTCGTCATCCATGTCTTCATCGTCGTTGTCATCTTCATCCTTGTCGCGGCCGCGGGGAGGTCTGTCTCCTTGCCGCTGCTTGGCCTTGCCGCGGCGTCCTCCTCGGCCGGGACGTTTCTTGCCGGATCCCCCAGCACCTTCCTGGGCCTTCTCCTTGTCGTGCCGCTCGTATTCAGCTTTCTGTTGCTCAACAAGCTGCTCGACTTTCTTACAGTTCTGGAGATCATGGCCCTTGGTGCGGTGGATCTTGCAATACTGCTTGTTGGTGCCGTCCTGCTTGTCGGCGACCGCCACCTCCGCGGCAACCTCCTTGCCGGAGTCACCAGCTTTGGCTTCCTTGGCGCCACCACCGTTGCCGGACTGCTCAACAACTAGCACCTCTTTGCCTTTCCTCCTTCTGTTGTTCCGCCGCCAGTTTTTCCTTGGCGGGGTAGCATCCTCACTGTCAGATCCTCCCGCTCCTACATTCTCTCCGGGGAGTCTCCTCCCTTCCTCAGCACGTGCACACTTGTCGGCCAGTGCATATAACTCACTGACGTCCCTGATCTTGCACATCGCCATTTCCTCCCGCATCCTGCGGTTCCGCACGTTCTGATGGAACGCGCTGATCACCGCGGCAGGGTGGACGTCTGGGATGTTGTGCTGCACACTGCTGAATCTCTGAATGTACTTGCGCAGGGGCTCTCCTTCCTTCTGGGCGAGCAGATGAAGATCACTCTCCTGGCCATGAGGCTTGTGTCCGCCTGTGAAGGCGCCGACGAATTGATGGCACAGATCAGCCCAAGAGGATATTGAGTTGTCCGGCAAGTGCATGAGCCAAGATCTGACGTTGGGCTTGAGCACCAGTGGGAAGTAGTTGGCAAGGATCTTGTCATCCCGTCCCCCGGCAGCCTGCACCGCGATGGTGTAGATGCTGAGGAACTCTGACGGATGCGTCTTGCCGTCGTACTTCTCCGGTACGTCTGGCTTGAAGTTTTTCGTGCTGGGCCACTGGACTTGCCGCAGCTCACGAGTGAACGCAGGGCAACCTACCGCATACGGCAGATTGCCTGGTTCCCCTGGCGCATGCATGTCATCAGAGGGCCCAGCGCGCTTGTCGGATTGACGTCGCGCTTCTCTTCGGCGCTCGATGCGAGTTCGAGCGTCTTCTTGTTGCCGATCATGAAGGACTTGGCGCTGATCGCGACGAGCTCATGGATCCGACGATGCAGTGGAGTCGCTGTCGAGGTGGATCCGGCGAGTCGGCGATCTTGGCCTTCGGGGCGGTGATTGCATGGTAGTTGCACCTCCACCCGTTTCGTCGTCACCGGCTCGCGCCCGGCAACCCTGCCGCGGCGGCGACGCGCTCGGCCGCCGTGGAGTGTCGCCGTTGGCGTAGCTGATGAGACTCTGAATTGTGGCCCTCCGTTCGTCGATCTTGTCCGATGTCGGAGGGTAATCTAGGAGAAGTTGAGCTCGCCCCAAAGCTTCTGCTGGAGTGGTGGGTGGCAGTGGCGGACGACGCGAGGAGCGGGACGTGCTCGAACTTCTAACTATGTTAGAAGGAGCAATATCCCGTCCAGGCGACCGTGCCCCGCTCGTGCCAACATGCTGGCGTGCATGCTGGTCTTGAGCGCCCCGAGATCCACCAGCTTGGTCTTGGCCTATCACGCGTATGGCACCGCGAGTGCCATGACGCTATTGATCTTGCGCCTCCTGAGAGTGGCGCGGAACATGTACAGTCGCCGAGGTGTGTGCATCCTTGTCTTTGGACCTGGCGGCATCATGAGCTTCCTCGTCGACGTCCATTCTTCCGCCGGCGTCCATTCCACCACCCGTTTGCTCCAACAGTGGCGGAAGTGACGTGGACGGAGCGGCTGCCGCCGAAGTCTTCTTCTTCGGTGGCATGTTGATGAAGGGAATGAAGATCTAGCTCGTGTGAACGTCGGATCAGGTTCACACAATCTCGACGCCCCCTACCTGGCGCGCCAAAGATGTCGGGGAAACTGATCCACGAACACCTATGGGGCCGGCGGACCGGGCCCCTTTCGGTTCGGCGGGGGGAGGAGATCGCACGAAGAGCAGATCGAGGCGAAGCACACGAGCAGTTTACCCAGCTTCGGAGCTCTCCGGAGAGATAACACTCCTACTGCTGCTTGTCTGGTTCTATTCTGTTCTTGCTCTAGCGCGAGAGCGTAGTGTCTTTCTGGGTTACGAATGAGTCGAACCGAACCCCCTCTACGTTGCGCATGGGCCTCCTTTTATACGCTAAAGGGGTCACCGACAGGTGGCAACGCAGAGAGGGGTACAAATGTAAAAAGTGGGGTGGTTGGTATAGTTACTTGTACAGTGCACCCTACCTAACACTGACGGCAGGGGACAAGGGCATTAAAGGCCCGTCTGAGTCGCCCAAACAGTGCAGAAAAGGACCGTTAGGGGCGCCACCGTTCGCCACGATGGCGATCTTGTCAGCTTCGCATGCCACTACGCATCGCTGGCTGCACAGCCTCCCGCCACGCGCGCCTGGAGAGGCCCCCAGAGCGACACGTTGGTGGATGCGCTGGAGCGTGGGCACAGTGCGGCCACCTGCCGCGGCAAGCGCCTTGCCGCTGTTGTTATCTTGTCAGGTCCGGAAGCTTGTCGCTCACCGGGCCTCGAGGTACCTTGTTTGGTCTTCCCGGCAAGCTCCTCTTGCCGGAACCTTGTTGCCTTGCCGGAGCGCATGGCGCGTCGCGGCAAGTTCTTTGGAGTACCTCGGTTGGCCTTCCCGGCAAGCTCCTCTTGCCGGGGCCTTGTCTCCTGAGCTTAAATACTTTGTTCTTGAATAGCTCCAAGGGAACCTTGGAGGATCTTGGTGTTCGCCCGGCAAGCCTTGCCGCGCGGTGCTGCAA
This sequence comes from Triticum aestivum, assembly GCF_018294505.1. Classification (NCBI taxonomy): domain Eukaryota; kingdom Viridiplantae; phylum Streptophyta; class Magnoliopsida; order Poales; family Poaceae; genus Triticum; species Triticum aestivum. The sequence continues at coordinate 167,582,853 of NC_057794.1, forward strand.
CTGCCCGTGCACAAGTTCGGGGTACTAGGGTACCCCTATTCTAGTACACCGACAGTCCATTATAGAAGATATCAAGTATTTCATTTTTCTTAAGAGGATGATCAGGTAAAGCATTAAGTAACTGGCAAAGCCTCCCTCAAGCTTGTGGGAGACTCTCTTCTTTAGTTTGCGGAAAGTTAAATATTTTCAGTAAGGCAGCTTGTTTCATATTAGCAGGAAAATATTTTTCAGAGAAGTAATAAATCATATCCTGGGGACTACGCACACCACCAGGAGAAAGAGTATTGTACCAAGATTTAGCATCACCCTTTAATGTGAAAGGAAATAATTTGAGAATAAAGTAATAGCGAGTTTTCTCGTCATGAGTAAAAAGGGTCGCTATGTCATTCAACTTAGTAAGATGTGCCACAACAGTTTCAGTTTCATAAACATGGAAAGGATCAGATTCAGCCAAAGTAATTAACTCTGGGTTGACAGAGAATTCATAATCCTTATGATCAATAAATATAGGTGAAGTAGCAAACTTAGGATCACACTTCATTCCAGCATTGAGAAATTTTTCTTTATACTTGTGTAAAAATTTCTCTAGATCATCTCTATCATTGTAAGCAAGAATATCTCTAGTTTCTTATTCACTCATAACCTAACCTTCCGGTACCTTAGGCAATTCATATCTAGGAAGGCTAGTTCTAGCAGGTGTTTCAGGAGATTCAGTTTCAAGCTCATCATCAGATTCAACAACATCATGTTGTATAACTCTAGCAATTTGTTTATCAAGAAATTCACCAAGTGGCACATCATCATTATCAAGCAAGGTACTAGCATCACCATAAGCATCATTCATAATAGAAGTAGCATCATCTATAACTTGCGACATATCAGAATTAATAGCATGTGGTGGGGTTGCAAGTTTACTTATAACAGAAGGTGAATCTAAAGCAGAACTGGATGGCAGTTCCTTACCTCCCCTCATCTTTGAGGGAAATATCTTAGTCTTAGCATCCTTCAGATTCTTCATAGTGATAATATGATAATAATCCCAAGTGACTCAACAAATATAACTATGCTCACCGGCAACGGCACAAGAAAAAGGTCTTGATAACCCACAAGTATAGGGGATCGCAACAGTTTTCGAGGGTAAAGTATTCGACCCAAATTTATAGATTCGACACGAGAGGAGCCAAAGAATATTTGAAGGTATTAGCAGCTGAGTTGTCAATTCAACCACACCTGGAGATTAATTATCTGCAACAAAGTGATCAGTAGCAAAGTAGTTTGATAGTTTTGATAGTAGTGACAACAACAATAGTAACAGTAACAATGATAGCAGTAACTTTGTAGCAAGTGTAACAGTGATGATAGCAGTAGTAACTTAGCAGAAACAACATGGATAAGTTTGTAGGCATTGGATCGGTGACTTGTTGGATGATATTCATCATGAGACAGTTATAACCTAGGGCGATAAGGCACTAGCTTTAGTTCAACGATATAATGTAGGCATGTATTCCACAAATAGTCATACGTGCTTTATTAAAAGAACTTGCATGACATCTTTTGTCCTACCCTCCCGTAGCAGCGGGGTCCATATTGGAAACTAAGGGATATTAAAGCCTCCTTTTAATAGAGAACCGGAACAAAGCATTAACACATAGTGAATACATGAACTCCTCAACTACGATCATCACCAGGAGTGGGCGCGGTTGTTGTCACTCCGGGGTTGCCGAATCATAACACGTAGTAGGTGACTATAACTTGCAAGATCGGATCTAGAACATAGATATAATGATAAATTCATAAATGGTTCAGATCTGAAATTATGGCACCCAGTCCCAAAGTGACAAGCATTAAGCATAGCAAAGTCATAGCTACATCAATCTAAGAACATAGTGGATACTAGGGATTAGGCCCTAACAAAACTAACTTGATTACATGATGAATCTCATCCAACTCCTCACCGACTAGTGAGCCTACAAAGGAATTACTCACTCCCGGTGGGGAGCATCATGGAATTGGCGATGGAGAAGGGTTGGTGATGACGAAGAACGAAGATCCCCCTCTCCAGAGCCCTAAACGGGCTCCAGATCTGCCCTCCTGAGGAAGAACATGGCTTGGCGGCGGCTCCGTCTCGTGGATCGCAATAATTCTTTCTCCCTGATTTTTTTCAAGAAATATGTGATTTTATAGTATTAGGGGGGTCGTCAGTGGGGCCACCAGGTGGGTAAAACCCACCTGGGCGCGCCAAGAGAGGGGGCACGCCCTGGTGGGTTGTGCCCACCTAGGGGCCCCTCTCCAGTAGGTCTTGGCTCCAAAAATTCTTATTATTGATATAAAAATTCCTCAAAAAGTTTCGTTCCATTCCGAGAACTTTTATTTCTGCACAAAAACAACACCATGGTAGTTCTGCTGACAACAACGTTAGTCCGGGGTTAGTTTCGTTCAAATCATGCAAATTAGAGTCCAAAACAAGAGGAAAAGCATGAGAAAAAGTAGATACGTTGGAGAAGTATCATTAAGCATGAACAATCTATCTGGATGTTGTTTGATACGAGACGATTATTCATTTAAATCAGAGAATAATGGTTGTCCTATTTATATGAGTAATATTTTTTATGGTCATGCACCCTTAATGAGTGGTTTATTTTTATTGAATCTCGATAGTAGTGATACACATATTCATAGCATTGAAGCCAAAAGATATAAGTTCAATAATGATAGTGCAACTTATTTGTGGCACTGCCGTTTTGGTCATATTGGTGTAAAGCGCATGAAGAAACTCCATGCTGATGGGCTTTTGGAATCACTTGATTATGAATCACTTGATGCTTGCGAACCATGCCTCATGGGCAAGATGACTAAGACTCCGTTCTCCAGAACAATGGAGCGAGCAACAGACTTATTAGTAATAATAAATACTGATGTATGCATGCGGTCCGATGATTGTTGATGCTCGCGGCGTGTATCATTATTTTCTGCCTTCACAGATGATTTGAGCAGATATGGGTATATCTACTTGATGAAACATAAGTCTGAAACATTTGAAAAGTTCAAAGAATTTCAGAGTGAAGTGGAAAATCATCGTAACAAGAAAATTAAGTTTCTAGGATCTGACCGTGGAGGTGAATATTTCAGTTATGAGTTTGGTCTTCATTTGAAACAATGCGGAATAGTTTTGGAACTCACGCCTCCTGGAACACCACAGCATAGTGGTGTGTCCGAACATCGTAACCGCACTTTATTGGATATGGTGCGATCTATGATGTCTCTTACTGATTTACCACTATCGTTTTGGGGTTATGCTTTAGAGATGACTGCATTCACGTTAAATAGGGCACCATCAAAATCTGTTGAGATGACACCATATGAACCGTGGTTTGGCAAGAAACCCAACTTGTCGTTTCTTAAAGTTTGGGGATGCGATGCTTATGTGAAAAAGCTTCAACCTGATAAGCTTGAACCCAAATCAGAGAAATGTGTCTACATAGGATACCCAAAGGAGACTGTTGGGTACACCTTCTATCACAGATCCGAAGGCAAGATATTCGTTGCTAAGAATGGATCCTTTCTAGAGAAGGAGTTTCTCTCGAAAGAAGTGAGTGGGAGGAAAGTAGAACTTGATGAGGTAATTGTACCTTCTCCCTTATTGGAAAGTAGTTCATCACAGAAATCAGTTCTAGTGACTCCTACACCAATTAGTGAGGAAGCTAATGATGATGATCATGAAACTTCTGATCAAGTTACTACCGAACCTCGTAGGTCAACCACAGTAAGGTCCGCACCAGGGTGTTATGGTAATCCTGTTCTAGAGGTCATGTTACTTGACCATGACGAACCTACGAACTACGAGGAAGCGATGATGAGCCCAGATTCCACAAAATGGCTAGAGGCCATGAAATCTGAGATGGGATCCATGTATGAGAACAAAGTATGGACTTTGGTTGACTTGCCCGATGATCGGCAAGCCATAGAGAATAAATGGATCTTCAAGAAGAAGACTGACGCTGACGGTAATATTACTGTCTACAAAGCTCGACTTGTTGTGAAAGGTTTTCCACAAGTTCAAGGAGTTGACTACGATGAGTCCTTCTCACCCGTAGCGATGCTTAAGTTTGTCCGAATCATGTTAGCAATTGTCGTAGTTTATGATTATGCAATTTGGAAAATGGATGTCAAAACTGCATTCCTTAATGGATATCTCAAAGTAGAGTTGTATATGATGCAACCAGAAGGTTTTGTCGATCCTAAAGGTGCTAACAAAGTGTGCAAGCTCCAGCGATCCATTTATGGACTGGTGCAGGCCTCTCAGAGTTGGAATATACACTTTGATAGTGTGATCAAAGCATATGGTTTTACACAGACTTTTGGAGAAGCCTGTATTTACAAGAAAGTGAGTGGGAGCTCCGTAGCATTTCTGATATTATATGTGGATGACATATTATCGACCGGAAATGATACTGAATTTCTGAATAGCATAAAAGGATACTTGAATAAGAATTTTTAAATGAAAGACCTCAGTGAAGCTGCTTATATATTAGGCGTCAAGATCTATAGAGATAGATCAAGACGTTTAATTGGACTTTCACAAAGCACATTGATAACCCACAAGTATAGGGGATCACAACAGTTTTCGAGGGTAGAGTATTCAACCCAAATTTATTGATTCGACACAAGGGGAGCCAAAGAATATTATCAAGTATTTGCAGTTGAGTTGTCAATTCAACCACACCTGGAAACTTAATATCTGCAGCAAGATATTTGGTAGCAAAGTAATATGATAGTAGTGGTAATGGTGGCAAAAAGTAACGGTAGTAAAAGTAATATTTTGGGTTTTATAGTGATGGTAACAGTAGCAACGGAAAAGTAAATAAGCGAAGAACAATATATGGAAAGCTCATAGGCAATGGATCAGTGATGGAGAATTATGTCGGATGCGATCGATCATGTAACAGTCATAACATAGGGTGACACAGAATTAGCTCCAGTTCATCAATGTAATGTAGGTATGTATTCCGAATATAGTCATACGTGCTTATGGAAAAGAACTTGCATGCCATCTTTTGTCCTACCCTCCCGTGGCAGCGGGGTCCTATTGGAAACTAAGGGATATTAAGGCCTCCTTTTAATAGAGTACCGGACCAAAGCATTAACACATAGTGAATTCATGAACTCCTCAAAATACGGTCATCACCGGTAATGATCCTGATTATTGTCACTTTGGGGTTAATGGATCATAACACATAATAGGTGAGTATAGACTTGCAAGATAGGATCATGAACTCTCATATATTGATGAAAACATAATATGTTCATAGCAACATCAATCTCAGAACGTAGTGGATACTAGGGATCAAACCCTAACAAAACTAACTCGATTACATGATAAATCTCATCCAACCCATCACCGTCCAGCAAGCCTACGATGGAATTACTCACGCACGGCGGTGAGCATCATGAAATTGGTGATGGAGGAAGGTTGATGATGACGAAGGCGGCGGATTCCCCTCTCTGGAGCCCCGAACAGACTCCAGATCAGCCCTCTCGAGAGAGTTTAGGGCTTGGTGGCGGCTCCGTATCGTAAAACGCGATGAATCCTTCTCTCCAATTTTTGTCTCCCCGAACACGAATATATGGAATTGGAGTTGAGGTCGATGGAGCGTCAGGGGGACGACAAGGTAGGGGGCCGCGCCTGGGGGGTAGGTGCGCCATCACCGTCGTGGACAGGGTGTGGGCTCCCCTGACGTAGATTCTTCTTCCAATATTTTTTATATATTCCAAAAATAATCTCCGTTGATTCTCAGGTCATTCCGGGTTAGTTCCATTCAAATCATGCAAGTTAGAGTCCAAAACAAGGGCAAAAATGTTTGGAAAAGTAGGTACGACGGAGTATGAACTCCCCCAAGCTTAAACCTTTGCTTGTCCTCAAGCAATTCGGTTGATAAACTGAAAGTGATAAAGAAAAACTTTTACAAACTCTGTTTGCTCTTGTTGTTGTAAATATGTAAAGACAGCATCAAAGTTTTCAGCAAAGATTATGAACTAACCATATTCACAATAACATTTTAGGTCCCATGTTTACTCATATCAATGTCATAAACGTCCTCTGGTAAAAGAAGGTACTTGCCTGAAATATGTTAAACAAAGAGGGAGCAGGCAAGGTAACAGTCTCAAAGTTATTCTTACTAAAAATCAGTCTATAGTTAAGAAACTTCTTATTCTTAACGATAAAATCATGTGCTACCATGCTCTTATAATCTAGAAAAATATTAGGCAGCAACTTTTCCTTTTTCTCATAATGCCTGATGGGTATGTTAAAGTGTGCAGCTAGGCGCGAGGCAAAGATGCCTCCAAGGACAGGGCCCTTAGTACGGTTCAGGTTTAACCGCTTAGCAACAATAGCGCCTAAACTGCAAGTAGTATCTTGAAAAAAGGCATGGCGCAAAATAACAATATCAGGAGCACTAAGGTTCCCACAATTCCCGGGACCAATTAAGCATCTAGTAGCAAATATTAAAAAGTAACATAGAACAGGAAAATGTATACTAGTGATTCTTGCATCGGAAACTTTCCTCGTTTCCCCTACAACAATCATATCAATAAATCCCTCCACATCATCACGATGTGGTTCCTCTATGCTGCCCTCAAAAGGTGTCAAACAAACCCGACAAAAATCACGAAGTGACATCTCCTTGTGCTCATCATATAAATAAAATTCCACCGAAGGCGGTGAGCTCCTAGCATGGAAATGGAAGTTTTGCCAAAAGATATTGGTGAGTAAGAGATACTGTTCGCGTTGGTCGTGGAGGAAGGCGGTGAGGCCTGCATTCTCAGCCAAATAATAAAAATCTTCATGAATCTCGGCTTCTCTCAAGAAATCATCACAAGGCCATTCACACGGCCGAACCTCCGCAGTATGAGGGAGATTATACTTGGGATTCTTGTTCTCTTCACTTTGCTTATCCTTCGAGCTTCGACTCGATGAGCTCCTCAAAAATCTCTTCATCTTTTTCTGAAAATTTCTAAAATTTTTAGTAACTTAAAATAAAAGTGAACCAAACTCAACAAAACTGATAGCAACTACTCCTACAAGTGCCTAGAGGCCATATCATGCATTAAAACTACTTTTGACGACATAAATTTGACATGCAAGATCAAGAACACGGTCACCTAAGCAACAAAAATTTGGAATAAATAAAGCACTAGAAAAAAAACTCATTGGACCATTGGAGGAGTCACATACCAAAGAACAATCCCCTAAAGCAGTTTCGTGAATGGATCTTTGAGCTAGGAGATCGAAAATGGCAGCAAGATGAGCTAGAAATTGTGCTTGAGCTCGTTGGTGATTTTTTTGGGAGGAAGGAGTGTGTGGTGGCTGGAATAAGTGGAGGGGGGCCACCAGGGGCCCACGAGGCAGTAGGCGTGCCCTGAACCCTCGTGGCCAGGTGCTGGCTTCCCCTGATGTGTTCTTAGTGCCAGATATTCTCAAACATTCCAGAAAATCATATTAAATTTTCAGGGCATTTGGAGAACTTCTATTTTCGAGGTATTTTTTGCACGGATAATTCAGAAAACCGACCGAAATTACTATTTTTGCTTTATTTCACATAAATATCAGAAAGTAAAAAGAGGGTACAGAGAGTTGTGTTTTCTAAATTCATCCATCCCATGCTCATAAAAATGAATCCACTAACAAGGTTGATCAAGTCTTGTTAACAAACTCATTCCGAATTGCATGAAACCGGAGAATTTTTGAATAACACTAGGTTACCTCAACGGGGATATGCACGTCCCCAACAATAAGAATATCATATTTTTTCTTGACAGTAGGAAGAGGAAATTCAAAACCTCCAAAAATAATCGATGAAAATTTTCCAATGGAATTGATACTGTGGACTTGAGGTTGTTTCCTCGGGAAGTGTACCGTATGCTCATTACCATTAACGTGAAAAGTGACATTGCCTTTGGTGCAATCAATAATAGCCCCTGCAGTATTCAAGAAGGGTCTTCCAAGAATAATAACATACTATCGTCCTCGGGAATATCAAGAATAACAAAGTCCGTTAAAATAGTAACGTTTTTCGGCGTTCTGGGAACGGGGGTCCCCAGACTTGCCTGCCTGCGGCCTGCGGCGTGGTTCAAAGGGGGCCCCAGCGCAGCCCATCTTCACCAACACAAACCCAAGACCCTCGCGAGGGGCCAAGCCTCGCGGGGCGGACGATGCGGAGCTTCCTCAGGCACGGCCTCGCCAGGCTGGCTCACGAGGAGGCGGAGAGATCAAGGCGGGGTACCTCACGAGGTGCCCGTGACACAAGCCATGACGACCGAGGGCGCCAGGCGGGTGCCAGCCTGCGCAGTGTCCTCCTTTCCTCTTTGGTGCAAAGGGGGCAAGCGCAGCCGCGGAGTAACGAGGCATCAGGCAAAGGTTGCCATTTCGGTGCAACAAGACCAAGACTAGGAGGACTACGAGACGGAGGTCACCGTGGAGCCCAAGACGACGTCATCACCAGAGCTTTGTGCAGGCAAAGACTACTTTTGTCAGGGTAGCTAGTACTAGCTGTCCCCCTTCAAATTAGCCCGCCATTGTTGGCTCCCTTCCCGCTTGATATTTGGGAAGAGGACCAGGGCCTCTATAAATAGGATCAGCCACCCACTAGAGAAAGAAAGAGAGAGAAAGGTGACTGAGCTCCTGCCAGCAGTTCATCGCCCTAGCCAAGAACAGACCCTCGCGAGGCTGTTCTTCCTTATATTGTTCATCATCATCAGCCCAAGAGGCAATCCACCACACCACACACTGGAGTAGGGTATTACACCGCAACGGTGGCCCGAACTAGTATAAACCCTGTGTCTCTTGTGTTGTTCTTGCCATAGTTTAGATCCTTGCAAGGCGGAGGGGTGCAGGTAGGCAGGAGGCGAAATCTCCATGCGCACCCCAGTGTTCGAACCTCAAGGGTCTGCCGGAACCCGAAATCCGACATTTGGCGCGCCAGGTAGGGGTGCGCCGGGATTCGTCTTCCACCGCCCCGTTCTCCTCCGACCATCACGCCCATGTCTGACGCTCGTCGGGCCCGTGCCGAGCGCCGGGCCGCAGTCGCTTCTTGCGTCGCCCAGACGGCCCCTGTCGGTGTGCGTCCTCGCCGTTCCCCGTCACCCGCCGTCAACGCCGCCACCGGCCCGGTGGGGGACGAGCAGCAAGCATCATCCCAGCATCTGTCCGTGCGGCAAGACGGTCGCGCCGCAACTCCCTCGCTCACCCCAGCTGGTTCTTCGTCCCGCGTGCTCCGCGCGCCCATGGAGCCCCGCAACCTCTTCCCTGCCCATCGCGCTGCACCAACACCCCCGGTCGTCGCGGCCCTCTTGGGCGGCTCACAGGCGCCGCCTACACGTCACCATGTCAAGCCGTTCATCCGCCGGGTCAGCGCCACTTCCACGCGGCAGGGGGCTCCCCTGAACCGGGCGGCACCCGAGACCGGCCTGACCTTCAGCTCGGAGGACCACCCCTCCAACTCGGCCTGCTCGGGTGCGCTCCCCATGCTGTGCACCCCCACCATCTGCCAGGTGGCCGTCACCAGAACCCTCATTGATGGCGGCGCGGGCCTCAGCATGCTCTCGGTCGAGGCCTCCAACCTCCTCTGCATACCCCTGGAACGGCTGCAACCCAGCCGGCCCTTCTCAGGCGTTGGGGGCAAGTCGTCCAGCTCCTTGGGATAGATCCGGCTCCCAGTAACCTTCGGCACCTACGACAACTTCCGCACGGAGCTGGTCGACTTCGACATCGCCCCCATCGGCCTCCCCTACAACGCCATCCTCGGCTACCCAGCGCTGGCCTAGTTCATGGCCGCGACGCATCCGGCGCACAACCTCATGAAGATGCCCGGGAGCAGCGGTGTCCTCACTATGCACGGGGACAACAGGGACGTGCTGTCGGTGCTCAAGCTCGCCTTCAAGACGGCGGCGGCGGCACAGCCCACCGACTTGGAGACCCCCGGGCCCAAGGGGGCTGCACCCGCCAAGAAGAAACAGCTGTTCACCCAAGACAAGGCAGAAACCAAGCAGATACCCGTCGATGAGGACGGGTCCACCAACGCCACTATCACCATAGGCGCCCACCTCAAACCCGAGCAGGAGAAGGCCCTGGTCGGGTTCCTGCGCGCGAACAGGAAGGTATTCGCTTGGGAGCCTGACTAGTTGGCAGGGGTCCCTAGGAGTGTAATCGAGCATCACCTCAACGTGTGCCCCAACGTGCGCCCTGTGAAGCAAAAGGCCAGGCGGCAGTCCATAGAAAAGCAGACCTTCATCGTCCAAGAGACCCGCAAATTAGAAGCCGCTGGGGTCATTCGCGAGGTCCGATACCTGGATTGGTTGGCCAACCCTATCGTTGTGCCAAAGAAGGGAGGGAAGGAGCGCATGTGTGTCGACTTCACCAACCTCAACAAAGCATGCCCGCAAGATGTGTTCCTGCTCCCCCGCATCGACCAGATCGTCGATTCCACTGCGGAATGCGACCTGTTATGCTTGTTGGATGCCTTCTCTGGGTATCACCAGATCAAGATGGCGGTAGAAGTTGTCGAGAAGACAGCCTTCTTAACCCCGTGTGGGGTGTACTACTACACATGCATGCCATTCGGGCTGCGTAACACAGGGGCGACCTTCCAGCGGCTGATGCACATCACCTTGGGCCCGCAGCTCGGGAAGAATGTTGAAGCTTACGTCGATGACATTGTGTAAAGTCTCGGGAGGCCAGGACCTAGATACAAGACTTGGAGGAAACCTTCGCGAGCCTCAACGCAGTGAACGTACGGCTCAACCTGGAGAAGTGTGTGTTCGGAGTCCCCTCAGGCAAGCTCTTGGGTTTCCTCTTATCCCACCGAGGCATCGAGGCTAACCCGAAGAAGGTCAAGGCGGTGGAAGACATGAGCCCGTCAAAGACCCTCAGAGAAATGCAGAAGCTCATGGGGCACGTGACCGCGCTAGGGCACTTCATCTCCAAGTTAGGGGAATGAGCACTGCCCTTCTTCCAGCTAATGAAGAAAAAGGGGCCCTTCGAGTGTACTGAAGAGGCCGACAAGGCGTTCAAGGATCTCAAGAGATACCTGACCAGCCCACCGGTCATGGTGGCTCCGCGCCCTCAAGAGCCCCTGGTGCTTTACCTCGCCGCCACTCCGTACTCCGCCAGCGCAGCCTTGGTGGCTGTCAGAGAGGAGCGCCGAATCAAAACCGCGGCAGCAGCCCGGGACAAGGCAGAACAGGGACAAGGAAGGCCTACAAAAACTGCCACCGCGGCTGAGGAGGATCAGCCGCTGTAGAGGAGCGCACCGGAGGCGGAAGAGGCCCCTCTTCCAGATGGCCAGTCTCAGGAGGCCTCATTACCTCAAGAGGCGCCATGGTCTCCGAAGGGAGCCACCAGCACTGACACACTCCACCTCGTCGAGCACCCAGTGTACTTAATCAGCACGGTGTTGCGGGATGCAAGGGCACGGTACCCCATGCCTCAAAAACTCCTCCTCGCGCTACTGGTGGCCTCACACAAGCTGCGGCACTATTTTTAGGGTCATCCCATCAAGGTCGTCTCGTCATACCCCCTGGAGAGAGTGCTCAGGAGCCCTAATTCAGCTGGAAGGGTCGCTGAGTGGAACATAGAACTACAAGTGTTTCAGCTCGAATTCAGCATGACCAGAGTCATCAAGGGAGCAGCATTGGCAGATTTTGTGGCAGAATGGATGGAGGCGCCAGGCCTCAAGGCCGACGAGGATCGGCCCCTGTCCCCGGGAAGCGAGGCGCCAGAAGGCTGGGTCATGTACTTCGATGGGGCGTTCTCCAGGCATGGCGCTGGGGCTGGGGCGGTGCTTATATCGCCCACTCAGGACAAGCTCTATTATGCCGTGCAGCTCTGTTTCCAGCAAGGTGAAAAGGTCTCCAACAACATAGCGGAGTATGAAGGTTTAATAGCGGGCTTGAAGGCCGCGGCTGCCCTGGGGGTGAAACGCCTCACCATCAAGGGCGATTCGCAGCTCCTTGTCAATTTCTCCAACAAGGTGTACGAGCCGAAGGATGAGCACATGGAAGCCTACCTAGCGGAGGTCCGCAGGATGGAGAAGCAGTTCTAGGGGTTGGAGTTGCAGCATGTGCCCCGTGGCACCAATCAGGAGGCCGACGACATCACCAAACCGGCGTCCAGGCGGTTACCTCAGGAGCCTGGCGTTTTCGAGGAACGACTCTTCAAGCCGTCAGCCCTGCCGTCATTATCGAACACGGCTCAGCCCCGGGAGGAGCTCCCCCAGCCACCTGCCTCAGGGGCTCCGGCCTGTGGCCCGGCCTCAGGAGCACGCCTGCTCCTGACGGTGGAACCTCAGGAGGGATATTGGATCGCGGAGCTCTGGAGTTACCTAACGCAAGGGACCCTGCCGGAGAAGGAGGAGGAAGCGGAGCGAGTGGCACGCCAGGCCACTGCATACTGCATCAAGGATGGAGAGCTCTACTGGAAGCGGCCAAACGATGTATCCCTGCGCTGCATCTCCAGGGAGCAAGGGAAGGAGCTGCTGGAAGATATACACGGCGGAGACTGTGGACATCATTCATCATCACGGACCCTCATCAGCAAGGCATTCCGCAGTGGGTTTTATTGGCCCACCGCGCTCAATGACGCCGTCGAACTAGTGAAAGCTTGTGAGGCCTGCCAGTTCCACGCCAAGCAGATCTATCAGCTGGCAGGAGGCTTGCAGAGTATACCCCTTTCGTGGCCATTCGTAGTCTGGGGGCTGGACATCTTGGGCCCGTTTCCTCGGGCGCCCGGGGGCTACCGCTACCTCTACGTCACCATGGACAAGTTCACCAAGTGGGCTGAAGTAGAGGCTGTCCGCACCATTCCGGCGGGTTTCGCGGTCAAGTTCATCAAGGGCATCGTGAGCCGGTTCGGGGTGCCGAATCGCATCATCACGGACAACGGTTCGCAGTTCACCAGTAACCTCTTCAAAACATACTGTGCTAACCTTGGAACGCAGATATGCTACGCTTCGGTGGCGCACCCCCGAAGCAACGGCCAGGCCGAGCGAGCCAATGCGGAGGTCCTGAGGGGCCTAAAGACCAGGACGTTCAAGAAGAAGCTGGAGGCCTGCGGCAGAGGTTGGTACGACGAGCTTCAGTCCATGTTGTGGTCCATCCACACAACCGCGACCAAGCCGACTGGAGAGACCCCGTTCTTCCTGGTCTATGGAGCCGAAGCGGTCATCCCTCACGATGTCAGACGTCGCTCCACGCGGGTCCTGGCGTTCGACAAGGCGCAGCAGGATGCCATGCAGGGGATGGACCTCGTGCTGGGGGAGGAACGTCGCCGAGAAGCCGCACTACGAGCGCGAGGTACCAACAAGCACTACGGCGATATCACTGCCGCAACATCCGCCCCAGAACTCTCGAGGTAGGATACCTCGTGCTCAGGCGGGTTCTCTCCAGGGAGGGGCTACACAAGCTCTCTCCCATGTGGGAGGGCCCGTTCAAAGTTGTTCATGTTTCCAGGCCCGGCTCCGCGCGCTTGGAGACTCAGGAGGGGGTGCCAGTCCAGAATGCATGGAACATCCAGCACCTCCGGAGGCTCTACCCCTAAAAAGGCCCAGAGCCTGTGAAGAAGGCGAACGCCTGTGAAGCTATCGCGTTTTGGAAAAGGCCCAGAGCCTGTGAAGAAGGCGAACGCCTGTGAAGCTATCGCATTTTGGAAAAGGCCCAGAGCCTGTGAAGAAGGCGAACGCCTGTGAAGCTATCGCGTTTTGGGAAAGGCCCAGAGCCTGTGAAGAAGGCGAACGCCTGTGAAGCTATCACGTTTTGGAAAAGGCCCAGAGCCTGTGAAGAAGGCGAACGCCTGTAAAGCTATCGCGTTTTGGAAAAGGCCCAGAGCCTATGAAGAAGGCGAACGCCTGTGAAGCTATCACGTTTTGGAAAAGGCCCGGAGCCTGTGAAGAAGGCCAACGCCTGTGAAGCTCGCCGCCCGTGACACTCTCACATAATAATGAGTTGGGGCTGTACACGCCCCGGAGTCTCAGGAGCGCCGGCCTCAGGCCCTGGGGCTCCCTGCCACGCCCAGTGGCAGCACTTAGCTCCGCGCTAGTGAGAAGACGTCGAAGACTAGATTAGGTGCCGGACGCGGCTTTTCATTTGCTTTCCGTAGTTGGCTTGTTCCTTCTCATTCGAAGTTTTATTGAAGTTGTTGCCGTCTTTGGCTTGTGATTCTTCGACTTTTCACTCTCCTGCCTCGATTTCTCTTGTGCAAGGCCTTGCGAGGGGGGCAGCTGAGCGCCCTCGCGAGTGTTCCTATCCTAGTCATTCAAAGAGTTCGCAACCTGGGCCCATTACAGGAGCACCCGTCCAGTCCGTGCCCCACGGGCACCGCGACACAAACAAAGGGCCTGGGTCGGTCGCCCCCCACGGCCGGGGTCGGGAACTATCCACGCTTGGGCACATAGCCGGAAGGTACGATAACGAAAGCAAAATGATGATTAACAGCAATAACCCAAACACGCCCCCGCGGGGCTCCACACTACTGTCTTTGTTATGCAGGAAAAAGGAAAAGAAAGAACAAATCTGGTGCAGCTCGCCTCACACCGGCCCGCAGGGAAGGCCCGAGCTGCCTCCGGAGCTCAGGCGGACTCCCTCTCGCGCTTCACCAGGGTGCGACGGCGGGCGGACACGTTGCCACCGCCCAAGCAGATACGACGGCGTGGAGGCTGACCGCGGCCACCGCTAGAAGAGTCGCCGCCCGATGAAGAACCGGAGAAGCTTGAGGAACCCTGAGCGCCGCCAGCCGCGCGTGCGCTGCCCTCTCCATCATCGCCGGAGCTGGGTACCCAGCCACGGTCGTCACCCTCGGGGCAACACCCCGCGCGGCAACCATCTTCCCCAAACACCCTCACGTAGAGGGTGGCATCGCCGTCGAACTTGAAGTGCAGGGTGCACCAATGGCAAACGTCTGCCAACCGCGGGCCAGGGACAGGCTCCTGGCCGCGGAGACCTCCAGTGAGACCCATGAGGCCCGGCAGCAGCAGCCGTCGGCCTGGAGCCAGAGGCCGCCCGGGGCACCGGCCGGGAGCTCGCCAAGGAGGAAGCGAGGAAGTGGAAGCCGGGTGCTAGTCGGCTCCGCCGACCACACGACGAACTCCGGCAGCACTTCAGCAGCGTGAAAGCGCGGCCTAGGGGGATGCACAGCCGGAGCGCGCCCCCCCAGCCACAGCAATCCGCCCGTCGCTGTGCTGAAGATCGCCTCCACGACCGCGGGGAGCCACCATGGTGGCCACAGGATGTTTGCGAGGGCACCCTCGGCCGCGCTTGGGCGGGGGAGAGGCGGGCTCAACCTGGCGAGCCTTCCCCTTCTCTGCGGCCGAGAACCTCCTCGACGGGGCCATGAAGAAAAAGGAGAAGCAAGGGGGATGAACCGAAAGGGCGCGCGCCGGTCCGTGCTTATAGCTGGCGATGGCCAACCAATGGCCCCCACGATCGCAGGTAATTATGACCCACTTTGCATGCAGGGACTTGTCCAATCTGTGCAGTTGCCGAGGTGCCATGGGGAAGTGGAGACGCCCACGTCCCATCAACCGCCACGCGGCGCCCAAGGCCGCAGGCTGTTAGGGCCCGCGGCGCTTCGTTCTTGCCCTTCCGCCTCCCTACACGGCCAAGCCCGGGCACGCCTTGGGCCCGGGGGCTACTGTCGGCGTTCTGGGAACGGGGGTCCCCAGACTTGCCTGCCTGCGGCCTGCGGCATGGCTCAAAGGGGGGCCCAGCGCGGCCCATCTTCACCAACACAAACCCAAGACCCTCGTGAGGGGCCAAGCCTCGCGGGGCGGATGATGCAGAGCTTCCTCAGGCACGGCCTCGTCAGGCTGGCTCACAAGGAGGCGGAGAGATCAAGGCGGGGTACCTCACAAGGTGCCCGTGACGCAAGCCATGACGACCGAGGGCGCCAGGCGGGTGCCAGCCCGCGCAGTGTCCTCCTTTCCTCTTTGGTGCAAAGGGGGCAAGCGCAGCCGTGGAGTACCGAGGCATCAGGCAAAGGTTGCCATTTCGGTGCAACGAGACCAAGACTAGGAGGACTACGAGACAGAGGTCACCGTGGAGCCCAAGACGACGTCATCACCAGAGCTTTGCGCAGGCAAAGACTACTTTTGTCAGGGTAGCTAGTACTAGCTGTCCCCCTTCAAATTAGCCCGCCATTGTTGGCTCCCTTCCTGCTCAATATTTGGGAAGAGGACCAGGGCCTCTATAAATAGGATCAGCCACCCGCTAGAGAAAGAAAGAGAGAGAAAGGTGACTGAGCTCCTGCCAGCAGTTCATCGCCCCAGCCAAGAACATACCCTCGTGAGGCTGTTCTTCCTTATATTGTTCATCATCGTCAGCCCAAGAGGCAATCCACCACACCACACACTGGAGTAGGGTATTACACCACAACGCTGGCCCAAACCAGTATAAACCCTGTGTCTCTTGTGTTGTTCTTGCCATAGTTTAGATCCTTGCAAGGTGGAGGGGTGCAGGTAGGCAGGAGGCGAAATCTCCGCGCGCACCCCAATGTTCGGACCTCAAGGGTCTGCCGGAACCCGAAATCCAACAATGTTTGCAACCACAATAGGCACATCCTCACAAATACCGATACGTATAGCAGTTGATTTATCACCCATTTGTAAAGATATTTCAGTACGTGTCAACTTATTAAAATCAAGTCTACGGTATAAAGAGAGAGGCATAACACTAACACCGGCTCCAAGATCACATAAAGCAGTTTTAACATAGTTTCTTTTAATGGAGCATGGTATAGTTGGTACTCCGGGGTCTCCAAGTTTCTTTGGTATTCCACCCTTAAAAGTATAATTAGCAAGCATGGTGGAAATTCAGCTTCCAAAAACTTTCTTTTATTAGTAACAATTTCCTCCATATATTTAGCATAAGGATTCATTTTAAGCATATCAGTCAAACACATACGCAAAAAGATAGGTCTAATCATTTCAGCAAAGCGCTCAAAATCCTCATCATCCTTTTTCTTGGATGGTTTAGGAGGAAAGGGCATGGGTTTCTGAACCCATGGTTCTCTTTCTTTACCGTGCTTCCTAGGAACAAAGTCTCTCTTATCATAACGTTGATTCTTTGATTGTGGGTTATCAAGATCAACATCAGGTTCAATCTCTACATCATTATCATTACTAGCTTGAGCATCAACATGAACATCATCATTAACATTATCACTAGGTTCATGTTCATTACCGGATTGTGTTTCAGCATCAGAAATAGAAATATTATTGGGATTCTCAGGTGTGTCAATAACAGGTTCACTAGAAGCATGCAAAGTCCTATCATTTTTCTTTCTCTTCCTTTTAGAAGGACTAGGTGCATCTATAGTAGTTCTCCGAGAATCTTGCTCAATTCTCTTAGGGTGGCCCTTAGGATACAAAGGCTCCTGAGTCATTTTACCACCTCTAGTCATAACTCTAATAGCACTATCATTCTTATTGTTTAATTCATTGAGCAAATCATTCTGAGCTTTAAGTACTTGTTCTACTTGAGTGGTAACCATAGAAGCATGTTTACTAATAAGTTTAAGTTCACCTTTAACACTAGCCATATAGTCACTCAAGTGTTCACTCATATAAGCATTATGTTTCAATTGTCTACCAACATAAGCATTGAAGTTTTCTTGTTTAACAATAAAATTATAAAACTCATCTAAGCATTGGCTAGAAAACTTAATAGGCAGGATTTCAGGTTTATCATATCTATAAAGAGAATTTACCTTTACCACCTGTGTCGGGTTATAAAGACCATGTATTTCTTCAATAGGTGGTAAATTAAGACCATGTATTTCTTCAATAGGTGGTAAATTAAGACCATGTATTTCTTCAACAGGCGGTAAATTCTTAACATCCTCAGCTTTAATACCTTTTTCTTTCATAGATTTCTTTGCCTCTTGCATATTGTCGGTGGAAACGACACCTATTTGGTCACTGGGATCCCTTCTATGGTTGGCGAGGGCGAGGTTGTGCAAAGAGTGGGTCTGACAGGAAGCACACAGATCATTTACCCAGGTTCGGGCCACGAAGATGCGTAATACCCTAGTCCTGCTTTGGTGGATGTATTTGAGTGTTCTTGTGTTCTTGAGCTAGCTACGGGGTGCAACTTGCCCAAAAGAGCCGAATCCCTCTCCTAGTCGCCTCAGGCCTCCTTTTATAGGAACAAGGGGTTGCCACAGTGGCACACAGGAGGTGGAAAGGTCTACAGTCGATAAGCCTATCCTCTGGGACCGTGGACAAACGCATTTAATGCACTGCCGACGTGCCCCCCTGCTTTATCGGGGATGCCAGGGAAGCACGTCCCAACCGTCGCCGCCTCGCTTGGCCTCGACATGCGTCTGAGCTGATGAGGCATCGCGGCGCCACGTTGGCTGGCTGCTGAGCTGGCGCGGTGGTGTAGCCTTCATGAAGGGTCACATGCTGCCACGCATGTGCTTGTTGAGTCGGTGTAGAGGCCGCCTGTCGCCACGCAGCTGCTTGGGACGGTGGTGGAGCCTTGGCTGGCGCGGGCCTGGCAGTGGCCTTGCTGATGCCCTCGGCAAGGGTCTTGCCGGGGGCCCGGCAAGGGTCTTGCCGTGGCGTTGCAGTCGTCCCTGGCAAGGGTCTTGCAAGGGGTCTTGTGGATTTCCTCGGCTAGGATCCCGCCGAGGGTCGCCGTCTTCTGGTCGTCATCTAATCTCACATGTTTATGATCTTGACAAAGATTTGCATGCCACCATAGAGGCGCCTCCCGAGCCTTGGTTCCAATGTAGTTGGTTGGGTTGGAGCCAATGGGCTCAAGGGTGGCTCACTCCACTGGCATCAGGCAAGTTGCACCGGCAAGGCGCTGCGGAGGCTGCCTCGGCAAGGATCATGCCGAGGGACTCCACCTCGCCCTCTTTCTCTCCCACACTTCTGGTCTTGGCATTGCCTTGGTTGCCTCGTGTTTCGGCTTCTCTCCGGCTTCCCTCCTCTGCCTACTAAGTTTGGCCATGGCACGTGGCTCTGACTGCCTGTGCACAAGTAATGGGGTGAAAAGACGAGCCCCTACTTTTGTACACCGACAGGAGGCCCCGGTCCTAGGCCACACATAAGCGCGCCGCGTTGTTGGACAAGGCCCAGAATGATGCGCGGGCAGGGTGGGGCGGATTTTACCGCAGTAAATTCTCGTCCGCTGCGCTTCCCCACGACCTGCGTTGAACGCGCGACGTGGAGGGTCGTGTGTGATGTGGGGGTCATGCGTGGGGCGGTTTCCGCACGCATGTGTCACATCATGGTAAAAGAGGCAGCTCACGCCTTCCCCATAAAAAGAGGGAGGCGCGACTCATTTACTTGGGCGGACTCGGGTCGTGGTCTTCAAGGCGTCAGTCCCCCATGATCACGGGGTGGGGAACGGTCGCCTTACATGTCCCCTCAATTCTGCTTGCTCGCCACATGTCCCCTATGCAGGTGGCAGGCGGTGGAGGTGGGAAACCGGGCCATCGCTGATTGGGGCAGTGGGTCGGTCCTGATTCCCTGCTCCTCTGGTGGCTGGATTGGTTGAGTGGGGCGACCGAGCCTCGACCTCGCCCCTTTATAAGGAGGGGGAGGGGGATGTCATCCCACATTCTCTCAGCATCCATCCTCTTCCACCTCCGCTCCTTTCTTCCACCCGCCATGGCGAGAGGGGGTGCTGGCCCTTCGAAGGTGGCGGCGAGGGTCGCTGCTCGACAATGCGTCCCTCCTTCCCAAGAGCTCATGGCGGCTGAGCCGGCCACGAGAGGTAGGGGGAGAGGGCGAGGCCGAGGTTGCCGTGGCACTCGGGGGAGAGGGGGACGGGGCGCTGCATCAGCCTCGCCTCCGCCAGCGATGCCTCTCCCGATGGAGGGCCACGTCGGGGACCAGCCCCGCGAGTTCTTCATCAGGCTGTGCCGGCCACCGCGTCGCCGTCTCCGTATCCCTACCCCATTTTCTCAGGAAATGGAGCTCGATCCACTCCCAATCCTCAGGTTGCACATGAGGGGCTGCGGGAACAGCGGCATGCGGTTCGACCTCGACTTCCCCGCTCCTCACATCATGTACCTCCGTCGCGGATGGAAAATGTTCACTCGCATCCATAGCCTGACGGCGGGGCATGTCCTTTACTTCAAGTTAAAGGAGGGTGGCTTGCTCTCCGTCAAGGTCTTTGGAGATCTTGGAACTCGCCTAAAGTGTTGCGTGAAGAGCTCCTCCGACGATGAAGATTCCTCTTCAAGTGGGAGTGATGAGGAGGGTAGCGACAACGACGACGAGACCGTCGAGCCGGGTCACGTCGACCTCATCTCCAACTGACCACGTCGCCCCGGCCTACGTCATGCGGCCTGCCGAGGGCCTTCCTCGTCAAGCTCTCCATCGGGGCGCTCCCCGTCGTCTCCTTGGGCGGCCGGCGTAGGAGGGCCGGAGAAGGCGAAGAAAGCGGGTGCGGTCGTCAAGTCGGAGTACGCGGGCACCGACGCCTTCGTCGCATATTGCCGGCCTGCTGCCTCATCTTCCAGCTCCCCTCCCGGCACCTGGACGTTCTCTTGGTGCCTTTTGCTCCTCGCACCTCACCTAGGCGCTCTTTCTGCCCTCTTGCTATCTTGTTCCACCTCCTGAGGAGAGGGACAAGAAAGGGATTAGGGGTATCTTATCTCTATTTAGTTTGTAAACCTGCGGGCACTTGTTAATTTTTAGACTTGTAATCCCCTTGCTCATGTTTTTAATTCCATATGAACTGTACCTGTATGAGATGTTTTAAATGAAAAAGGGGGCTTGCTGGGTTCTCTATGCGTGAGCGAGGCCCATGCCAAGGAAAGAATCCTTATTATTTTTAAGATAAACATTGTCGCCCGGCAACAGGCCTTGTCGTTCCCTGACTTCAGTCGACCATTCTCATGATTTTGGTAGAGACATGGGCGAAGTAGAGTTAGGCCCTTCGTTTATTTCCTTTCCACCATGTGTATGACCCGGTTCTGTCCCAGGGACTTGGGTACAAGAAAAAGGGGGAGCATGGTGGTCTTGGAGCAAAACAAGATTTCATTTGTCCCAGTTCTATACGGAAATGCACAACAGGGGATGAAGGACTTATCTGAATCCGCAGCCCCCGGCAACTTTGGCTTGCCGTGGTTAGATCCTTGTGTCTTCAGCCCCTGGCAGTCTTGGCTTGCCGGGGATGGAGCGTCGGTTCGTTTTCTTTCTCCCAAGTCGCTCAGCAGAAGTGTCCACGTGCCTTGCGAACCAAAGAAGACAGAAAGACGCATACTCGACCTCTAGGCTAGGGGTTAGTCGCCGCTATGCACTATCAACCCTAACCGAGGGAGAGACTTAACCTAGCATGCATGCCAAAACTTAGGGCGCCAGCCCTTCATTTATTTATGCTCAGGGTCTGCGCCTGGCTTTGTACAGAGGGTTACATGCCTTGCAGGCAAGGCTTGTACAAAAGGTGGGTTGTCGGGGGCCCCGTCAACTGCGCCTTATGGGTAAAACTTGCGAAGATGTTCAATGTTCCAGGAGTTGCTCATTGGAATAGCATCTTCGGTCTCCAGGCGGACTGCGCTAGGCCTGGTGACTCGTATTACCGGATAAGGGCCTTCCCACTTCGGCATCAACTTGTTGGAATTCTTGGCCGACTGAACACGCCGAAGAACAAGGTCGCCTTCCTCAAAGCTCCGGGCATGAACCTTGTGGCTATGGTAGCGGCGCAAGGCTTCCTAGTAGCGTGCTTCTCTCACAGCCGCCCGAAGACAATCTTCTCAAGAAGCGTTGCGTCATCTTGCTGCAATTGCTCTTGCCCAAGCTCGTCGTAAGCGAGCACTCGAGGTGACCCGTATATGAGTTCCATGGGGAGAACTGCTTCTGCCCCGTATACTAGGGCAAAGGGTGTCTGGCCGGTGGCTCGATTTGGCATCATTCTGATCGACCAAAGAACCGCCGAAAACTCATTAATCCAGCGCTTTCCTCTCTTGTGCAGCCTGTCAAAAGTCTTTGTCCTCAGGCCTCGCAACACTTCAGCATTTGCCCTCTCCGCCTGGCCGTTGCTCCGTGGGTGTGCCACGGAAGCGAAACAGACCCTGCTTTTGAGGTCTTGGGTGTATTGCATGAAGGTGTGGCTTGTGAACTACGTGCCATTGTCGGTGATGACCCTATTTGGCACACCAAAATGGCACACTAGCCCCTTGAAGAACTTGACGGCTGTCTGTGCTGTCACCTTCCTCACTGCTTCCACCTCCGGCCATTTTGTGAACTAGTCGATCGCAACATACAAGTACTCAAAGCCCCCGACAGCGCGGGGGAAAGGGCCCAGGATGTCGAGCCCCAAGACCGAGAATGGCCAGGAAAGATGAATTGTTTGAAGGGCTTGAGCTGGTTGATGAAGCTTCTTTGAATGGAACTGACACGCTTCACACTTGGTTACTAGTGCCGTTGCATCCTGGAGGGCAGTGGTCCAGAAGAACCCCTGCCAGAATGCCTTGCTGGAAAGGGCCCTCGACCCTATGTTGGAGCCACATATGCCTCCGTGTATCTCCGCCAACAGTTCTAGTCCTTCCTCCTGGGGAATGCACTTTAATTTCATGCCATTCAGTCTCTTCCGGTACAGTACGCCATCGACGAACTGATACATGGCAGACCGACGAGCTACTTTCTCCGCTTCTTCTTGCTCCTCAGGAAGCTCCCCTGTTTGGAGGAATCGGACGGTATGTTGTGCCCATGCTGGAGCCTGGGGTTCGACGACAAGAACCAAAGGCATTTCTTCTGCCATGGGAGCGGCCGTCTCTACGGCCATGGCTTGACGGCCCGCCGGAATCAGTCGCTCCTCGGCAGGTTCAAAATCCGCGGCAACACCCTTGTCGGTGGCCCCTGGGGGCTCAATGGGAAAGTACTTGCCGGGGCCTGATTTCCTATGTTTGTTCTGCTACGTTGATGGTTCGACGGATGGTTGAGTCAACCGAAGCAAAAAAGTACCTGGTTCCACAGGTAGCTTGAATGCAGCGCGCTTTGACAGGTAATCAGCGATGTTGTTCTCCGCTCGGGGAACGTGCTCCGCTTGTATACCATCAAAGCACTCCTCCAGCTTCCTCACGTCATCTACGTAGGCCTCCATCAATGGGCTCTGATAATCTTTGTTAACTTGTCTGACGACAAGCTGTGAATCACCCCTGATGATGAGCTTCTTGACCCTGAGGTCCGCTGCGATCCTGAGGCCGGCAAGCAACCCCTCGTACCCGGCAGTGTTGTTGGTGGACATCTCCCTGGGCAAGTGCATCTGGATTACATACTCGAGGTGCTGTCCGATTGGTGCGACGAGCAGCACACCAGCACCGGCACCTTGCAGCGAGAAAGCCCCATCAAAGTACATGATCTAGTTGTGACTTGCTTCCTTGCCGGGGAGGGTGGTCTCCTGGATTTCCTCATCAGGCATTGAGGTCCATTCTGCAATGGACTCTGCTCTGGATTGTCGAAGTACTTTCAAACTTCAAACAAAAGATTGAAAGCTCCAAGGCCCACTCCACAATCCTTCCGGTTGCGTCTGGGTTGTGTAGTATCCGTTGTAACGGGAGGCGGGTGACGACGGTGATTTCGTGTGCTTGGAAGTAGTGACGCAGCTTCCTCGAGGCCATAAGGAGGCCGAAGAGCAATTTCTGCACACCAGAGTACCTTGACCTAGCCCCTTGCAGGAGGGAGCTGACAAAGTAAACCGGGTGCTGCATCATCTTCTTCTTCTGCACCACCTCATTTGATTCCATGGGGCCTGTCCTGATGGTGTCAGGCTTCGCCGGGGGCCTTGCCTTGCCGGCATCGGGCCCTGCAGGGGAACTCTCGCTTGCCATCCGCTAGTCCCGCCATTGGCACTGCCTCTTTACTGACCTCCCTCTGCACCACTAGCGTAACACTGACCACTTGATTCGTCGCCGCCAGATACAACATCAACGACTCTTGTGGTTTAGGCGCAACCAGTATTGGTGTAGAGGAAAGGTATTTCTTCAGATCCCGCAATGCTGCCTCGGCCTCTGGGGTCCACTCCATTGGGCCCGCCTTCTTCAAGATATTGAAAAAGGGAAGGGCACGCTCAGCGGACTTGGAGATGAATCTGCTCATGGCGGCAACGCAGCCAGTGAGCCGATGCACATCCTTTATCCGCTTGGGTGCCTCAATCTGCTCAATAGCCCTGATCTTGTCCGAGTTTTCCTCGATCCCAGGCTGTGACACAAAGAACCCGAGAAGTTTGCCGGACGGAACACCGAAGACACACTTCTCAGGGTTCAGCTTGAGGTTGATCTTGCATAGGTTGGCAAACATCCCTTCTAAGTCTTGTACAAGGGTTGCCTCATCCTAGGTTTTGACCACTATGTCATCCATATAAGCTTCCATATTTGTATGTAGCTAGGGCTCAAAACCAATTTGGACCGCCCTTGCCAATGTCCAGCCAGCACTCTTCAACCCGAAAGGCATCCGTAAAAAGCAATACGTACCACATGGGGTGATGAATGCTGTCTTCTTTTCGTCTTCCTTTGCCATGAAGATCTGGTGGTAGCCCGAGTAAGCGTTGAGGAATGATAACAGATCACACCCGGCCGTGGAGTCAACAATCTGGTCAATGCGCAGCAATGGGAAGGGGTCCTTAGGACAAGCCTTATTGATATCTGTGTAATCAATACACAGCTTCCACTTCTCGTTCGCCTTGCGCACCACCACCGGATTGGCCAACCACTTTGTATGGAGCACTCCTCTCACCAAGCCTGCCGCTTCCAACTTCCTGATCTCCTCTGTGATGAATTCCTGCTATTCCAAAGCTTGCTTCCTGACCTTCTGCCTGACGGGTTGCGCATGGGGACAGACAGCAAGATGGTGCTCAATCACTTCCCTGGGTACACCGGGGATGTCGGATGCTTGCCATCCAAACACATCGACATTCGCCCGTAGGAAAGTGACAAGCGTGCTTTCCTATTTGCTGTCAAGGGTGGAGCTTATAATGAAAGCCCCTCCCGTGCCATCCTCCTTGATGGACACCCTCTTGGTCTCCGGTGGTGTTGCTATGGATTTCTTGCTCTTGCCGGTGGAGCTCTTTGGCACGTCCTCGATGGTAGCACAACACTCCGAAGAAGCGTGCTTGCCGGAGTGGGTGTGAGGGGTCTTGTTGGTATTCTTCTTCCCTCCCGGGGATTCAGTGGCAGGAGCAAGTGCCTTGGCGGCAGCTGCTGCAACTGCTTCTCTGTAGAGTTGGTTAGCACAGATCGGCATGTCCTTCTTGTCGGAGGGGACGATGATGATGGTCATCGGCCTAGGCATCTTTAGCGTGTTGTAGGCATAGTGTGCCGCCGCCATGAACTTGGCTAGTGCTAGGCAGCCGAGGATCCCGTTGTGGGGCAAGGGGATCTCGGCTAAATCAAAGACAATCCTCTCCGTCCTGTAGTTCAACTCGCCTCCAAACGTCACAGGCAATGTGACCTTCCCCTTCGGTTGGCTCCTTCCCGGGTTGACCCCTTGAAACGTGCCCGTTTTCTCGAGGTCTCCATCAGGAATTTGCAGCCTTTTGATCACAACGGGTGAGATCAAGTTCAGACAGGCCCCGCCGTCAACCAACATCTTGTTCACCTTGAGGTTGCGTATCGTTGGTGAAACCAACAACGGCGAACACCCGACCGTAGTTGTGCGGTCAGGGTGGTCCTCAACGTCAAAGATGAGGGGCGTGCTGGACCACTTCAGTGGCTTCTGAGCGTCGAACGAGGGCTCTACTGTTGTGATCTCACACGCCCACTGTTTGAGCTGGCGGTGAGAAGTATGCAGCGAGGCGCCACCATCGACGCACATGTCCTCCATAGCCTTCTAGAACTCATGCTCGCCAGACTCATCGTCCTCGTCATGATCATCGTCTTCCTGCTTCTTGTCGCTGCCCCGAGCGGGCCTCTCTTGCTGGTTATCCTTGCCGGGGCGACCTCCTTGGCCGCCACGCTTCTTGCCGGATCCTTCAGCGCCATCTTGGCCCTTCTCCTTGTCCCGCCTCTCATACTCGGCCTTTTGCTTTTCAACAAGCAGCTCGACTTGTCGGCAGTTCTGGAGGTCGTGTCCTTTGGTGCGATGGATCTTGCAGTACAGCTTGTCGGAGCCCCCTGGCTTGTCGGCAGCCGCCAAGCCCCGGCAAGCGGCACACCCGGCAATCTCCTTACCGGGGTCGTCTGCCTTGGCCTTCTTGCTGGCGCTGGTGTCATCGGATCCCTCGATGGCAAGCATGGTCTTGCCCTTGAGCTTCCTGTTGCGACGCCGGCCCTTCTTCGTCGGGGCGGTGGTGTCTTCGTCGATAGAGTCGGTTTCCGCGCTGGCGTCTTCACCGGGGTACTTTCTCCCCTCTTCTCGCCGAGCGCATCTATCGGCCAGAACGTAAAGTTCGGCCACATCCTTGACCTTGTTCATTGCCAGCTCTTCACGCATCTTCCGGTTGCGCACATTTTGATGGAATGCGCTGATCACGGCAGCAGGGTGAACATCTAGGATGTTGTATTGCACTTGCCTGAACCTCTGTATGTACTTGCGCAGGTTTTCACCTTCCTTCCTGGGAATGATATGCAAATCACTCGCTTGGCCATGAGCTTGGTGGCCTCGAGTGAAGGCACCAATGAACTCATGACACAGGTCCGTCCAAGAAGAAATGGAATCCGCTGGCAAGTGCATCAACCAAGACATGACATTGGGTTTCAGGGCCAACGAGTAGTAATTGGCAAGCACCTTATCGCCGCGATCCCCAGCGGCTTGCATCGCGATGGTTTAGATGCTGAGGAACTCCGACGGGTGAGTCTTGCCATTGTACTTCTCGCTGACATCGGGCTTGAACATGCGGTGGGATGACCACTGGAACTGCCGCAGCTCACGGGTAAAGGCGGGGCAACCCACCTTGTAAGGTAGGCCACTGGAGCCTCCGGCGCTAGGCGGTCCATGGCGGGCCCCGCCCGCCTATCTGACTGGTGGCGTGTATCACGCCGGCGCTCGATGGTGGTTCGAGTGTTTTCATGGGCTCGCTCCTGAAGAACCTGGCATTGGTCGCGGTGGGTCTGTGGGTCGGATGACGCTATGGTCACAAGCGTCATCACGACGGACCGACATCCGCGGTGGCTGGTGTGGAGGAGGAGAGTGCACCGTGGCTGTGGCACGTCCGACCCCTCAACCGCTGGTGTGTAGTGGCTCAATGGAGTGCCGGCCCGAGGGCCCCGCCGGCCGTGGATCGTCTTTGTTGGCGACGCCAACGAGCCTCCGGATAGTGGCTCTCCACTTGTCGAGCTTCTTCGGAGCAGGAGGGAAGTCAAGGAGTAGTTGCGCGCGCGTCAAAGCTTCTGCTGGCGTGGGTGGCGGCGAAAGCTGCGTGGACCATGGCGCGCTTCGACTTCTAACCACGTTAGAAGGAGCTCTGTCGCGGCCCGGCGGCTGTGTGCCATTTTCACCAGCACTTCGACGGGCATGCTAGCCTCCTTCGTTCCGCAAATGACGCACACAACTCTTCCCATGGCGTGGTGATGCTGCTCGTCGCACACAACCTGGGAAGAGCGCACTGTGGGCATCGAGGTGGGCATCTTGGAGGTCGCCGCGCCACCCGTGGGTGGTATGGCGACGCTCCTGGAGGGTCCCGCGCCGCTTGTGGGGGGCCCAACTCTGTCTTTGGATTTCGCGGCGTGCGGCCCATCGCCTTGCGCACGAATGACGCCGCTCTCCAGGCTCTGACTGCTAGAGCAATGTTGGTGCTCGCGGGCCGCGCCTCGGGTCCTGTCCGCGACTGGCCCGCTACTCGCCCGCATCGGTACGGGCCGTCCGGCTCCCGACGAACCGACCACCGTGGCCACCTCCTTCTTGGGAGCCATGACGATGAAGAACCACTAGGCTGACTGCCAGACTGGATTGCCACAGTGGCACACAAGAGGTGGAAAGGTCTACAGTCGATAAGCCTATCCACTGGGACCGTCGGACAAACGCATTTAATGCACTGCCGACGTGCCCCCTTGCTTTATTGGGGATGCCAGGGAAACACGTCCCAGCCGTCGCCGCCTCGCCTGGCCTCGACACGCGTCCGAGCTGATGAGGCATCGCGGCGCCATGTTGGCTGGCTGCTGAGCTGGCGTGGTGGTAGAGCCTTCATGAAGGGATGCATGCCGCCACGCAGGTTCTTGCTGAGTCGGTGTAGAGGCCACCCGTCGCCACGCAAGTGCCTGCCCAGCTGGTTGAGCTAGCAGCTGCTTGGGGATGATGGTGGAGTCTTGGCTGGCGCGGGCCTGGCAGTGGCCCTGCCGATGCCGTCGGCAAGGGTCTTGCCGTGGCGTTGCATTCGTCCCACGCAAGGGTCTTGCCGGGGGTCTTGTGGATTTCCTTGGCTAGGATCCCGCCGAGGGTCGCTGTCTTCTAGTCCTCATCTGATCTCACATGTTTATGATCTTGATAAAGATTTGCATGCCACCATAGAGGCGCCTCCCGAGCCTTGGTTCCAATGTAGTTTGTTGGGTTGGAGCCTGTGTGCTCAAGGGTGGCTCACTCCGCTGGCATCAGGCAAGTTGACCCGGCAAGGCTCTTGCCGGGGCTGCGGAGGCTGCCTCGGCAAGGATCTTGCCGAGGGAGTCCACCTCGCCCAATTGCTCTCCTGCGCTTCTGGTCTTGGCATTGCCTTGGTTTCCTCGTGTTTGGGCTTCTCTCTGGCTTCCCTCCTCTACCCTACTAAGTGTGGCCGTGGCGCGCGGCTCTGACTACCCGTGCACAAGTAAAGGGGTCAAAAGAAGAGCCCCTACTTTTGTACACCGACACATATCTTAGGGACTGAGAAATAGAATACCCCTTTTCTTCGGAGTTGGCTTAGGAGTTGGTTCAGGAATTGTCCAATTATTTTCATTAGTCAACATATTATTCAATAGCAATTCAGCTTGATCAACAGTTCTTTCCTGGAAAACACAACCAGGACAACTACCCAGGTAATCTCTAGAAGCATCGGTTAGTCCATTGTAAAAGATATCAAGTATTTCATTTTTCTTGAGAGGATGATCAGGCAAAGCATTAAGTAATCGGAGAAGCCTCCCCCAAGCTTGTGGGAGACTCTCTTCTTCAATTTGCACAAAATTATATATTCTCCTTAAAGCAGCTTGTTTCTTATGAGCGGGGAAATATTTAGCAGAGAAGTATCATATCCTGGGGAGTACACACACAACCAGGATCAAGAGAATTAAACTATGTTTTAGCATCACCCTTTAATGAGAACGGACATAACTTAAGGATATAATAATAGCGAGTTTTCTCATCATTAGTGAACATGGTGGCTATATCATTTAATTTAGTAAGATGTGCCACAACAGTTTTAGATTCATAGCCATAAAAAGGATCAGATTCAACCAAAGTAATTATCTCAGGATCAACAGAGAAATCATAATCCTTATCAGTAATAAAGACCCAGGGTGTTCTGTGTTTCCATTCACTGTTATGACCCCCCGAGGTCCTGGCATCTTGAGCTTGAAGTATGCATAATGCGGTTCTGCATTGAATTTTGCAAATGCAGTTCGTCCGTGCAGTGCATGATAGCCACTGCGAAACGGGACGATGTCGAAGATTAACTCTTCGCTTCGGAAGTTGTCCAGTGATCCAAAGACTACTTCCAGTGTGATTGAGCCCATGCAATGGGCCTCTACACCTGGGATGACGCCCTTAAAGGTGGTCTTGGTGGGTTTGATCCTCAAGGGATCGATACCCATTTTGTGCACTGTATCCTGATAGAGCAGGTTCAGGCTGCTGCCGCCGTCCATAAGAACTCTAGTAAGATGAAATCCGTCGATGATGGGGTCTAGGACCAGTGCGGCGGATCCGCCATAATGGATACTAGTGGGGTGATCCCTGTGATCAAAGGTGATCGGGCAAGCAGACCATGGGTTGAACTTTGGGGCGACAGGCTCCATCGCATAGATGTCACTTAGTGCACGCTTCCGCTCCCTCTTGGGAATGTGGGTTGCGTATATCATGTTCACCGTCTTCACTTGTGGGGGGAACCCCTTCTGTCCTCCCGTGTTCGGCGGCCGGGGCTCCTCCTCGTCATCACTATGCAACCCCTTGTCCTTGTTTTCGGCGTTTAACTTGCCGACCTGCTTGAACACCCAACATTCTCTGTTTGTGTGATTGGCTGGCTTGTCGGGGGTGCCGTGGATTTGACACGAGCGATCCAGTATGCGATCCAAACTGGACGGAGCCAGGGCACTTCTTTTAAATGGCTTTTTCCGCTGACCGGATTGAGAGCCCCTGAATCCAGCATTAACTGTCATATTCTCGGTGTTATTGCCGTTATTGCGGCGCTTTGGTCTGTTACGATGTTGTCTGCCGTTGGCATCTTTGGTATTCGAAGTGCCCGGATTCCTTGATGTGTTATTGCTGCGAGCCAGCTAGCTATCCTTGCCCGCGCAAAAGCGGGTCATGAGTGTCGTGAGGGCTGCCATAGACTTCGGCTTCTCCTGGCCAAGGTGGCAGGCAAGCCACTCATCACGGATGTTGTGCTTGAATGCCGCGACGGCCTCTGCGTCCGGACAGTCGACAATTAGGTTTTTCTTGGCAGGAACCGAGTCCAGAATTGTCTGGCCGATTCCCCTGGCTGCTGAGTTATATGGCTCAAGTCATTAGCATCCGGTGGTCGCACATAAGTGCCCTGGAAGTTGTCAAGGAATGCGTCTTCCAGATCCTCCCAACTGCCGACAGAGTCTGCTGGCAAGATATTCAACCAATGCCGAGCTGGTCCTTTGAGTTTTAGTGGGAAGTACTTGATGGCGTGTAGATCATCACCGAGAGCCATGTGGATGTGAAGGAGAAAATCCCCAATCCATACCGCGGGATCTGTTGTACCGTCATATGATTCGATATTTACGGGTTTGAAACCCTCCGGGAATTCGTGATCCATAACTTCATCAGTGAAGCATAGGGGGTGTGCAGCGCCTCTGTGCCGGCCTATATCCCGACGCAGTTCATATGAGTCTTGTCTACTGTATTCGGCCCAGATGGATTTTCTTTTGGCATATCCGGCACGACGATCATCGTCCCGTGTTGGCGCACATGCCTGTGACCCATATATTGACCTTGCAAGTTTTGCCTTACTATCCAATACGTCTCGCAGGTCCCGTGTGTTGCACCAAGCCTTGATATTTTGGATTGAGTGGCGGTGGGGTGCAGGCTGAACTTCAGGCTGGAACGCCTCTTTAGCTCGGCCTCGCAGTGGCCGGTCAGCCGCATTATACACTGGTGCATGAGGTTTTAATGCTTCCTCCTTGAGGTGAGGTAGCAACCTGCGTTTTGGGTAACTCTTGGAGGGGCGCTCGAGTTCGTATTCCTCGGCCGCAAGGACTTCGGTTCATCTGTCTGCTAACAAGTCTTGGTCTGCTTGAAGCTGTTGTTGCTTTCTCTTCAGGCTATTTGCTGTGGCCATAAGCCGGCGCTTGAAGCGCTCCCGTTCGACGGGGTCCTCAGGCATGATAAATTATTTGTCGCCGAGGCTCGCCTCGTCTTCAGAGAGAGGCATGTAATTGTCCTCCTCTGGTTCTCCATTTGCTGCCTGCTCTAGAGGGCTGGCTTGTTCATCCTCCGGCTCTATATCGTGCTGGGGGGGATTGTGGTTGTCTTTGGCACTATCCAGAGTGTTATTATCTCCTGTGCCGGTATCACTACTTTTGTTGTGGCGGGACTTAGAGCAGCGCCGCTGACGTTGGCGCTTGGGTTGCTTCTTGAAGGGGTCATCCTCCACTGTCTCGTCGCCATTGCCTTCTTTAGGGGTGTCTACCATATATATGTCGTATGATGAGGTAGCGGTCCAGCGCCCTGTGGGCGGTGGTTCCTGCTCGTCTCCTGCATCGTCGTCCATACCGTCGATGTCTTCGGAGTCGAAGTCGAGCATGTCAGTTAAATCATCGACAGTGGCTACTAAGTGGGTGGTGGGTGGGCAGCGAATTTCTTCGTCATCCGTAGCCCATTCTAGCCAGACATAGTTCGGCCAAGGTTCTCCTGATAGGGAGAGGGACCTCAATGAATTTAGCACATCGCCGAAGGGCGAGTGCCGAAAGATATCCGTGGAGGTGAACTCCATGATCGGCGCCCAGTCGGATTCGACGGGCACGAATGTAAGCAGATCGGAGTCCGTGGCCGGAGGTGAATCCAGTGGTTCGGCAACACGGCTCTCG
Source organism: Triticum aestivum (assembly GCF_018294505.1). Classification (NCBI taxonomy): domain Eukaryota; kingdom Viridiplantae; phylum Streptophyta; class Magnoliopsida; order Poales; family Poaceae; genus Triticum; species Triticum aestivum. The sequence continues at coordinate 167,615,026 of NC_057794.1, forward strand.
TAAGAGGTGAAGTCAGTATCCGGCTCTATCGCCACTGAGAGTGCGGCCTCCATGGCGGGATCTATCCCTACGCTCTCGGATGGCGCGATTTGCTTCGGATTGACAGCCGGAGTAGTTGTAGATGCGATCTCCCGAACACTGCCCGATGGCAGAGTTACGTCGTGCTTGTCGTGACTGTGCGGCTCACCTGACACGGGCTTGAGTCCGTCGAAGATCAAGTCTCCACGGATGTTGGCAGTGTAGTTTAAATTTCCGAATCTGACCTGATGGCCAGGGGCATAGCTCTCGACCTGCTCCAGATGGCCAAGCGAATTGGCCCGCAGTGCGAAGCCGCCGAATACAAAGATCTATCCAGGGAGGAAAACCTCACCCTTGACCGCATTGCTACCGATGATCGAGGGAGCCATCAAGCCTTATGGTGACGACACAGTGGAACTCTCAATGAAAGAACCAATGACGGTGTCAAAACCGGCGGATCTCGGGTAGGGGGTCCCGAAGTGTGCGTCTAAGGCGGATGGTAACAGGAGGCAGGGGACACTATGTTTACCCAGGTTCGGGCCCTGTTGATGGAGGTAATACCCTACGTCCTGCTTGATTGTTCTTGATAATATGAGTATTACAAGAGTTGATCTACCACGAGATTGTAGAGGCTAAACCCTAGAAGCTAGCCTATGGCATGATCGTATCTTGTCCAACGGACTAAACCGTCCGGTTTATATAGATACCAGAGGGGGCTAGGGTTACACAGAGTTGGTTACAAGGGAGGAGATCTACATATATGTATTGCCTGGCTTGCCTTCCACGCCAAGGAGAGTCCCATCCAGACACGGGACAAAGTCTTCAATCTTGTATCTTCATAGTCCAACAGTCCAGCTGTCCGGAGACCCCCTAATCCAGGACTCCCTTAGTAGCCCCTGAACCAGGCTTCAATGACGATGAGTCCGGCGCGCTGTATTGTCTCCGGCATTGCAAAGAGGGTTATTCTCCAAATCCTGAATATCTGCTAAGTAGTGTCCGGCTCCCATAAATGTTAGACTTCTTGGCTTCTGCACCCAATAAGGGCTATTTTCCACATGTCGAGCGAATGTGAGGAGCCAAGGCGTTTTTACATTCGCCCCCCTAGCTAGGTAAATAAATCGTCTATTAAAGGGATGGGGATTCTTAGATCCAATCCACACCATCCTCCCACGGCAAGAATCCATCGGAGCGCGCTCGGAAAAATCCATTCCATCATGGCCAGCCACCACAGCTCATCCTCCCTCTCCTGTAGCCCTAAGCCCGGTGTTTGGGAGAAGTGTTCCGTCCCGCACATCCGATTAGTAGAGTTCCAGACCCAGGGATTTCTCCCTCCAGCGTATATGATCCCCGTCCGAGCCGGGCTCGCCACTTATAATGGCGGGGAGCAAGTGGAGAGCTTCCCCAACCCCTCTAAGGGGGAGCGGGTATGCCTTGTCCCTTACTTATTGAGGGGACTCGGATTTTCAATCCATCCCTTCCTCCACGGGCTCCTGGAGTTTTACGGCCTCCAGTTGCATAATTTCACCCCTGCTTCCATATTACACATCGCCGGTTATGTTGCCCTTTGTGAGCTGTTTCTGGGCTACGAGGCTCATTTCAAGCTGTGGAAAAGGCTATTTTGCCTTGTGCCCCGCACACAAATGGGGTCACTTTATCAGGTGGGCGGAGCCGAAATATGGCGCATCGCCGAGACCGGATACCTGTCCGGTACTCCGAAGAAGACATCCGAAGACTGGCCTTCGGTGTGGTTTTACATGGAGGACGCCCCCCTTCCAGACCCTGTTCGGCGGGGTATTCCTGAGTCCAACAATGCTCCTATGAAGAAACGCCGAAGCTGGCGCCCACGGAGCCCCCAGGGGGAAGACAATGAAGAAGTCCTTTACTTGATGAACCGGATCAAAGCGCTGGCTCAATCAGGATTGACAATAATCGAGGTTATGTCAATATGCATAATGCGGGGGGTGCACCCGCTTCAATATCGAGGGCACCCCCTGTGGTGTTTTAACGGGGAAGATGATGCCACCCATTGCGGGCGCAAGGGACTGGACTCCGCTGCTGCCTTAGCAAAAATTTTGTCCGAGTTGTTCAAGGGAGAGGAAGAGGAGTTCATCCGTATTAAGCCACGGGATGGATCCTCCATGTACAACCCTCCAAGCTGGGTGAGTTACACCTCTTTACTCCCAACCTTCCCACACTCTTCGTCGTAGGTACTCACCTTGCCATTTCACGGCAGGAACTGTGAAAGGCTGTAAGGGAGGTCAACAGCCCACCTCCACAACCAAGGACCCTGACCGGGCCCTCGATCCCAGATTCGAGGAGGATCCGGACATATTCGTGGAGCTGATAGACAGACAATTCTATCAACTAAGCTGTGACGACGCCATGGTAACCATAACGGCCGACTATCCTGGACTACTCCCTGCGTCGCACGTAAGAAAAACCAAAATCCCAACTCCAAAAAGGATCCCCTTTTATGCACCTCACCAATCGTACACATATGGTGTTTTACAGGGAAGGCATTCGGGACACCGTGCCGAACCTGCAACAGCTTGCCAACAAGAGGCATCGGAGCCGGGTAGGCCAAAAAGGAAGGCGGTCAGGACAGAGACGCCGGCACAGAGGTATGACGCAAAACCTCACATCGTGGTTGTCGTCTTTCTTAATATATAATGACGTCCGTGTTTCTTAGCAGAAAAAACGCTTGCTGGACTCTATCCGGAGAGGTTGTCGATCACGCCTCGACCAGTCGGGCTCCAGGGCCAGACATAGAGGCGGAAGCTAATGCGGGCCAGATGCCGGACGTTCCTCCTACAGAGGATGCAGACAGACTATCCGCTACAAATTCTGAAGTGGAGAGCGCCATGAATCACAGGCGTCGTCGGGCCGTACTTCGTGATGCTTGTTTCTCACCAGAGGCATTTGATGCCTTCAATTCCGGAGATGCGTACATCTGTGCTGCTCATAATGGTCTAGCCAGAGCCACGGACCAGTATGTAAGGGATATACGGGTAAGCAAATCTGACGATTATATGTATCAGTAGCCCCTGAGATTTGAAATAGTTGACGCAACTGATTTAAGGATCATTATTTGTGCACGTTCTTACAGATAAGAATTCCCAATTGTCTCAAGAGCTGGAAGAGTGCAAGTCCCAGCTAGGGGCCGCTGTTGCCGCATTGAAGGAGTCCGAGAAGGGTCCCTCTGGTAACACTTGTTTCCATTGCAAAGAATATGGGTACCAGGTAGTATGCGGCATATATGCAAATCTAACAATAGATGTTGCAGGTGGCCCCGGAGTGGATCCAGAGGCCGCAGCGGTGAATGCGGCACGTGATGATCGACAACGAAATGCTGGCGAGCGCATGCTGACGCGAGTCAGGCAGGAGAAACATGATCTCCAAGACACCAATATCCGGCTGGGCGTGGAACTGAAAGATGTCCGAGCCCAGCTTGCGGACTCCCTGAAGGAGAATAAACGGCTTCGGCGTGGCATTTTCAGTAAGTGCTTGAACGAACTTTTAAAGGAGTTCGGCGAAGAAGCCGGCTAACAGAGTTATGTCTGCAAGTATGCTGACGGGTCGTCCCGCGGAAGAGATGCTTGGGTCTTCGGATGATCTTCTACCAGAGCTCTCACAAATGCACGAGCAAGTCGGCAGGTGATGCAGGGTATTGCCCAAGCCTTGTGGCCGTCCGCATCCCCGCCAGGAGGCATGGGGGAGCTTATAGAGAAGCTCAAGGGAGCGCGGCGGCGCTTCCGATTATGGAAGATATCAGCCTGCCGACAAGGTGCAAGGGAAGCCTGGGCTATGGTGAAGACACGATATACCAAAGCGGACCCAAACCACATGGCCGAGGTCAGACCTGTGGGGCCCGATGGGAAAGAGAACCCCGTCAGTTTAGTGTATGATCAAGTAGAGTTAGCCACAAAGTATTCCCAACAGGATTGTAGGCTAGACAGCCTGTTGGATGGTATAGAAGAAGAATTTAACCAGTCTTAGCGAGTGTGTAATTCAAGTGACATATGTAATGTCCCTAGCCGGATTGTAAATCATTTGTCATGGCGGACCTTTTCGCTTCGACCTCTGGACCCGATAGTCCGGAGTGTATCTGAATACCCACTTGGTTATGTAAAAACCGGGGTATGCATGGAGACCAGGCGTAGGGGTCATAAGTGCTTGAACAGACAAGTACCCAACTAGTTATGTTATATTACATGGGTAGTAAGAAACATCTTCCAGGGAGAATAGTTCCATTAAGGGTTTGTTTCCATGGGTACGCATGCCCTAATGTGCATGTTCGAACTGCGACAAGAGGCGCAGGATATAAACATTTGGGGGCATGTTTCAAATTAGATAAAAGTCATCTTTTATTCACCGACCGAATATTCCCTTAAGAACGCTAGCTTTTGGCTTCACCCAGTCTGAGGTACACATCCAGCTAACCCGGCAGTAACAATCGCAGAGGTGCTCCCCTTATGCCCTAGCCGAACTAACGGGAACGTAGGGCATAAATACAAGAGCTAGGCAACCCAGCTTGGCCAAAACTTAAGTCATATCGATGCATATAATGGCGAAAAAGCTACATGCGGAAGAATAACACATGTGCGGGGCATAAAGCCCGAAAAAATAATTAGATCAAGCTTCTCTATAAGAAGCCCCCAGGTATAATGATCACGGTTAGCACGTCAAGATTGTGTAACCAAGACACAAGTATAGCCCTTAAGGGCCTTGAAGAGAGTAAAGAGGGAGAAAGAGAGAAAAGACAGATATGCAAAAAATTGACGAAGGTAAGGAGACAAACATAGAGTCCGGTGCTAGGCGTAGAATCTTCGGAGTTTGGCTGCATTCCATGGGTTTGGCTCGAGTCGATTATCTGATGCATCCCGCAGACGGTATGCTCCACCGGTCAGAACCTGGTCAATAATGAAGGGACCCTCCCATTTGGGCTTGAGCTTGTTCTTTTTCTTCTCCGGCAGGCGTAGAACTAGTTCGCCAACATTATAGGTTTTGGCCCGTACTTCTCTTCTTTGATACCTTCGAGCCTGTTGCTGATAGAATGCGGAACGGGCCTTTTCCACATCGCGCTCCTCCTCCAGGGCGTCCAAACTGTCCTGCTGATCGAGCTTGGCCTCTTTTTCTGCGTACATGCGCACTCGAGGTGAGTCATGAATTATGTCGCAAGGCAGAACCGCCTCTGCGCCGTACACCATAAAGAACGATGTGTATCCGGTAGTGCGATTTGGTGTGGTCCACAGCCCCCATAGTATGGAGTCGAGCTCGTCTACCCAGTGCGCGTTTGACTCCTTTAAGGACCGTCTAATCTGGGTTTAATGCCACTCATGATAAGACCATTCGCTCGCTCGACTTGACCGTTAGTTTGCGGGTGATAGACAAAAGCATAATCGAGCTTGATGCCCATGTTTCTGCACCAAAGTTTCACCTCATCAGCTGTAAAGTTCATGCCATTATCCGTGATGATGCTGTGGGGGACGCCATAATGGTGTACAACCTCGGATATGAAGTCTATCACCGGTCCGGATTCAACCATTTTGATAGGTTTGGCTTCTATCCATTTGGTGAATTTATCGATCATGACCAGTAAGTATTTTTTCTTATGGGTTCCCCCTTTGAGGGGTCCGACCATATCAAGCCCCTAGACAGCAAAGGGACAAGTAATGGGGATTGTTTGGAGAGCGGTAGGCGGCATATGGCTTTGGTTTGCAAAAAGCTGGCAACCGACGCAATGTTGGACCAGATGCTGCGCATCCGCCCGAGCCGTCGGCCAATAGAAACCTGTACGGAAGGCCTTGCTTACAAGGGCCCGGGCTGCGGCGTGATGGCCGCCGAGTCCGGCATGGATTTCTGCCAAAATCTTCTGCCCTTCCTCTTCGGAGATGCACCTTTGAAGGACTCCAGTAGTGCTTTTCTTATAAAGATCTCCCTCATGAACCTTGTAGGCTTTAGATCGCCGCACTATGCAGCAAGCCACATTTTGGTCCTCGGGTAGTTCCTGCCTAGTTAGGTAGGCCAGGAATGGTTCTATCCACGGGGCGATGACGACCATTATTACGTGGGCTGAAGGTGTTATTTCGATGGCAGAGCCTCCGATCGTGTCAGAGTGTTCGGTATCTGGTGTTGTGGCCGGGTCCGGACTATTGTTGCCGGTGTTCCCTTCCCATACCACGGATGGCTTAAACAGTTTTTCTAGGAAGATGTTAGGTGGGACAGGGTCGCGTTTAGCACCGATGCGGGCGAGGATGTCCGCCGCCTAGTTGTTTTGCCGAGCCACATGGTGGAATTCAAGCCCCTCGAACCGAGCTGACATTTTGAGGATGGCATTGTGATATGCTGCCATTTTCGGATCCTTGGGATCGAAGTCTCCATTTATTTAGGATATTGAGAGGTTCGAGTCCCCACGCACGTCCAGGTGTTGAATGCCCATGGAAACTGCCATCTGGAGACCGTGTAATAGGGCCTCGTATTCGGCTGCGTTATTGGAGTCTGTATACAGTATTTGGAGTACGTATTGCACTATATCTCCGGTGGGGGACGTTAGGATGACGCCAGCCCCTAGACTGGCTAGCATTTTAGAGCCATCGAAGTACATGATCCAATTGGAGTATGCGCCGTACTCTTTAGGGAGTTTGGCTTCTGTCCATTTGGCTATGAAATCGGCCAGTACTTGCGACTTAATGGCTCGCCGTGGTTTCTATGTTATGTCGAACGGGAGGAGCTTGATAGCCCATTTGGCAATCCGACCAGTGGCATCACGGTTGTTTATTATGTCGTTGAGTGGTACTTCGGAGGCCACCGTAATTGAACACTCTTGAAAGTAGTGTCATAATTTCTGGGATGCCATGAATACCGTGTATGCTATCTTTTGATAATGTGGGTACCGTGATTTGCATGGAGTGAGGACGGTGGATACATAATATACCGGCTTTTGAAGTGGGAATTTATGTCCGTCCATCTCTCATTCAACGATGAGCACTGCGCTTACAACTTGGTGAGTTGCCGCTATATATAATTGCATTGGTTCGCCAACATTTGGCGCGGCCAAGATTGGGTTGGTGGCGAGGATGGCTTTTATTTCTTCCAGTCCGGTCGTGGCTGCGTTCGTCCACTCGAAGTGTTCGGTGCGCCAAAGAAGGGCGATAAAGGGGGAGTGCCTTTTCTCCTAGTCGGGAGATAAAGTGGCTTAAAGCCACCACACATCCAGTTAACTTCTGGATTTGCTTGAGGTCAGTTGGGATAGCCAACTGCAACAGAGCTCGGATTTTGGCCGGATTTGCTTCAATTCCTTTGCTGGAGATGATAAAGCCCAGGAGCTTTCCGGCGCGTACGCCGAAAACGCATTTTTCCGGATTGAGCTTAATGTCATATGTTCGGAGATTGTCGAACGTGAGCCTCAAGTCGTGTATTAAGGAGTCGACATGTCTGGTTTTAACGACCACATCGTCGATGTATGCCTCCACTGTTTTGCCGATCTGCTTTTCCAGACATGTTTGAATCATGCGCTGATACGTTGCGCCGGCATTTTTGAGCCCGAAGAGCATTGTGGTAAAACAGAAGGGGTCGTATGGAGTGATAAATGCCGTTGCGGCTTGGTCGGACTCCGCCATCTTAATTTGGTGGTAACCGGAGTATGCGTCAAGGAAGCACAATGAGTCGTGTCCTGCGGTAGCGTCGATAATTTGGTCGATGCGAGGGAGGGGGAAGGGATCCTTTGGGCAAGCCTTATTAAGGTCCTTGAAGTCAACACATAGGCGCCAGGATTTGTCCTTCTTTGGCACCATCACCAGGTTTGCTAGCCAGTCCGGATGCTTTATTTCTCTAATGAATCTGGCCTCCAGTAATTTGGCTAGCTCCTCTCCCATGGCTCATCGCTTAGGTTTGGAGAAACGCCGAAGAGTCTGCTTGACCGGCCTGAATCCTTTTATAATGTTAAGGCTATGCTCGGCCATCCTGCATGGGATTCCTGGCAGTCTGAAGGATGCCAGGTGAATATGTCCCAATTCTCTCGCAGGAACTCCCGTAGTGCGGCGTCCACGACGGGGTTTAACTGTGCCCCAATGGATGATGTTTTTGTGGGGTTCGTTGGATGGACTTGGAATTTGACTATTTCATCCGCTGGTTTAAAGGAGGTGGACTTGGATCTTTTGTCTAGTATCACGTCGTCCCTGTCCACTGTGGACCGTAGCACGGTTAACTCCGCCACAAGGGCTTCGGATAATGCCTCGAGGGCCAGTGCGGCTGTTTTGTTCTCGGCGCGGAGTGTCATGTCCAGATCACTAGATAGAGTGATGATTCCATTGGGTTCAGGCATTTTGAGCTTCATGTACCCGTAATGGGGTATGGCTTGAAAAATCCGAATGCCTCCCGCCCTAGAAGGGCGTGGTATCCGCTACTGAACGGGGCCACTTGGAATGTGATTTCTTCGGACCTGTAATTCTCTTGAGTGCCGAATACCACATCTAGTGTGATTTTCCCAGCGCAACGTGCCTCCCGACTAGGGATGATTCCTCAGAAGGTCATGGTGCTTTGCTCAATAGGTTGCTGTCTATTTCCATTTTTTGAAGAGTCTCCTCATAAATGAGGTTTAATCCGCTGCCGCCGTCCATGAGCACTTTAGTGAGCCGAAAGCCATCCACAATTGGACTGAGGACCAAAGCGGCCAGTGCTCGGGCTGTTTGGAATTTAGGTTCGTCACTCGCATTGAAAGTAATGGCCGTGTCGCTCCATGGATTTATTGCTGCTACATGGCAGACTTCGGCAAGGCTGTGGAGTGCTTGCTTACGCCTATTATTTGAGGCGAAGGTCTTGAAGACTGTTAATACTGTATTGTTATCCGCGGGAGGGTATTCTGGGGTGTTTTGGATGAGGAGATCCTCACCGCTCTTGGCCACATGACGGAGTACCCAACATGCTCTAAGGCTATGTGTTGGTATGGTATCCGCTGTACTATGAATTTTGCAAGGCCCGTTAAGCCATCCCTCCAATACGGTTCCACGCCCTGTAGTGAGCTTTTGCTTCTTTGTAATTGAGTCGGGCGACTTATGAGAGTGCACTAATACGTCCATTTTGCATCATGCTTTTATATCGATATTTATTGCATTATGGGCTGTTATTTCACTTTATGTCACAATACTTATGGCTATTCTCTCTTATTTTACAAGGTTTACATAAAGAGGGAGAATGCCGGCAGTTGGAATTCTGGGCTGGAAAAGGAGCAAATATTAGAGACCTATTCTGCGCAACTCCAAAAGTCCTGAAACTCCACGGAACGTCTTAAAATAAATAAAGAAAAATCCTCGCCAAAGATGAAGGCCAGGGGGCCCACACCCTGCTCACGAGGGTGGGGGCGCCCCCTAGGGCGCGCCCCCTACCTCGTGGGCCCCCTGGTGGCTCTCCGACGTCCATCTTCTCCTATATGAAGTCTTTCGATGAGAAAAAAATAAGAAGGAACTTTTCGGACGAGACTCCGCCGCCACGAGGCGGAACCTTGGCGGATCCAATCTAGAGCTCCGGCAGAGCTGTTCTGCCGGGGATACTTCCCTCCGGAGGGGGAAATCATCACCATCGTCATCACCAACGCTCCTCTCATCGGGAGAGGGCAATCTCCATCAACATCTTCACCAGCACCATCTCATCTCCAAACCCTAGTTCATCTCTTGTATCCAATTCTTGTCTCAAAGTCCGGGATTGGTGCTAGTAGGTTGCTAGTAGTGTTGATTACTCCTTGTAGTTGATGCTAGTTGGTTTATTTGGTGGAAGATTATATGTTCAGATCCTATATGCATATTATTACCCCTCTGATTATGAACATGAATATGCTTTGTGAGTAATTACGTTTGTTCCTGAGGACAAGGGAGAAGTCTTGCTATTAGTAGTCATGTGAATTTGGTATTCGTTTGATATTTTGATAAGATGTATGTTGTCTAGCCTCTAGTGGTGTTATGTGAACGTCGACTACATAACACTTCACCATTATTTGGGCCTAGAGGAAGGCATTGGGAAGTAATAAGTAGATGATGGGTTGCTAGAGTGACAGAAGCTTAAACCCTAGTTTATGCGTTGCTTCGTAAGGGGCTGATTTGGATCCATATGTTTCATGCTATGGTTAGGTTTACCTTAATACTTTTGTTGTAGTTGCGGATGCTTGCAATAGAGGTTAATCATAAGTGGGATGCTTGTTCAAGTAAGAACAGCACCCAAGCACCGGTCCACCCACATATCAAATTATCAAAGTATCGAACGCGAATCATATGAACGTGATGAAAACTAGCTTGACGATATTCCCATGTGTCCTCGGGAGCGCTTTTCCTATTATAAGAGTTTGTTCCGGCTTGTCCTTTGCTACAAAAGGATTGGGCCACCTTGCTGCACTTTATTTACTTTTGTTACTTGTTGCTCGTTACAATTTATCTATCACAAAACTATCTGTTACCACTTATTTCAGTACTTGCAGAGAATACCTTGCTGAAAACCGCTTATCATTTCCTTCTGCTCCTCGTTGGGTTCGACACTCTTACTTATCGAAAGGACTACGATAGATCCCCTATACTTGTGGGTCATCAAGACTCTTTTCTGGCGCCGTTGCCGGGGAGTGTAGCGCCTTTGGTAGGTGGAATTTGGTAAGGAAAAATTTATATAGTGTGCTGAAATTTACTGTCACTTGTTACTATGGAAAGTAATTCTCTGAGGGGCTTGTTCGGGGTATCTTCACCCCGTCCAGTAGAGCAAAGAGTTGCTCCTCAACCTACTGAACCTATTGAAAATGAAATTCCTTATGAATTCCTTCGGGTATGATAGAAAAACTGCTAGCTAATCCTTTTACAGGAGATGGAACAAAGCATCCTGATGAGCACTTAATATATGTGGATGAAGTTTGTGGATTATTTAAGCTTGCAGGTATACCCGATGATGTTGCTAAGAAGAAGGTCTTCCCTTTATCTTTGAAGGGAGACGCATTGATATGGTATAGGCTATGTGATGATATGAGATCATGGGACTATAAAAGATTGAAGTTGGAATTTCATCAAAAGTATTACCCTATGCATCTTGTTCATCGTGATCGCAATTATATATATAATTTCTGGCCTCGCGAAGGAGAAAGCATCGCTCAAGCTTGGGGGAGGCTTAAATCAATGTTATATTCATGCCCCAATCATGAGCTCCCAAGAGAAATAATTATGCAAAGTTTTTATGCTCGGCTTTCTGAAAACAATCGCACCATGCTCGATACTTCTTGTGCTGGCTCTTTTATGATGAAGACTATTGAATTCAGATGGAATTTATTGGATAGAATTAAACGCAACTCTGAAGATTGGGACCTCGACGAAGGTAAGGAGTCAGGTATGACACCTAAGTTTGATTGTGTTAAATCTTTTATGGATACCGATATTTTCCGTAAGTTTAGCACTAAATATGGACTTGACTCTGAGATAGTAGCTTCTTTCTGTGAATCTTTTGCTACTTATGTTGATCTCCCTAAGGAGAAGTGGTTTAAATATCATCCTCCCATAGAAGTAAAAGTAGCTGCACCTATTAAAGTTGAAGAAAAGACTGTCACTTATAATGATCCTATTGTTCCTACTTCTTATGTTGAGAAACCACCTTTCCCTATTAGAGTAAAGGATCATGCTAAAGCTTCAACTGTTGTTCGTAAAAGCAATATTAGAACTTATACACCTCCTGAGCAAGTTAAAGTAGAACCTAATATTGCTATTGTTAAAGATCTCTTGTCTGATAATATTGATGGGCATGTTATTCAGTTCGAAGGTGAAACTGCTAGAATTGCTAAACCTTGTGATAAAGATAAACATAAACCTGTGGTAGGCGTGCCTGTTATTTCTGTTAAAATAGGAGATCATTGTTATCATGGCTTATGTGATATGGGTGCTAGTGCTAGTGTAATACCTATTGATTTATATGAAGAAATTAAGAATGAAATTGCACCTGCTGAGTTAGAAGATATTGATGTCACAATTAAACTTGCCAATAGAGATACTATTTCACCAATTGAAATTGTTAGAGATGTTGAAGTCTTGTGTGGGAAAACTAAATATCTTGCTGATTTTCTTGTTTTTGGTTCCCCACAAGATAGTTTTTGTCCCATTATATTTGGTAGACCCTTCTTAAATACTGTCAATGCTACCATAGATTGCACAAAGAATGTTGTTACTGTTTGCTTGGATGATATGGTTCATGAGTTTAATTTCTCTAAATTTAGTAAACAACATCGTGAGGAAGAATTACCTAGTAAGGATGAAAATATTGGTTTTGCTTCTATTGCTGTACCTCCTAGTGATCCTTTAGAACACTATTTGCTAGACCATGAAAATGATATGTTCATGAATGAAAGAAGGGAAATAGATGAAGTATTCTTTAAACAGGAACCTATTCTGCACCACAATTTGCCTATTGAAATTTTAGGGGATCCTCCTCCACCCAAGGGTGATCCCGTGTTTGAACTTAAACCTCTTCCTGATAATCTTAAATATGCTTATCTTGATGAAAAGAAGATATATCCTATTATTATTAGTACTAACCTTTCAGAGCATGAAGAAGAAATATTATTGAAAACTCTGAAGAAGCATCGTGCTGCTATTGGATATACTCTTGATGATCTTAAGGGCATTAGTCCCACTCTATGTTAACATAAAATAAATTTGGAAGCAGATGCCAAACCAGTTCGTGATCCTGAACGACGTCTGAATCCTAAAATGAAAGAAGTGGTAAGAAAAGAAATACTAAAGCTTCTGGAGTCAGGTATAATCTATCCCGCTGCTGATAGTGAGTGGGTAAGTCCTGTCCATTGTGTCCCTAAGAAGGGAGGTATTACTGTTGTTCCTAATGATAAAGATGAATTGATTCCACAAAGAATTATCACAGGTTATAGGATGGTAATTGATTTCCGCAAATTAAATAAAGCTACTAAGAAAGATCATTACCCCTTACCTTTTATTGATCAAATGCTAGAAAGATTATGCAAACATACACACTATTGCTTTCTAGATGGTTATTCTGGTTTCTCTCAAATACCTGTGTCGGCTAGAGATCAATCAAAGACTACTTTTACATGCCCTTTTGGTACTTTTGCTTATAGACGTATGCCTTTTGGTTTATGTAATGCACCTGCTACCTTTCAAAGATGCATGATGGCTATATTCTCTGACTTTTGTGAAAAGATTTGTGAGGTTTTCATGGACGACTTTTCCGTCTATGGTTCCTCTTTTGATGATTGCTTGAGCAATCTTGATCGAGTTTTGCAGAGATGTGAAGAAACTAATCTTGTCTTGAATTGGGAAAAGTGCCACTTTATGGTTAATGAAGGTATTGTCTTGGGGCACAAAGTTTCTGAAAGAGGTATTGAAGTTGATAAAGCCAAGGTTGATGCTATTGAAAAGATGCCATGTCCCAAGGACATCAAAGGTATAAGAAGTTTCCTTGGTCACGCCGGATTTTATAGGAGGTTCATTAAGGACTTCTCAAAAATTTCTCGGCCTCTGACTAATTTATTGCAAAAAGATATACCATTTGTCTTTGATGATGATTGTGTAGAAGCATTTGAAATACTTAAGAAAGCATTAGTCTCTGCACCTGTTGTTCAGCCACCTGATTGGAATTTACCCTTTGAAATTATGTGTGATGCTAGTGATTATGCTGTAGGTGTTGTTCTAGGGCAAAGAGTTGATAAGAAATTAAATGTTATTCATTATGCTAGTAAGACTCTAGACAATGCTCAAAGAAATTATGCTACTACTGAAAAAGAGCTTTTAGCAGTTGTATTTGCTTGTGATAAGTTCAGACCTTATATTGTTGATTCTAAAGTAACTATTCACACTGATCATGCTGCTATTAAATACCTTATGGAAAAGAAAGATGCTAAACCTAGACTTATTAGATGGGTTCTCTTGCTACAAGAATTTGATTTGCATATTGTTGATAGAAAGGGAGCTGAGAACCCCGTTGCAGACTACTTGTCTAGGTTAGAGAATGTTCTTGATGACCCACTACCTATTAATGATAACTTTCCTGATGAACAATTAAATGTTATAAGTACTTCTCGTAGTACTCCATGGTATGCTGATTATGCTAATTATATTGTTGCTAAGTTTATACCACCTAGCTTCACATACCAGCAAAAGAAAAAGTTCTTCTATGATTTGAGACATTACTTTTGGTATGACCCACATCTTTATAAAGAAGGAGTAGATGGTGTTATTAGACGTTGTGTACCTGAGCATGAACAGGAACAGATCCTACGCAAGTGTCATTCCGAGTCTTATGGAGGACACCACGCTGGAGATAGAACTGCACATAAGGTACTGCAATCTGGTTTTTATTGGCCTACTCTCTTCAAGGATGCCCATAAGTTTGTCTTGTCTTGTGATGAATGTCAAAGAATTGGTAATATTGGTAGACGTCAAGAAATGCCTATGAATTATTAACTTGTTAATGAACCATTTGATGTTTGGGGCTTTGATTATATGGGACCTTTTCCTGCCTCTAATGGATACACACATATTGTAGTTGCTGTTGATTACGTTACTAAATGGGTAGAAGCTATTCCAACTAGTAGTGCTGATCATAACACTTCTATTAAGATGCTTAAAGAAGTTATTTTTCCGAGGTTTGGAGTCCCTAGATATTTAATGACTGATGGTGGTTCACACTTTATTCATGGTGCCTTCCGTAAAATGCTTGCTAAATATGATGTTAATCATAGAATTGCATCTCCTTATCACCCACAGTCTAATGGTCAAGTAGAGTTGAGCAATAGAGAGCTCAAATTAATTTTGCAAAAGACTGTTAATAGATCTAGAAATAATTGGTCTAAGAAATTTGATGATGCATTATGGGCATATAGAACTGCATAAAAAAATCCTATGGGTATGTCTCCGTATAAAATGGTTTATGGAAAAGCATGTCACTTACCTCTCGAACTAGAACATAAGGCATATTGGGATATTAAAGAGCTTAACTATGATTTCAAACTTGCCGGTGAGAAGAGGTTATTTGATATTAGCTCACTTGATGAATGGAGAACCCAGGCTTATGAAAATGCCAAGTTGTTTAAAGAAAAAGTTAAAAGATGGCATGATAAAAGGATACAAAAGCGTGAGTTTAATGTAGGTGATTATGTATTTCTATACAACTCTCGTTTAAGATTTTTTGCAGGAAAACTTCTCTCTAAATGGGAAGGCCCCAACGTTATCGAGGAGGTCTATCGTTCCGGTGCCATAAAAATCAACAACTTCGAGGGCACAAATCCGAAGGTGGTAAACGGTCAAAGAATTAAACATTATATCTCAGGTAATCCCATAAATGTTGAAACCGTAACCCCGGAGGAATACATAAGGGACACTTTCCGGAACGTTTCATACTCCGAAAAGGAATATGTATGTGGTACGGTAAGTAAATTGACTCCAAAACAATTTTTAAGGCAATATTTCTCCGTTTTGGAATATTTAGAAAAATAGAAAAATAAGTAGCAGTCTGGGAAGGACACGAGGGCCCCACGAGGGTGGTGGGCGCGCCCTACCCCCTGGGCGCACCCCCTACCTCGTGAGCACCTCATGTGCCTTCCGGACTCCGTTTTCTTGCACGTTACGTATTTTGGTCGGTAAAAATTCATTATATATTCTCCCGAAGGTTTTGACTCCCGTATCACACAAATATCCTCTGTTTTCATTTCGAGCTGTCCCGTTGCATATTAAATCAACATGTCTTCCCAGGATTCGGAAGGAGAAAGCTATGTGGATGATTACTTAGCAAATCCCAAGGTCTATGGAGAGGTAGAACATGATGGATGGACCACGGAGGAAGAAGAGGACCATGAACCCAAGGGGAAGGAGGAGACGAGCTCAGATGAAGATGAAGCACCATTACCTCAACCTGGGGACATGCACGTGGAGTTCAAAAAGTCAAGTCTCCCTGATAGGGTAAAGAAATCCAAGTTTGAGTTTATCCCTTTTCTTCTCTTGTAGGAAAATAAGCAGGACCTATGCAAAAAGATATTAACCCTGGAGTGGGAGATTGATGATTTGAGGAATCAAAATGCCGTCCTCAAGCGCAAATTAAGGGAGAAGCCTAAGCCATCAACTAAGCCAACATCACCACCACCGTCTCCTCCAACAAAGAAGAATTGAGTATCTGGGTATGGGCACTCCCCTTGGCAACTGCCAAGCTTGGGGGAGGTGCCCCGGTATCGCATCACCATCACAACTCATATCTTTACCGTTTTTCTTAGTTCAATCCTATTAGTAGTATCTTGATCTAGTAGAATAAAAGTTTATGGCATGATCTAGTTTTGAGTTTTACTTTATGATCTCTGTATGTAATTGAGTCCGTGAGTTATATATAATAAAGATTAGTGTTGAGTCAAGGGCTTGATTATTTTGCCATGATCTTGGGTGAATAATAGAAAGAAGAAAAGAATAAAAAGAAACAAAAAGTTCATATTGATCTTATTGAGAGTAATGACTTCACATAGAAAGAGTATGATGATTAAATGTTGTTGGGAGTTGGAAGATATATCTTTGGTAATTGTTGCAATTAATAGGAAGTAATAAGGAAGAGAGGCTTTCACATATAGATATATTATCATTGACATCTTTTATGATTGGGAGCACTCATTAAAATATGACATGCTAAAGACTTGATGTTGGACAAGGAAGACAACTTAATGAGTTATGTCTTTCTTATATCTGAGATAAAGTATGTTGTCATGGTTCCTCTAACTTGTTGAGCTTGCCTTTCCCCCTCATGCTAGCCAAATTCTCAGCACCAAGTAGAAATACTACTTGTGCTTCCAAAATCCCTAAACCAGTTTTGCCATGAGAGTCCACCATATCTACCTATGGATTGAGTAAGATCCTTCAAGTAAGTTGTCATCGGTGCAAAGCAATAAAAATTGCTCTAAATATGTATGATTGATTGGTGTGGGAGAAATAAGCTTTATACGATCTTGTGATGTGGAAGTAATAAAAGCGATGGACTGCATAATAAAGATTCATATCACAAGGGGCAATATAAAGTGACATTCTTTCACATTGAGATTTTATGCATCCAACCATAAAAGCGCATGGCAACCTCTGCTTCCCTCTGCGAAGGGCCTATCCTTTATCATTGTCTTCTACCTTATGCAAGAGTCATGGTGATCTTCACCTTTTCTTTTTCATTTTATCCTTTGGCAAGCTCAGCATGTTGGAAAGAACATGATATATATATATATAATTGGATGTAGGGGAGCATGAACCATTATTGTTGACATTACCCTTGAGGTAAAAGGTTGTGGGGCAAAACTATAAGCCCCTATCTTTCTCTGTGTCCGATTAAATCTCCGTAACCACAAGTATTGCGTGAGTGTTAGAAATTATGGAGGACTAAATGATAGTTGAGTATGTGGACTTGCTTTTTACCTCTGACATAGACTCTTTCTGATGTTATGATAAATTGCAATTGCTTCAATGACTGAGATTATGGTTTGTCGGAGCCCAATAAGGTTTATGATTTATACTTTTGCATTGTGAATAGATCATCACTTGAACATAAGTAATCATATGACAAAATCTATATATGTTGCTATTATGAGAATAATCATGATGCCTTCATGTCCGTATTTTATTTTTATCGACGCCTCTACCTCTAAACATGAGGACATATTTATTGTTATCGGCTATTCGCTTGAGGACAAGCGAGGTCTAAGCTTGGGGGAGTTGATACGTCCATTTTGCATCATTCTTTTATATCGATATTTATTGCATTATGGGCTATTATTATACTTTATGTCACAATACTTACGGCTATTATCTCTTATTTTACAAGGTTTACATAAAGAGGGAGAATGCCGGCAGCTGAAATTCTGGGCTGAAAAAGGAGCAAATATTAGAGACCTATTCTGCGCAACTCCAAAAGTCCTGAAACTCCACGGAACGTCTTAAAATAAATAAAGAAAAATCCTTGCCAAAGATGAAGGCCAGGGGGCCCACACCCTGCTCACGAGGGTGGGGGCGCGCCCCCCTAGGGCGCGCCCCCTACCTCGTGGGCCCCCTGGTGGCTCTCCGACATCCATCTTCTCCTATATGAAGTCTTTCGATGAGAAAAAAATAAGAAGGAACTTTTCGGGACGAGACTCCGCCGCCACGAGGAGGAACCTTGGCGGATCCAATCTAGAGCTCCGGCAGAGCTGTTCTGCCGGGGATACTTCCCTCCCGGAGGGGGAAATCATCACCATCCTTGTGACGCCCCCGATTTGACCGTACACTAATCATACATGCAAACGTGTACGATCAAGATCAGGGACCCACGGGAAGATATCACAACACAACTCTACAAATAAAAATAAGTCATACAAGCATCATATTACAAGCCAGGGGTCTCGAGGGCTCGAATACAAGAGCTCGATCATAGACGAGTTAGCGGAAGCGACAATATCTGAGTACAGACATAAGTTAAACAAGTTTGCCTTAAGAAGGCTAGCACAAACTGGGATACAGATTGAATGAGGCGCAGGCCTCCTGCCTGGGATCCTCCTAAACTACTCCTGGTCGTCGTCAGCGGGCAACACGTAGTAGTAGGCACCTCCGGTGTAGTAGGACTCGTCGTCGACTGTGGCGTTTGGATCCTGGGCTCCAACATCTGGTTGCGACAACCAGGTAGGAGGGATAGGGGGAAAAGAGGGAGAAAGCAACCGTGAGTACTCATCCAAAGTACTCGCAAGCAAGGAGCTACACTACATATGCATGGGTAAATGGGTAAAGAGCCATATCGGTGGACTGAACTGCAGAAAGCCAGAGTAAGAGGGGGGATAGCTAATCCTGTCGAAGACTACGCTTCTGGCAGCCTCCGTCTTGCAGCATGTAGAAGAGAGTAGACTGAAGTCCTCCAAGTAGCATCGCATAGCATAACCCTAACCGATGATCCTCCCCTCGTCGTCCTGTGAGAGAGCGACCACCGGTTGTATCTGGCACTTGGAAGGTGTGTTTTATTAAGTATCCGGTTCTAGTTGTCATAAGGTCAAGGTACAACTCCAAGTCGTCCTGTTACCGAAGATCACGGCTATTCGAATAGATTAACTTCCCTGCAGGGGTGCACCACATAACCCAACACGCTCGATCCCATTTGGCCGGACACACTTTCCTGGGTCATGCCCGGCCTCGGAAGATCAACACGTCGCAGCCCCACCTAGGCACACCAGAGAGGCCAGCACGCCGGTCTAAACCTAAGCGCACAGGGGTCTAGGCCCATCGCTCATAGCACACCTGCACATTGCGTACGCGGCCGAAGAGAAGACCTAGCAACCTCCATTACAAAGGAAGTCACGTTACGCGGTCCAACCCGGCGCGCGCCGCTCAGTCGCTGGCGTTACGAAGTGCTTCGGCTGATACCATGACGTCGAGTGCCCATAACTGTTCCCGCGTAGATGGTTAGTGTGTATAAGCCAGTGGCCAGACTCAGATCAAATACCAAGATCTTGTTAAACGTGTTAAGTATCTGCGAACGCCGACCAGGGCTAGGCCCACCTCTCTCCTAGGTGGTCTAAACCTGCCCTGTCGCACCGCCTCAAAGTAACAGTCGGGGGCCGTCGGGAACCCAGGCCCACCTCTACCGGGATGGAGCCACCTGCCCCTTCAGCCCCCATCTCCGAACAGTATCACAGGTAATGTAACTGTGTAAAGTATATCGTATATGCCCGTGATCACCTCCCGAAGTGATCACGGCCCAGTAGTATAGCATGGCAGACGGACAAGAGTGTAGGGCCACTGATGGAACACTAGCATCCTATACTAAGCAGTAGGATAGCAGGTAATGGTAACAACAGTAGTAGCAAGGACAGGCTATGCATCATGATAGGAATAACAGAAAGCAATAACATGCTACACTATTCTAATGCAATCAGTATAGAGAAGAGTAGGCGATATCTGGTGATTAAGGGGGGGGGCTTGCCTGGTTGCTCTGGCAAGAGAGAGGGGTCGTCAACACCGTAGTCGTACTGGGTAGCAGCGGCGTCGGTCTCGGCGTCTAGCCAGAGAAGAGGGGGAAGAAACAATAAATATAATGCAAACAGATGCATAATGATGCATGACATGACAAAACGTGATGCTAGGTGTGCCCTAACACGGTATGAGGGGGTACCGGTGAAGGGGGAAACATCCGGGAAAGTATTCCCGGTGTTCCGCGTTTCCGGACAGATGAACCGGAGGGGGGAAAATTGCATGTTCGCTATGCTAGGGATGCGTGGCGAACGAATGCGCCACGTATCCGGGTTCGTCTCGTCGTTCTGAGCAACTTTCATGTACAAAGTTTTTTCATCCGAGCTACGGTTTATTTTATATGATTTTTCAAAGTTTTAAACAATTTCTAAAATTTTCTGAATTTATATATCATTTCAAAATTAAAGGTGAAATTGCTAAGTGTACCCACAGCTTGTACACAACAATGTACCAAAGGGGCTGACAGGTGGGGTCCAGTTGACTTCCAAGTCAACAGTCAACTGGGACCGTTGACTGGTCAAAGGGGTCTAGTGGGACCCTCCTGTCAATGACTAGGCTAGTCCAGTCAACAGTTTGACTTGGTCAAACTGGACAGCAGGCCCACCTGTCATTGGCTATACTGTTAATTAACAGTAGTTAATTAGGTTAAGTAGTTAATTAGGTTAATTAAATTATGATTAATTAAATTAATTAATTCTTTAATTAATTAATTTTTTTAACACACATATATTTTTTTGTTCTAGGTGTGGGGCCCGTTGTCCAGTGGCCCCTGGGGCCTAAGAGGATCGGGCGTGGGGCGCAGCCCGTGCGGGCGGGCAAGCCCGGCAGGGCACCGGAGCAGGGAGAGGCCGATGGCCACGGCGAGCTAGGCAGGGCGCGGGGAGCTGGGGCATGCGGTGGGGCGCACTCAGGCATGGCCGCGGCGAGGGCGAGGCCGCGGCGGGGCGCATGAGCACACGAGGAGGGCGCGAAGGGGGAGCCGGGCGGACAAGAGGGACGCCCCAGGGCCATGGTGAGCGCGGCCGGCGCGGAGCTGCAGTAGACAGCGGCAGTAGCAGCGCCAGCAGCTGCTGCGTTGCAGCACTGGACGGCGATGGTTGGGGCGCGCGGGGCTGCCGGTGTAGAGGGCGGGAGGAGAGGCCGGAGGAGGCCACGACGACGGACGCGTGCGGAGGAGCTCGTCGGGGCGGTCGGGAGCGGCGACGTGCGACAGAGAGGGGAAGAGGGAGGGAGCTCATGATGGGGCGCAGGGACTAAGGCAGCGGTGTGAGGAGGAGGACGGGGAAGCGAGATCCGGCGATGGGGCGGCGACACGACGGTGCGGTAGCTTCAGGGCGGCATCGGCGATGCCGGTAGGTGGCGGTTCCTCGGGCACGGGCGCTCCGAGAGGAGGGGAGCGAATAGGGGCGCCCCTCCTCCGTGCGTATGCGTGTGTGGGTGTGTGGTCTTCTACGCCGGTGAGTTGGGGCGACGTGCGGCGGGATTGGCGATGGGGATGGGGCGGCAGCGTCGTGGGGGGGGGGGGGCGCAGGGCGTCGGCCCGATCCCGATCCAGAACTGGATCGGGGGGAGGGGGAGGGAGCGAGTGGGGGTGTGGTTGGTTAGGGTTTCGGGGGTGGGGAGGGGATAAGGGAGGCGGGGCGGGCCTCCTGGTGGCCTGGGTG
Organism: Triticum aestivum; assembly: GCF_018294505.1. Classification (NCBI taxonomy): domain Eukaryota; kingdom Viridiplantae; phylum Streptophyta; class Magnoliopsida; order Poales; family Poaceae; genus Triticum; species Triticum aestivum. Next base: position 167,636,705 of record NC_057794.1, read on the forward strand.
TGTGGCCGAATGGGCCGGCCTGCTGGGCCGAGGCCCAGGGGGCAGGGGGGTTTCTCTTTTTTTTTCTTTTGTTGTTTTGTCTTTTCCTTTTATTTATTCTTTCCTGCTTTATTTTAGTTGCATTCTATTTTGGTAAAATATACACTTAGTATCTAAATTAGTATTACAACTTAGCCCATAGTCACAAAAAGTCTAGACCCCAATTAACTTAGCTTGACATTTTATTAAAAATATATTTAAATAATCACTTTTGCTACTGTTTTATTCATCTCATAGTATTTAAACATTTTATAAATGTGTGTTTTTCCACCATAATTATCTATGCAATATTTGGTTCACTCAGAACATTTTAGTTTTAATATTTGAAATTTTTTATTGTTTGCCTGTTTTTTTTGAACTTGAAGTTGAACCGGTTTCGAACTAACTCGAGATTAGCAACTATAAACGAGGTGACGTGGCATCATTAGCAGAGGATCACTGTAGCTTAATTACCCGGGCGTCACAATTCTCCTCCACTACAAGAAATCTCGTCCCGAGATTTAAGAGGGGAGTAAGGGAAAGATGTGGCTACGAAATTCTATCGGGACTTCTCGGTCTTGGTTGCTCTCCTCGAAGAGGTCGATCCATTACGTTGAAGTCTTTATTTGTCTGCTCCAGGTCATCATGATCAAGTCGTCATCCCTTTCTTTGGGGGTTCCATCGTACTTACGAAAGAATAAGTGGTTATTCCGGGAGAACAAACCTCTACAAGGTTGACTATCTGGTCGATAACATCGGGGAAGGTGGCGGAAGGTAACTCTCGAATTGAAACTTAAGTAAATATTGAGAGAAAGTAATGAGGTTTCATGGGAAGTTACGAGCGAGCAGGCAACCATTCGATGCCTGAACATGGCTTGAAAGGGGCTCAAAGCAATCGGGACTAAGTATTGCGTCCGGTAACAGATTTGATGATCTCTCGGAAGGTGGCTCGTGAATTACATACGAGGCCACACGCGAGGAAGAACCTTGGGAACAGGGGGGGTGCAGGAGAGTCAAGTTTTGATCCTGTGGAACTGTGGGTTATGGGCCCACCATGTGGGTTAAAGGTAGGAAGGGGGGCTGACATCTTGCACGGTCACAATAGCAAGGCATGCCAGAGGGTAGCCTGTTAGTTATGTCGGCAACAACATCGATACCAAGGGCGAGGGACGAAGAGAACCATTTTCCTGCTCGTTGAATGAGGCGGACCAATAGGCAAGGTTCCCGTCCATCGGTGGTTACCGAAGTGTCATCAACAATAGTAACAGGGTCTGACTGATAAGCTGGTACACCGAGGTGTTTTCGTAAGCAGGAAAATATTACTGCTTAGATCATGTAAACCTCAAGAAAGGTTAAACCAAACAATGGAAAGGATAATATGATTATCAAATTAATCAGAACAATGGAAAGGAAAATGTGTTTAAACACATATATCAGGGGTATATCCTCCCCAAAGTCGAGCAGAGGATGATATCCAAGACAGGATATAAAGTAGAAAACCTTTTAGGTAAGGGGGGAGGAATCTCATGAAATTACCCATACAACGGTGTTAGGATAAATGATAAATAAAATTTAGCATCGTGCTTCAAATGTTCCTGTTGAAAATCGGAGTACCATTGACATGCTTCGAGATAGCATTGACATGGTCATCAGGTGAAGATCAGACTTTGGAAACACGAAGGATCCATCAGGAATAACTTGTAGAATAAGTCTTACAATTTCCTCATGGAAGAATGGATAGCCTTGCGGAAAATGAAACGGTAACAATACGTCCTCCGGCCAAGTGTGCTGGGCAAGACATCACCTTACCGGGTCATAAAAGAACATTGTTATTACCCTTGGAAATATATTCCAACCATCATATCTAACCGGGATTCAGATCTGGTCGGTGTTAGGATACCTCAGACTCAGGGTGCCTAAGAAGAAAAGGTGTAACACACATTGACTAGATGATAATGTAAGATCCTTGGAAATGAACTATGGAAGCGAGTTCCAAAACAAGAGTTCATCATTTAACCAAGGAGAGGACGAGATGGTGGCTGATGGACTCAGCGTCAATTCCTCGAGATTTCCAAAAGGATGGATTTCCGCAACTATGAGAACAAGGAAATTTCATTTGTCGGATCAAATGATATAATGATGTATGCTCGAGGGAAACATACACAACTGAACAATGATAGGAGGGTGCACCCAGGAATTTGGACTAGGTAGCACGATCAATGTTCGAATGATGATTCAATAAGCAATAGACTTAGAATAAAATTGTAGACCAATAACTTCAAAGTAATAGGGTTGCTAGAAGTTTAGAATTTACACATCATAGACCATTTGTCGGTATTCCGGTTAGAAACAACACGGAGACCAAGAAATGATCGCAAAAGGCGGGAGATATTACTATATCAAGAATTCTCAAGAGGTGGTAAAATTACCACGACATTCTTGACATAAAAGGTGGTAACATTCCAAGGTAAAGAAGAACCAATGCTGGATAGCAAGGATCTCAAGGCATAACACAAAACACGAATAAGTTTGTGTTGAACGGAAGGCAATAAAGTGGTCGGTGATAACACAAACCATTGAGGGGCGAGGATGGTATTTCTCATTAAGAATTCGATATATATCTTGGAAGAGCTCAGGATGTTGATGATGACCATGACACATTTGTCGAGAAATTTCATGAAGATGCAATCGGTTGGCGATGACATCAAGTCAAATGATGATGCAGCGAAAGTCAAATAATACTTGAAGAAGAACTCATAAGAAGTTATGCAGTTCCGTGATAATCTCGAGATACCAGAGGGGGTAATACTCGATGACAGGTCAAAGTAGAGGTTGGACTGGGGTATTGCTCTACAAAAGACAAGCGCTTAAACTTGCACGCGAAATGGTATTTAAAGGAGAACATGGTCGGAACCATGATTGCACAAGGTCAGATCCCAGATATAAGATGAACTTATACCAAAGGAATAATTTAATTTAAGAGAAGCTTTAACGATAAGATCTACATCGTGTCCATGGGCATGAACACAAAGTTCAAGGTCGACTCCCACTTCTCCAATGCATAACCTTTCATTCACTTCTCACTTTCGAAGAAGTTGTAGTGTTGAAATTTCATCTGGCAAAATACCAGAAGTGTATGACCCATGAAAACTTTCGAGTTCACACGGTTTTAGAGAAGGTTGTATAGGTTCAACCCATCGGGGTTTCTTAGAAACATATACCACAAGTTTCAAGAGTAATTATCACAAGCTCGAAAGTAGAGCATGGTTAGCAAAACAGATGATACAATTTACCAAAGGTATCACATACCCATGGAAAGGCTCACAAGGTTATTGAATAGGGAGGACACTGCCGGATAATAATCCAACAAGGGGTCCTATGGTCTACAATGGAGCTGATGCGAGTATCGGTACTCTATCTGAGGAAGATGGAATGAAAGGGCATCAGATTAGCATTTCCAAATCAAGGGATCAAAAGCCAACGCTCTCATTAAGAATGAATCAGTCGAATAGACTTAGGGGTACAATCGACGACAATTTGATTGGTCGATAACCAGCTCATGTTTAAAATGACGTGTGAGCCGGAAGGATGAATCATTGGATCTGATTAAGGATGGCGAGCATTCACAACATTTTGAATCAACAGACTCAAAATGATAATGATAAGGGATGCCAATAAAATTATAGACTTATGGGATTAACCATAATGCAAGCAAGTAAGAACTTTAAGAGTAATAGGCTACTCAAGATTTCCGGAAGTTCAAATAGTATTTTGAAGGCTTTTGTGAAATACATGAACAACCTGGGGATGCGCAAATATCCGGTGAGTGCTAGAAATTTACCCATAGTGGTATTCATGTGGCAAATAAATGCAAAGCAGTATACACAAAGTATCCTCGGAACAATAGAGAGAATTTTGGGGCATCTTGTAATAACAAGATCAATGAGGAATGATTATATGAATGGCATGTGTACGTGGTTATCCATAAAGGTTTATCGATAGAAGGGAATTGCAAAAGCAACATGCACAAGGTCTTGACAGAATATCAGAGAGTATCTTTGAAATCTTCTAGTGCAGCCGGCGATCATCTGGACTGAAGGGGCTCTCCGGGAGAAAGTATTTTCGAGAACCTAAGTTAGATTTTTAGTAAATTCATTAAACCCGAATAGAAGAGAGATTAGAATCCCAGAGTATAGACGAGGAATAAAAGATCCTACAACCACCCAATGGCGACGTGTGCCCGCGAGACGCACAACCATGTTAGTAAAAGTTTTGCAATGTCTAGACTCGACTTCGGCCAAGGAGTGTGGAAGGGGGATTCCTACAGGCAGTCGGCTCTGATACCAACTTGTGACGCCCCCGATTTGACCGTACACTAATCATACACGCAAACATGTACGATCAAGATCAGGGACCCACGGGAAGATATCACAACACAACTCTACAAATAAAAATAAGTCATGCAAGCATCATATTACAAGCCAGGGGCCTCGAGGGCTCGAATACAAGAGCTCGATCATAGACGAGTCAGCGGAAGCGACAATATCTGAGTATAGACATAAGTTAAACAAGTTTGCCTTAAGAAGGCTAGCACAAACTGGGATACAGATCGAAAGAGGCGCATGCCTCCTGCCTGGGATCCTCCTAAACTACTCCTGGTCGTCATCAGCGGGCATCACGTAGTAGTAGGCACCTCCGGTGTAGTAGGAGTCATCATCGACGGTGGCGTCTGGATCCTGGGCTCCAACATCTGGTTGCGACAACCAGGTAGGAGGGATAGGGGGAAAAGAGGGAGAAAGCAACCGTGAGTACTCATCCAAAGTACTCGCAAGCAAGGAGCTACACTACATATGCATGGGTAAATGGGTAAAGGGCCATATCGGTGGACTAAACTGCAGAAAGATAGAGTAAGAGGGGGGATAGCTAATCCTGTCGAAGACTACGCTTCTGGCAGCCTCCATCTTGCAGCATGTAGAAGAGAGTAGACTGAAGTCCTCCAAGTAGCATCGCATAGCATAACCCTAACTGATGATCATCCCCTCGTCGCCCTATGAGAGAGCGACCACCGGTTGTATCTGGCACTTGGAAGGTGTGTTTTATTAAGTATCCGGTTCTAGTTGTCATAAGGTCAAGGTACAACTCCAAGTCGTCCTGTTACCGAAGATCACGACTATTCGAATAGATTAACTTCCCTGCAGGGGTGCACCACATAACCCAACACGCTCGATCCCATTTGGCCGGACACACTTTCCTGGGTCATGCCTGGCCTCGGAAGATCAACACGTCGCAGGCCCACCTAGGCACAACAGAGAGGCCAGCACGCCGGTCTAAACCTAAGCACACAGGGGTCTGGGCCCATCGCTCATAGCACACCTGCACGTTGCATACGCGGCCGGAGAGCTGACCTAGCAACCTCCATTACAAAGGAAGTCACGTTACGCGGTCCAACCCAGCGCGCGCCGCTCAATCGCTGGCGTCACGAAGTGCTTCGGCTGATACCACGACGTCGAGTGCCCATAACTGTCCCCGCGTAGATGGTTAGTGTGTATAAGCCAGTGGCCAGACCCAGATCAAATACCAAGATCTCGTTAAACGTGTTAAGTATCTGCGAACGCCGACCAGGGCTAGGCCCACCTCTCTCCTAGGTGGTCTCAACCTGCCCTGTCGCTCCGCCTCAAAGTAACAGTCGGGGGCCGTCGGGAACCCAGGCCCACCTCTACCGGGATGGAGCCACCTGCCCCTTCAGCCCCCATCTCCGAACAGTATCACATGTAATGTAACTGTGTAAAGTATATCGTATATGCCCGTGATCACCTCCCGAAGTGATCACGGCCCAGTAGTATAGCATGGCAGACGGACAAGAGTGTAGGGCCACTGATGGAACACTAGCATCCTATACTAAGCAGTAGGATAGCAGGTAATGGTAACAACAGTAGTAGCAAGGACAGGCTATGCATCAGGATAGGAATAACGGAAAGTAGTAACATGCTACACTATTCTAATGCAAGCAGTATAGAGAAGAGTAGGCGATATCTGGTGATCAAGGGGGGGGGCTTGCCTGGTTGCTCTGGCAAGAGAGAGGGGTCGTCAACACCGTAGTCGTACTGGGTAGCAGCGGCGTCGGTCTCGGCGTCTAGCCAGAGAAGAGGGGGAAGAAACTATAAATATAATGCAAACAGATGCATAATGATGCATGACATGACAAAACATGATGCTAGGTGTGCCCTAACGCGGTACGAGGGGGTACCGGTGAAGGGGGAAACATCCGGGAAAGTATTCCCGGTGTTTCGCGTTTTCGGACAGATGAACCGGAGGGGGGAAAATTGCGTGTTCGCTATGCTAGGGATGCGTGGCAGACGAATGGGCCACGTATCCAGGTTCGCCTCGTCGTTCTGAGCAACTTTCATGTACAAAGTTTTTTCATCCGAGCTACGGTTTATTTTATATGATTTTTCAAAGTTTTAAACAATTTCTAAATTTTTTTGAATTTATTTATCATTTCAAATTAAAGGTGAAATTGCTAAGTGTACCCACAGCTTGTACACAACAATGTACCAAAGGGGCTGACAGGTGGGGTCCAGTTGACTTCCAAGTCAACAGTCAACTGGGACCGTTGACTGGTCAAAGGGGTCTAGTGGGACCCTCCTGTCAATGACTAGGCTAGTCCAGTCAGCAGTTTGACTTGGTCAAACTGGACAGCAGGCCCACCTGTCATTGGCTATACTGTTAATTAACAGTAGTTAATTAGGTTAAGTAGTTAATTAGGTTAATTAAACTAGGATTAATTAAGTTAATTAATTCTTTAATTAATTAATTAATTATTTATTTAATTTATTTATTTATTTATTTTTTTAACACACACACATATATATTTTTTTTGTTCTAGGCGTGGGGCCCGTTGTCCAGTGGCCCCTGGGGCCTAAGCGGATCGGGCGTGGGGCGCAGCCCGTGCGGGCAGGCAAGCCCGGCAGGGCGCCGGAGCAGGGAGAGGCCGGTGGCCACGGCGAGCTAGGCAGGGCGGGGGGAGCTGGGGCATGCGGTGGGGCGCACTCAGGCGTGGCCGCGGCGAGGGCGATGCCGCGGCGGGGCGCACGAGCACACGGGGAGGGCGCGAAGGGGGAGCCGGGGAGCACAAGAGGGACGCCCCAGGGCCATCGTGAGCGCGGCCGGCGCGGAGCTGCAGCAGACAGCGGCAGTAGCAGCGCCAGCAGCTGCTGCGTTGCAGCACTGGACGGCGACGGTTGGGCGCGCGGGGCTGCCGGTGCAGAGGGCGGGAGGAGAGGCCGGAGGAGGCCACGGAGACAGACGCGTGCGGAGGAGCTCGTCGGGGCGGTCGGGAGCGGCGACGTGCAATAGAGAGGGGAAGAGGGAGGGAGCTCATGATGGGGCGCAGGGACTAAGGCAGCGGCGTGAGGAGGAGGACGGGGAAGCGAGATCTGACGATGGGGTGGCGACACGACGACGCGGTAGCTTCAGGGCGGCGTCGGCGATGCCGGTAGGTGGCGGTTCCTCGGGCACGGGCGCTCCGAGAGGAGGGGAGTGAACAGGGGCGCCCCTCCTCCATGCGTATGTGTGTGTGGGTGTGTGGTCTTCTACGCCGGCGAGTTGGGGCGACGGGCGGCGGGATTGGCGATGGGGACGGGGCGGCAGCGTCGTGGGGGGGGGGCGCAGGGCGTCGGCCCGATCCCGATCCAGAACTGGATCGGGGGGAGGGGGAGGGAGCGAGTGGGGGTGTGGTTGGTTAGGGTTTCGGGGGTGGGGAGGGGATAAGGGAGGCGGGGTGGGCCTCCTGGTGGCCTGGGTGTGTGGCCGAATGGGCCGGCCTGCTGGGCCGAGGCCCAGGGGGCAGGGGGGGTTTCTCTTTTTTTTTCTTTTGTTGTTTTGTCTTTTCCTTTTATTTATTCTTTCCTGCTTTATTTTAGTTGCATTCTATTTTGGTAAAATATACACTTAGTATCTAAATTAGTATTACAACTTAGCCCATAGTCACAAAAAGTCTAGACCCCAATTAACTTAGCTTGACATTTTATTAAAAAAATATTTAAATAATCACTTTTGCTACTGTTTTATTCATCTCATAGTATTTAAACATTTTATAAATGTGTTGTTTTTCCACCATAATTATCTATGCAATATTTGGTTCACTCAGAACATTTTAGTTTTAATATTTGAAAACTTTTATTGTTTGCCTGTTTTTTTGAACTTGAAGTTGAACCGGTTTCGAACTAACTCGAGATTAGCAACTATAAACGAGGTGACATGGCATCATTAGCAGAGGATCACTGTAGCTTAATTACCCGGGCGTCACAATCGTCATCACCAACGCTCCTCTCATCGGGAGAGGGCAATCTCCATCAACATCTTCACCAACACCATCTCATCTCCAAACCCTAGTTCATCTCTTGTATCCAATTCTTGTCACAAAGTCCGGGATTGGTGCTAGTAGGTTGCTAGTAGTGTTGATTACTCCTTGTAGTTGATGCTAGTTGGTTTATTTGGTGGAAGATTATATGTTTAGATCCTATATGCATATTATTACCCCTCTGATTATGAACATGAATATGCTTTGTGAGTAATTACGTTTGTTCCTGAGGACAAGGGAGAAGTCTTGCTATTAGTAGTCATGTGAATTTGGTATTCGTTTGATATTTTGATAAGATGTATGTTGTGTATCCTCTAGTGGTGTTATGCGAACGTCGACTACATAACACTTCACCATTATTTGGGCCTAGAGGAAGGCAATGGGAAGTAATAAGTAGATGATGGGTTGCTAGAGTGACAGAAGCTTAAACCCTAGTTTATGCGTTGCTTCGTAAGGGGCTGATTTGGATCCATATGTTTCATGCTATGGTTAGGTTTACCTTAATACTTTTGTTGTAGTTGCAGATGCTTGAAATAGAGGTTAATCATAAGTGGGATGCTTGTTCAAGTTAGAACAGCACCCAAGCACCGGTCCACCCACATATCAAATTATCAAAGTACCGAACGCGAATCATATGAACGTGATGAAAGCTAGCTTGACGATATTCCCATGTGTCCTCGGGGGCGCTTTTCCTATTATAAGAGTTTGTTCCGGCTTGTCCTTTTCTACAAAAAGGATTGGGCCACCTTGCTACACTTTATTTAATTTTGTTGCTTGTTGCTCGTTACAATTTATCTTATCACAAAACTATCTGTTACCACTTATTTTAGTACTTGCAGAGAATACCTTGCTGAAAAGCGCTTATCATTTCCTTCTGCTCCTCGTTGGGTTCGACACTCTTACTTATCGAAAGGACTACGATAGATACCCTATACTTGTGGGTCATCATGCACCTTTTAGTTCGGACTGGTGCTTTTGTCAGAGCCGGATTGTCCCAAAATTGTGTTTGGGTTTTCTAGGCGCTTTCCATCGCACAGTATTTCCGTACTATTGCCGCCAAGTCAGCGAAGTGTGCTATGTCACGGAGACTTATGGTGTTGAGGATTCCCGTGTCCGTGCAATTGTTGCAAAAGATCAAAATTGCGTCTTCCTCGCTACAGTCCTTGACCTAGTTCATTACAAGGAGGAATCTGGCCCAATAGTGATGTACTGTCTCTTGGGGCGCTTGCCTAATGTGGGAAAGATCGTTTATATCTGGGTGGGTGGGTGGATTTAAGTCCAGACCTTGACCCAATCTGAGATCCCGGGGCAGGGGAGTTTCCGATCTTGGAAGTTCAGGCTCTGGGATGTCGCTCGGCGGGTTCGGTATGCGACCTGATTCTAGGTCCAGGGTTACGGCGATGTCCTCCCATGAGCGGGTATCCGGCTCGGAGAGCTCGGGAATCAGGACATAGTTCGTCCTCAGGATAGAGGGAGAACCGCCGCGTTGCTCCACCACCACCACTATTTGATGGGTGACCGACAGAGAGTTAATCTCCGTTTGGTCGGGTTTAAGCCCTATCCGATCATAGTCCGTAACGACTCCCAGAGCGGCGATGCGTTCCAAGAGCTCATTCAAAGAGGAGAGCTCCATTGGGTCCATCTGCTCGGCGAATCTTTGGACAATGTGGAGGCTATTTTTGATGACCCGAGAAGTCATCGTCGGCGCAACGGCCGAGCGGGCAGTCACGATGAAGCCGCCTAGTCGGAGAGTTTGGCCTACAGCCAGGGCTCCTAGAAGTGATGCTGTCCTTGACAATGAGACGAGCCATCCCCCCTTATGGTGACAACACAGTGGAACTCTCAATGAAATCACCAATGTCGGTGTCAAAACCGGCAGATCTCGGGTAGGGGGTCCCGAACTGTGCGTCTAAGGCGGATGGTAACAGGAGGCAGGGGACATGATGTTTACCCAGGTTCGGGCCCTCTTGATGGAGGTAATACCCTACGTCCTGCTTGATTGTTCTTGATGATATGAGTATTACAAGAGTTGATCTACCACGAGATCGTAGAGGCTAAACCCTAGAAGCTAGCCTATGGTATGATCGTATCTTGTCCTACGGACTAAACCCTCCGGTTTATATAGACACCGGAGGGGGCTAGGGTTACACAGAGTTGGTTACAAGGGAGGAGATCTACATATCCGTATTGCCTAGCTTGCCTTCCACGCCAAGGAGAGTCCAATTCGGACACGGGACGAAGTCTTCAATCTTGTATCTTCATAGTCCAACAGTCTGGAGACCCCCTAATCCAGGACTCCCTTGGTGGCTATATCATTTAATTTAGTAAGATGTGCCACAAAAGTTTCAGATTCATAGCCATAAAAAGGATCAGATTCAACCAAAGTAATTATCTCAGGCTCGACAGAGAAATCATAATCCTTATCAGTAATAAAGATAGGTGAAGTAGCAAAAGCAGGGTCATATTTCATTCTAGCATTCAATGACTTTTCTTTAAGCTTAGCTAATAATTTCTTAAGATCAGATCTATCATTGCAAGCTAAGAAACCTCTAGAAGTTTCTTCATCCATAACATAACCCTCAGCAACAATAGGCAATTCATATCTAGGGGGAGAATCTTAATCATCACTTTCATCAATATTATCAGTTTCAATAATTTCATTCTCTCTAGCCCTAGCAAGTTGTTCATCGAGAAATTCACCTAGTGGTACAGTAGTATCAAGCATAGAAGTAGTTTCATCATAAGTATCATGCAAAGCAGAAGTGACATCATCAATAACATGCAACCTATCAGAATCAATAGCATGTATAGGTGTCGCAAGTTTACTCATAACAAAACGTGAATCAAGTGCAGAGCTAGATGGCAGTTCCTTACCTCCCATCGTAGTTGAGGGATAGATCTTGGTTCTTTGAACTTTCAAGTTCTTCATAGTGATAAGAAGATATAAATCCCAAGTGACTCAAAGAATAGAGCTATGCTCCCGGGCAACGACGCCAGAAAATAGTCTTCATAACCCACAAGTATAGGGGATCGCAATAGTTTTTGAGGGTAGAGAATTAAACCCAAATTTATTGATTTGACACAAGGGGAGCCAAAGAATATTCTCAAGTATTTGCAGCCGTGTTGTCAATTCAACCACACCTGGAAACTTAATATCTGCAGCAAGGTATTTAGTAGAAAAGTAATATGACAGTAGTGGTAACAGTGGCAAAAAGTAACAGTAGCAAAAGTAATATTTTGGGTTTTATAGTGGTGGTAACAGTAGCAACGGAAAAGTAAATAAGCGAAGAACAATATATGGAAAGCTCGTAGGCAATGGATCGGTGATGGAGAATTATGTCGGATGCGATCGATCATGTAACAGTCATAACATAGGGTGAGACAGAACTAGCTCCAGTTCATCAATGTAATGTAGGCATGTATTCCGAATATAGCCATACATGCTTATGGAAAAGAACTTGCATGACATCTTTTATCCTACCCTCCCATGGCAGCGGGGTCCTATTGGAAACTAAGGAATATTAAGGCCTCCTTTTAATAGAGTACCGGACCAAAGCATTAACACATAGTGAATACATGAACTCCTCAAACTACGGTCATCACCGGTAATGATCCCAATTATTGTCACTTCGGGGTTAACGGATCATAACACATAATATGTGACTATATACTTGTAAGATAGGATCAAGAACTCTCATATATTGATGAAAACATAATAGGTTCAGATCTGAAATCATGGCACTCGGGCCCTAGTGACAAGCATTAAGCATAGCAAAGTCATAGCAACATCAATCTCAGAACATAGTGGAAACTAGGGATCAAACCCTAACAAAACTAACTTAATTACATGATAAATCCCATCCAACCCATCACCGTCCAGCAAGCCTACGATGGAATTACTCACGCACGGCGGTGAGCATCATGAAATGGGTGATGGAGGAAGGTTGATGATGAAAAAGGCGGCGGATTCCCCTCTTCGGAGCCCCGAACGGACTCCAGATCAGCCCTCTCGAGAGAGTTTAGGGCTTGGTGGCGGCTCCGTATCGTAAAACAAGATGAATCCTTCACTCTGAATTTTTTCTCCCCGAACACGAATATATGGAGTCGGTGGAGCGTCAGGGGGCCCACGAGGCAGGGGGTGCGCCCAGGGGGTAGGCGCGCCCCCACCATCGTGGACATGGTGTGGGCTCCTTGACGTGGATTCTTCTTCCAGTATTTTTATATATTCCAAAAATAATCTCTGTTGATTTTCAGGTCATTCCGAGAACTTTTATTTCTGCACAAAAATAACACCATGGCAATTCTGCTGAAAACAACGTCAGTCCGGGTTAGTTCCATTCAAATCATGCAAGTTAGAGTCCAAAACAAGGGCAAAAGCGTTTGGAAAAGTAGATACGATGGAGAGGTATCACACATTCCTTGATAAAGTCTTGAAGAAGTTCAAAATGGATCGGTCAAAGAAAGGGTTCTTGCTTGTGTTACAAGGTGTGAAGTTGAGTCAGACTCAATGCCCGACCACTATAGAAGACAGAGAGAAAATGAAAGTCATTCCCTATGCCTCAGCCATAGGTTCTATCATGTATTCAATGTTGTGTACCAGACCTGATGTGTGCCTTGCTATTAGTTTAGCAGGGAGGTACCAAAGTAATCCAGGAGTGGATCACTGGACAGCGGTCAAGAACATCCTGAAATACCTGAAAAGGACTATGGATATGTTTCCCATTTATGGAGGTGACAAATAGCTCATCGTAAACGGTTACGTTAATGCGAGCTTTGACAGTAATCCGGATGACTGTAAGTCACAAACCCGATACGTATTTTTATTGAATGGTGGAGCTGTCAGCTGGTGCAGTTCTAAGCAGAGCGTCGTGGCGGGATCTATGTGTGAAGCGGAATACATTGCTGCTTCGGAAGCAGCAAATGAAGGAGTCTGGATGAAGGAGTTCATATCCGATCTAGGCGTAATATTTAGGGCATCGGGTCTAATGAAAATCTTTTGTGACAATACTGGTGCAATTGCCTTGGCAAAGGAATCCAGATTTCACAACAGAACCAAGCACATCAAGAGAAGCTTCAATTCCATCCGCGATCAAGTCAAGGAGGGAGACATAGAGATTTGCAAGATACATACGGATCTGAATGTTGCAGACCCGTTGACTAAGCCTCTCTCACGAGCAAAACATGATCAACACCAAGACTGCATGGGTGTTAGAATCATTACTATCTAATCTAGATGATTGACTCTAGTGCAAGTGGGAGACTGGGGGAAATATGCCCTAGAGGCAATAATATAGTTGTTATTTATATTTCCTTATATTATGATAAATGTTTATTATTCATGCTAGAATTGTATTAACCAGAAACTTAGTACATGAGTGAATACATAGACAAATAGAGTGCCCCTAGTATGCCTCTACCTGACTAGCTTGTTAATCAAATATGGTTAAGTTTCCTAGCCATAGACATGTGTTGTCATTTGATGAAAGGGATCACATCATTAGAGAATGATGTGATGGACAAGACCCATCCGTTAGCTTAGCATAATGATCGTTTTGTTTTTCTGCTATTGCTTTCTTCATGACTTATACATGTTCCTCAGACTATGAGATTATGCAACTCCCGAATACCGGAGGAACACCTTGTGTGCTATCAAACATCACAACGTAACTGGGCGATTATAAAGATGCTATACAGGTGTCCCCAATGGTGTTTGTTGAGTTGGCATAGATCAAGATTAGGATTTGTCACTCCGTGCATCGGAGGGGTATCTCTGGGCCCTCTCGGTAATGCACATCACTATGAGCCTTGCAAGCAATGTGTCTAATGAGTTAGCCATGGGATGATGCATTACAGAATGAGTAAAGAGACTTGCTGGTGACGAGATTGAACTAGGTATGATGATACCGACAATCAAATCTTGGGCAAGTAACATACCGATGACAAAGGGAACAACGTATGTTGTTATGCGGTTTGACCGATAAATATCTTTGTAGAATATGTGGGAGCCAATATGAACATCCAGGTTCCTCTATTGGTTATTGACCAGAGATGTGTCTCGGTCATGTCTACGTAGTTCTCAAACCCGTAGGGTCCGCATGCTTAACGTTCGATGACGATTTGTATTATGAGTTTTGTGTTTTGATGAACCGAAGTTTGTTCGGAGTCCCAGATGAGATCACAAACATGACGAGGAGTCTCGAAATGGTCGATACATAAAGATTGATATATTGGAAGGTTATGTTTGGACACCGGAATGGTTTCAGATAGGTTCAAGCATTTTTCGAATTACCGGGGGGTTACCGGAACCCCCCGGGGGATTAATGGGCCACAATGGTCCTTAGTGGAGAAGAAAGAGGGCTGGCCAGAGGTGGTGCATGCCCCCTCCTTCCTTCTCTTCTCTCCTCTTTCCCTTCTTCTCCTACTTGGTCTAGTAAAGGGGGGAGGGACCGAATCCTACTTGGAATAGGAGTCCAAGTAGGGATCCCCCCATGGCGCGCCCCCTCCTAGGGCCGGCCTCCTCTCCTCCCCCCTTTATATACGTGGGGAGGGGGCACCCCAAAGACACACAAGTTGATCTTTTAGCCGTGTGTGGTGCCCCCTCCACAGTTACACACCTCGGTCATATCGTTGTAGTGCTTAGGCGAAGCCCTGCGTCGGTAACTTCATCATCACCGTCACCATGTCGTCGTGCTGACGGAACTCTCCCTTGGCCTCAACTGGATCAAGAGTTTGAGGGACGTCATCGAGCTGAATGTGTGCTGATCGCGGAGGTGCCATGCGTTCGGTACTTGGATCGGTTGGATCACGAAGACATTCGACTACATCAACCGCGTTACTAAACGCTTCTGCTTTTGGTCTACGAGGGTACATAGACACACTCTCGCCCCTCGTTTCTATCATCTCCTAGATAGATCTTGCGTGATTGTAGGTCAATTTTTTGAAATACTACGTTCCCCAACATTTATCACACAAAGTATAGTGCCCCGCCCCCTACATTATGACAAGTATTTAGCCCTGAGCTACAAAAGCCACACATTATCCCAAATTATAATCAATGTTCTATATATTATATGTAGTACTAGCAAGATGACCATGTGTTCCACGGAACATCAAGATGATCGAGGGGAGGCCTTATTGCAAATGTGGAGAGGGCTGTGAGTATATTTTTCAAAATTGCCATAGTTTCCTTCCTATCCATCAGATATAAATCAGACGGCCTATATTGCAGGATGGCAGGCACACCATCATCAACACTCTGTTTTTATAAGAGTAGAGATAAAATATATTATGTGTAGTATAACATGTTCATAACCACACCATGTGCATGCGTCGGTTTAAAACACTATGATAAATTCTTCAAATATCCGAATTCACTTTTTATATTGAATTATGATCTCTATTCTTCTTTTACACCCACACAATCCTCTTATCTTTGTAGCTAGCACTAACTTTCTCTCGTGCATGCACACACCCGCATCCCTCTCACCCTCCCTCAACATTCTCTAGCTCCATCGCACAAATCTGTCTTTTCACTTTTGGTCGTTCACCCACGGTGTGTGTAGCCCCCCCAGCTCCTTCTTTACGGCACACATCAATCGATATGCCTCTCTAGCCAGGTGTGCCTATCACAAACACAAGCTTTCCCTCTTCTCTTCTCACCGTCCATGCCTCACTCCCACCCCTCTTTTCATCGATCTCGTACTCGCACACTCCTTCCCCCTTGATATAGTATGCCTCTTACACCACCTCCTAGTTGCATCCCTCTCTCTCCATCCTTCTAACACATACATGCAGTATACCGATCGATCTCCCTACATATACCTAGGTCGACTTTTACTATTTTCCACCACCAATCGATCGATGTACCTCACAAGTTATGTCTCTCCTTTCTCTAACAGAGGACAATTGATCTTCCTATGTAGTTATGTCTGCTTACCACAGCCATATCGTCCCCCCTCATCATTCGTGCATGCCTCCTGACCCGTCTCTCACACGTACATGCACAGACAGGCAGGCATCCCCTCTCTTATTGATATTGCAGGTGTGTCCTCCGTTTGTCTAGCAAGCCTCTCCCACCATTTGTTAGAATTTGTTAGAAGAAAACCCACCACCAACCCCTCCGACACTCTAGCTCTGTCTCTCTCCCAACCTTATTCCTCTCCTACACATATGCATGGATGTCGATCGATCTCCCTCAATACATAAAGGTAGGTCTCTCTCCTCCTCCACACATATACCAGCCATTGTACCTCTAGTTAATTAGGTCTCCCCTCCCACCCCCCACCACACAACGATAGTTGAGCGCTGTAGGTAGGTATCCATGCCACAGAGACAAACTGCGCCTGTCACCTCTCATGTTCTAGTAGGCCAGCCACCCTATATCTTTGACGTGCGCACACACAAATTTGATGGCACTCTTTATCAATCGCATGCGCACACACACACACACACATCATCCCTCTCTTCGACTCCATGGATACCTCACGCCAATGATAGCTCCATTCTCTTCTCGTGGATCGCCCCCTCTATATATATGATATATCCTGGCCTCTATTTCATACACATTTCATATGTTACATTTTTTGATTGAAATATCATCGACACATATTTCCTGTCTATTTCTCATGCCCCCCCCCCAAAACACTCATGAACCCACACACTATATCTATGTACATTTGTATCTCTCTCACAGAACCCCACGTAGGTGGTGTACGTACATGAAGAGAATAGGTGCACATACTCACGCTTCATGCCCAGCCACACTCATGCAGGTACATGGTGGAGCTCATTTCTGTACGAAATGGCAGCCCACGTGCTAATTTGAGCGTGTGTGGCGGTTGTTTACCTACGGAGGTCGTGTACCACGCGTGCACGAAACAAAGTTCAACTTGATGCGTTGGCGCGTTATTTTTAAATAAAGTTATATTGCTCAATGGCACGTACACAGAATATAAAACGATTTTTATGGAGAAAAAGGTAGTCCGCTCCACTATATACAATGGAGCCTGCCTGCCGGGGTTTGTCTCTCTTCAGAGTATCTCACACAAGGCGGCGGTGGCCTCTCTCTCTCACCGTTGGTCACTGATCCGGCCGCATCCCGTCCACCGGCAGAAAGGGAGGATGTGCATCATTTCTCCATTCGATGGCACCGAGGCAGCACGTCCCGATCTGCGGTACCCGCCGTTCTCTCTGACCAAGCTCCGGCACGGTAGGGCCTACGCCACCTACTTGCTGCCGCAGTATGGGCACATCCCACCCGCTGCCGCTCTCCTAGTTACATCCCGACGACCCCTGGGTATCCCATCCGGCCTTGCTCCACTGTCCGTCTACCCACGTCGCTGCATGTGGAAAATCTTGCATGTGGATCTTCCATAGTTCTTTGCCCAAAACGTAGCTTGTCCAGCGTACTTTCCATATTGCAATCTCTTCCTCACACTGTTTTAGACAAACACAACCATGTTGTTATCTTCCCTTAGGACAAGGAATATGCTTCTTTTTTGTCATCGTATGTGTCATCAACTGTTATTGGCCAGTAATTGTTTCCTTTCTACCTCTTTTTTTGCAAACAGGGCTATCCATTTCACCTCGTTGCTATTGTGACCTTTTGGTGAACTGCACAAATCACTTTTTTCGTGAGAGTGTTTTGTGCAATTGTACTAAAATGTCACACGGGCAACATCTCTACATTTCAGTGCGACTACACAAAGGGAGATTAGTTTTGCTCTATACTCCTCATCCAACTCCGAGCCTAATCTTCTCCAACTATTTGCTTAATCTTCTCCAACTAGTTAGTCTTAAGAGAGACTGCAAAGGTGACCGGCTTCTATTTGTGTGTTTATTTTTTCATCAACTATACTCTATTATTGTAATCACACTTATTATCTGTAACGCCCTCGATGCGGCTATATCTCCCACGTGTCGAAGCATGACTTAGAGGCATAACCGCATTGAAAGCAATGTCGCAAGTGAGGTAATCTTCGCAAACAACCCATGTAATACATAAGGGAAAAGATACATAGTTGGCTTACAATCGCCACTTCACACATTTACATGAATAAAACATTACAACATCCAAATACAATCAAGGTCCGACTACGGAACCAAAATAAAAGAAGAACCCCAAATGCGACAAAGGTCCCCCGATCGACCCCAACTGGGCTCCACTACTGATCAACTAGAACGAATCAACATAAAGGACAAGATCTTCATCAAGCTCCTCTTGAGCTTGGTTGCGTCATCTGCACGGACTCATCGGCACCTGCAAGCTGGTTTTGGAAGTATTTGTGAGTCACGGGGACTCAGCAATCTCAGACCCTCGCGATCAAGACTATTTAAGCTTATGGGTAAGGTAAAAGGTATGAGGTGGAGCTGTAGCAAGCGACTAGCATATATGGTGGCTAACATACGCAAATGAGAGCGAGAAGAGAAGGCAAAGCACGGTCGATAAAAGTATGATCAAGAAGTGATCCTAGAGGCAACCTATGTCAAGCATAACTCCAACAACCGTGTTCACTTCCCGGACTCTGCCGGAAAGAGACCATCACAGTTACACACGCGGTTGATGCATTTTAATTAAGGTCAACTTCAGGTTTTCTACAACCGGACATTAAAAAATTCCCATCTGCCCATAACCGCGGGCACGGCTTTCGAAAGTTCAAATCCCTGCAGGGATGTCCCAACTTAGCCCATGACAAGCTCTCACGGTCAACAAAGGAATAGACCTCCTCCCGAGACATTCCGATCAGACTCGGTATCCCGGTTCTACAAGACATCCTCGACAATGGTAAAACAAGTCCAGCAAGACCACCCGATGCGCCGACATCCCAATAGGAGCTGCACATATCTCGTTCTCAGGGCAACACCGGATAAGCAATCCGTACAACTAAAACCAGCCCTCAAGTTTCCCCGAGGTGGCGCTGCAAGGGGCTCTAGTTTGGACCAACGCTTAGACAAGCACTGGCCCGGGGGGGGGGGGGGTTAAAATAAAGATGACCCTCGGGATGCGCGACTCCCAAGGGAAAAAAGGCTAGGTGGAAAATGATAAAACCAAGGTTGGGCCTTGCTGGAGGAGTTTTATTCAAAGCGAACTGTCAAGGGGTTCCCATTATAACCCAACCGCGTAAGGAACGCAAAATCCGGGAACATAACACCGATATGACGGAAACTACGGCGGCAAGAGTGGAACAAAACACCAGGCATAAGGCCGAGCCTTCCACCCTTTACCAAGTATATAGATGCATTAATTAAATAAGATATATAGTGATATCCCAACAAGTAAACATGTTCCAACAAGGAACAACATCTCCATGTTCCAACAAGGAACAAACTTCAATCTTCACCTGCAACTAACAACGCTATAAGAGGGGCTGAGCAAAGCGGTAACATAGCCAAACAACGGTTTGCTAGGACAAGGTGGGTTAGAGGCTTGGTTCAACAATATGGGAGGCACGAAAAGCAAGTGGTAGGTATCGCAGCATAGGCATAGCAAAATAGCGAGCACCTAAGCAAGCAAAGATAGAAGTGATTTCGAGGGTATGGTCATCTTGCCTGAAATCGCGCAAGGAAGAAGAACGAGTCCGTGAAGAAGACAAACGGATGTAGACGAATGTGTCCTCACAAACGCGACGTAACCGTAACCAACCCGAAGGAGCAAACACCGGAAAAGAAGCACACAACATAGTAAACAACCAACACATGAACATGATATGATATGCGGGATGCGGTATGCGATGCATATGCATGATTTGACAAGGAATGATAGGATCTGGCCTCCACTTGGAAATCCAAGTGTGCCACCGGAAAGGTGAGGTGAAATCGCTTGAAAACGATATAAAGATCACCGGAATCGGAGTTACAGTTTGGAAATGGCAAGCAATTCAAATATGGCACCGGTCTGCGATTTACAGCAAGTAACCATCTAAATGCAACAAGATGAACACGCTACAGCACTCAAACATGGCATCAAAATACATGGAAGGGATCCATTCATGATGCTTAACAAAAGATGAACACTGAGCTACGGCCAATTCATCCAATAACAGGTTCAAACAAGCATGGCAAAAATGCATTTGGTAAACAGATCTCAGACTTAGTGAAATTAACACTTGTCTGGAATTTCAGATCAGGTAGCTCACTTTGGAGCATGAAAACTATATGCTACCGGACCTGAACATGGAAAAGTAAAGCATGGCATGGAGATACTCCAAGAGCTTAACAAAAGTCCCTTAGTGACCTTGAGCCAAAAGGGATCAGAAAATACATTTGCAAGCATGTGAACATGGCAAAAACATAATCAGATCACAGACTTTGTGAAAAACTGGAGCATGCAAATTAGATATCAAGTAGGCATGTTTACGAGCTCGATGCACTCACTACAGAGCAAGTCATGACAAGATAAGCATACACCCATTAAGAATACACAAAATACAAGCTAGACATGACAATAATAATAACATGGCATGCACGGATCAACTACAACATCGTCGGCAAAATCGCTAACAAGTAGACAATCTGCCCAGATTCACGAAATAGCAAACGTAGAGCTCGATTGACTCAAGCTAGGGTGCTCCATAATTGCACACAAAGACATGGATGGATAGAGCACTACAAGATTAAGAAAACATCCTTACTGATCATCCTCAAAAAAGGCACGGATCACTAGGAAACAACATGAACATATGGCAATATAAGATAAACAGCTCAAGGACTTAGTGGAAATGCTAAGTCCCTGCAATCAGCATTACCAAGTGCCTCACTTTGCAGGCTTGTGCTAGTCACCACACACATCACAAAAATACATGGGTTGCACCTCTGGATATATGGCAAAACATATAACAAAACACATGTAGAGCTCATGGGCATAACATGCACACAATAATCATGGCAAAAATGACAAATATCTAAATGGAGCAGCAGATCCGACAATTAACTCAAGTAGCACTCTTCTAACAGCATTTCGGGCATCAAGATCCACTCAAATGAAAGTGATGCAATGAGATGAAATGATGTACTCTCTGAGGCGAACATTTTGATATGCTATACGCGCAAAACGGAGCTACGGATGCAAAGATACGGCATGATGAACATGGGCAAATGGATCTGGGAATTTCGGTGACTTAGTAGAAATATACCCTTGCGAGAGGAAAAAAAATACACCGGGCCGGAGGGAAAATGGGCCGGCAGGGGCGGAGCTGGGCCGCGGCCCACATGGCTGGCACGAGGTCGTCGTCCCGATCCTGCCTGGATTCGGGGAGACAGGGGCGGCGGCGGCGTTTCCCGGCGTGGCTCCGGCGAGCTCGAGGCGCGGGACGGCCGGAGGAGGCGCGAGGTGCCCGGATCTGGCGGCGGGCGGCCGGATCCGGTCATCTCTAGTGAGGGGCGGCGGCAGGGACACGGAGGCAGCGAGCTTCCGGCGAAGACGGCTGCACCGGCGATGGCGGCGCCGGCGGGAAGGGACCGCGTCCAGTACGCGCGGTGGCGGCGCTTAAGCATGGCGGCGGGGCAGACGCTGTGTGGCAGCGTGGATCTGGGCCCGCGCGGGCCCGCGATGGGCTCCGCAGGCCGGCGGCGCGAGGATGGCGGCGGAGGATAGGTGGCGCGACGCGATTCGTCTGACGCGGTGGCGCGGACATTGTCCGGCGTGGGAGGATTTGTCCAGTGGCGCGAGGGGAGGGATTTTAAGGTTTGCACCGCGAATTTCGGAGGAGATTACATATTTATATGTAGAGGAAGCTAGGAGAGTCCAAATGAGGTGCGGTTTTCAGCCACGCGATCGTGATCGAACGGCCGAGATGATGGAGGAGGTTTAAGTGGGTTTTGGGCCACTTTGGAGGGGTGTTGGGCTGCAACACACACGAGGCCTTCTCGGTCCCTCGGTTAACCGTTGGAGTATCAAACGAAGTCCAAATGGTACGAAACTTGACAGGCTTACTACCGGTAGTAAGCCAAGGCCGCTTGGCAAGTCTCGATACAATCCGGAAATGTTTAAATCCACACACGAGAAGAAGGTAGAAATGACCACCGGAGGAGATAGGAGCGCCGGAATGCAAAACGGACAACGGGGAAAATGCTCGGATGCATGAGACGAACATGTATGCAAATGAAATGCACATGATGACATGATATGCAATGCATGACACGCAAGCAATGACAAGGCAACAACAGAGAATAACTGGAGGACACCTGGCACAACGGTCTCGGGGCGTTACAACACTCCACCACTACGAGAGGATCTCGTCCTGAGATCAAGAATGGCACCGGAGGGACAAACAGAAGAGAAAGAGAAGAGGTAAAACTAAGTTGCTTCTTTGACAAACGAGTGAAACCAAATAACCTTGAGAGGTTGAACAAATTCAAGAAAAGAATACAACGAAGGTGAACAAAGTCGAAAACTCTCCGTTAGCAAGGAGGGACAAAGAACATTGCGAAAAACCTCGAGGTTGAAGGGCAAGATATATATTGAAAGCACTCCTGTTAAGAAGTTATGCAAGACTTGATACGGTGAAAAGAACTTGAGCAGAGGACACGACACTCCGGTTAAATGGATAGGCATGAAAAAAAGCATGATCTTTGACAAAAAAAGATGATTGATTGAAAAGAGCAACAACAGAATGCCTCCGGAACGAAAGAATAGAATATAGATAATTGAAATAAAAGAATGGAGAAGAAAATGCCAACTTCTGCCACAAAAGAACCTGAAAAGGTATCCTTAGGAGTAGGGTCGAACGGAGTTGATGGAAACACAACAACGAAAAGATAAGCTTGATATAGTCTTATGGAATACATCTCAAAATATGAGGTGACAACCTGCCACTCATGGGAAAAGAATTGGATTGATAAGAACAAGGAGACGAGAAAAATATCGCACCGGAAAGGATAAATGAAGAACTTGGATCATTTATAAGCACCATAATAACAACCATCCTTAGGGAAGGCTTAAGGTGAAATATAACCCAAGATAACTCCAATGAAGAGATTGATGGATTTGAAATATCTCATTCATGACAACATGTGAATCAAGAAACATGAATTCAAATTATCAAGAATGACATAATACCATCTCCAATGATAAGGAAGAAAGAATTGCACTCCGGATTGCAAGATGAGAATGCTTGAGCTCCTTAGAAAAGAATCTCGATGAAAACTTCGAGAAGGGGTTAAATCCTTGATGAATCCATCATGTAGAACCTTCATGAAGAACTCCGGTAATAAAAGAATGATCCAAAATAATTGAATGATGAAAACAATAAGATTTAAGCCTCGCAATGGTTTAGATAGAGAACTCCGTGATAATATAATTGAAAGAGGTTGGAACTCCGGGCAAAAAGAGAAGATGAAACAAATGAAACCGAGAGTTTGAAGGGCCTCCGGAATAAGAATTAATCATTTGGATGAAACAAGAATAAGAATTACATTATTCTTATCCTTCACCAATTAAATTGATGATAATCAACGGATTTGGCATATCACTTATTCTCGTAAAAGATCAAGAGAGATATAACATAAACTTGGAAAGGTCTTCGACGAATCCACCGGTAGGATTGAAAACAATGAATGAATTGATATGATAACAAGGTAAGAAGAATCTTGAGCGAACCACCGTAAGAATTGAAAATGAACGAAGAAGAAAAATAAAGAAGCACCGGGAAGAATTAGAGAGCAAATGAAGATACTTGAGGGGAATTTACATAAAAGAGAACGAAGAGATCACGAGCCGATTAAAGATCACTTGAGCGAAACACCGGTAAAATTGGAGAATGATAGCTGAAAGCTGAGAATGAATAATCCCGAAATGATGGCCTCCGGATAATCAAACTTAGCAGAATCTTGAATTGCTCCGGATAGGTGAAAAGAATTCTCACGATCAAGACAATTACGAGAGGATGGCAACAAGCTAGAATCACGAATCTTGAAGAGAAAAGAGCAAGATTAAAGAGAAACTCTTCTTCGGTCTTCAACATCCGAGAATGACGACGAGTACACCACCAAGAATTATTGAGGCACACCGCAATGAAGAATGGAAAAGTTGAGCCAATGATGAAAAGGATTAGAAAGATCTTGGACAAGGGCATCTGACTGATGATAAATCATTCTTACATCAAACTTTGACAAGAACTTTAAGGATATCCCCGGGAAATAAGAAGAGTCAGGTAAGATCCTGGGAAAATACCTGTGGGTTAGGGCCCACTCAAAAGAAACACCGTTGAAATGATTACTTGAAAAGAGATATTGCACCAGTTGAATTAAATGGCTTGAATAAGATAACAACATCAAACTAGGTTGAACGGATCTTGAATGACAAGACGAGCCTTTTGAGAAAGCTCGAGCACGCCGGAACAAAAGAATAGTGAGAAGTGAATTATTATGAGGTGCAATGGTATGAGAAGGCATTGAAAAGAGGAAAGGGTAAGATCAACAAAGCTTGACTTGAAACCACCGGAGAAGATAAAAGAAACGAAGAATGATGAACTAGAAGCTCCGTTAGTATCTTCATGAGAATCACCGGATAAGAACATGAAGGAAATAGAACAGAGGGACTTCCATCAATAAAATGGATAGTGATTAAGAAATCTGAATCCTTGAAGAAAGACAAGGGAGGGGGGCGGGAAAAAAACAAAGGCAACTTGGAGATGGATGAAACAAACACCTTTGAGAAGAGTTAGAGTTTCTCTTACGGATGAGACAAATGATAGGATCATCTTGAAGAGAATCGCACCGGCTGACAAGGATTGACATGACAGACTCGATAATCGAGAAGGATTAGTATTCGCATTGGAGTATGAGAGCAACATTTGGGGAAGGTATGGAATCAACATTTGACTTCGAAGCAACTCGAATACCACAACTGAAAACAAAACAAAGGATTGGCTTGCAGAATAAGCCGGAACAAACATATGATAGAGATTTCGTCTGAAGTTTTCGTGCTGGGGTCTACACGGGCTCGATCGTACAGCACCATCATGTACAAGGCAGTGCACATGACATACGAAGCGTCCCCGAGTCGGCATAGCCAAGGACTCTTTAAGACACAATGAGACCACTGTAAAACCGACCGTGAATAGGCGGACCACTAGACGTCGAACCCCAATTTCAAATCATACATCTGTCGGAAAGATATCCTAAGAGCTACTTGAATTCCCACTTATAAACTCCTGAAACTTTCCGGTTATGCAATCAGGTGTTGGGGATACAGGGGAATCATAATATCTCACCCAAATCTAGCAAATCCTATCCAGCTGTATCCATCCTTCAACACATAACCAAGAAACCTTCGAAAATCGTCTACCTCAACCTTCAAAAAACATCCGTTATACAAGTTATGGCAATACTCCCGAACTCCCGCCCCAGTACTGGGTGGCGTCGAGGTTATCTCACCAACGAACTGCATAAAAGAGATTTTCGATGTCGGCGTACTAAGCTCAGGCATTCCAGAACTGCAAAGATAAAATTATGACGACAACACCTCAGAGCTCAACTCCCCGGGACACTTCCACAAAACCCCTAACAGGAGGCACCAAGACAATGTTCTCGTCACAAAACCATCGGAACGATTCCAAGATACTCGCGTGATCTGTCGGTGTACTAGAGTAGGGGTACGCTATTACCCCGAACTCGTGCACGGGCAGTTGCAGCGCCCCACGGCAAGGCTTGCCGAGTGACCGCCAGGACCCTCCGTGGTTCCCTTGAAGACCATTCAAGAACAAAGTATTCAAGTCGAGGCCCCGGCAAGAGGAGCTTGCCGGGAAGGCCAACCAAGGCCCCGGCAAGAGGAGCTTGCCGGGAAGAGACAAGACACCGACAAGAGGAGCTTGCCGGGAAGGCCACTCAAGACATACCAAGAAAGCTTGCTGCGACGCGCCCTGCATCCCGGCAAGATCCGGCGAGCGACAAGCTTCCGGACGCGACAAGACGACGGCCGCGGCAAGGAGCTTGCCGCGGGAAACCCCCACTGCGTGCCCGCGCTCCAGCTCACCTGCTAATGTGTCGGTCTGGGACTCTCCCAGAGCGCACGTGGCGGGAGGCCGTGCAGCTAGGGGTACGTGGTGGCAAGCGGAGATGAAGAGAAGCCCATCGTGGCAAATGGTGGCACTCCTAACGGTCACCTTTTGCACTGTTTAGGAGACTCAGACAGGCATTTAATGCCCTTGTCCCCTACCGTCAGAGTTAGGTAGGGTGCACTGTATCCACAGTAGCGGTAGCTATACCTACCACATCCTTTTCCATTTTTACCCTTCTTGTCTATGTTGCCCCCTGTCGGTGACCCCTTGAGTATAAAAGGAGGCCCAAGCGCAACGTAGAAAGGGTTCCGCAGGTCGGGGAGTTCAGAGACTCGGCCAGCTCGGCTCGTTGAACACCAGAAACCCTCTTACGCTCAGTCTGGCAGCGTTCATCGCTCCTGAGCAAGAATCCAATATACACAAACAAGCAGCAGTAGGGTTTTACGCATTTGTGCGGCCCGAAGCTGGGTAAAAATCCCCCCGCGTGCACTGCCTCGATCCGCTCTTTGTGCGCTCTCCGCTCTCCGCCGAACCGAAAAGGGGCCCTGTCCCCATAGGTGTTGGTGGGAATCAGCATCGCCCCCGGCATCTCTGGCGCGCCAGGTAGGGGGGCGTCGAGACCGTGCGAACCCAATCCGGCGTGCACGCAAGCTAAATCCTCATCGTCATAGCTCCCAAGGAGCGGGCGAGCGAAAGAGCGACGCCAGTGCGGCAACAAAAAAAGCTAAGTTGTGCAAAACTTTAGATATTTCCTTTCTATACGAAGTTATCCGCCTTGGAGATCTTGTTCTTTGTACGAAAAACCTGTGCGTGGAGGAATTAACTCGTAGCTAGTCGCGCCCTTACTTTGTTTCGAGTCCGCTCAACAACTTAAGTGAGCTGCTAGCGCCCTAACTTTGCTTCGAGTCCGCTCAGCAACTTAAGAGAGCTGCTAGCGCCCTTACTTTGTTTCGAGTCCGCTCAGCAACTTAAGCGAGCTGCAACTAGTTGCGACAAGATTACTTGTCGGTAGCGACCCCGCCAGCAGGCTGCTGAAGTTCCGCACTCGGCGCTCGCGGCAAGGGTGCCTGCACCGGCAAGTTTTCCTAGAAAGCGTAGGGTGGACGTACAAAGAGGGGTTGAATAGGAAGATAGCATGTGCTATTTATTTGAGATTTCTGCATAGACCTGTATGCCGAGGAGCCTTCTCGGGGCTAGTTGCGCTCCATGTTGCCTCGAGTCCGCTCGGCAACTTGTGCGGTTGCGCTAGAACCAAGAAGGTAAACCTTTCCGGGAGGCGATGTTCACGAATAGCTGCTAAGGGCCCGTTCCCTCAAGCGCTACTGGCTGGATCACATGCACCGGAAAGCATTCCAGCAGGCATAGGGAATATGTAGCAGAAGTCAAAATTCGCAAACGGATTAAGTGCACTTCGGACGCTAATCACTTGCTATGTTTGAACGCAGTTATGGCCCGGGGGCTAGCAACGCCCTTAGGGCCAATCTTTTTGGCGTCAAGAACGACGAAGTTCTTCACCATAAGCCTTTCCGGCAACGATCTTGCCGGGAGCCGGCGTCAAGAACGACGAAGTTCTTCGCCATAAGCCTTTCCGGCAACGATCTTGCCGGGAGCCGGTGGCAAGAACAACGAAGTTCTTCGCCAAAAGCCTTCCTGGCAACAAGCTTGCCGGAAGCCGGCATCGAGAACGTCAAAGTTCTCTGCCGAAGATAAAAGCCTTCCTGGCAGCAAGCTTGCCGGAAGCCGGCATCGAGAACGTCAAAGTTCTCTGCCAAAGATAAAAGCCTTCCTGGCAACAAGCTTGCCGGAAGCCGGCATCGAGAACGTCAAAGTTCTCTGCCGAAGATAAAAGCCTTCCTGGCAGCAAGCTTGCCGGAAGCCGGCATCGAGAATGTCAAAGTTCTCTGCCGAAGATAAAAGCCTTCCTGGCAACAAGCTTGCCGGAAGCCGGCATCGAGAACGTCAAAGTTCTCTGCCGAAGATAAAAGCCTTCCTGGGAACAAGCTTGCCGGAAGCCGGCATCGAGAACGTCAAAGTTCTCTGCCGAAGATAAAAGCCTTCCTGGCAACAAGCCTGCCGGAAGCCGGCATCGAGAACGTCAAAGTTCTCTACCGAAGACAAAAGCCTTCCTGGCAATCAGCTTGCCGGAAGCCGGCATCGAGAACGTAAAAGTTCTCTGCCGAAGACAAAAGCCTTCCTGGCAATCAGCTTGCCGGAAGCCGGCATCGAGAACGTAAAAGTTCTCTGCCGAAGACAAAAGCCTTCCTGGCAACCAGCTTGCCGGAAGCCGGCATCGGGAACGTTGAATTTCTCTGCGGCAGATAAGAGCCTTCCCGACAAGCCAGTATCGCCGGGGGCTGTAGTGCCAAGAATCGTCCACGGCAAACCAGAGTTGCCGAGGGCTGTGCTATCAGATAAGTCTTTCATCCCTCATCATGCGTCCTCTTATGGACTGGGGAATGCGAAACCGCATTTCTTCCCAGAAGCTGCCGTGCTCCCTCGACTCTAGGCCCTGGGGCTCGTTCTCGGGGCCAAGTTTGGTCGTAGTCACGACAGCAAAGGGATGAAACGAGGAGACCGCACCCACCTCGTTCCTGCCTCCGTTAAAAGCGTGAGAAATGTTGAGCGACGTGGGAAGGCGGCAGGGCCTGTTGCCGGGAGATGAAATGTCTGTCCGAGGGATACCAAGGATTTGTCCCTTGGCGTGGGTTTAACTCGCGAGACAAATAACCCGGCAAGCATAACCCTTTTTCATTAAAAAACATCCCGTTCAGGTACAGTCCATAGAGGATGAAAAACATGAAAGAGAGGATTACAGATTTTAGATACAGCTAAGGTCCGAAGGCTTACAAATTAAAAAGATAAGATGCCCGTAATCCCTTTCCTGTCCCTCTTTTCAGGAGGCAGGTCAAGGAGGAGAAAAGGGAAAAAGGGGTGCCTAGACGAGCTACGGGTGCCAGAAGACACCAAGGGAACATCCCGGGGGTCGTCCGAAGGCTGGACGGCGACGGTGGCGCTGGAAGCGGGGCTCGAAGACGGGGCGACAGGACGTCAGCACGCTGTCGAGGGCACCACGCCCTCGTACTCCGGCTTGACGGCCTTGTCGCCTGCCCTCTTCCCCTTCCGCAGCCTCCCTACGCCAGCCGCCCAAGGAGATGACCCCGGGGAGTTCAAGAAGCCGGCGACGCGGATGATGGGGTCACCGGTGCGGCGCAAAGCGGCGCCCGACGCCTAGTCGGACCCGCTACTCCGCCACCCGCTACCCTCGTCGTCGCTGTCGCTCCCCTCCTCGTCGCTCTCGCTCGAGGAGGGGCCTGCGCTGTCGGAGGAGCTATCCACGCAGCACTTCGCCCGAGTGCCGAAGCACCCGACGGCCTTGACGGAGAGGAGATCGCCCTCCATTAGCTTAAAATGGAGGGTAAACCCCTCCGTCAAGCCGTGGATGCGGGCGAACGTCTTCCACCCTCGATCAAGATACATCACATTAGGGGCTGGGAATGCAACGCGGACTCGCGTGCCGCTGATCCCACAGCCCCTCATGTGCAGTCTCAGCGTCTCGGGCGGCTCCACTTCCATCACGCGCGCAAACGGAGCTGGAAGCCGGAGGCGACGACGAGGCGCCCGGCGCAGCCTGACGAAGAACTCGCAAGGGTCGTCCCCTATGTGGACCGCCGTGGGAGGAAGAGCCGCCGGCGGAGGTGAAGCTGGCGCGCCGTCCCGTCCGCCTCTTCCCCGAGCGCCTCGACCTCGTCCTCGACCTCGTCCGCGACCTCGTCCCCTTCCTCTTCCCCTCAAGACTGGCTCTACCACCACGGGCGCAGAAGAGGAAGAGAGGCGCTGTCTGGCGGCGACCCTCGCCACCACCGAGGAAGGGCCTGGGTTCCCTTTCTCCATGGCAGATGAGAGAAAGGGGAGCAGAAGCTGAAGAAAGGAGAAGATGAGAGAGTGCGGGTTTTCCATGCTCCCATCCCACTCTTTATAAAGGAGCGAGGTGGGGGCTCGGCCACCCCGCTCAGCGAATCAAGGCACAGGAAGGGCAGGGAGTCGGGGCCAACCCGCTCGCGATGGCCCAATTTCCCAATCCACCGTCCGTGACCTCAAGCACATGGAAGCCGCGTGGCGGGGATGCAGAACTGAGGCGACAGATGAGGCAGCATCGTTCCGCCCCGTGAATGCGGGGAGTGGACGTCCCGAAAACCGCGCACCAGCCTCGTCCCGTAAATGCACCACGCCCTCACACCTACCTCCGTTTAAAGAGGAGGGCGTGAATCGTCCCCATCATCGTGGCATGACGCATGCTCGGTGGGCTTAGCCCCACACAAACTCCCACGATCTCTCCCACGACGCCGCGTTTGACGCGTGCCGTTCTGGGCGTGCGCGGTGGGAGCAGAGTTAGATTCGGCGTGACCTAGGCCGCGCGTGCCCGTGCACTGTTTTGGGCCTGGCCCAACAGCGCTCGGCACCGTGTATGGCCCAGGCCCGGGGGATCCTGTCGGTGTACTAGAGTAGGGGTACCCTATTACCCCAAACTCGTGCGCGGGCAGTTGCAGCGCCCCGCGGCAAGGCTTGCCGGGTGACCGCCAGGACCCTCCGTGGTTCCCTTGAAGACCATTCAAGAACAAAGTATTCAAGTCGAGGCCCCGGCAAGAGGAGCTTGCCGGGAAGGCCAACCAAGGCCCCGGCAAGAGGAGCTTGCCGGAAGAGACAAGACCCCGGCAAGAGGAGCTTGCCGGGAAGGCCACTCAAGACATACCAAGAAAGCTTGCTGCGACGCGCCCTGCGTCCCGGCAAGATCCGGCGAGCGACAAGCTTCCGGACGCGACAAGACGACGGCCGCGGCAAGGAGCTTGCCGCGGGAAACCCCCACTGCGTGCCCGTGCTCCAGCTCACCTGCTAACATGTCGCTCTGGGACTCTCCTAGAGCGCACGTGGCGGGAGGCCGTGCAGCTAGGGGTACGTGGTGGCAAGCGGAGATGAAGAGAAGCCCATCGTGGCAAACGGTGGCACTCCTAACGGTCACCTTTTGCACTGTTTAGGAGACTCAGACAGGCATTTAATGCCCTTGTCCGCTGCCATCAGAGTTAGGTAGGGTGCACTGTATCCACAGTAGCGGTAGCTATACCTACCACATCCTTTTCCATTTTTACCCTTCTTGTCTATGTTGCCCCCTGTCGGTGACCCCTTGAGTATAAAATGAGGCCCAAGCGCAACATAGAAAGGGTTCCGCAGGTCGGGGAGTTCAGAGACTCGGCCAGCTCGGCTCGTTGAACACCAGAAACACTCTTACGCTCAGTCTGGCAGCGTTCATCGCTCCTGAGCAAGAATCCAATATACACAAACAAGCAGCAGTAGGGTTTTACTCATCCGTGCGGCCCGAAGCTGGGTAAAAATCCCACCGCGTGCACTGCCTCGATCCGCTCTTTGTGCACTCTTCGCCCCCCACCGAACCGAAAAGGGGCCCTGTCCCCATAGGTGTTGGCGGGAATCAGCATCGCCCCCGGCATGATCCTAAATTTTTTTAGTGAAATTTGAGAAGAGAAGAGTCAAAACTCTATGTCAGGATGACTTACCAGAGCGATGAAGGGACTGGGAAGTAAAAAGAATTCCTAACTCTCCGATATATAATTCCTAAATGACTCAAAACATTTTTCTAGACACAACTCGGCCGCTAAAAACGATCAAGCAATGGGGCTCCTAAGGTCGGGGAAGGCTCTGATTACCAACTTGTAACGCCCTCGATGCGGCTATATCTCCCACGTGTCGAAGCACGACTTAGAGGCATAACCGCATTGAAAGCAATGTCGCAAGTGAGGTAATCTTCGCAAACAACCCATGTAATACATAAGGGAAAAGATACATAGTTGGCTTACAATCGCCACTTCACACAATTACATGAATAAAACATTACAACGTCCAAATACAATCAAGGTCCGACTACGGAACCAAAATAAAAGAAGAACCCCAAATGCGACAAAGGTCCCCCGATCGACCCCAACTGGGCTCCACTACTGATCAACTAGAACGAATCAACATAAAGGACAAGATCTTCATCGAGCTCCTCTTGAGCTTGGTTGCGTCATCTGCACGGACTCATCGGCACCTGCAAGCTGGTTTTGGAAGTATCTGTGAGTCACAAGGACTCAGCAATCTCACACCCTCGCGATCAAGACTATTTAAGCTTATGGGTAAGGTAAAAGGTATGAGGTGGAGCTGTAGCAAGCGACTAGCATATATGGTGGCTAAGATACGCAAATGAGAGCGAGAAGAGAAGGCAAAGCACGGTCGATAAAAGTATGATCAAGAAGTGATCCTAGAGGCAACCTATGTCAAGCATAACTCCAACAACCGTGTTCACTTCCCGGACTCTGCCGGAAAGAGACCATCACAGTTACACACGCGGTTGATGCATTTTAATTAAGGTCAACTTCAGGTTTTCTACAACCGGACATTAAAAAATTCCCATCTGCCCATAACCGCGGGCACGGCTTTCGAAAGTTCAAATCCCTGCAGGGGTGTCCCAACTTAGCCCATGACAAGCTCTCACGGTCAACAAAGGAATAGACCTCCTCCCGAGACATTCCGATCAGACTCGGTATCCCAGTTCTACAAGACATCCTCAACAATGGTAAAACAAGTCCAGCATCCCGGTAGGAGCTGCACATATCTCGTTCTCAGGGCAACACCGGATAAGCAAGCCGTACAACTAAAACCAGCCCTCGAGTTTCCCTGAGGTGGCGCTGCAAGGGGCTCTAGTTTGGACCAACGCTTAGACAAGCACTGGCCTGGGGGGGTTAAAATAAAGATGACCTAGGGATGTGCGACTCCCAAGGGAAACAAGGCTAGGTGGCAAATGGTAAAACCAAGGTTGGGCCTTGCTAGAGAAGTTTTATTCAAAGCGAACTGTCAAGGGGTTCCCATTATAACCCAACCGCGTAAGGAACGCAAAATCCGGGAACATAACACCGATATGACGGAAACTAGGGCGGCAAGAGTGGAACAAAACACGAGGCATAAGGCCGAGTCTTCCACCCTTTACCAAGTATATAGATGCATTAATTAAATAAGATATATAGTAATATCCCAACAAGTAAACATGTTCCAACAAGGAACAACATCTCCATGTTCCAACAAGGAACAAACTTCAATTTTCACCTGCAACTAACAACGCTATAAGAGGGGCTGAGCAAAGCGGTAACATAGCCAAACAACAGTTTGCTAGGACAAGGTGGGTTAGAGGCTTGGTTCAACAATATGGGAGGCACGAAAAGCAAGTGGTAGGTATCGCAGCTTAGGCATTGCAAAAGAGCGAGCAACTAAGCAAGCAAAGATAGAAGTGATTTCGAGGGTATGGTCATCTTGCCTGAAATCCCGCAAGGAAGAAGAACGAGTCCATGAAGAAGACAAACGGATGTAGACGAACGGGTCCTCACAAACACGACATAATCGGAACCAACCCGAAGGAGCAAACACCGGAAAAGAAGCACACAACATAGTAAACAACCAACATATGAACATGATATGATATGCGGGATGCGGTATGCGATGCATATGCATGATTTGACAAGGAATGATAGGATCTGGCCTCCACTTGGAAATCCAAGTGTGCCGCTGGGAAGGTGAGGTGAAATCTCTTGAAAACGATATAAAGATCACTGGAATCGGAATTACGGTTTGGAAATGGCAAGCAATTCAAATATGGCACCGGTCTGCGATTTACAGCAAGTAACACTCTAAATGCAACAAGATGAACACGCTACAGCACTCAAACATGGCATCAAAATAGATGGAAGGGATCAATTCATGACGCTTAACAAAAGATGAACACTGAGCTACCGCCAATTCATCCAATAACAGGTTCAAACAAGCATGGAAAAAATGCATTTGGTAAACAAATCTCAGACTTAGTGAAATTAACACTTGTCTGGAATTTCAGATCAGGTAGCTCACTTTGGAGCATGAAAACTATATGCTACAGGACCTGAACATGGAAAATTAAAGCATGGAATGGAGCTACTCAGATATCAAGTAGGCATGTTTACGAGCTCGATGCACTCACTACAGAGCAAGTCATGCCAAGCTAAGCATACACCCATCAAGAATACACAAAATACAAGCTAGAAATGGCAAGAATAATAACATGGCATGCACGGATCAACTACAACATCCTCGGCAAAATCGCTAACAAGTAGACAATCTGCCCAGATTCACGAAATAGCAAAAGTAGAGCTTGATTGACTCAAGCTAGGGTGCTCCATAATTGCAAACAAAGACATGGATGGATAGAGCACTACAAGATTAACAAAACATCCTTACTGATCATCCTCAAAAAAGGCACGGATCACTAGGAAACAACATGAACATATGGCAATATGAGATAAACAGCTCAAGGACTTGGTGGAAATGCTAAGTCCCTGCAATCAGTATTACCAAGTGCCTCACTTTGCAGGCTTGTGCTAGTCACCACACACATCACAAAAATACATGGGTTGCACCTCTGGATATATGGCAAAACATATAAGAAAACACATGTAGAGCTCATGGGTATAACATGCACACAATAATCATGGCAAAAATGACAAATATCTAAATGGAGCAGCAGATCCGACAATTAACTCAAGTAGCACTCTTCTAACAGCATTTCGGGCATCAAGAGGAACTCAAATGAAAATGATGCAATGAGATGAAATGATGTACTCTCTGAGGCGAACATTTTGATATGCTATACGCACAAAACAGAGCTACGGATGCAATGATACGACATGATGAACATGGGCAAATGGATCTCGGAATTTCGGTGACTTAGTAGAAATATACCCTTGCGAGAGGAAAAAAATACACCGGGCCGGAGGGAAAATGGGCCGGCAGGGGCGGAGCTGGGCCGCGGCCCACATGGCCGGCGCGAGGTCGTCGTCCTGATCCCGCCTGGATTCGGGGAGACAGGGGCGGCGGCGGCGGTTCCCGGCGCGGCTCCAGCGAGCTCGAGGCGCGGGATGGCCGGAGGAGGCGTGAGGTGCCCGGATCTGGTGGCGGGCGGCCGGATCCGGTCATCTCCGGTGAGGGGAGGCGGCAGGGACGCGGATGCAGCGAGCTTCCGGCGAAGACGGCTGCACCGGCGATGGCGGCGCCGGCGGGAAGGGACCGCGTCCAGTACGCGCGGTGGCGGCGCTTAAGCATGGCGGCGGGGCAGGCGCTGGGCGACGGCGCGGATCTGGGCACGCGCGGGCCCGCGATGGGCTCCGCGGGCCGGCGGCGCTAGGACGGCGGCGGAGGACAGGTGGCATGACGCGATTCGGACATTCGTCCGACGCCGTTGCGCGGACATTGTCTGGCGTGGGAGGATTTGTCCGGTGGCGCGAGGGGAGGGATTTTAAGGTTTGCACCGCGAATTTCGGAGGGGATCACATATTTATAGGTAGAGGGAGCTAGGAGAGTCCAAATGAGGTGCGGTTTTCGGCCACACGATTGTGATTAAACGACCGAGATGATGGAGGAGGTTTAAGTGGGTTTTGGGCCACTTTGGAGGGGTGTTGGGCTGCAACACACACGAGGCCTTCTCGGTCCCTCGGTTAACCATTGGAGTATCAAACGAAGTCCAAATGGTACGAAACTTGACAGGCGGTCTACCGGTAGTAAGCCAAGGCCGCTTGGCAAGTCTCGGTCCAATCCGGAAATGTTTAACCCCCACACACGAGAAGAAGGTAGACATGACCACCGGAGGAGATAGGAGCGCCAGAATGCAAAACGGACAACGGGGAAAATGCTCGGATGCATGAGACGAACATGTATGCAAATGAAATGCACATGATGACATGATATGGAATGCATGACACGCAAGCAATGACAAGGCAAGAACAGCGAATAACTGGAGGACACCTGGCACAACGGTCTCGGGGCGTTACATTATCTTTGGAATAGGGACGCTCAGCTTTATTTTAGTGGAACTACACAAAATGATCGGAATGTTGCATGCTCCAGACAGCTACTTTTTCCCAACATGCCTTGTTAATTTAGACATAGCTGGGGGGAAGTTGCTGCCAATGAAAGCATGGATCAATTTTAATTTTACATCTTCTCACAACTTTGTCTTCAGTTGTGATGTAAATATTAGCTCTGATCTGCTAATCATTGAGATGCATTAGCAAGGAAGTTATTTTTTTTAATTTTTTTAGAAAGAGCATGGATGGCAAGACACACGAAACAAAAGATGAAAGCTCAGAGCATTGTACAATTTTATGTCACTGGAAAATTATTTGTATAGTACATCAATTATGTAACAAATGCTGGAAGCTTGATAGCATTGCCAGAAGCCTCTTCAGCATCTGGGTCCATGTGCCATGCACAAAATTATACTCCCTCCATTCCTAAATATTTGTCTTTTTACAAATTTCAAATGGACATATTTTAGAGTGTAGATTCACTCATTTTGCTTCATATGTAGTCACTCGTTGAAATCTCTAGAAAGACAAATACTTCGCAGTATATTTAAGAACGGAGGGAGTAGTGCACAACCGCATGGGAGACTCAGCCTGGTCGTTGCGCCGCACTAATAGTGAGTAATGAGTAGTCAAATCATAAGCCCCACCTTTCCCACTGTAAGTTGCTCGGAAGAAGCAACCATCAATACGCTCTTCTTTGAATCCGCTCATACTACTCCCTTTGTCATTGTTTATAGAGCCCGCTTAAATAAACAATCTCTGGGACCAAGGCAACTAGCGATCGGCCTGAAAAATAGCATTGGTAGTTATAGCACGGCATCTATTACTAGAGGAAATAATGCATACACACATGCATGCAGTGCTTCCACCTCGGGTACACACATGCATGCACTTACTCCACTCCGCGTACACACGTAGTACATCGAGACAAAATTGTGGACTTGATTGCGGTTACCACACCCTAATTAATTGAGCATTAAACCAAAGGCGTCTAAAGTCTCTCTGGTGGTGGAAATGCATGGAGAGAAATGCATGAGAATGAAGCGCGCCCTGTAAACTGTGAAGGAGGGAGGAGTAGTATGAAGGTGCATAACCAAGTACGCGTATGGCCAGTCGGTCAACGCACTTCCTCTTGGCATATCACTGACACGTGGGACCGGAGTGTGAGCAAACGGATCTCAATTGATGACAAAATGGCCAACCCGCCGTTCCTTGAGAGAGACGAGGAGCGAGAACACACGGACGGGCTCACACGGAAGCCAAGATATATTCGAGCATGGTTGATCGATATCATCATTACATGTTTGATGTTTTTTAATACTACTATTGGGCTGCCGTTTTCCGCACTTCTCCCAAATAAATGTGTACTTTATCAGAGATTAAAATAAAATAAGAGTACAGACGCTCCACCATGTGGTTCTAGTAGTAGTACTACTCGTACTACTAAACCTTGCGCTTGGCTCTTCGCCTCTTCGTGAAGTCAAATAATGATGGTACTACAGTGTATGGCTCTGGATATCTGACACCGAATGAACTGCTCCTGGTCCACCGCCTAGGCGAGGGTAGGTTGCATTAGTCAAAAGCTTCTCCTCGTCCTGCGAGTGGGCGTAAGTGAGCTTCACCTTGTCCTGCAAGCTTCTCCTCGTTCTGCAAGTTAATGGGACACACCTAAAAGTAGTGCTAGTCCATACCCCCTCCTTTCCGGTTAATATGGCTTAATCTTTTTTGCGGCTAAATGAGAGAGCTTTATTCATACATACGCATTCTTAGGATGATCAGTCAAGAGACTGGTCACTAGGAAGCAAGGTACCCCGCAAAAAAAGAGAAGGAAGTGAGGTGTTTCATCAAGCCAGCTCTCGGTCACATTCAAAGTGCAGCAAGCACGGTTCACACAAAAATGCACCGCAAGGTTTGCTAACCTATTTACATGCTGAATAACAAAAAGAGAAAATAATACTGAGTGCTCCTATTTGTAACAGGATATGAGCCAGAATTAAGCGAGAATTGTGGCGAGTGTTCCATGCAATCAACTTCCATTATCACATGCGAGAACCCTTGAAGAGAACCAAATGTGTTGAAGATTGCTTTATCACATTTTAAAATAAAATAAGAGTGTAGACGCTCCTCCATGCGGTTCCTAGTAGTAGTACATACCTCTATAGTAGTAGTACTAGTACTAGTAAACTTTGTGCTTGGTTGTTCGCCTCTTCGAGAAGTCAAACAATAATGGTACTAGTACAGTGTATGCTTCTGGCAATCTGACAACAAATTAACTATTACACGTCCACCGCCTGAGCGAGGGAGAGCTTGCATTAGTCAAAATTTTCTCCTTGTCCTACGAGCCACCGCGCACAAGCTTCTCCCATCCTACAAGCTTCTCCTCGTTCGGCAAGTTGATGGGACACAACAAAGTAATGCTAGTCGATACTGCCTCCTTTCTGGTTAATATGGCTTAATTTCATACGAGATAAATACACTGTCTGTCACTATATATTTGAAAAAAATATGGTCAGTGGACTTCATAATACGCTCATTGCGCTCAATATATACATTTTCTGGTGTTTATACGATCACTAGCTCACCCTGGCTGAGTATGTGTGTGCATGCGAGTGTAGATTGAGCACTTGAGCGTGACTGTCTGTGTTCTGTCGTGTGCTCGGACATGTATGCATTAGGGCGTCGCGCGAGTTTTTGCATCCATGTGTACCTGTGACTGTTGCATGCATGCACGAGGTTGTAGTCCCTCACATTCACATGTTCACAAGTCAATGCTTTGTCAAAACGTTGGATGCATGGTTTAATCATTCACTATTCATGCATGTATTCCCGATATTAATACGTTGGTAAAGACAATTTCTTGAGGAAAATGAGCCCATGAATTGAGTACATAGGGGACCAATAAGCCAGGACGGAGGGAGTACTAGTAGTGAACCGGAAGGAGGGAGTAGGTACTAGCAGTACTACATAACAACATGCAGTAACAAAATTCCTCCATGCTCATCATGTCTACGTGTCATACAAGAAAATAGAGATAATTACAAGTGAGACTCAGGAACGGTCATACATGTAGGGGGAGTACGTGTAGGGGCCACTAAGGAGCAGTCAAATCACATAGTAAGTTAGTCGGAAGAAGCAACCATCATTTCACTATTCAATGACACGTACGCAATATAAAATGGTTGATATGGAGAGTAAAAGAAAACCATTATATATACACTAGCAGGAGCCTAAGATACAAGCCTGCTTGCTTGGGTTGCTCTCTTCAAGAATAGAACGACGGTGGCCACACCGCTGGTCACAGATCCGGCCTGATCCCGCCGCTGGGGGAAGGGAATGATGTTCTGCGTAGACGCGGTCGACATCGGCGAGGGATAAAATCCATAGTACGTGCATCCCAATCGGGGGTGCCCGTGGTATGGGCTGATGCCGCGTCCCAACCGCCCTTCTAGCTACAGCCCGACGTCCCAGGTATATCTCCCTTTTGGAGCCGGCTTGCTCCACTGCCGCAGCTCCCCATGTAGCTCCATCTCCATGTCGATCTTTCTCTACTTCTACCGGCTTCTATTTGTGATGAGTTTATGTCTCATGAACTAGTGCCAATACTACTATTCTAATCACACTTCTTCAATATGTTTGTCATCAGGGATGCTCAACTCGATTTTAGCATAACTGCACAAAAGCATCGTATGATCTGAGGGTGCCAGCCGTCTTTCCTTCGATAGGTTCTACCTAGCCAGGAAATTAAATCCTGTTTAGGGTTTAAGTCATAGTGACCCCATCAGTAGTTTTTCTTTTGTACACACTCTCACAACTTTTGTATTTAGTTGCGAAGTAAATATTGGCTATGATCTGTGAATCATTGAGATGCATCAGCATGCATGTAAGTTTTCCATTGTATTTGATGGAATGTTATAATGGGGCAACCTTGGAGCAGGAATGAAAATGGAGTGGAAAGTTTCTGTTTTTCCAGAGAAAAAATGGAAACGCAGAGAAACCAACATTTCGTTTCATTGGATCGCGCCATCGAGCAAGACCAATGTTTAAATCACGTCTGTTGCATTCATGTCTCACCCTCCTCCATGGCTCCACACCACACGGTCACTCGGCATGCCACTCACTTCAAACCGAGTATGCGATACCTTTCCCGCCTGCTTGTCGATGGATCGCGCCATGGAGTACTAGCACTACTGGAAGAGATTGATGATGAGGACGAGGATAGCTAGCTGTAGCACGGACTCCCAAGAACTTTTTACATGCATGTTGTGGCCGGCTATTGCGACCTTTCAAGGCGGAGCAGTCACGTGCACTGGGAAGCGGCACAGGAGACGCTCTCTCGGCCGGCGCGCCGCTTCAATGCCGGCGCTAGTGAGAGGTCGCGTCTGCTCTGGCCGGGCATGAATGCGGCACTGACCATTTCAGGAAGGAAGCACGCGCGGGTGATGAAGAGGGTTCGGTTTGGTCAGGAGCATGTGTGGCAGTGGTCTGGACGCCCGCAAACAAGAGATGATGTACGTTAATATTGCTGCATATATAATTAACAACATAAATAATGTGCCAGTTGGAAAAATATGATTGGAGATGGAGATGGAGATGGAATTTTATGTAAACACGGATATGCATGTCTATGTCTATGTGTGTGTGCGTGACGACTCTCGCGACCTGGAAGCGGGGGCATGTTTTTGATTGAGTTCTCTTTCTTAGTACGTTAAAAATGTGTCCGCCAGTTTTCGTTTCTTTTTTCTAGGAACGTGCGTATTCTATTTAAAACCACTCCTCTGGAGAGATTTTTTGTACTCCATTGTATATATAGCCTCTTGTTTGATAGGCTTTCTCGCATCTCGCTTTCTCACCCTCTCCATACCAAAACAAGATGACAGTGTCCACTCTATCTCTCTCCTCACCGATGGTCATAGATCCGGCCGAATCCCGTCCGCTGCGGGAGGTGAGGAGGTGCAGCGTTGACATTGTCGCCGTCGGCGATGGAGGAAGCCGATGCGCACCGTCCTCTCTGAGCCGGCGCTGGCACGGACGAAGGTCCTACGCTCCCTTGTTCACTGCCGTCGTGTGGGAAGATCCCGCCCGCTCGCCTAAGAGACATCTCACACACCTGAGGTATAACTTGTACTGGTCTAGCTCCCCAGGTCGCTGTATCCGGGTTTTCTTCTATGTGACTACTCCCTAGCTCCCCATGTACAATAGCTAGGGTTTGTCGGCTGGTCCAATATCACCTACTATTTTTCCTATTATAGAGGAGATGCCACTCGAAAAGTTGTCCTGGTTTATGCCTCGGTGGAGGTATACATGTTGTTTCGACAAAAAGTTAGATGCTTCTTTTTGTCGCCGTATGTTCCATCCTCCTTTATTGGCCAGTAAATGTTTCCTTTTTTGCCTCTGATAAAACAGGGATATCTATTCAACTTGTTGCTATAGCAACTTGAATGTCACACGAGCAACTTTGCTTGATTTCAGTGCAACTGCACAAAACGAGATTGGATTTCCTATTCGTGTTGGTAGATTCGTTTTTTATCTTGTTCGTCTCATGAAAGGTCAGTACATGCCTTCATCCACATGATTGTGTAGTGTGCTTTGATATGTTGTGCAACTTGTATTGGTACTGCTTTAAATAAATGTTGAATTGAAGCTATTGTATTGCTGTCTTTTCCCATTAAGTAGTGAACAAAAATGGGACCAACCCAGACATGATGATTGTTGCTTTGTTACAACAAACTCTGCATCAACCCCTTTATAAGTAGATGGAAGCACATGGTGTTGTTGCACCAACTCTCTCCTAGAACTATTTATGCTTTTTGTTAATCTAATACCGCTGGTAAAATTAAGCAATGCCACTCTCAGAATGAACTACTGAATCTTAGTTCAAAACTACAACACTTGTTAGGGATCGGCGGGAGTACCATTTTTGTGGCCGCATGTTTCATCCTCCTTATTTGGCCAGCAATTGATTCCTTTATTGCCTATGTTAAAATAGGGATATCTATTCAACTTTTTGCTATTGCGACATTTTGCTTCGCTACACGAAACACTTTTGTTTTAAGAGTGTTTTGTGCAGTTCAACTTGAATGTCACACCGGCGACTTTGCTTAATTTTGGTGGAACTGGACAAAAGGAGACCGGATTTCCATATATGTGTTGAGATCTCTTTCAGGTCTTCCTCGCGAGTTGTTTCAAATCTTGGTCAAGAAAGGTCAGTACCGACTTTCATCCACATGATGCTGCAGTGTGCTTTGAGATGTTGTGCTACTTGTATTGGTATTGTTTTGGATAAATGTTGAATTGAAGCTATTGAATTGCAGTCTTTTACCATTATGTGAGTAAAAATTGTTCCAACCCAGACATCATGCTTGTTTCTTTGTTACAACAAAACTCTGCATCACCCCCTTTATAAGTAGATGGAAGCACATGGTGTTGTTGCATCCACTCTCCCCTAGAACTGTTTATGCTTTTTGTTAATCTATTGCCGCTGGTAAAATTAATCAATTCCACTCATAGAACTAACTACTGAATCTTAGTTCAAAGCTGCAACACTTGTTAGGGATCGGCGGGAGTACCATTTCTGTCAGGGATCGGCCGGAGTACATGTTTAAGAAATGTATTGTTGCGATAATGTCTTTGTTATTATATATTAGTTACAATGTTTTACAAATGGTACTATCCTGCTTTGTAGTTATTTCTACATGTTTAACCAACATATTGTTAAGATAATGTCTCTGTTAAAATGAATCAGTCGCCTTGTTTTAGGAATGGTACTTTTCTGCTTTGTTGTTCTTTGGACATGCTGAAACAAGGCATTGTTAAGATAATGTCTCAGTTAATATGAATGAATCACACTGATTGAGAAGTTCTACTCTCCTGCTTTGTTTCCCATTAAGATAAGGTATATCAATATATGTTTTTCTTCTGGGAGTACAAGGCATCAACCATTATTTCTTAGTAATTGTTTCCCTTATACCTACTGTTGCTTACAGGGATATCAAAATTTCTACTCGATTTTATTTCGACTTTGATTTTAGTTGAACTGCACAAAAGGAGCCAATGTGTCTAAGGCAAACTGCCGCATTAGTGGGTCCAGTTGGTCTTACCACTTTGCAGAAAGAAGCAATCACTATTTGCGCTACATTTTACACAAGGAATGATCGAGAATCTTTACAGAGTATTAGTAGACATTGGTGACATGACTAGTCTTCAGAGAGCATGGGCAATTCACTCTACAAGGAAAGGTATGACCAAGTCAGTTGCCGACGCATCTGTAACAACTGAGGTCAGTATCGAACTTCATCCGCATGATTGTGCTTTGTTATGTTGTGCTACTTATATTGTTGTATTGCTTTGAATAAATGTTTAATTCAAGCTATTAAATTATTGTCTTTTCGTGTTAAAGATAGTGAAGATGATTATAGTTGTAAGTGTATGTTTAATCAACTAGTACCACTATTATATTCATCATGTTGTTTCTGTATTTATGCAGACAGGGATGATGAGCTTGATTTTAGTGAAACTGCACAAAATGTTCAGATGGTTCGTGTCCTCCATAATACTTCATCTTGCACAATACATCGAACGGTTCTCTAATCATTCATCGTCACCTTGAGCCACCAGACTATCTGTTTGAATGGAGCTGCCAACATCGGCCATTAAGAAAGGGTAAGAAAAAATAAAAAAAAGAGAGATGGCTTCTTTACTTGTGATTTGGAGGAACACTGGGCAAACAAGTGCCCAAACAAGTACAAGAAGCCAGGACAGGACTCCAAGTCTGTCAATGTCACTCTAAGCAACAATGATGGGGCATCTAGGTATGGTAATCTGTTTACCGTACTTTCAGTTTGTTAGTCCACTGATTGGTGGGTTGACACTGGGGCCAATATTCATGTGTGTGCTGATGTGTCTTTGTTTTCTTGCAGCATATAAATACGAAATCCACAGGGATGCTCAACTTGATTTTAGTGGAACTGCACAAAATGTTCAGATGGTTCATGTCCTCCATAATACTTCATCATGCACAATACATTGAATGGTACACTAAGCATTCGTCGTCACCTTGAGCCACCGAACTATCAGGTGACAAACTATTGACAAACCCTACCCATTCCACAATCATAGGCATTACATAGTTTGAATGGGAAAAGCTTGTCAAATTTTAATCATTGATGTTAGCAAGAAGACATTAGTTTAATATATTGGAATTGGAAAACCTTGTCAAATTTTTCTCATTGATGTTAGCCAGAAGACATGCATTTGATATTTTTTAGTCTGGCGCCCTTTGCAGTGAGCAACCTCAATCGTTTTTGTCC
This sequence comes from Triticum aestivum, assembly GCF_018294505.1. NCBI lineage: Eukaryota > Viridiplantae > Streptophyta > Magnoliopsida > Poales > Poaceae > Triticum > Triticum aestivum. The sequence goes on from NC_057794.1 coordinate 167,681,319, forward strand.
TATTCCTGTCTTCAGTTCAGAAGTAAATATTTACTCTGTTGAGATGCATAGTCACATGAATGTTGACTTATGTAAGGTATTTTGAGAGTTTGTTCTGAATGTTGTCTATGTAATGCCAGGCCTTGTGAGTTTGATTGCAAACTTGAGCTTGCAATGTTGTGGCATGCGGCATCACGAGCTGTTCACCGTGCCTCCTGAGAAAAATGCTTCATATTGTTTTGCATGTTGATCTAATGCCTGTGATTTTCATGTTAACAAGATCATCCTCTTCTATTGTTTCTGTGCTTAAGAAGTTCATTGTCTTATGTTTCATTCATAGCGTATACGACAACTCAGGTAGGTTAGAGGTGAAACCATATGATCTTCCGACCAACTCATCATCTTAGGCCGTGATTGGATCGTCCTTTTCCAACCAAAACCACTTGTAAAACTGACGCTTCTAAATAAAAGTAGATGATCTTGGGTGAAGCGCTTGGTTGGTTGATTTCGACCAGTAAAATATACACTGGTCTCTCAAATTACACGCGTAACTCGCCGGTTTTTGTTACAGACCTCGGGCCCTCAGTTTCATTATGCCTATATTTTATGTGTTGTTTCCGATGACGAGTAAATTATACTTGTATCTTAATACAGGTGTGAAACAATCCAGAGCTCCCAAGCGCGGCCTTACCGTTTCATGCCGTCTCAGTCTCTCGAAGGTGCTCATAGGTGTCCAATGATCCTGGCTTCCTGAATGAGCAGCGGGCGCTGTATCAGACCATCCGTAGGGCCTGTGAGGCCCTCTCCATCGTCCTTCAAGTTGTTGCGCTCGCCGTGGCACCGAGCATTGTCAACATGGTCAACGAACATGAGGAATCAGGAGATGACTTTATTTGGACTGGATGACAGTAGGGACCCACTAGGGCCATAGCCGTATGTACGCAAGTTCCTCATTATATACAAACTACAATTTTTTGCTTCCTCCTGGTTTCCGGTCATCACAGTCCCACACCATCGTCAACCTATATAGTCAATAAACAAGAGAATTACACAAGGAGCGGCTAACAGTTGGGACCCAACAGCTCAAGCAGTATTTGTTTTTTTAGGTGTAAGCGGAGTTTTTCTTGAGCGATGTTTTTGTTGTTGTTCAGAGGAGCAGGGTATCAACTAGGCGGGTTGTGGCCTGTCTAGCCCAAGCTATTATTTTATGTCGAACAAATATCCAGCCCAGATGTTATTTTTTCAAGGTGAAAATGGCTAGCCCAGCTATACTTTTTTGCGGAATACCCAACCCAGGTCAACTTGTTATTCTCTGCCCCGCTGGGCTATAAATCTTTCCTATGAGGGATGCATTAGGCCTAACAAGAAAATGGGCTTTAAGAAATAATAAATGGGATGTAATTATAAAAACTAGGCTGTAAATATACAAAAACGCACCAAGCAGGTAATTAGTTTCAAAAATATTATTGTTTGAATTTGGAAATTTTCATTTCATTACTTATTGTGCGCGCAATATTTATTTAGATTTTTACCTAATACAAATTCATTTTGAAATTATATTTAATCTGACTCAAAATTTCGGGATAATTTTTTTCGGATCCCATCAAAACGTGGGATTTTTGGTTGAATTCTGTTTTGAGAGGTAGGCTTAAATTATTAATCATTATCCTGGCTAGAAAATGGGCTATAATTTTAACAGACCGTAAATGGGTTGTAGTAAATTCCATTAGAATTCAAAAATGGGTTGTACACTATTACAAATTGCAAATGGTCTATATGTTCTCTGCCGCAGATGTGATGCTCACTTGTGGACCTACTATTTTTTTGAGAATTATAGTCAGTGACGCGTACGGAAGGCTTGTGGGCCTACTAAGGCATACGGAAGGCTTGTGGGCCTACTAAGGCATATGGAAGGCTTTGTAAACTTATAGTCAAGACACGATTCTAGCAGTAGTGGCCGTTGGATGTCCATCCAACGGCTGTAGTGCTTCTTCAATCTTAGATATTCTTGCTTCAGCTTCCCAAACCACTGCTGGTGGTACCGCCTACTGTCGCCTCCCATGGCCGGTTGTGCGGCCGCGCAGGCTTCACCGGCCCACTCTACTCCCAAACGCTATCCAGGCCATTCCTCTACTCACCAGCACCTCCTGTTCTTCACCGGCGACGGCAGCCTCACACCGCAACCGAACCGGTGAACCCTCGTACTCCCCTCTACGTGGGCATCCACTGCTGTGTCTTCCCCTGCTCCGGGTCGTTCCCTTCGTAATACTCGCCATCATTCACTGTGTTGGTTCTCTCGATGCGGCGTGGTCAACTTTGTCAACAAACGACAACCATCAGGGACAGAGATCCAGTGCCTTGCCCACAGCAAGGCACAGCGTAATTGGCGGCCAGCCAGCCGTTGGATCAGGGGGCAGCTCATATGAGGCGTCGTAATACTCGCCATCATTCACTGTGTTGGTTCTCTCGATGTGGCGTGGTCAACTTTGTCAACAAACGACAACCATCAGGGACAGAGATCCAGTGCCTTGCCCACAGCAAGGCACAGCGTAATTGGCGGCCAGCCAACCGTTGGATCAGGGGGGCAGCTCATATGAGGCGTGTACATGGATTGGCTGACAGTAGGGACCCACATAGCCCATGGCCGCACGCAGCAAGTGCCCCCGTATTATGCCAAAACAAATAATTTCTCACCCTAATAGGTTTGACCCACCAGCTAAATCTTTCCACGCAAGGAAGTGCTTCCTTTATTACACGGAAATAAAAAGTTTCCTCTCCCTGACAGGGGACCCACCAGCTTTATTATGACCATTTTCATGAAAATATAGATTGTACAGAAGATCCTAAATTGTTTTATTTTTATTCTAACTCAAAAAAGAAGAAATAAAAAACCCAGAAAATATCTTCGCGTGCAAGGAAGTGCCACCTTATTACGCGAAAAAATTGATTCCCCCTGCTAGCTGGGACCCACCAGATTTGTAGGCTGACTTGTGGGCCTACTAAGTTAACGTGTCCGCAGGGCTTTGTCAACTTAGTCAATAAACGATTCTAGCTGCACTAACAGTTTGATGTTAATCCAATGGGTAAGTTGCGTCCTCAACCTCTGGTCTTGTTGCTCCAGCCGCCCAAACTTGCGCCCGCCGTATCGCCTACTCCAGCCTCCCGTGGCTGGCTGTGCTGCCGCGCAGGCCTCACCGCCCGACCATACTACTACTGGCTAGGCCTTCCCTCTACTCAACCAGATCCCCTGTTAATATCCGGAGACGGCAACCTCAAACCGCAGCTGAAGTAGTCAACCCTCTTACTCCCCTCCGCGTGGGCATCCACTGCTACGTATTCCCCGGCTCTGGGTCATTCCCTTCCTAGGTCGTGCCGTCGTCCACCACCTTGGTGCTCTTGGGCGGTATGGCATCGTCAACACGGTCAATGAACGACATCCATCAAAAGAGGACTGTAAGTGGAGAGGCTGGTAGCTGGGTCCATGACGCATGCAAGGAAGTGCCTCCTTATTACGCGCAAAATAATGATTCCTCCACCTGACACCTCGGACCTATCAGAAGGGCCTCTGTATTTCGCGAAAAAATGTTTCCCCGCTGACAGCTAGGACCCAGTGCCTTTATCTTCGCACGGAAGGAACTGCCTTCTTACCCCCTGACAGCTAGGACCCACCAGGTTGACGCGAAGGTAGTGTTATCTGTCCAGCCGTGAAAGTGTACGTACATAGCGGTCGATCGGTGTCTCTGCAGCAACGTACCGTGGCCGAGTAAGGATCGGCACGTGTTGAAGTAGAGGCGCTGACGCAACATGTCACACAGTCCCATCTATGTCATGTACACATACGTACGACCATGCTGCAAGATAGTAAATACGGCTACGTACGTACAACGACTAATCTTGTTCATCGAAAGCCAATCGGCTGGGTCGGAACGGATAAACTGCATCGTGTTCATGGGGAGGCAATGGAATGCATCATGTTCATCGGGAAGCAACGAAATACGTCGTGTTCATCGGAAGCCAACCGGCTTGGATGGGGACAGCCGAAACGAGGTCTGGCGTATGGCAGAACGGTGGAAACGGGCCTTCTATTCGACCGTGTGCGGTCGAAACGGGGTCCTGTTCATCGAGAAGGGTTTGGTGTACTGCAAAACGGAGGAAATGGACTTGTGTTCGACTGCGTATGGTCGAAACGGGGTCCTGTTGTTCGGGAGGGGTGTTGCGTACCACAAAACGGAGGAAACAGACTAGTGTTGGAGCGCCTACGGTCGAAATGGGGTCTTGTTAATTGGGAGGGGTGTGGCGTACCGCAAAACTGTGATAGCCTGGCTTATTAGGGATGATAGACTACTCATAACAATAAGGAATTCCTTCTTTTCTGCAAGCCCATGCGGACAAAACTCCAAAGTTAAGCGTGCTCAGCTTGGAGTAGTTTCAGGATGGTATACCGACCGGGGAGTTGCTCCCGGGTGCGCACGAGTGAGGACAAAGTTCGCAGAAAAAACTAGTATTGATCTATGGGGCCAGTCTAGATCTTGCCAGGAGTAACGACCACCGGCGGGTGTGTCCGGGATGTTACAAGTTGGTATTAGAGCCGACCCTCGTGGTTACACGGATGGTTGCGGACATGTGCGCGGTCATGTTGTTCATGACGTTTGTGACCCATCGTGGCACACAACATGACACATGTATCGGACTGGATGCACAGACGTTTGTGCCAAGAGGGAATGTTCCTGTGGCCCGACGAGGACGTCGGTTCCTCTGAGTGGGGGTGTATGTGATAGCCTGGCTTATTAGGGATGATAGACTACTCATATCAATAAGGAATTCCTTCTTTTCCGGAAGCCCATTCAGACAGAACTCCAAAGTTAAGCGTGCTCAGCTTGGAGTAGTTTCAGGATGGGTGACCGACTGGAAAGTTGCTCCCGGGTGCGCACGAGTGAGGACAAAGTGCGCAGAAAAGACTAGTATTGATCTGTGGGGCTAGTCTAGATCTTGCCAGGAGTAATGACCACCGGCGGGTGTGTCCGGGGCGTTACAAAAACGAAACTCCACGGGCTACTGTTCATCCACCATTGACTCCCTCTAGTCTCCACCTGCTACTGTTCATCCACCGTCGACTTCCTCCAGCCTCCACCAGCTACTGTTCATCCATGGGGTCCTGTTCATCCATCCTCCCTGGCTACTGTTCATCCAGCCCTCCACGGGGTCCTGTTCATCAAGCCTCCACCGGCAATTGTTCAACTAGCCCTGCACGGGGTCATGTTCAACTAGCCCCTCCACGGGGTCCTGTTCAACCAACCGTCCACGTACGGGGTCCCTCGACCGGCTTCTGTTCATCCACCCCATGCCTCCTCGATCGGGGTCATGTTCATCCAGTGGCAACAACCTCTACTACCACAGGATCCTGTTCATCCAACCCCCGCTAGAAACTCTTCATCCTGTTGGGGAACGTAGTAATTTCAAAATTTTCCTATGCACACGCAAGATCATGGTGATGCATAGCAACGAGAAGGGAGAGTGTAGTCTACGTACCCTCGTAGACCGACAGCGGAAGCGTTATGACAACGCGGTGGATGTAGTCGTACGTCTTCACGGCCCGACCGATCAAGCACCGAAACTGCGGCACCTCCGAGTTCTAGCACACGCTCAGCTCAATGACGATCCCCGGACTCCGATCCAGCAAAGTGTCGGGGAAGAGTTCCATCAGCACGACGGCGTGGTGACGATCTTGATGTTCTACTGTCGCAGGGCTTCGCCTAAGCACCACTACAATATTATCGAGGACTATGGTGGAGGGGGGCACCGCACACGGCGAAGACAACGATCTTCAAGATCAACTTGTGTGTCTAGAGGTGCCCCCTGCCCCCGTATATAAAGGAGCAAGGGGGAGGCCGGCCGGCCCTTGGGGCGCGCCAAGGAGGAGGAGTCCTCCTCCTAGTAGGAGTAGGACTCCCCTCTTTCCTACTCCTACTAGGAGGGGGAAAGGAAGGGGGAGAGGGAGAAGGAAAGGGGGGCGCCGCCCCCCTCTCCTACTCCAATTCGGACCAGAGGGGGAGGGGGCGCGTGGCCCACCCTGGCTTCCCCTCTCTCTCTCCACTAGGGACCATAAAGCCCATTCCTTCTCCCGGGGGGGTTCCGGTAACCCTCCGGCACTCCGGTTTTCTCCGAAATCACCCGGAACACTTCCGGTGTCCGAATATAGCCGTCCAATATATCAATCTTTATTTCTCGACCATTTCGAGACTCCTCGTCATGTCCGTGATCACATCCGGGACTCCGAACAAACTTTGGTACATCAAAATATATAAACTCATAATGAAAGTGTCATCGTAACGTTAAGCGTGCGGACCCTACGGGTTCGAGAACAATGTAGACATGACCGAGACATGTCTCCGGTCAATAACCAATAGCAGAACCTGGATGCTCATATTGGCTCCCACATATTCTATGAAGATCTTTTATCGGTCAGACCGCATAAGAACATACTTTCTTCCCTTTGTCATCGGTATGTTACTTGCCCGAGATTCGATCATCGGAATCTCAATACCTAGTTCAATCTCGTTACCGGTAAGTCTCTTTACTCGTTTCATAATACATCATCTTGCAACTAACTCATTAGTCACAATGCTTGCAAGGCTTATGTGATGTGCATTACCGAGAGGGCCCAGAGATACCTCTCCGACAATCGGAGTGACAAATCCTAATCTCGAAATACGCCAACCCAACATGTACCTTTGGAGACACCTGTAGAGCTCCTTTATAATCACCCAGTTACGTTGTGACGTTTGGTAGCACACAAAGTGTTCCTCCGACAAACGGGAGTTGCATAATCTCATAGTCATAGGAACATGTATAAGTCATGAAGAAAGCAATAGCAACATACTAAACGATCGGGTGCTAAGATAATGGAATGGGTCATGTCAATCACATCATTCTCCTAATGATATGATCCCATTAATCAAATGATAACACATGTCTATGGTTAGGAAACATAACCATCTTTGATTAACGAGCTAGTCAAGTAGAGGCACACTAGTGACTTTTAGTTTGTGTATGTATTCACACAAGTATTATGTTTCCGGACAATACAATTCTAGCATGAATAATAAACATTTATCATGATATAAGGAAATAAATAATAACTTTATTATTGCCTCTAGGGCATATTTCCTTCAGTCTCCCACTTGCACTAGAGTCAATAATCTAGATTTGCACAGTAATGATTCTAACACCCATGGAGCTTTGGTGTTGATCATGTTTTGCTCATGGAAGAGGCTTAGTCAACGGGTCTGCTACATTCAGATCCGTATGTATCTTGCAAATCTCTATGTCTCCCACCTGGACTAGATCCCGGATGGAATTGAAGCGTCTCTTGATGTGTTTGGTTCTCTTGTGAAATCTGGATTCCTTTGCCAAGGCAATTGCACCAGTATTGTCACAAAAGATTTTCATTGGACCTGATGCACTAGGTATGACACCTAGATCGGATATGAACTCCTTCATCCGGACTCCTTCGTTTGCTGCTTCCGAAGCAGCTATGTACTCCGCTTCACATGTAGACCCCGCCACAATGCTTCGTTTAGAACTGCACCAACTGACAGCTCCACCGTTTAATGTAAACACGTATCCTGTTTGTGATTTAGAATCGTCCGGATCAGTGTCAAAGCTTGCATCAACGTAACCATTTACGATGAGCTCTTTATCACCTCCATATACAAGAAACATATCCTTAGTCCTTTTCAGGTATTTCAGGATGTTCTTGACCGCTGTCCAGTGATCCACTCCTGGATTACTTTGGTACCTCCCTACTAGACTTATAGCAAGACATACATCAGGTTTGGTACACAGAATTGCATACATGATAGAGCCTATGGCTGAAGCATAGGGACCATCTTTCATTTTCTCTCTATCTTCTGCAGTGGTCGGGCATTGAGTCTTACTCAATTTTACACCTTGTAACACAGGCAAGAATCCTTTCTTCGCTTGATCCATTTTGAACTTCTTCAAAATTTTGTCAAGGTATGTGCTTTGTGAAAGTCCAATTAAGCGTCTTGATCTATCTCTATAGATCTTAATGCCCAATATGTAAGCAGCTTCACCGAGGTCTTTCATTGAAAAACTCTTATTCAAGTATCCCTTTATGCCATCCAGAAATTCTATATCATTTCCAATTAGTAATATGTTATCTACATATAATATTAGAAATGCTACAGAGCTCCCACTCACTTTCTTGTAAATACAGGCTTCTCCAAAAGTCTGTAGAAAACCAACTGCTTTGATCACATTATCAAAGCGTTTATTCCAACTTCGAGAGGCTTGCACCAGTCCATAAATGGATCGCTGGAGCTTGCACACTTTGTTAGCTCCCTTTGGATCGACAAAACCTTCCGGCTTCATCATATACAACTCTTCTTCCAGAAATCCATTCAGGAATGCAGTTTTGACATCCATCTGCCAAATTTCATAATCATAAAATGCGGCAATTGCTAACATGATTTGGATAGACTTAAGCATCGCTACGGTGAGAAGGTCTCATCGTAGTCAATCCCTTGAACATGTCGAAAACCTTTTGCAACAAGTCGAGCTTTGTAGACAGTAACATTACCGTCAGCGTCAGTCTTCTTCTTGAAGATCCATTTATTCTCAATTGCTTGCCGATCTTTGGGCAAGTCAACCAAAGTCCATACTTTGTTCTCATACATGGATCCCATCTCATATTTCATGGCTTCAAGCCATTTTGCGGAATCTGGGCTCACCATCGCTTCTTCATAGTTTGTAGGTTCATCATGATCTAGTAGCATGACTTCCAGAACAGGATTACCATACCACTATGGTGCGGATCTTACTATGGTTGATCTACGAGGTTCAGTAGTAACTTGTTCTGAAGTTTCATGATCATCATCATTAGCTTCCTCACTAATTGGTGTAGGTGTCACAGAAACCGGTTTTTGTGATGTACTACTTTCCAATAAGGGAGCAGGTACAGTTACCTCATCAAGTTCTACTTTCCTCCCACTCACTTCTTTCGAGAGAAACTCCTTCTCTAGAAAGTTTCCGAATTTAGCAACAAAAGTCTTGCCTTCGGATCTGTGATAGAAGGTGTATCCAATAGTTTCTTTTGGATATCCTATGAAGACACATTTCTCTGATTTGGGTTCGAGCTTATCAGGTTGAAGCTTTTTCACATAAGCATCGCAGCCCCAAACTTTCAGAAACGACAACTTTGGTTTCTTTCCAAACCACAGTTCATAAGGAGTCGTCTCAACGGATTTTGATGGTGCCCTATTTAACGTGAATGCGGCCGTCTCTAAAGCATAACCCCAAAACAATAGTGGTAAATCAGTAAGAGACATCATAGATTGCACCATATCTAGTAAAGTACGATTACAATGTTCGGACACACCATTACGGTGTGGTGTTCCGGGTGGCGTGAGTTGCGAAACTATTCCGCATTGTTTCAAATGTACACCAAACTCGTAACTCAAATATTCTCCTCCATGATCAGATCGTAGGAATTTTATTTTCTTGTTACGATGATTTTCAACTTCACTCTGAAATTCTTTGAACTTTTCAAATGTTTCAGACTTATGTTTCATTAAGTAGATATACCCATATCTGCTTAAGTCATCTGTAAAGGTGAGAAAATAACGATATTCGCCACGAGCCTTAACATTCATCAAACCACATACATTTGTATGTATGATTTCCAACAAATCTGTTGCTCTCTCCATAGTACCGGAGAATGGTGTTTTGGTCATCTTGCCCATAAGGCATGGTTCGCAAGTACCAAGTGATTCATAATCAAGTGGTTCCAAAAGTCCATCAGTATGGAGTTTCTTCATGCGCTTTACACCGATATGACCTAAACGACAGTGCCACAAATAAGTTGCACTATCATTATCAACTCTGCATCTTTTGGCTTCAACATTATGAATATGTGTGTCACTACTATCGAGATTTAATAAGAATAGACTACTCTTCAAGGGTGCATGACCATAAAAGATATTACTCATATAAATAGAACAACCATTATTCTCTGATTTAAATGAATAACCGTCTCGCATCAAACAAGATCCAGATATAATGTTCATGCTCAACGCTGGCACCAAATAACAATTATTTAGGTCTAATACTAATCCCGAAGGTAGATGTAGAGGTAGCGTGCCGACCGCAATCACATCGACTTTGGAACCATTTCCCACGTGCATCGTCACCTTGTCCTTAGCCAATCTTCGCTTAATCCGTATTCCCTGTTTCGAGTTACAAATATTAGCAACAGAACCAGTATCAAATACCCAGGTGCTACTGCGAGCATTAGTAAGGTACACATCAATAACATATATCATATATACCTTTGTTCACCTTGCCATCCTTCTTATCCGCCAAATACTTGGGGTAGTTCCGCTTCCAGTGACCAGTCTGCTTGCAGTAGAAGCACTCAGTTTCAGGCTTAGGTCCAGATTTGGGTTTCTTCTCCTGAGCAGCAACTTGCTTGCTGTTATTTTTGAAGTTCCCCTTCTTCTTCCCTATGCCCTTTTCTTGAAACTAGTGGTCTTGTTGACCATGAACAATTGATGCTCCTTCTTGATTTCTACCTCCGCAGCTTTCAGCATTGCGAAGAGCTCGGGAATTGTCTTAACCATCCCTTGCATATTATAGTTCATCACGAAGCTCTTGTAGCAAGGTGGAAGTGATTGGAGAATTCTGTCAATGACGCAATCATCTGGAAGATTAACTCCCAATTGAATCAAGTGATTATTATACCCAGACATTTTCAGTATATGCTCACTGACAGAACTGTTCTCCTCCATCTTGCAGCTATAGAACTTATTGGAGACTTCATATCTCTCAATCCGGGCATTTTCTTGAAATATTAAGTTCAACTCCTGGAACATCTCATATGCTCCATGACGTTCAAAACGTCATTGAAGTCCCAATTCTAAGCCGTAAAGCATGGGACACTGAACTATTGAGTAGTCATCAACTTTGCTCTGCCAGACATTCATAACATCTGGTGTTGCTCCAGCAGCAGGCCTGGCACCCAGCGGTGCTTCCAGGACGTAATTCTTTTGTGCAGCAATGAGGATAATCCTCAAGTTACGGACCCAGTCCGTGTAATTGCTACCATCATCTTTCAACTTTACTTTCTCAAGGAACGCATTAAAATTCGACGGAACAACAGCACGGGCCATCTATCTACAATCAAACATAAACAAGCAAGATACTATCAGGTACTAAGTTCATGATAAATTTAAGTTCAGTTAATCATATTACTATAGAACTCCCACTTATATAGACATCCCTCTAATCCTCTAAGTGATCACATGATCCAAATCAACTAAACCATGTCCGATCATCACGTGAAATGGAGTAGTTTCATTGGTGAACATCACTATGTTTATCATATCTACTATATGATTCACGCTCGACCTTTCGGTCTCCGTGTTCCGAGGCCATATCTGTATATGCTTGGCTCGTTAAGTATAACCTGAGTATTCCACGCGTGCAACTGTTTTGCACCCGTTGTATTTGAACGTAGAGCCTATCACACCCGATCATCACGTGGTGTCTTAGCACGAAGAACTTTCGCAACGGTGCATACTCAGGGAGAACACTTCTTGATAATTAGTGAGGGATCATCTTAAAATGCTACCGTCAATCAAAGCAAGATAAGATGCATAAAATATAAACATCACATGCAATCAATATAAGTGATATGATATGGCCATCATCATCTTGTGCTTGCGATCTCCCTCTTCGAAGCATCATCATGATCACCATCGTCACTGGCGCGACACCTTGATCTCCATCGTAGCATCATTGTCGTCTCGCCAATCTTATGCTTCTATGACTATCGCTACCGCTTAGTGATAAAGTAAAGCATTACAGGGCGATTGCATTGCATACAATAAAGCGACAACCATATGGCTCCTGCCAGTTGCCGATAACTCGGTTACAAAACATGATCATCTCATACAATAAAATTTAGCATCATGTCTTGACCATATCACATCACAACATGCCCTGCAAAAACAAGTTAGACGTCCTCTACTTTGTAGTTTTATGTGGCTGCTACGGGCATAAGCAAGAACCAATCTTACCTACGCATCAAAAACCACAACGATAGTTTGTCAAGTTGGTGTTGTTTTAACCTTCACAAGGACCGGGCGTAGCCACACTTGGTTCAACTAAAATTGGAGAAACTGACACCCGCCAGCCACCTGTGTGCAAAGCACGTCGGTAGAACCAGTCTCGCGTAAGCGTACGTGTAATGTCGGTCCGGGCCGCTTCATCCAACAATACTGCCGAACCAAAGTATGACATGCTGGTAAGCAGTATGACTTATATCGCCCACAACTCACTTGTGTTCTACTCGTGCACAACATCAACACATAAAACCAGGCTCTGATACCACTGTTGGGGAACGTAGTAATTTCAAAATTTTCCTACGCACACACAAGATCATGGGGATGCATAGCAACGAGAGGGGAGAGTGTAGTCTACGTACCCTCGTAGACCGACAGTGGAAGCGTTATGACAACGTGGTTGATGTAGTCATACGTCTTCACGGCCCGACCGATCAAGCACCAAAACTACGGCACCTCCGAGTTCTAGCACACATTCAGCTTGATGACGATCCCCGGACTCCGATCCAGCAAAGTGTCGGGGAAGAGTTCCGTCAGCACGACGGCGTGGTGACGATCTTGATGTTCTATTGTCGCAGGGCTTCGCCTAAGCACCACTACAATATTATCGAGGACTATGGTGGAGGGGCGCACCGCACATGGCTAAGAGAACGATCTTCAAGATCAACTAGTGTGTCTAGAGGTGCCCCCCTGCCCCCGTATATAAAGGAGCAAGGGGGGAGGTCGGCCGGCCCTTGGGGCACGCCAAGTAGGAGGAGTCCTCCTCCTAGTAGGAGTAGGACTCCCCTCTTTCCTACTCCTACTAGGAGGGGGGGACTCCCCTCTTTCCCACTCCTACTAGGAGGGGGAAAGGAAGGGGGAGAGGGAGAAGGAAAGGGGGGCGCCGCCCCCCTCTCCTAGTCCAATTCGGACCAGAGGGGGAGGGGGCGCGCGGCCCACCCTGGATGCCCCTCTATCTCCACTAGGGCCCATAAAGCCCATTACTTCTCCCCGGGGGATTCCGGTAACCCTCCGGCACTTCTGTTTTCTCTGAAATCACCCTGAACACTTCCGGTGTCAGAATATAGCCGTCCAATATATTAATCTTTATGTCTCGACCATTTCGAGACTCCTCGTCATGTCCGTGATCACATCCGGGACTCCGAACAAACTTTGGTACATCAAAATATATAAACTCATAATGAAACTATCATCGCAACGTTAAGCATGCGGACACTACGGGTTCGAGAACAATGTAGACATGAGCGCGACATGTCTCCGGTCAATAACCAATAGCGGAACCTGGATGCTCATATTGGCTCCCACGTATTCTACAAAGATATTTTATCGGTCAGACCGCATAACAATATACTTTGTTCCCTTTCTCATCGGTATGTTACTTGCCCGAGATTCGATCGTCGGTATCTCAATACCTAGTTCAAACTCGTTACCGGCAAGTCTCTTTACTCGTTTTGTAATACATCATCTCACAACTAACTCATTAGTTGCAATGCTTGCAAGGCTTATGTGATGTGCATTACCGAGAGGGCCCAGAGATACCTCTCCAACAATCGGAGTGACAAATCCTAATATCGAAATACGCCAACCCAACATGTACCTTTGGAGACACCTGTAGAGCTCCTTTATAATCACCCAGTTACGTTGTGACGTTTGGTAGCACACAAAGTGTTCCTCCGGCAAATGGGAGTTGCATAATCTCATAGTCATAGGAACACGTATAAGTCATGAAGAAAGCAATAGCAACATACTAAATGATCGGGTGCTAAGCTAATGGAATGGGTCATGTCAATCACATCATTCTCCTAATGATGTGATCCCCTTAATCAAATGACAACACATGTCTATGGTTAGGAAACATAACCATCTTTGATTAACGAGCTAGTCAAGTAGAGGCACACTAGTGACGTTTAGTTTGTCTATGTATTCACACAAGTATTATGTTTCCGGATAATACAATTCTAGCATGAATAATAAACATTTATCATGATATAAGGAAATAAATAATAACTTTATTATTGCCTCTAGGGCATATTTCCTTCCCATCGAACCCCCACCAATAACTATTCATCAAGAGGCAGCTTTGATTGGCTTCAGTTAGAAGCAGTAGCGAAGGAATCACTGGGGTTCAGTTAACAACAAGGGATCGATCGGGGTTGATTAACGTAGCTAGCGCAATCGCTCGAGTTCAGTTAGATCCCAACGCCTTGCTCGGGTTCAGTTAGAGCGCAACGCCTCACACACACGTGCCTACCTGTACGAGAGAAATGCACAAACCTCCATGCATCGCTCGGCCCGGACCGCCCACCGTAACTGGGAACTCCCCGAAATTTTCCTCGCCCTCGCTTCTACCATGGTTTTTTTCGTCATGGAGGCCCCAAAGAATGTCATCCAGCCGCGTCTCCGGCTCGCCCTCTGTCATGATTTTTTGTCATAGAAGTAGGATCCCACCACATCTATGATGATATCGGATTTTGTCACAATTATCGTCATAAAAGTGTCATAAGCATGACAATTTTTTTTCATTCGGCCCAAAATGTCATGGATGTGTCTTTTTTTTGTAGTGCTCCCTCGTCCGTTTCCGCCCTAAGGATGCCCCAACCCTCTCCCCCGCACGTACTGCCTCGCCAGAGCCCGAGCTCCGCAGCCACGCCATTGCCGCCTCAACACTCAACCTCAACCACCTCGCCGCCACTTGAGATCACCACCGTAACCCCCTCGCTCCTCCGCATCTCCCCATGCCCTCGCCCAAGCCCGAAACCCACCAGAGCGCCGTCATCCGCCGATGCCCCGAACGTCATCACCGCCTCAACCTCATCGTCGTCCTCCTCCGACATCCCCGAGCTCCACCTGGGCCACCACCATGATCTCCTTCATCTGCTACATCCTCCCGACGAGTTCACCGAGCTCGCCGACGACCAGAGCACCGTCCCCGTCAACCACCGAAGCTGGAGCACCTCACCAGAGCTCGTCCACCGCCGCTGTAAGCTCTCGGCTCTCCCTACACTGTCCGATCTAAAATAAATGACCTAGATTATATCTACTAAATAGTTAGTTTTTTTTACTAGATCGGTTTAGCTTCGGTTTATTTACGGTCCAGATCTAATCGGTTTAGCCGGTCGGTTTTTGTTTTAGTAGCACGTGTGGTTTTGTTAAGTATCGGCCGAGCGTAGTTTAGTTACCGAATGCCCATCTCTTAGCCCAGTAGCACTAGGCCACGTAGCACCTGCCAGTTTTGTTTTGTTTTATTTTATTTCGTTTCTGTTTCAAAAACAGAATAGTTCTGTTTTTAGAAAATCAATATCTTTTAGGGTTTTAATCCAAATTGAGTGATTCTTTTTCCTATAGTTTCAAAATTTTATGAAGTTTCTGTTTGTGCCTTTATTTTTTTCAAAATTGAGTAGTTTAAATTTGAATTTGATAAAATTTAAATCACTAATTTGGTCATATTTTGAGTTTTACAAAGTATTTTTGATTGATTCTTTTTGCTACGATTTTGTTATTGTTTTGTCTATCCAGTAGGATGTAGTGATTTATTTTTAGTTTATTTTAAATTAGAGTTTTAGGAAAAAATAGTACTGTTTTAGTTCTAGTTTTGTTTTAGCCTTTTCTTTATAGTTTTAATTGTTTTTAAATTATTTCTTTTTGTCACTTTTGAAAAATTTAGTTTTGTTTCTATTATTGAAAAGTAGACAATTTTATTCTTATTTTACAATTTTATTTTCTTTAGTTTTGTAGGAAAGCTTGTATAGGTCATAATTAGAGTTTTATAAAAGCTTTTTATGTGTTTCTTTTTGCTACTAAAAGTTTATGAAAAATAATTTCTGTTAAATTAGTTGTTTACATTTTGTTTTCTGTTAATTTATTAGTTTAGTGTTTTAATTGTTGTTAAGGTTTTACTTAGGACAAAACTATTTTGTGTTATGTCTTAAAGTTTTCTTTATTAGTTTTGTTGTGTAGTTTTCCATGGTTTTATTTGATATCCCTTATTGATTTTAATATGAGTGCTAGAATTGCTTGCTAGTATGTTTGCTTATATGAATGATATGTCTGTTTAATATAGATTTTGAACGGAGTGTCGAATAGTTCTACCAAGTCATTATTTTGAGAGCGTTATTATCTTCATCAAGTAATACCAGGCAAGTTCACTTTGACCATGCTTTTAGTACCTATGTTTTATTGCATTTAGTGTCATCTTTGAAACAATCCCTCCAGTAGTGATATTGAATCCTTGTAGTTGAGTAGTATGCATGAGGTCGGAACCCATCACCCTGCTACCAAGCCCGGGACGTTGTTTAGTTTTAAATGCTACACTATAGTAGACGGGGTTGGTATGAGTGTTCGTGAGTGGTGCGAAGAAGGAGGACTCTACGTCAATGACAACAACTTCATGATGGCATCTGCAAGGACTGCATCTTCAGGACCTCAAGGCTCGAGACAAGAATTCAATACACACTACTAGGTGAAGGATGGTTTAGATGGGCACCCTTGAGCAACCAGTGGATGACCCGGGATGCATGGAGAAGCGCCATGACATCTTGCGGAAAGCTTCACCCAGACTCAAAGAGATGGAAGAATACTTCATGCCTGGAAGCTTACCCGTGCAACCGCAAGTCATTATGGGTTCTAGCTTGGTTGATCTTAGTTGTGACTCTGGCTGGGACGATGCTAGCAGATGTAGAACTACGTAGGATTCTGAGCAACGGACAGTGGTCAGTGGAACTCTTCAAAAGACCATGTTTCGTTCCTCTTGTTCTCAAACACACTAAAGTGCGAGAACGTAAAAAGAGGGATCGAATCTTGCGGGTAAAATGTACAAACCTCTGCAGAGGGTTAAAACCTAATCGATTAGCCGTGTCCCCGTTTACGGACAATTTGAGCCTCTGGACTTGGAACTATCTCGAAACTCTCAACACCGGACTGATAACATAATTGTGGGCAACTTATGATGATTTGGGCTTTGGGACATCGGTTGGCGGAAGCATTTGTTTTTTACTTTATGCTTTACAACGCACAATTCCATCAATCTTAAAATAGATTGGATTTTTTTGTAAAAACTAATTGATTTGGAATGAGATGAACTATAAGAATTAAATGAACATCTACATCATGCATATATGACTCAAAGCATAGATGATATAATGTGCTATTTATTCATAATTTGGTTGCCAAATCTCATGCGTGCAATGCACGTGTACCTTACAAGTCTAAATGGTGTTTGTGTGCTTGTGTTGTGCGTGTTAAACACATTGTACATTGTATCATACATGGTTCAGATTCCGAACATCTAGCTAGAGCATACATGCACTATTCCTATAAAATGGATACATATATTTGAATTTGAGATTGTATGTACATGTAGTTCGTATTTATATAGGACTTTACTAGTCCTATATTCATGTCATGTGCTGTGAAGATAATATTTAGATGGTTGTATAACTAACGCGAGTACAATCCCATTCAAACAGGGAAAATGTACTCAAATTTAGTCCATATGCTAGACAACACGATTTTTTTATTGTTGAGGGAAGTGCAAATTGATTTGGTACTGTACACGTTATGTTTGTTGTCTCGTTTTTTTAGTTTTTTTGTTGTTGTATTTGAATGCATTTCTAGTAATATAGTAAAACGGGACATGTCTCTCTCTAGTGAGGTGCGAATTGTCTTTTTTTATACACATTAAGCTTGTCCTACCGAAATTTCAAGCTAGCATCTCTGTCTATCGTGCTGCGAAACTCCCGCTTCTTTAACCCGTGCCTTGTTATCCTGAAATTTTAAGATATATCTTTGTCTCATTGTGCTCCGAAAACTCCCTCCATCCCAACCCGCGCCTTGCTATCCCAAAACTACAACACGCGCGAAAAATCCCACCTCCTATAAAATCCCGACACACGAAATGCCCGTGATACCCGTGAACCGAAAGAACCGCCTAGCTCAAATCGGTGGGGGTACTTTTGTAACTTACCCCACATTTTGGACAAGCGCGTCCCTAAGCCATGGTTCCCCCTCCCATCCCATCCGCCCACCCATTCATACACCGAGGCTTCGAAAACCAGCGAAGCTCCACACCCTCCTCCGTCCACCACCCAGCCGGAGCCTCTTCCCCGACGACATCGTCCACAACAACACCTCGACGTCCCTTATCCATCTCGCTAGATGAGGATCCATCGCCGATCTCGTCGTCCCGCAGGTTCAGCCACCCCGTCCTCCACCTCCGAGGAGCTGCCCCGACGTTCCCCTCACCTTTCGCGCCACCTCCATTCCCACACCGCCATCTTCACCTGCACCATAAGAAGAGCAGCTTCATCACCAATTCCTCGGATAAAGCTAAGGCCTAATCGGCGCAGCCAAAGAGGTTCTACACTAATCACTGCATTTTCTTCTTGATTTGATCTCACGGTGCTGCCGGTGCTCGGTCCCGAGCCGACATGGCGCAACTCCATCCACGGCAGCGTCACTGGCCACTTCCTCCATGGCGGTGACGCCGTCATCAGTAGGAGTTGCTGCTGCTTTGGCTCTCGCTCGCGCTGCTGCTCTACTCTTGCTCTCGGTCCCCTGCCTGGTCTGCTCTTGCTCACGTTGTTGCTCTCGCTCTTGCTCTTGCTTGCACTGCTGCTCTACTCTTGCCTGCGCTGCTGCTGCACGAGCAGAAGATCCTGCTCTCGCTCGAGCCCCTGCAGCTGCTACTCGAGATACTACTACATGACCAGCTGCCCCGGCTCTCGCACGCGCTGCTGCTCCGGGCGCTACTGCTGCTACTTCTTTTTTGCTACTAGTGCATTCAGTTTCGATAGTAAAATTTAGTTCCGACGACAAAATTCAGTTTCGACAGTAAAAGTCAGTGTCGGCAGTTAAATTCAGTTTTGATAGTTAAGTTCGGAGATGAGCGGGTGATGTATTTTACATCTAGCACTTTGTGGTTATGTATTTTACATCATATATTGGAGTTGATATTAGAATTCCACTCAGGTTAACGTTGTCTCTCTTGTCATACTTCAGCATTGCCTTCGTACAACTCACCGGAGCTGCTCCAACGACGAAACCCTCCATCAGTACCCCCGATTCCATCTCCAGACGCCTAAGATCTTCTTCCCCTCCTTCGATAGCCAAATCAGCCGAAGCATCCTCACCGACCAACCCAATCACATTGAGATCGACATGGCTTCACCAAAGAGGTTGTACACTTGTTGCATCGCTTTTTTACTCTACATGTTATATATATTGTCCACTGAGCACATGTAGTAATGTGAAATATGATTATTTTCTCCTACTATATGACAAGCAGTGAGGTACCAGGCAACTTAGCTATCCATGATGGACTCTCTTGAATGCCATCATTATTTATTTCTGCGTGTTTGAGCTGTGCATTTGTAGATGGGCCTGGGAGTTGAGCTAGTTGGGCAGTGAGCTGGGTCCAAAGTAGTAGAAGTAGCACAAAAACATTTTTTGAGTGTAGGATTTTCCCTGTTCAAGCCTGCCTACTAGAATCGCCAGTGCTTCAAAGGAAAAGTGAAGGAAAAACATTGGAATTGGAAAGTTTCCTATGGTACTATTATTCATGCATTTGGTTCAAAGGAATGGAGCAAAGGAAAACAGTAGGATTTGTTCCTTTAGTGTCTCCTTGAAAGCAAAACCGTAGGAATTTTAATATCCACTTGTCCTCCTTTTCGAATTCCTATTCATGAAGCACAAGGCTAAGAGATAGTAGCATAATAGCATTATAACCGTATACTTTATTGTGGTTTGACTTAATCTCACCACGCTTCTTTGCATCATGTGATCTTCAAATTCTTGTGAACCAAACACCTAGATTGGCAGAAATCCTGTGTTTTTAAATTCTCTATTTTCCACGTGCATTCCCATCCTATTCCTGTGTATTTCCTATCCTTGCATTGTTAGAATCCTCCAATTCAAACAAGCCATTACAGAATTACTTCTATTTAAGATATGTGTCAAAGAAAACCTTGTGTGGTTTGTCTCGCTCCTACTACGCTGTGTTCCACCCCAGCTCAGCTGCTCCAACGACGGAAGGGTTCACCACAGTAGAGATCCGCCCTCCACACTATCTTTCGCCGCCTCAGATCTTCTTCCCCGCCACCGCAGCCACAACAACTGCATTACCATCATCAACTGCGTAGATGACCTTGAGAACTACACGGGTCCGGAAGAGAGGTCGCAGTCTTTCATGTCTGCTTACATTATGCGTCGCTTAATATTATGACATGCTACTTTATCATCCTGTTCACCGATTAGACACCGAGTCAGGTCCAAACTAACGCTCAAACTTGAGTTTTTAAATGGTTGTGGGGTACATATTGGGGCAACAGTCAATACTATCTGTCTACTATCTGGTTAATCTTGGGTGTCTACTATGAGTTTCATGTTGGGTGGAAACAAACATTAAAGGAGCCATTATCTGTATTTTTTTAACTGAAGCTATTATGTGCCTGCTATCATTGGTTTTGGGTCTATCCATAGTTTGCTACCATCACTCTGGATTTGTGTATGCACTCCTCACATAATCTCACTATGTTTTATTCCTATGCATTTCAGTTATTGTACACAATGGTACTGAATATGTAGAGCAGAAGAGGCGAGCCTTGCGTGGCAATAAAATTTCATGCAGACATCGCTCCATGGTCGCCACAAAAGCAACCCCCTCCCCCCATTCCAGACTATAATCAAGAGGAAGATAACAGTTCAGAGGGGAATTCATAGGGAGCAAACCACTCCTATTTACCCCATGAGGTCTTTTGCTCTAACTTGGCATGCTGATGTTGGTCATATCATACATATGGTTCCTTGCATTGCTTACTTTATACATAAAATATGTCATCTGCTTAGTTTAGACATGCATTGTGTGAATGCCATCTGTTTAGTTTCTACATCATATATGTGAATCATGCAATGACATCTTGTTTAATCAGGCATCATATATGTGAATTTTGCAATGCCACCCTGGTTAGCCAGTCATCTCATATGTGAATTATATCATGCCATCCTTTTTTATTATGTATTAAATTAGTCAACAATTTTAGTACATTCAATTACTCTTCCTGTGCATCAGCCATTCGACATGGTCATGAAATAATCTAGAGTGGAAACAAGGTCTTCAGAGGAGACAATGCTATCTGGCAAAGCGCATGTCTTGCTGGTTATGGATAGCTCCTCAGAGGAGGATTCAGACACAGATGACTAGTCCTATCCCCCCGAGGTGCATGCTCTAACTTGGCAGGGTTATATTGCTCATATCATGCATACGGTGTCTTGCATTGGCATGTCATTTGCTTAGTTTAGACATGATTTGTGTGAATGCCACCTATTTAGTGTCCAATTACCATGTATGTGAATTTTGCAATGCCATATTGTTGCAAGACATTATATATGTGAATTATGCAATGCTATCTTGTTGCAAGGCATTATGTATGTGAATTATGTAATGCCATACTGTTTAGCCAAGCGTCATATATGTGAATTATATCATGCCATCCTTTTTTTGTATTACTCATTGCATTTGTAGACAATGTTTGTATATTCAACTATGCTTCCTGTGCATCAGCCATTTGAATTGGTGATGGAGAAATCTGGAGTGAAAACAAGGTCTTCAGAGCAGACAATGCTACCTGCTAAAGCAGATATCTTGTTGGTTACAGATAGCTCCTCAGAGGAGGATTCAGGGGCAGATGACCAGTCCTATTTTCCCCTTGAGGTGTATGCTCAAACTTGGCAGGGTTATATTACTCATATCATGCATATGTTGTCTTGCAATGCTTAGTTTTTACATCATATACACAATATTGAATGCCATCTCCTTAGTTGACACATCATATATGCGATCGCCCTCTGCTCACATGCTTAGTATATAAATCATATATTTGAATTATATCATGCCATGATGTTTACATAGACAACATGTATCGGAATTATGGCATGCCAACCCATTTTCTAAAGACATAATATAGTTATATCATCTCATCTTGTTTACATAGTCATTATATTTTGAATTATGTCATTCTATCCGTGAATTATATCATGCCATCATGCTTCCATCAACGGCATGTTTGTGAATTATGGCATGCCAACCACTTTAATAGACACATTGTATAGTTATATCATGTCATCCTGTTTACATAGTCATCCTATTTTGAAGTATGTCATTCTATCCTGTTTAGTTAGCCATCATACATGTGAAATTGTGTCATGCTATCCCGTTTAATTAGCCATCATATATGTGAAATTATGTCATGCTATCCTACTTGGTTAGACAACATAAATGTGAGTTATTTCATGCCATGTTTTCTTCCCTACTATCCATTGCACCTGTCTATCTTACAATGTCTGTACATTTAATTACTTTTCTTGTTTATCAACCATTTGAATTGGAGGGGGTGATGACAGTATCTATGGGAGTAAAAACACGGTCTTCAGAAAAGATCATGCTACTTGTCGATGCTGATAGAACCACGGTTGTACTTGCCCAAGAACCAGCCCCACCACACATGACCCAGACGCACGCAGATTGTACCCCTACCAAGTTGGACAGAGAACCAGCTACACCCTTCTAACCCCAACCCCAGTAGATAGTAACCCAGTTCTAGTTGACACAGCACCGTCTCCACCATAGAGCACCCAAACACGGGCAGTTAGTAAGGCAACTACAGTGCCCAAAGCATGAGGACCACCACTCCGAAACCCAAGTCAACTCTTAAAGGAGAAGAATAATTGTTCCCAGGTCAGGTTCCGTAGCTATAGTTCCTACTCCTTTGCTCTTGGATCACTGTATTTACTCATACCAACTAATTTCAAATTTGAAGGATGCAATTGAAACTCCAATGGCGCAACAGGTATGTTTTAAACCTGTTTATTTAACGTGTTTGCTGTTGTAACTTGCTCTATGTTGATTTTAGTTTCAAATGAATAAACAGTTATGTTCTCATGCCATGCATATTACAAGTGTTGTTATTGCTGTGTAGTCTCCCACACTTATATTCTGCCTATGCTGCTTTGTCATAAATAGATATGATTTGAACTATCACTATCTTGATTTGGGAACATAAACTAGAATGATATAGACCATACAGTGACCATACTACATAGATATATGTTTGTTTCATGTTGTTATCCTGTCCACCTTACTAGTGAGCTGGTTTACGAAAATGAGTTTCATATACAACATGGTAAACCTGTGATGTGTCTGTTTGTCTCTCTTTTAGAATGTGAACAAAATATTGGAGAAGAGTACCCCATTATGCAATGGTAAAGGAAGTAATGCATATAAGGTTCAAGATAGTGAGACATCCCTGTTGCTCTCCAAGAAAGCTGATAAAAACTATATTGAAGACACTTGGACAACCCCAAAGTCTTGTCCTGATGTAGTGTTCGAGTTACTGGCCACTACTACTGGCACCAGCTCTTCAAATTCGCTGCCTGAATTAGTTCGGCTTCTTGAATCTCAACTTCAAGTTGAAAGACATCGATCAGATGTTTTGTGACAGGAAGCCGAAGGACTGAGGAAGTCCCTGCAAAATTCATATGCATACTTTCTGGTGCAATAACAAGCGCTGGAGGATTTAAGCACCAAACAAGAGAAAGTTAATAATCTTGCTAAGCATCTTGCCAGCATTATGGGTACCCAGGATATTGTTTCTTGAGCTCTTCTGAAGTGGTTTCATCTCTGGACTTGTTTTGCCACATTGTTTATTTACACTGGTCACCAAGTTTGACAACCAGTGTATGTGATATGCTGGTTTGTTCCCTATATTTGCATTGGTGGCGAACTTTGATGCCCAGTGGATGTAATATGTGTAATAGTCGTGATAGTGTAGTGTAAGTTGCTTCTTATTTATTTTCTTGTTGTTTTGTTTGCTTGTAGACAGTGCAGTTCTTTTTCCATGGTTTGCTAGTGGCCGCAATAACCTATTTTTTAAAACTAGGCCATAATAACCATGCACTGGTGCACGTCGGTCCTAAACAAACGTTTTTTTACCCCTTTCCACGATGGCATTTGGAACCGTCGCCAAGTGAGTGTGTGCGATAGGGTGTCCTTCCCACACGACCCAGAAATCGTCGGGGATAGGCCCTCCTAGGACCCAGGCTGGAGCCGTGTGCGATCGGGCGAGGCATCAAAACCCAATCATTTCCGTAGGTATGTACATCCCATATGGTGAATCCCAGAAATCATTTTCGTAGGTATGTACATCGCACACGGTGAATCCCAGAAATCATTTCCGTAGGTATCTACATCCCACACGGTAATCCAAGAAAATCATTTCCGTAGGTATGTACATCCCACACGGTGAATCCTAGAAAAACATTTCCGTTCGTATGTATATCACACACAGTCAATCCAAGGAATACGTTTCCGTTCTTATGTACATCCCACATAGTCAATCCAGGGAAAACGTTTCCGTTCGGACGTAAATCCCACTCAGTTTTATGTGTAGGCTCGTGTGTGAAAGGTGTAACTATCACACATGGTCTTCCTTGGTTAACTGTTTGCTTTTATCAACTATATCACACATGATTTGATGAAGAAAACCGTGTGGCATTGGGCTATCCATCGCAACCGCTTTTACTGCTAGAACCGTTTGCAAAGGTCCATGACACATTTAGCAGGATTATTAGTTTACAATTAAAAATTCCAGTATTATGCAAATTCACATTTCATATCGAACAATTGTTTGCCAATTTCATATCAGGCGCATAAATATATTTATAACATCACAGTACGATAGCTACATGAAAACATCATAGTACAACATATAGCTAGTTCAACTTCATAAGAACAATTTATTCATTTCCCTAATCAAGATCATCCAGGCTCATCTTATCCACCTCTGCTTTCAGTTCAGTAAGAACCCGTTTTGCATGGGGTAACTGCGAAAGTGCCTCCTCCTTCGCCAACACCATCTTAGCAAAGTCTTTAAAAAAATCTGAGCTCATTCTCCGCCTTCAACTTTTTATCCCGCATCTTGAAATATGCTTCAACGTTGACAAGACTTTCTCTAAGCCTAGATGTGTTCACTTCCTCATACATGCTCCAGAGCTTCGTTAGGCACATCTTCAAAGACTGTGGCTACTCTTGATCAACCCACTCCAAGTAAGAACACTTCCGTTCATCCTATAATATTTAAAACTAGATCAGTAACAATTGTAGGGGAAATGGGTTTATAGCAACATAGAAAATCACCAATGCTTATTTTGAAAAACTGAAGAAACATGTTAATTATGACGTATCTTCTCAAAAGATCAATGTGCAAATTAAATAACTGGTACTGAGACAACAACCAAATTTTGGAACATCAGAACCTATAATTAACTACAACGACGCTACAAGTTCTTACTCATGTAGAATAAATAACAAATTGAACATTTTATGAGGAAGGTAAATATAACTGCAACAACATAGCGACAGTGTTTGGATGACAGCAAATTGATACTAACATGTGTGTACATGCACAAATTTAGTAACATAGAACTAATAGCACTAAGGCCGTCCACTATGTATGCCAAAACTGGTGTAAAGACAACTGTTGCTACATCTCACACCGGTGCCCTGAACTGGCGAGCTGATGCAGCGGAGAAAAAAGTCATGGACCCGGACTCCGAAGCACGTAGTTGCTCCGATGCCAGTTCCTTCGTGCCATAAAGATTTAGTATTTTACTGCTTGTCTGCTCGGATGTGTGGGCCAAAGTTGGCTGCACAAACTGGTGAAAGCGGTGCCAACTAATTTTCTAATGGCACCGCTGATGAGATGGCAACAATTTAAGATACTAGGTACAAACTGTGACACTGTCTTAGGATGCGTTTGTTTGAAGGTGTGGTATGAATGGGTTGGGACCGTGACAGTGTCTGAATCACATCTAACTAATGATTTGTGACAATGGAAGAGGGTCTAACCTTCTTTGCACATGCCAGAAACTTCCTCCCAGTGTCCACATAATCAAACGCAAGTAGCTTCACGCATGGAGATTGATGGTGACAACGAGCAGATAGATCTTCAGCCACCCCGCTCCATTCGTTGCCATTGATGGTTTTAGGGAGCTACAAGAGGAAGAAACGACTCAAATCAACCTCCGAGTAAAAATCCTTCATTCCAAGTCATAGTCCGAGAGAGAGAAGAGAGGCATACCCAAGTGGTGAAGGAGTAGTCGCCGGAGGAGGAACCGCTGGAGATGTCTTTGAAGAATACCATGGCGACCTCGGCGGTAGCATGCGAGATGGCGAGAGAGAGGAATCGGCTATAGCTTAGCAAGGAAGGAAAGAAGGAGGAAATAGGGGAAATGTGACTTGTGGTCAGGGAGAAAGGGTGGTGGGGAAGGGGGGGCGGTGGTAGATATTTTGGCGGTAGGCCAAAATTTTGGAAATGTGGAGGGGAATTTTGCGCACGGTGCCGCCGGACCATTCACTTTGAACGATTGTGTGCATTGCAAATGATTCTTCTGCTTTACGCGCATGGAATGAGTTTGATAATTCAAATTTTGGTCTCAAGGCATGGGCACATTCACTTTGAACGCGCACGGTGCCGCCAGACCATTCACTTTGAACGATTGTGTGCATCGCAAACAATTTTTCTGCTTTACGCGCATGGGATGAGTATGGTAATTAAAAATTTGCTAAAAATTTCCCTGGGTACATAATTGCATAATTTAACATCGCTTGCTAATTTGGGCACACAAAAGAGCGTACAGCAGACAGACCACACTTATTGAATCAAGGAATTTCAGTAATTACACAGAAACACATGAAGGCTAATGTAATGTTATGCCACCAAGATGATGTGGTAAAAAATTGGCATGTTTGATCGAAGTTTGGACACACACCCTCATAAACTGGAGCAACTCACTAGAAGGCACGTGGTTTCGAGAGGGAACAATGCATGTTTGATGACGAATGGGAGATAGCATCCTCTTACAGCCTTCAAATTTTTTCTACGTCTAACATGCACTACTACAACTGTCATGTGAAAATTTGGTAAATTTCAGGGGTTAATTCCATGTGAACTACATCTACATGCAACGCGTAACCGAAATTGTTTGAAAAATCATATTTGTGTACTTGTGTGCGAGTTAATTCCATGTGAAGTAAACTAGAAGGAATTTTCAAACATATTTGTATCGGGACATGGACACATATGCATGGAGTGGCATGGCATCTTAATTCCAAAAAAATCAGAAACACATGAAACCTTGGTTGATGTAATGTCATGCCACCAAGATGATGTGGTAAAGAAATTGGCATGTTTCACAAAAGTTTGGACACACACCCCTCACAAACCGGAGCAACTCGCTAGAAGGTTCATGGTTCCGAGTGGGAAGAATGCATGTTTGATGACGAATGGGAGATAGCTTCCTCTTACGGCCTTGAAATTTTCCTACGTCTAACATGCACTACTACAACTGTAAAGTGAAATTTGGGAAAATTCTAGGGGTCATTTGACCTTTTAAAGACATTTAAGTGATTTTCTAACCATTTAATGACCGTAATTCAAATTTGAACTACATCTACATGCAATGCCTAACCAAAACATTTTGAAAAATCATATATGTGTACTTGTGTGCGAGTTATTTGGATGTGCAATAAATTAGAAGGAATTTTCAAACATATTGGTCTCATGACATGGACACATGCATACGTATGCATGGAGTGACATGGCATTTTAATTAAAAAATAGAAAAATGATCAGAAACACATGAAACCTTGGTTGATGTAATGTCATGCCACCAAGATGATGTGGTAAACAAGTTGTCATGTTTGACGAACGTTTGGACACACGCCCCTCACAAATAGGAGCAACTCGCTACAAGGTTCGTGGTTCCGAGAGGGAACAATGCATGTTTGATGACGAACAGGAGATAGCTTCCTCTTACGGCCTTCAAATTTTTTCCTACGTTTAACATGCACTAATACAACTGTCATGTGAAAATTTGGTAAATTTCAGTGGTCACTTGACCTTTTAAAGACATTTAAGTGAATTTCTAACCATTTAATGACCGTAATTCAAATTTTAACTACATCTACATGCAACGCCTAACCATAGCGATTTCAAAAATCACATTTTTGTGTACTTGTGTGAGAGTTAATTCCATGTGTAGTAAATTCGAAGGAATTTTCAAACATATTGGTGTCAAGGCATGGGCACATGCATGGAGTGCATGCCATGGCATTTTAATTCCAAAAAATTAAAAAATGATCAGAAAAACATGAAACCTAGCTTGATTTAATGTCATGCCACCAAGATGATGTGGTAAAGAAATTGGCATGTTTGACGAAAGTTTGGACACACACCCCTCACAAATGGGAGCAACTCGCTAGAAGGTTCGTGGTTCTGAGAGGGAACAATGCATGTTTGATGACGAACGGGAGATAGCTTCCTCTTAGGGCCTTGAAATTCTTTGAGTGTCTAACGTGCACTACTACAACTGTAATGTAAAATTTCGGAAAATTCTAGGGGTCATTTTACCTTTCAAAGACATTTAGGTGATTTTCTAACCATTTAATGACCGTAATTCAAATTTGAACTACATCTGCATGCAACGCCTAACCAAAACGGTTTGAAAAATCATATATGTGTACTTGTGTGCGAGTTAATTCTGTGTGTAGTAAATTAGAAGGAATTTTCAAACATATTGGTCTCACGACATGGAAACATGCATACGTATGCATGGAGTGACATGGCATTTTAATTAAAAAAATAGAAAAATGATCAGAAAAACATGAAACCTTGGTTGATGTAATGTCATGCCACTAAGATGATGTGGTAAACAAGTTGGCATGTTTGACGAACGTTTGGACACATGCCCCTCACAAACCGGAGCAACTCGCTAGAAGGTTCGAGGTTCTGAGAGGGAACAATGCATGTTTGATCACGAACGGGTGATACTTCCTCTTACGGCCTTCAAATTTTCTCCTACGGTTAACGTGCACTAATACAACTGTCATGTGAAAATTTGGTAAATTTCAGGGGTCGCTTGACCTTCTAAAGACATTTTAGTGATTTTCTAATCATTTAATGACCGTAATTCAAATTTGAACTACATCTACATGCAACGCCTAACCAAAATGGTTTGAAAAATCATATTTTTGTGTACTTGTCTGCGAGTTAATTCCATGTGCAGTAAATTCGAATGAATTTTCAAACTTATTGGTGTCAAGGCATGGGCAAATGCATGGAGTGCATGCCATGGCATTTTAATTCCAAAAAAATAAAAAAAATGATCTGAAAAACATGAAACCTTGCTTGATTTAATGTCATGCCACCAAGATTATATGGTAAAAAAATTGGCATGTTTGACGAAAGTTTGGACACACCCCTCACAAATCGGAGCAACTCACTGGAAGTTCGTGGTTCCGAGAGGGAACATTGCATGTTTGCTGACGGATGGGAGATAGCTTCCTGTTACAGCTTCAAATTTTTTCCTACGTTTAACGTGCACTAATACAACTGTCATGTGAAAATTTGGTAAATTCAGGGGTCATTTGACTTTTTAAAGACATTTAAGTGATTTTCTAACCATTTAATGACCGTAATTCAAATTTGAACTACATCTACATGCAACGCCTAACCATAGCAATTTCGAAAATCACATTTTTGTGTACTTGTGTGAGAGTTAATTCCATGTGTAGTAAATTCGAAGGAATTTTCAAACATATTGGTGTCAAGGCATGGGCACATGCATGGAGTGCATGTCATGGCATTTTAATTCCAAAAAATTAAAAAATGATCAGAAAAACATGAAACCTAGCTTGATTTAATGTCATGCCACCAAAATGATTTGATAAAGAAATTGGCATGTTTGACGAAAGTTTGGACACACACCCGTCACAAACCGGAGCAACTCGCTAGAAGGTTCGTCGTTCTGAGAGGGAACAATGCATGTTTGATGACGAACGGGAGATAGCTTCCTCTTAGGGCCTTGAAATTTTTTAATTGTCTAACGTGCACTACTACAACTGTAATGTAAAATTTCAGAAAATTCTAGGGGTCATTTTACCTTTCAAAGACATTTAGGTGATTTTCTAACCATTTAATGACTGTAATTCAAATTTGAACTACATGTACATGCAACGCCTAACCAAAACGGTTTGAAAAATCATATATGTGTACTTGTGTGCGAGTTAATTCCGTGTGCAGTAAATTAGAAGGAATTTTCAAACATATTGCTCTCACGACATGGACACATGCATACGTATGCATGGAGTGACATGGCATTTTAATTAAAAAATAGAAAAATGATCAGAAAAATATGAAACCTTGGTTGGTGTAATGTCATGCCATTGAGATGATGTGGTAAACAAGTTGGCATGTTTGACGAACGTTTGGACACATGCCCCTCACAAACCGGAGCAACTCTCTAGAAGGTTCATGGTTCCGAGAAGGAACAATGCATGTTTGATGACGAACGGGTGATACTTCCTCTTACGGCCTTCAAATTTTCTCCTACGTTTAACGTGCACTAATACAACTGTCATGTGAAAATTTGGTAACTTTGAGGGGTCGCTTGACCTTCTAAAGACATATAAGTGATTTTCTAACAATTTAATGACTGTAATTCAAATTTGAACTACATCTACATGCAACGCCTAACCAAAATGGTTTGAAAAATCATATTTTTGTGTACTTGTCTGCGAGTTAATTCCATGTGTAGTAAATTCGAATGAATTTTCAAACATATTGGTGTCAAGGCATGGGCACATGCATGGAGTGCATGCCATGGCATTTTAATGACAAAAAAATAAAAAAATGATCAGAAAAACATAAAACCTTGCTTGATTTAATGTCATGCCACCAAGATTATGTGGTAAAAAAATTGGCATGTTTGACGAAAGTTTGGACACACACCCCTCACAAACCGGAGCAACTCACTAGAAGTTCATGGTTCCGAGAGGGAACATTGCATGTTTCTGACGGACCGGAGATAGCTTCCTGTTACGGCTTCAAATTTTTTCCTACATTTAACATGCACTAATACAACTGTCATGTGAAAATTTGGTAAATTCAGGGGTCATTTGACCTTCTAAAGACATTTAAGTGATTTTCTAACCATTTAATGACCGTAATTCAAATTTGAACTACATCTACATGCAACGCCTAACATAAACAGTTTGAAAAATCATATATGTGCACTTGTGTGCGAGTTAAGTCCATGTGCAGTCAATTAGAAGGAATTTTCAGACTTATTGGTCTCACGACATGGACACATGCATACTTATGCATGGAGTGACATGGCATTTTATTTTAAAAAAATAGAAAAATGATCAGAAAAACATGAAACCTTGGTTGATGTAATGTCATGCCACCAAGATGATGTGGTAAACAAGTTGGCATGTTTGACGAACGTTTGGACACACGCCCCTCACAAACCGAAGCAACTCGCTCGAAGGTTCATGGTTCCGAGAGGGAACAATGCATGTTTGATGATGAACAGGAGATAGCTTCCTCTTACGGCCTTCAAATTTTCTCCTACGTTTAACGTGCACTAATACAACTGTCATGTGAAAATTTGGTAAATTTCAGGGGTCACTTCACCTTCTAAATACATTTAAGTGATTTTTAACCATTTAATGACCGTAATTCAAATTTGAACTACATCTACATGCAACGCCTAACCAAAATGGTTTGAAAAATCATATTTTTGTGTACTTGTGTGCGAGTTAATTCCATGTGCAGTAAATTCGAATGAATTATCAAACATATTGGTGTCAAGGCATGGGCACATGCATGGAGTGCATGCCATGGCATTTTAATTCCAAAAAAATAAAAAATGATCAAAAAAAACATGAAACCTTGCTTGATTTAACGTCACGCCACCAAGACTATGTGGTAAAAAAATTGGCACGTTTGACGAAAGTTTGTACACACACCCCTCACAAACCGGAGCAACTCGCTAGAAGTTCGTGGTTCCGAGAGGGAACATTGCATGTTTGCTGACGGACGGGAGATAGCTTCCTGTTACGGCCTTCAAATTTTTTCCTGCGTTTAACGTGCACTAATACAACTGTCATGTGATAATTTGGTAAATTTCACGGGACATTTGACCTTTTAAAGACATTTAAGTGATTTTCTAACCATTTAATGACCGTAATTCAAATTTGAACTACATCTACATGCAACGCCTAACCATAACGATTTCAAAAATCATATTTTTGTGTACTTATGTGCGAGTTAATTCCATGTGTAGTAAATTCGAAGGAATTTTCAAACATATTGGTGTCAAGGCATGGGCACATGCATGGAGTGCATGCCATGGCATTTTAATTCCAAAAAATTAAAAAACTGATCAGAAAAACATGAAACCTAGCTTGATTTAATGTCATGACACCAAGATGATGTGGTAAAGAAATTGGCATGTTTGACGAAAGTTTGGACACACACCCCTCACAAACGGGAGCAACTCGCTAGAAGGTTCGTGGTTCTGAGAGGGAACAATGCATGTTTGATGACGAACGGGAGATAGCTTCCTCTTAGAGCCTTGAAATTTTTAAAATGTCTAACGTGCACTACTACAACCGTAATGTAAAATTTTGGAAAATTCTAGGGGTCATTTTACCTTTGAAAGACATTTAGGTGATTTTCTAACCATTTATTGACCGTAATCCAAATTTGACTACATCTACATGCAATGCCTAACCAAAACAGTTTGAAAAATCATATATGTGTACTTGTGTGTGAGTTAATTCCATGTGCAGTAAATTAGAAGGAATTTTCAAACATATTGGTCTCACGACATGGACACATGCATACGTATGCATGGAGTGACATGGCATTTTAATTAAAAAAATAGAAAAATGATCAGAAAAACATGAAACCTTGGTTGATGTAATATCATGCCACCAAGATGATGTGGTAAACAAGTTGGCATGTTTGACGAACGTTTGGACACACGCCCCTCACAAACCGAAGCAACTCGCTAGAAGGTTCGTGGTTCCAAGAGGGAACAATGCATGTTTGATGATGAACGGGGGATAGCTTCCTCTTACGGCCTTCAAATTTTCTCCTACGTTTAACGTGCACTAATACAACTATCATGTGAAAATTTGGTAAATTTCAGGGGTCACTTGACCTTCTAAAGACATTTAAGAGATTTTCTAACCATTTAATGACCGTAATTCAAATTGGAACTACATCTACACCCAACGCCTAACCAAAATGGTTTGAAAAATCATATTTTTGTGTACTTGTGTGCGAGTTAATTCCATGTGCAGTAAATACGAATGAATTTTCAAACATATTGGTGTCAAGGCATGGGCACATGCATGGAGTGCATGCCATGGCATTTTAATTCCAAAAAATTAAAAAATGATCAGAAAAACATGAAACCTAGCTTGATTTAATGTCATCCACCAAGATGATGTGGTAAAGAAATTGGCATGTTTGACGAAAGTTTGTACACACACCCCTCACAAACCGGAGCAACTCGCTAGAAGGTTCGTGGTTCCGAGAGGGAACAATGCATGTTTGATGACGAACGGGAGATAGCTTCCTGTTAGGGCCTTGAAATTTTTTCAATGTCTAACATGCACTACTACAACTATAATGTAAAATTTTGGAAAATTCTAGGGGTCATTTTACCTTTCAAAGACATTTAGGTTATTTTCTAACCATTTAATGACCGTAATTCAAATTTGAACTACATCTACATGCAATGCCTAACCAAAATGGTTTGAAAAATCATATTTTTGTGTACTTGTGTGCGAGTTAATTCCATGTGCAGTAAATTCGAATGAATTTTCTAACATATTGGTGTCAAGGAATGGGCATATGCATGGAGTGCATGCCATCGCATTTTAATTCCAAAAAATAAAAAATGATCAGAAAAACATGAAACCTTGGTTGATGTAATGTCATGCCACCAAGATGATGTGGTAAACAAGTTGGCATGTTTGACGAACGTTTGGACACACGCCCCTCACAAACCGGAGCAACTCGCAAGAAGGTTCGTGGTTCCAAGAGGGAACAATGCATGTTTGATGATGAACGGGGGATAGCTTCCTCTTACAGCCTTCAAATTTTCTCCTACGTTTAACGTGCACTAATACAACTATCTTGTGAAAATTTGGTAAATTTCAGGGGTCAATTGACCTTCTAAAGACATTTAAGAGATTTTCTAACCATTTAATGACCGTAATTCAAATTGGAACTACATCTACATCCAACGCCTAACCAAAATGGTTTGAAAAATCATATTTTTGTGTACTTGTGTGCGAGTTAATTCCATGTGCAGTAAATACGAATGAATTTTCAAACATATTGGTGTCAAGGCATGGGCACATTCATGGAATGCATGCCATGGCATTTTAATTCCAAAAAATAAAAAATGATCAGAAAAACATGAAACCCCGCTTGATTTAATGTCATGCCACCAAGATTATGTGGTAAAAAAATTGGCGTGTTTGACGAAAGTTTGGACACACACCCCTCACAAGTCGGAGCAACTCACTAGAAGTTCGTGGTTCCGAGAGGGAACATTGCATGTTTGCTGACGAACGGGAGATAGCTTCCTGTTACGGCCTTCAAATTTTTTCCTACGTTTAACGTGCACTAATACAACTGTCATGTGAAAATTTGGTAAATTTCAGGGGTCATGTGACCTTTTAAAGACATTTAAGTGATTTTCTAACCATTTTGATGACCGTAATTCAAATTTGAACTACATATGCATGCAACGCGTAACCATAATGATTTCAAAAATCATATTTTTGTGTACTTGTGTGCGAGTTAATTCCATGTGTAATAAATTCGAAGGAATTTTCAAACATATTGGTGTCAATGCATGGGCACATGCATGGAGTGTATGCCATGGCATTTTAATTCCAAAAAATTAAAAAATGATCAGAAAAACATGAAACCTAGCTTGATTTAATGTCATCCACCAAGATGATGTGGTAAAGAAATTGGCATGTTTGACGAAAGTTTGTACACACACCCCTCACAAACCGGAGCAACTCGCTAGAAGGTTCATGGTTTCGAGAGGGAACAATGCATGTTTGATGACGAACGGGAGATAGCTTCCTCTTAGGGCCTTGAAATTTTTTCAATGTCTAACGTGCACTACTACAACTGTAATGTAAAATTTTGGAAAATTCTAGGGGTCATTTTACCTTTCAAAGACATTTAGGTTATTTTCTAACCATTTAATGACCGTAATTCAAATTTGAACTACATCTACATGCAATGCCTAACCAAAATGGTTTGAAAAATCATATTTTTGTGTACTTGTGTGCGAGTTAATTCCATGTGCTATAAATTCGAATGAATTTTCTAACATATTGGTGTCAAGGCATGGGCATATGCATGGAGTGCATGCCATGGCATTTTAATTCCAAAAAATAAAAAATGATCAGAAAAACATGAAACCTTGGTTGATGTAATGTCATGCCACCAAGATGATGTGGTAAACAAGTTGGCATGTTTGACGAACGTTTGGACACACGCCCCTCACAAACCGGAGCAACTCGCTAGAAGGTTCGTGGTTCCGAGAGGGAACAATGCATGTTTGATGACGAACGGGAGATATCTTCCTCTTACGACCTTCAAATTTTCTCCTACGTTTAATGTGCACTAATACAACTGTCATGTGAAAATTTGGTAAATTTCAGGGGTCACTTCACCTTCTAAAGACATTTAAGTGATTTTTAACCATTTAATGACCGTAATTCAAATTTGAACTACATCTACATGCAACGCTTAACCAAAATGGTTTGAAAAATCATATTTTTGTGTACTTGTGTGCGAGTTAATTCCATGTGCAGTAAATTCGAATGAATTATCAAACATATTGGTGTCAAGGCATGGGCACATGCATGGAGTGCATGCCATGGCATTTTAATTCCAAAAAAATAAAAAATGATCAGAAAAACATGAAACCTTGCTTGATTTAACGTCACGCCACCAAGATTATGTGGTAAAAAAATTGGCACGTTTGACGAAAGTTTGTACACACACCCCTCACAAACCGGAGCAACTCGCTAGAAGTTCGTGGTTCCGAAAGGGAACATTGCATGTTTGCTGACGGACGGGAGATAGCTTCCTGTTACGGCCTTCAAATTTTTTCCTACGTTTAACGTGCACTAATAAAACTGTCATGTGAAAATTTGGTAAATTTCACGGGTCATTTGACCTTTTAAAGACATTTAATTGATTTTCTAACCATTTAATGACCAGAATTCAAATTTGAACTACATCTACATCCAACGCCTAACCATAACGATTTCAAAAATCATATTTTTGTGTACTTGTGTGCGAGTTAATTCCATGTGTAGTAAATTCGAAGGAATTTTCAAACATATTGGTGTCAAGGCATGGGCACATGCATGGAGTGCATGCCATGGCATTTTAATTCCAAAATATTAAAAAACTGATCAGAAAAGCATGAAACCTAGCTTGATTTAATGTCATGACACCAAGATGATGTGGTAAAGAAATTGGCATGTTTGACGAAAGTTTGGACACACACCCCCACAAACGGGAGCAACTCGCTAGAATGTTCGAGGTTCTGAGAGGGAACAATGCATGTTTGATGACGAACGGGTGATACTTCCTCTGACGGCCTTCAAATTTTCTCCTACGTTTAACGTGCACTAATACAACTGTCATGTGAAAATTTGGTAAATTTGAGGGGTCACTTGACCTTCTAAAGACATTTAAGTGATTTTCTAACCATTTAATGACTGTAATTCAAATTTGAACTACATCTACATGCAACGCCTAACCAAAATGGTTTGAAAAATCATATTTTTGTGTACTTGTGTGCGAGTTTATTCCATGTGCAGTAAATTCGAATGAATTTTCAAACATATTGGTGTCAAGGCATGGGCACATGCATGGAGTGCATGCCATGGCATTTTAATTCCAAAAAAATAAAAAATGATCAGAAAAACATGAAACCTTGCTTCATTTAATGTCATGCCACCAAGATTATGTGGTAGAAAATTTGGCACGTTTGACGAAAGTTTGGACACACACCCCTCACAAACCGGAGCAACTCACTAGAAGTTCGTGGTTCCGAGAGGGAACATTGCATGTTTGCTGACGGACGGGAGATAGCTTCCTATTACGGCCTTCAAATTTTTTCCTACGTTTAACATGCACTAATACAACTGTCATGTGAAAATTTTGTAAATTTCAGGGGTCGTTTGACCTTTTAAAGACATTTAAGTGATTTCCTAACCATTTAATGACCGTAATTCAAATTTGAACTACATCTACATGCAACGCCTAACCATAACGATTTCAAAAATCATATTTTTGTGTACTTATGTGCGAGTTAATTCCATGTGTAGTAAATTCTAAGGAATTTTCAAACATATTGGTGTCAAGGCATGGGCACATGCATGGAGTGCATGCCATGGCATTTTAATTCCAAAATATTAAAAAACTGATCAGAAAAACATGAAGCCTAGCTTGATTTAATGTCATGACACCAAGATGATGTGGTAAAGAGATTGGCATGTTTGACGAAAGTTTGGACACACACCCCTCACAAACGGGAGCAACTCGCTAGAAGGTTCGTGGTTCTGAGAGGGAACAATGCATGTTTGATGACGAACGGGAGATAGCAACCTCTTAGGGCCTTGAAATTTTTTCAATGTCTAACGTGCACTACTACAACTGTAATGTAAAATTTTGGAAAATTCTAGGGGTGATTTTACCTTTCAAAGGCATTTAGGTGATTTTCTAATCATTTATTGACCGTAATTAAAATTTGACTACATCTACATGCAACGCCTAACCAAAACGGTTTGAAAAATCATATATGTCTACTTGTGTGTGAGTTAATTCCATGTGCAGTAAATTAGAAGGAATTTTCAAACATATTGGTCTCACGACATGGACACAAGCATACGTATGCATGGAGTGACATGGCGTTTTAATTACAAAAATAGAAAAATGATCAGAAAAACATGAAACCTTGGTTGATGTAATATCATGCCACCAAGATGATGTGCTAAACAAGTTGGCATGTTTGACGAACGTTTGGACACACGCCCCTCTCAAACTGGAGCAACTCGCTAGAAGGTTCATGG
Source organism: Triticum aestivum (assembly GCF_018294505.1). NCBI lineage: Eukaryota > Viridiplantae > Streptophyta > Magnoliopsida > Poales > Poaceae > Triticum > Triticum aestivum. The sequence continues at coordinate 167,719,464 of NC_057794.1, forward strand.
TTCCAAGAGGGAACAATGCATGTTTGATGACGAATGGGAGATAGCTTCCTCTTACGGCCTTCAAATTTTCTCCTACGTTTAACGTGCACTAATACAACTATCATGTGAAATTTTGGTAATTTTCAGGGGTCACTTGACCTTTGAAAGACATTTAAGTGATTTTCTAACCATTTAATGACCGTAATTCAAATTTGAACTACATCCACATGCAACGCCTAACCAAAATGGTTTGAAAAATCATATTTTTGTGTACTTGTGTGCGAGTTCATTCCATGTGCAGTAAATACGAATGAATTTTCAAACATATTGGTGTCAAGGCATGGGCACATTCATGGAGTGCATGCCATGGTATTTTAATTCCAAAAAATAAAAAATGATCAGAAAAACATGAAACCCCGCTTGATTTAATGTCATGCCACCAAGATTATGTGGTAAAAAAATTGGCGTGTTTGACAAAAGTTTGGACACACACCCCTCACAAACCGGAGCAACTCACTAGAAGTTCGTGGTTCCGAGAGGGAACATTGCATGTTTGCTGACGGACGGGAGATAGCTTCCTATTACGGCCTTCAATTTTTTCCTACGTTTAACGTGCACTAATACAACTGTCATGTGAAAATTTGGTAAATTTCAGGGGTCATGTGACCTTTTAAAGACATTTAAGTGATTTTCTAACCATTTTGATGACCGTAATTCAAATTTGAACTACATATACATGCAATGCCTAACCATAATGATTTCAAAAATCATATTTTTGTGTACTTGTGTGCGAGTTAATTCCATGTGTAATAAATTCGAAGGAATTTTCAAACATATTGGTGTCAAGGCATGGGCACATGCATGGAGTGCATGCCATGGAATTTTAATTCCAAAAAATTAAAAAATGATCAGAAAAACATGAAACCTAGCTTGATTTAATGTCATCCACCAAGTGATGTGGTAAAGAAATTGGCATGTTTGACGAAAATTTGTACACACACCCCTCACAAACCGGAGCAACTCGCTAGAAGGTTCATGGTTCCGAGAGGGAACAATGCATGTTTGATGACGAACGGGAGATAGCTGCCTCTTAGGGCCTTGAAATTTTTTCAATGTCTAACATGCACTACTACAACTGTAATGTAAAATTTTGGAAAATTCTAGGGGTCATTTTACCTTTCAAAGACATTTAGGTTATTTTCTATCCATTTAATGACCGTAATTCAAATTTGAACTACATCTACATGCAATGTCTAACCAAAATGGTTTGAAAAATCATATTTTTGTGTACTTGTGTGCGAGTTAATTCCATGTGCAGTAAATTCGAATGAATTTTCTAACATATCGGTGTCAAGGCATGGGCATATGCATGGAGTGCATGCCATGTCATTTTAATTCCAAAAAATAAAAAATGATCAGAAAAACATGAAACCTTGGTTGATGTAATGTCATGCCACCAAGATGATGTGGTAAACAAGTTGGCATGTTTGACGAACGTTTGGACACACGCCCCTCACAAACCGGAGCAACTCGCTAGAAGGTTCGTGGTTCCGAGAGGGAACAATGCATGTTTGATGACGAACGGGTGATAGCTTCCTCTTACGGCCTTCAAATTTTCTCCTACATTTAACGTGCACTAATACAACTATCATGTGAAAATTTGGTAAATTTCAGGGGTCACTTGACCTTCTAAAGACATTTAAGTGATTTTTTTTAACCATTTAATGAAAGTAATTCAAATTTGAACTACATCTACATGCAACGCCTAACCAAAATGGTTTGGAAAATCATTTTTTTGTGTACTTGTGTGCGAGTTAATTCCATGTGCAGTAAATTCGAATGAATTTTCTAACATATCGGTGTCAAGGCATGGGCATATGCATGGAGTGCATGCCATGGCATTTTAATTCCAAAAAATAAAAAATGATCAGAAAAACATGAAACCTTGGTTGATGTAATGTCATGCCACCAAGATGATGTGGTAAACAAGTTGGCATGTTTGACGAACGTTTGGACACACGCCCCTCACAAACCGGAGCAACTCGCTAGAAGGTTCGTGGTTCCGAGAGGGAACAATGCATGTTTGATGACGAACGGGTGATAGCTTCCTCTTACGGCCTTCAAATTTTCTCCTACGTTTAACATGCACTAATACAACTGTCATGTGAAAATTTGGTAAATTTCAGGGGTCACTTGACCTTCTAAAGACATTTAAGTGATTTTTTTAACCATTTAATGAAAGTAATTCAAATTTGAACTACATCTACATGCAACGCCTAACCAAAATGGTTTGAAAAATCATATTTTTGTGTACTTGTGTGCGAGTTAATTCCATGTGCAGTAAACTTGAATGAATTTTCAAACATATTGGTGTCAAGGCATGGGCACATGCATGGGGTGCATGCCATTGCATTTTAATTCTAAAAAAAATAAAAAAATGATCAGAAAAACATGAAACCTTGCTTGATTTAATGTCACGCCACCAAGATGATGTGGTAACAAAATTGGCATGTTTGACGAAAGTTTGGACACACACCCCTCAAAAACCGGAGCAACTCACTAGAAGTTCGTGGTTCTAAGAGGGAACATTGCAAGTTTGCTGACGGACGGGAGATAGCTTCCTGTTACGGCCTTCAAATTTTTTCCTACGTTTAACATGCACTAATACAACTGTCATGTGAAAATTTGGTAAATTTCAGGGGTCATGTGACCTTTTAAAGACATTTAAGTGATTTTCTAACCATTTTGATGACCGTAATTCAAATTTGAACTACATATACATGCAACGCCTAACCATAATGATTTCAAAAATCATATTTTTGTGTACTGGTGTGCGAGTTAATTCCATGTGTAATAAATTCGAAGGAATTTTCAAACATATTGGTGTCAAGGCATGGGCACATGCATGAAGTGCATGCCATGGCATTTTAATTCCAAAAATTAAAAATTGATCAGAAGAACATGAAACCTAGCTTGATTTAATGTCATGCCACCAAGATGATGTGGTAAAGAAATTGGCATGTTTGACGAAAGTTTGGACACACACCCCTCACAAACCGGAGCAACTCGCTAGAAGGTTCGTGGTTCTAAGAGGGAACAATGCATGTTTGATGACGAACGGGAGATAGCTTCCTCTTAGGGCCTTGAATTTTTTTCAATGTCTAACGTGCACTACTACAACTGTAATGTAAAATTTCGGAAAATTCTAGGGGTCATTTTACCTTTCAAAGACATTTAGGTGATTTTTTCTAACCATTTAATGACCGTAGTTCAAATTTGAACTACATCTACATGCGATGCCTAACCAAAACGGTTTGAAAAATCATATATGTGTACTTGTGTGCGAGTTAATTCCGTGTGTAGTAAATTAGAAGGAATTTTCAAACAAATTGGTCTCACGACATGGACACATGCATACGTATGCATGGAGTGACATGGCATTTTAATTAAAAAATAGAAAAATGATCAGAAAAACATGAAACCTTGGTTGATGTAATGTCATGCCTCTAAGATGATGTGGAAAACAAGTTGGCATGTTTGACGAACGTTTGGACACACGCCCCTCACAAACCGGAGCGACTTGCTACAAGGTTCGTGGTTCCGAGAGGGGACAATGCATGTTTGATGACGAACGGGTGATAGCTTCCTCTTATGGCCTTCAAATTTTCTCCTACGTTTAACGTGCACTAATACAGCTGTCATGTGAAAATTTGGTAAATTTCAGGGGTCGCTTGACCTTCTAAAGACATTTAAGTGATTTTATAACCATTTAATGACCGTAATAAAACTTTGAACTACATCTACATGCAACACCTAACCAAAAAGGTTTGAAAAATCATATTTTCGTGTACATGTCTGTGAGTTAATTCCATGTGTAGTAAATTCGAATGAATTTTCAAACATATTGGTGTCAAGGTATGGGCACATGCATGGAGTGCATGCCATGGCATTTTAATTCCAAAAAAATAAAAAAATGATCAGAAAAACATGAAACCTTGCTTGATTTAATGTCATGCCACCAAGATTATGTGGTAAAAAAATTGGCATGTTTGACGAAAGTTTGGACACACACCCCTCACAAACCGGAGCAACTCACTAGAAGTTCGTGGTTCCGAGAGGGAACATTGCATGTTTGCTGACGGACGGGAGATAGCTTCCTGTTACGGCCTTCAAATTTTTTCCTACGTTTAACGTGCACTAATACAACTGTCATGTGAAAATTTGGTAAATTCAGGGGTCATTTGACCTTTTAAAGACATTTAAGTGATTTTCTAACCATTTAATGACCGTAATTCAAATTTGAACTACATGTACATGCAACGCCTAACCATAACAATTTCAAAAATCATATTTTTGTATACTTGTGTGCGAGTTAATTCCATCTGTAGTAAATTCGATGGAATTTTCAAACATATTGGTGTCAAGGCATGGGCACATGCATGGAGTGCATGCCATGGCATTTTAATTCCAAAAAATTAAAAAATGATCAGAAAAACATGAAACCTAGCTTGATTTAATGTCATGCCAGCAAGATGAATTGGTAAAGAAATTGGCATGTTTGACGAAAGTTTGAACACACACCCCTCACAAACCGGAGCAACTCGCTAGAAGTTTCGTGGTTCCGAGAGGGAACAATGCATGTTTGATGACGAACGGGAGATAGCTTCCTCTTAGGGCCTTGAAATTTTTTCAATGTCTAACATGCACTACTACAACTGTAATGTAAAATTTCGGAAAATTCTACGGGTCATTTTACCTTTCAAAGACATTTAGGTTATTTTCTAACCATCTAATGACCGTAATTCAAATTTGAACTACATCTACATGCAATGCCTAACCAAAATGGTTTGAAAAATCATATTTTTGTGTACTTGTGTGCGAGTTAATTCCATGTGCAGTAAATTCGAATGAATTTTCTAACATATTGGTGTCAAGGCATGGGCATATGCATGGAGTGCATGCCATGGCATTTTAATTCCAAAAAATAAAAAATGATCAGAAAAACATGAAATCTTGGTTGATGTAATGTCATGCCACCAAGATGATGTGGTAAACAAGTTGGCATGTTTGACGAACGTTTGGACACACGCCCCTCACAAACCGGAGCAACTCGCTAGAAGGTTCGTGGTTCCGAGAGGGAACAATGCATGTTTGATGACGAACGGGTGATAGCTTTCTCTTACGGCCTTCAAATTTTCTCCTACGTTTAACGTGCACTAATACAACTGTCATGCAAAAATTTGGTAAATTTCAGGGGTCACTTGACCTTCTAAAGACATTTAAGTGATTTTTTAACCATTTAATGACCGTAATTCAAATTTGAACTACATCTACATGCAACGCCTAACAAAAATGGTTTGAAAAATCATATTTTTGTGTACTTGTGTGCGAGTTAATTCCATGTGCAGTAAACTTGAATGAATTTTCAAACATATTGGTGTCAAGGCATGGGCACATGCATGGGGTGCATGCCATTGCATTTTAATTCCAAAAAAAATAAAAAAATGATCAGAAAAACATGAAACCTTGCTTGATTTAATGTCACGCCACCAAGATTATGTGGTAACAAAATTGGCATGTTTGACGAAAGTTTGGACACACACCCCTCAAAAACCGGAGCAACTCACTAGAAGTTCGTCGTTTCGAGAGGGAGCATTGCATGTTTGCTGACGGACGGGAGATAGCTTCCTGTTACGGCCTTCAAATTTTTTCCTACGTTTAACGTGCACTAATACAACTGTCATGTGAAAATTTGGTAAATTTCAGGGGTCATGTGACCTTTTAAAGACATTTAAGTGATTTTCTAACCATTTTGATGACTGTAATTCAAATTTGAACTACATATACATGCAACGCCTAACCATAATGATTTCAAAAATCATATTTTTGTGTACTGGTGTGCGAGTTAATTCCATGTGTAATAAATTCGAAGGAATTTTCAAACATATTGGTGTCAAGGCATGGGCACATGCATGGAGTGCATGCCATGGCATTTTAATTCCAAAAATTAAAAATTGATCAGAAAAACATGAAACCTAGCTTGATTTAATGTCATGCCACCAAGATGATGTGGTAAAGAAATTGGCATGTTTGACGAAAGTTTGGACACACACCCCTGACAAACCGGAGCAACTCGCTAGAAGGTTCGTGGTTCTGAGAGGGAACAATGCATGTTTGATGACGAACGGGAGACAGCTTCCTCTTAGGGCCTTGAATTTTTTTCAATGTCTAACGTGCAGTACTACAACGGTAATGTAAAATTTCGGAAAATTCTAGGGGTCATTTTACCTTTCAAAGACATTTAGGTGATTTTTTCTAACCATTTAATGACCGTAGTTCAAATTTGAACTACATCTACATGCGACGCCTAACCAAAACGGTTTGAAAAATCATATATGTGTACTTGTGTGCGAGTTAATTCCGTGTGTAGTAAATTAGAAGGAATTTTCAAACAAATTGGTCTCACGACATGGACACATGCATACGTATGCATGGAGTGACATGGCATTTTAATTAAAAAAATAGAAAAATGATCAGAAAAACATGAAACCTTGGTTGATGTAATGTCATGCCTCTAAGATGATGTGGAAAACAAGTTGGCATGTTTGACGAACGTTTGGACACACGCCCCTCACAAACCAGAGCGACTCGCTACAAGGTTCGTGGTTCCGAGAGGGAACAATGCATGTTTGATGATGAACGGGTGATAGCTTCCTCTTATGGCCTTCAAATTTTCTCCTACATTTAACGTGCACTAATACAGCTGTCATGTGAAAATTTGGTAAATTTCAGGGGTCGCTCGACCTTCTAAAGACATTTAAGTAATTTTCTAACCATTTAATGACCGTAATAAAACATTGAACTACATCTACATGCAACACCTAACCAAAAAGGTTTGAAAAATCATATTTTCGTGTACATGTCTGCGAGTTAATTCCATGTGTAGTAAATTTGAATGAATTTTCAAACATATTGGTGTCAAGGCATGGGCACATGCATGGAGTGCATGCCATGGCATTTTAATTCCAAAAAAATAAAAAAATGATCAGAAAAACATGAAACCTTGCTTGATTTAATGTCATGCCACCAAGATTATGTGGTAAAAAAATTGGCATGTTTGACAAAAGTTTGGGAACACACCCCTCACAAACCGGAGCAACTCACTAGAAGTTCGTGGTTCCGAGAGGGAACATTGCATGTTTGCTGACGGACGGGAGATAGCTTCCTGTTACGGCCTTCAAATTTTTTCCTACGTTTAACGTGCACTAATACAACTGTCATGTGAAAATTTGGTAAATTCAGGGGTCATTTGACCTTTTAAAGACATTTAAGTGATTTTCTAACCATTTAATGACCGTAATTCAAATTTGAACTACATGTACATGCAACGCCTAACCATAACAATTTCAAAAATCATATTTTTGTATACTTGTGTGCGAGTTAATTCCATGTGTAGTAAATTCGACGGAATTTTCAAACATATTAGTGTCAAGGCATGGGCACATGCATGGAGTGCATGCCATGGCATTTTAATTCCAAAAAATTAAAAAATGATCAGAAAAACATGAAACCTAGCTTGATTTAATGTCATGCCAGCAAGATGAATTGGTAAAGAAATTGGCATGTTTGACGAAAGTTTGGACACACACCCCTCACAAACCGGAGCAACTCGCTAGAAGGTTCGTGGTTCCGAGAGGGAACAATGCATGTTTGATGACAAACGGGAGATAGCTTCCTCTTAGGGCCTTGAAATTTTTTCAATGTCTAACATGCACTACTACAACTGTAATGTAAAATTTCGGAAAATTCTACGGGTCATTTTACCTTTCAAAGACATTTAGGTGATTTTCTAACCATTTAATGACCGTAATTCAAATTTGAACTACATCTACATGCAACGCCTAACCAAAACGGTTTGAAAAATCATATATGTGTACTTGTGTGCGAGTTAATTTCGTGTGCAGTAAATTAGAAGGAATTTTCGAACATATTGGTCTCACGACATGGACACATGCATACGTATGCATGGAGTGACATGGCATTTTAATTAAAAAAATAGAAGAATGATCAGAAAATCATGAAACCTTGGTTGATGTAATGTCATGCCTCTAAGATGATGTGGCAAACAAGTTGGCATGTTTGACGAACGTTTGGACACACGCCCCTCACAAACCGGAGCAACTCGCTAGAAGGTTCGGGGTTCCGAGAGGGAACAATGCATGTTTGATGACGAACGGGTGATAGCTTCCTCTTACGGCCTTCAAATTTTCTCCTACATTTAACATGCACTAATACAACTGTCATGTGAAAATTTGGTAAATTTCAGGGTTTGCTTGACCTTCTAAAGACATTTAAGTGATTTTCTAACCATTTAATGACTGTAACTCAAATTTGAACTACGTCTACATGCAACACCTAACCAAAATGGTTTGAAAAACCATATTTTTGTGTAATTGTCCGCAATTTAATTCCATGTGCAGTAAATTCGAATGAATTTTCAAACATATTGGTGTCAAGGCATGGGCACATGCATGGAGTGCATTCCATGGCTTTTTAATTCCAAAAAAATAAAAAAATGATCAGAAAAACATGAAACCTTGCTTGATTTAACATCATGCCACCAAGATTATGTGGTAAAAAAATTGGCATGTTTGACGAAAGTTTGGACACACTCCCCTCACAAACCGGAGCAACTCAGTAGAAGTTCGTGGTTCCGAGAGGGAACATTGCATGTTTGCTGACGGACGGGAGATAGCTTCCTGTTACGGCCTTCAAATTTTTTCCTACGTTTAACGTGCACTAATACAACTGTCATGTGAAAATTTGGTAAATTCAGGGGTCATTTGACATTTTAAAGACATTTAAGTGATTTTCTAACCATTTAATGACCGTAATTCAAATTTGAACTACATGTACATGCAACACCTAACCATAACGATTTCGAAAATCATATTTTTGTATACTTGTGTGCGAGTTAATTCCATGTGTAGTAAATTCGACGGAATTTTCAAACATATTGGTGTCAAGGCATGGGCACATGCATGGAGTGCATGCCATGGCATTTTAATTCCAAAAAATTAAAAAATGATCAGAAAAACATGAAACCTAGCTTGATTTAATGTCATGCCAGCAAGATGAATTGGTAAAGAAATTGGCATGTTTGACGAAAGTTTGGACACACACCCCTCACAAACCGGAGCAACTCGCTAGAGGGTTCGTGGTTCCGAGAGGGAACAATGCATGTTTGATGACGAACGGGAGATAGCTTCCTCTTAGGGCCTTGAAATTTTTTCAATGTCTAACATGCACTACTACAACTGTAATGTAAAATTTCGGAAAATTCTATGAGTCATTTTACCTTTCAAAGACATTTAGGTGATTTTCTAACCATTTAATGACCGTAATTCAAATTTGAACTACATCTACATGCAACGCCTAACCAAAACGGTTTGAAAAATCATATATGTGTACTTGTGTGCGAGTTAATTTCGTGTGCAGTAAATTAGAAGGAATTTTCAAACATATTGGTCTCACGACATGGACACATGCATACGTATGCATGGAGTGACATGGCATTTTAATTAAAAAAATAGAAGAATGATCAGAAAAACATGAAACCTTGGTTGATGTAATGTCATGCCTCTAAGATGATGTGGCAAACAAGTTGGCATGTTTGAGGAACGTTTGGACACACGCCCCTCACAAACCGGAGCAACTCGCTAGAAGGTTCGTGGTTCCGAGAGGGAACAATGCATGTTTGATGACGAACGGGTGATAGCTTCCTCTTACGGCCTTCAAATTTTCTCCTACATTTAACGTGCACTAATACAACTGTCATGTGAAAATTTGGTAAATTTGAGGGGTCACTTGACCTTCTAAAGACATTTAAGTGATTTTCTAACCATTTAATGACCGTAATTCAAATTTGAACTACATCTACATGCAACGCCTAACCAAAATGGTTTGAAAAATCATATTTTTGTGTACTTGTGTGCGAGTTTATTCCATGTGTAGTAAATTCGAATGAATTTTCAAACATATTGATGTCAAGGCATGGGCACATGCATGGAGTGCATGCCATGGCATTTTAATTCCAAAAAAATAAAAAATGATCAGAAAAACATGAAACCTTGCTTGATTTAATGTCATGCCACCAAGATTATGTGGTAGAAAATTTGGCACGTTTGACGAAAGTTTGGACACACACCCCTCACAAACCGGAGCAACTCACTAGAAGTTCGTGGTTCCGAGAGGGAACGTTGCATGTTTGCTGACGGATGGGAGATAGCTTCCTGTTACGGCCTTCAAATTTTTTCCTACGTTTAACGTGCACTAATACAACTGTCATGTGAAAATTTTGTAAATTTCAGGGGTCGTTTGACCTTTTAAAGACATTTAAGTGATTTCCTAACTATTTAATGACCGTAATTCAAATTTGAACTACATCTACATGCAATGCCTAACCATAATGATTTCAAAAATCATATTTTTGTGTACTTGTGTGCGAGTTAATTCCAAGTGTAGTTAATTTGAAGGAATTTTCAAACATATTGGTGTCAAGGCATGGGCACATGCATGGAGTGCATGCCATGGCCTTTTAATTCCAAAAAATTAAAAAATGATCAGAAAAACATGAAACCATGCTTGATTTAATGTCATGCCACCAAGATGATGTGGTAAAGAAATTTGCATGTTTGACGAAAGTTTGGACAAACACCCCTCACAAACCGGAGCAACTCGCTAGAAGGTTCGTGGTTCCGAGAGGGAACAATGCATGTTTGATGACGAACGGGAGATAGCTTCCTCTCACGGCCTTAAAAAAATTCAACGTCTAACGTGCACTACTACAACTGTAATGTGAAATTTTGGAAAATTCAAGGGGTCATTTGACCTTTCAAAGAAATTTAGGCGATTTTCTAACCATTTAATGACCGTAATTCAAATTTGAACTACATCTACATGCAACGCCTAACCAAAACGGTTTGAAAAATCATATATGTGTACATATGTGCGAGTTAATTCCATGTGCAGTAAATTAGAAGGAATTTTCAAACATATTGGTCTCATGACATGGACACATGCATACGTATGCATGGAGTGACATGGCATTTTAATTAAAAAATAGAAAAATGATCAGAAATACATGAAACCTTGGTTGATGTAATGTCATGCCACCAAGATGATGTGCTAAACAAGTTGGCATGTTTGACGAACGTTTGGACACACGCCCCTCACAAACCGGAGCAACTCGCTAGAAGGTTCGTGGTTCCGAGAGGGAACAATGCATGTTTGATGACGAACGGGAGAGAACTTCTTCTTACGGCCTTTAAATTTTTTCCTACGTTTAGCGTGCACTAATACAACTGTCATGTGAAAATTTGGTAAATTTCAGGGGTCACTTGACTTTGTAAAGACATTTAAGTGATTTTCTAATCATTTAATGACCGTAATTCCAATTTGATCTATATCTACATGCAACAACTAAACAAAATGGTTTGAAAAATCATATTTTTGTGTACTTGTGTGCGAGTTAATTCCACGTGCAGTAAATTCGAATGAATTTTCAAACATATTGGTGTCAAGGCATGGGCACATGCATGGAGTGCATGCCATGGCATTTTAATTCCAAAAAACTATAAAATGATCAGAAAAACATGAAACCTTGCTTGATTTAATGTCATGCCACCAAGATGATGTGGTAAAAAAATTGGCACGAAAGTTTGGACACACACCCCTCACAAACCGGAGCAACTCACTAGAAGTTGGTGGTTCCGAGAGGGAACAATGCATGTTTGCTGACGAACGGGAGATAGCGTCCTCTTATGGCCTTCAATTTTTTTCCTATGTTTAACATGCACTAATACAACTGTCATGTGCAAATTTGGAAATTTTCTGGGGTCATTTGACCTTTTAAAGACATTTAAGTGATTTTCTAACCATTTAATGACCATAATTCAAATTTGGACTACATCTACATCCAACGCCTAACCTAAACGGTTTGAAAAATCATATTTTTGTGTACTTGTGTGCGAGTTAAAAATCCATCAGACGATGTAAATATCTGGTGTCCAAAAAAGAAAATGTAAATATTTGGCAAGACAACCGGCCCCCACACGATTGGCACTCTATCTCGCGGCTCGAGGTTTGGTAGATGATTGGCGGGGATCATTAATTAGACACGGTTCTGTATTGGAAACTGTCAGCTATTATGTTCACACACGGATTTGCGGCGGGAATTGTGTGTAATTCAAACTACAGTACTCGTAAATTCCTGCAACCGGCATGTGTACTGTCCTCGTCGATCTAGATTCCGGCCGCCAATAAATACTACCTTGCTCATGTCGTCCCGCCTGCACTATCATCTACATCCTCCCCTCACTCGCCCTCTCTCTCCCTCAAATCTATGCCATGGCGCCACCGGTCTACCCACGCGCCGACGAGGTGTCACCGCCCCTCAAGGATGCTCACTCGATTAGCAGCAACGTGGACCCCTACGCGCCGCCTGACGAGGTTGCGCCGGACCCCCCAACTTTGGATTGGTTTTGGGGCCAGTACAATCTTTGTCTGTGGAAGTCGCTGCCGCCGGCTGAGAAAGCTAGGCAAGTTGCGGTCAAGAAGGAAATGGCGGAGGAGGAAGCCAGGTACCAGGCGGCCTGTGAAGCCCGTGATGCCTCCTGGAAAAAGGAGGCGGCAGAGCTTTGGGGGCAGGCTCGTCGTCGTGCCGAGGAGGTGTACGAAGACAGGTACTTCGCGAGGAAGGTCATAGGCGCTGGGTGCCCCGTCGATGCATGGAGGTAGGCCGATAAGATCTAGCGTGCCACCGACAAGGAGCTCCGGTGGGCTCCCAACGAAATGGCAAGATCGGTTACGCGTGTCCGTGTAACACCCTGGGTGTAACTTGCCATATTTGTACTCCGACTCTTGGGATTTCCGGCTTTAAGTTATGAGATTCCTTCATGGTTGGGTTTTTATCTTCGTTTTGCATTTTGTTCTCGCCATGCATTTCATATCATGCCATCATGTGCATCTCATTTGCATACGTGTTCGTCTCTTGCATCCGAGCATTTTCCCAGTTGTCCGTTTTGCAATCAGACAGTCCTACGTGCACCGGTGTACCCCTTTTGCCTCTTTTCATGAGCGGGTGTTAGACGTTCTCGGAATGGAACGAGATTTGCCAAGCGGCCTTGGTACACCATCGGTAAACCGCCTGTCAAATTTCGTGTCATTTGGAGTCCGTTTGATACTCCAACGGTTAACCGGGGAACCGTAAAGGCCTCGTGTGTGTTGCAGCCCAACACCCCTCCAAAACGGCCCAATAACCCTTCCAGAACCCTTCCATGTCTTCCGCCGTCAGATCACGACCGCATGGACAAAAACTACACCTCATTTGGACACTCCTACCTCCTCCTACCTATATATATGTGCAACCCTCTCCAAATTCTGGGTCCAACCCTAGCCACCTCTCCCCTCTCTGAGCCGGACATGTCCGTCCGCGCCGGACAGATCACCGCCGCCGCCCGCAGCCAACGGGGTTCTGCCACGTGGCAGCGCCGCCCACGCCCTGCCGTGGCCCGCTCAGGCCCGCCATCGGCCCCCGCGGCCCGATCCTCCGCCGTCGCCCTCCCGCGCACGCCCGCGCGCCGCCGCTCTTTGCCCGTGCCGGCCGCCGCCACCTCGCCAGCTTCGCCGCGCCACCCGACGCCGCTATGCCGCCGCCTCGCCACGCCCCCTCCTCGCGCCTGCACCGCCGCCCCATGCTGCCCCGGCCGGAGCCGCGCCCGCCGCCCGTCGCCAGCGCCGGCGCCGGCCAGATCCGACGCCCCCCTTCTTCCCTGACTCCGACGACTCCCTACAACACCGGCGAGCTCCGGATCTGCCTCGATTTGCACGCTCGGGGTCAAACCCTAGATCTGGAGGTCTAAGATTTCACTAAGTAATTTCCCCCCTAACATTTTTAGGCCATGTTCATCATGCCATAACTTCATGTGTGCTGCTCCGTTTTATGTGTGTAATATATGAAAATGTTCATCATGATGTGCTCTTCATTTAATTCCATTATGGTCTGCTCGTTTGAGTCCATCTTGATGCCCAAATTAGTGATGTAAGAGTCCTATTAAATGTTAGCTCCTGTTACTTAGCAGACTATGAGGATTTGTCATTTTTGTCATATTTGATGGGTGCTTCATATGAACATCAGCTCTACATGTGTTTTGATATATGCAATGCCATCTTTACACGGGTGTTTGACATGTATTTTTGTAATCAATGTGGTGACTAGCACAAGCATGCAAAGTAGCCTTCGTGATATTGCTGATTTCTGGGACATAGAATTTTGCTAAGTCCGTTTCCTGCTGTTATTTTTATGCCATGTAAACATGATGCTACAGTGAGATCCATGCTTGTTTTGAGTTGATTCAATGAGGGTGATTTGGACATATGGTTGTGCTATATCAATCCATGCCCCTGTTTGCAATGATGGAGTGTACTAGCATGACTTAATCTTGCTCTACTTTTGCTATAAAATGTTCCTAGCAGATTGTTTACATGTTAATTAATTTTGCCATGGTTGTTGTAGTTGATCCATGCATGCTATGAACTTGTTCTTGTCATGGTTAGCTTCATGGACATGTGTTCCTGTTGATTCTATGCTTGTCTTGTCATGCAATGCCTTGTGATGAGTGAATTGAGCTCGCAAAGATGCCTTCATAGTTCTGTTTATGTCATGCTCTATTTTTCTACTAAGTCTGAAACTGTTAATAAAAGTTGCTATGTTTACATGGGTGCCATCATATCTTCTATGCCTTTTTGGCTCTTGGTCAGGAAGGGACTTTTGTTCTATGCATTTAGTAGATTCATGCCATTGCTTTCTTTGCTATGATATGTTCCTGTAGCATGTTGTTTGCTTGCTCTAAACATTGCTTCCTGATGTTATTCCTGGTATGTTAGTATCTGCACTAAGTCTGTGAAGCTGATATATTTTGCACTTTTGCCATGCTTGTCTGAACCTGCTCTTGTGTGATTTAGCCATAGCTCAGTGTTCATGTTTTGTCAAGTATCTTGAGTAGATCACGACCATATGCCTTGTTGTTATGTTGAAGTGTCATAGCTTAGTTTCTTATTGCATATAGATGGCATCATGCTATTAATCGCAGAATTGTGTCATTCTTGTTTTGCTTGCCATTTGCAAACCGTGCATCCGATTCCAGTGATCTTTATATTGATTTCGATCGAAATCAACTCATATTTCCATCCGCAGACTTGGTTTTCCAAGTTGATGCCTTGTTCAATATTTCCCTTCCGGAGCACGCATAGGCCTTGCATATCACATCCCGCATGTCATGCCATGTTTTGCATCATGTTGCTTGTGCATTGCACCGTGATTGATTGTTGGTCATTTGCTTGTGTTCTTGATTTGGGTAGAGCCGGGAGATGAGTATGTGATCGAGGAACCTGTTGAGTATGCTAACGAGGATCAAGCTTTCGTCAACTCCGAGAACTTTGCAGGCAAGATGAACATACCCTCGAAATCACTTCTATCTTTGCTTGCTAGTTGCTCGCTCTATTGCTATGCCACGATACCTAACACTTGCTATATCATGCCTCCCATATTTCCATGTCAAGCCTCTAACCCACCTTTCCTAGCAAACCATTGTTTGGCTATGTTACCGCTTTGCTCAGCCCTTCTTATAGCGTTGCTAGTTGCAAGTGAAGATGAAGTATGTTCCATGTTGGAACATGGTTATTGTTGGGATATCATTGTCATTATATATTTTTTACTTTAATGAATCTATATACTTGGTAAAGGGTGGAAGGCTTGGCCTTATGCCTGGTGTTTTGTTCCACTCTTGCCGCCCTAGTTTCCGTCATACCGGTGTTATGTTCCTTGATTTTGCGTTCCTTACGCAATTGGGTGTTATGGGAACCCCTCGATAGTTTGCCTTGAATAAAACTCCTCCCGCAAGGCCCAACCTTGGTTTTACCATTTTCCACCTAAGCCTTTTTCCCTTGGGTTCCGCGGACTCAAGGGTCATCTTTATTTTAGACCCCCGGGCCAGTGCTCCTCTGAGTGTTGCTCCAACTTGTCAGCCGCCGGTGGCCACTAGGGGAAACTCTGGGCTGGCCTACCGGAAGTTTGGACAATCCGGTGTGCCCTTAGAACGAGATATGTGCAGCTCCTATCGGGATTTATCAGCACATTCAGGCGGCTTTGCTGGTCTTGTTTTACCATTGTCGAAATGTCTTGTAACCGGGATTCCGAGTCTGATCGGGTCTTCCTGGAGAAGGAATAACCTTCGTTGACTGTGAGAGCTTGTGATGGGCTAAGTTGGGACACCCCTATAGGGTTTTGAACTTTCGAAAGCCGTGCCCGCGATTATGGGCAGATGGGAATTTGTTAATATCAAGTTGTAGAAAACTTGACACATAACTTAATTAAAATGAATCAACCGTGTGTGTAGCCGTGATGGTCTCTTTTCGGCGGAGTCCGAGAAGAGAACACGGTCTCATGTTATGCTTGAACGTAAGTAGTTTCAGAATGACTTCTTGATTGTTATTAGTTTATCGACCGTGCTTTGCTTCTCTTCTCGCTCTCTTTTGCGTAAGTTAGCCACCATATATGCTAGTGCTTGCTGCAGCTCCACCTCACTACACTGTCCTACCTTTAAGCTTAAATAGTCTTGATCACGAGGGTGTGAGATTGCTGAGTCCCCGTGATTCACAGATGCTTCCAAACAGATGCAGGTGCCGATGATGCCAGTGCAGGGGACGCTACCAAACTCAAGTGGAAGTTCAACAAGGATTCGGGCCGTTACTATGTTTCTTTTCTGTATGATCAGTAGAGGAGCCCAGTTGGGGCGATCGGGGATCAAGCATTTGGAGTTTTCTTTCTTTATTGTGGTTTCGTAGTCGGATATTGATTGTATTCTGGATGATGTATGATATATTTATGTATTGTGTGAAGTGGCGATTGTAAGCCGACACTTTATCCCTTTCTTATTCAGTACATGGGATGTGTAAATATTACCCCTCTTGCGACATGCCTACCATGCGGTTATGCCTCTAAGTCGTGCCCCAACACGTGGGAGATATAGCCGCATCGTGGGTGTTACAAGTTGGTAATCATAGCCTTCCCCGACTTAGGATCCCCCTGCTTGATCGAATCGCTAACGTTGTTGAGTCTACAACAAAATGTTTTGAGTCTTAGGATTATATATATCGGAGAGTAGGATTATTTTTACTCCCTGGTCCCTTCGTCGTTCTGGTGAGGCCTCCTAACGTAGAGTTTTGACTGTTCTCTCCTCAAATTTCACGATTTTTTTAGGATCACGCGGGTATCTTGGAATCGTTCCGATGGTTTTGTGACAAGAACATTGTTCTTGGTGCCTCCTGACATTTAGGGGTTGTGGTAGTGTCCCAGGGAGTTGAGCGCCGAGGTGTTGTCGTCACAATTTTATCATTGCAGTTCTGGAATACCCGAGTTCACCGACATCGAAAATCTTCTTTATGCAGTTGTTGGTGAGATAACCTCGACGTCACCCAGTACTTGGGTGGGAGTTCAGGAGTATTGCCATAACTCGTATAACGGATGCTTTTCGAAGGTTGAGGTACATGATTTCCGAAGGTTTCTTGGTTATGTGTTGAAGGATGGATACAGCTGGATGTAGGATTTGCTAGTTTTGGGTGAGATATTATGCTTCCCCTGTATCCCCAACACCTGATTGCATAACCAGAAAGTTTTGGGAGTTCCATAGGTGGGAATTCATGTAGCACTAGTATTTCTTCCCGCAGATATTTGGTTTGTGATTGGGTAATCCTTACCACTTATTTGTTCATATCCATACCTTGTTGCTTTATTTCTTCTACATTTATCTATGTGGCTTCTCAACCTTGTGGAAGTGTGAGGATTTACTTTGGAATTCATTCGTTCATACTTGTTCGAATGTTAAGGCTATATGTTGCAATTTTGACCCTTTGATTCAGCTTGAATATATGTCTTTCAAGATGCTAACAGATGTCAACCTCTTCAGGATGGCTCCTCCAATGCGTCAGAATCTGGAACCTCCGCCACCACCTCCACCTCCGGAGGCATGGCAAGCTGTCATGGCAGCCACCAACGCCAACACTTAGAGGCTTTTGCAACTCTTGCAAGAGCGCAACCAAGGGCAAGCCAACCAAGGAAATCAAGGCCAAGGCAACAATCAACCTCAGCTTGCCACCCTCAATCAGTTCCTCGCAAACCAGCCGAAGTCCTTTAGCAACTGTGTCGAGGCCACAGATACCGACGATTGGCTCGTGGATATCTGCAAGCATTTTGAGTGGAGCAATGTCAGGCCTGAGGACTTTGTCAAGTTTCCTTCATTCCAACTCAAAGACCAAGCTGCTGAGTGGTATCAACAATACAAAGATTCCAGAGGAGGTCGTGTGATTACCTGGGATGATTTCCGCTGAGACTTCAAAGCTCACCACATTCCACAAAGTGTTGCTGAGAGTAAGCGTGAGGAGTTCCGCAATCTCAACCAAGGCAGCATGTCTGTTTACCAATATAATATCCAGTTTCAGAAACTCGCCCGCTTCTCTAAACAAGACGTCCCTGATGAGAAGAGCATGATTTATCAATTCAGAGGTGGCCTCAGAGAATATCTGCAATTAGCTCTCATTCTTTTTGAGCCGACCAAGTATGATGAATTCTACAACATGGCACTAAAGCAAGAGGCTGCTCAGCTCAAGTGTGATGCATCTAAGAAGAGAGTCAGGGATGCAGCTCCATCTTCTTCTTCAACTCAAGTGGCAGCTAAGCAACAGAAGTTTCGGTTGCATCCTCCTCCTCCGTTCCGTCAGCCCTACCAGTAGAAGAGTAAAGGTGGCAATGGATCTTCCCACCCACCCAACCCAGGCTATCAGAACAAAGCGCAGTCTCATACTCCAAGGTCAAGTGCTCCTTATCACCGTCGGCTCTCAGAGGTCACTTGCAACAAGTGTCAGTAGAAAGGGCAATATGCAAAAAATGCTTCGACCAAAGGTGCTTTCCGCCTCCTCCTCCTATGAGATCTTCCCGTAATGCAGTGGTCATGCATAATTCATTCCAAGTTTGCAAAGGTCAACATAATGAACGCAGCTCAGGCAGAGGACTCTTCAGAAGTAATCATGGGTAATCTTCCTGTTAATGATTTCCCTGCAAAAGTTCTTTTTGACACTGTTGCATCGCTTAGTTTCATCTCAAGACCATTTGCATCTAAGCATGAATTGCTGTTCCAAGATTTGCCTAGACCGTTATCAGTTGTCTCCCCGGGTAAATGCTTGTACGCAAGCTACATGGTTCCGAAGGTTTCTATCAAGATGGGTGACTATAAGTTCCTGTCTTCTCCAATTGTTATGGGTAACTCGGATATTGATCTAATTCTCGGCATGGACTGGCTTTCTAAGCACAAGGCTCAGCTTGATTGTTCTGCCAGGCAGATTCAATTGACACACTCTTCTGAGGATGTGATCATCTATGCCACTCATGATGATACCATTCGACTGTTTCCTCTCAATGAGAAGGGCGAGTTGAATGCCATCTCTCAGATTCCAGTCGTTGTGAATATCAATACGTATTTCCAGAAGAGCTTCCAGGAATGCCTCCTCACTGGCCAGTTGAATTCGTTATCGATCTTGAGCCTAGCACGGAACCTATTTGCAAAGGTCCTTACAAGCTTGGACCAAAAGAGTTGAAGGAGTTTAAGAAACAACTCGATGAACAAGAGCGTATGGGTCTGATCAAACCGAGTTCTTCTCCATGGGGTTGTGGTGTTATTTTTGTCAAGAAGAAGGATGGCACATACCGACTTTGTGTCGACTACTGTCCATTGAACAAGAAGACAATTAAGAACAAGTATCCACTTCCCAACATCAATGAGATTTCCGAGCAACTTAAGGGTGCCCAAGTATTCTCCAAGCATGACCTTCGTATGGGTTATCATCAGATTCACATTCGTGAACAAGATATCCCCAAGACAGTATTCAGAACAAGCTATGGTTCTTATGAATATACTGTCATGTCTTTCGGCCTTGTCAATGCTCCTCCAACGTTCTCTCGCATGATGAACTTCATCTTCAACCCTTACACAAATTATTTCGTCTTGGTGTATCTCGATGATATCTTGGTTTTCTCCAAGAACAAGGAGGATCATGCCAAGCATTTGAGATTGGTACTCGACAAACTCAGAGAGCATCAATTCTATGCGAAGTTTTCAAAGTGTGAGTTCTAGCTTGATGTGGTTCTCTACCTTGGCCATATCATCTCCGCCAAAGGCATCTCTGTTAATCCTGAAAAGGTGTCTGCAATTGTGAATTGGGAACCGCCTCAGAATGTCAAGCAGCTCCGCAGCTTTCTTGGGCTTGCAAGCTACTGTCGAAGATTCGTTGAGAATTTCTGTCAGATTGTAAAGCCTCTTTCCAACCTTCTCCAGAAGCATGTCAAGTATGTCTAGACGCCTGAATTTGACGTGGCTTTCAACACCCTGGAAGAGAAGCTAGTCACAGCTCCTATTTTGACTCCTCCTGATGAATCCAAACCATTCGAAGTTTTTTGTGATGCCTCCCTACAAGGTCTTGGTGTTGTGTTAATGCAAGATAAGAAAGTTGTGGCTTATACCTCTCGCCAGTTGAAGCCCAACGAAAAGAACTACCCCACTAATGACCTTGAGTTGGCGGCAGTTGTCCATGCCCTATTAACGTGGAGACATCTCTTGTTGGGAAGGAAAGTGGACATCTTCACTGATCATAAGAGCCTCAAGTACATCTTCACTCAACCCAACCTCAATCTTAGGCAGACTCGTTGGGTTGAAATGATTCAAGAATACAATCCGAGTATTGAATATACTCCAGGCAAGGCCAATGTCATCGCAGATGCTTTGAGCAGGAAGGCTTACTGCAACAGTTTAATTCTCAAGCCCTTCCACCCGGACCTTTGTGAAGCTTTCCGCAAACTGAATCTCCAAGTTGTTCCTCAATGCTTTCTTGCCAACCTACAAGTCTTTCCTTCTTTGAAAGATCAGATTTGTGAGGCACAACTTCTTGATGCAATGATGAAGAAAGTGAAGAATAGGATCGCCAAGAGCCAACCCAAATACAAGTGCTATCGCATTGATGACAAAGACACTCTTTTCTTCGAGCATCCAATTGTGGTTCCTAAAGGCAATCTAAGGAAAGTCATTATGAACGAGGCTCACAATTCCCTTCTATCCATTCATCCTAGAAGTACGAAGATGTACCATGACCTCAAGCAGTCGTATTGGTGGACTCGAATGAAGCAAGAAATTGCTCTATTCGTGAATGAATGTGATGTCTGCAGAAGAGTGAAAGCAGAACACCAACGTCCAACTGGTCTCCTCCAACCTCTTGCTATTCCAGAATGGAAGTTTGACCATATTGAGATGGACTTCGTAACTGGATTTCCCAAGTCCAAACGTGGAAATGATGCTATCTTTGTTGTCATCGACAAGCTTACTAAAGTGGCTCATTTCCTTCCAATCAAAGAATCTATCACAGCAGCTCAGTTGGCAGAGCTATACACCTCCAGGATTGTCTCCTTGCACGGCATTACGCAATTGATATCTTCATATCGTGGAAGCATCTTCACTTCTAAGTTCTGGGACTCCTTCCAGAAGGCCATGGGCACCAACATTCGCTTCAGCACAGCCTTCCATCCTCAAACTAGTGGCCAAGTCAGGCGAGTCAATCAAATTCTTGAAGATATGCTCAGGGCTTGTGTCATTTCCTTCGGTATGAAGTTGGAAGATTGTCTTCCATATGCCAAGTTCTCCTACAACAACAGCTTACAAGCGAGTTCGGGCAAGGCCCCATTCGAGATTCTCTATGGCAGAAAGTGTCGTACTCCTCTTAATTGGTCAGAGACTGGTCAACGCCAACTTCTTGGCAATGACTTAATCACAGAGGCTGAAGAAATGTGCAAAGTCATCCGCGAAAATCTCAAAGCCGCGCAATCGCGCCAGAAGAGTTACTATGATAGCAAGCACCGTGACTTGGCTTTCGACATCGAAGACCATGTCTACCTCCACGTCTCTCCAATGAAAGGTACACGTCACTTCGATATCAAAGGGAAGATTGCCCCTAGATACATGGGTCCTTTCAAGATCGTTGGCAAAAGAGGCGACCTCGCCTATCAACTTGAGCTTCCGTCCAACTTCGCAAATGTGCACGACGTGTTTCACATGTCACAGCTTCGCAAGTGCTTCAAGACTCCTGACTGCACCATCAACTTCGAAGATATTGATCTCCAAGAACACCTGTCTTATCATGAGCATCCCATTGCTATTCTTGAAGAAACTGAGCGCAAGACTCGCAACAAGTCTATCAACTTCCTGAAAGTGAAGTGGTCACACCATTCCGACCGAGAAGCCACCTGGGAACGCGAGGATCACCTCCGTTCTGAATATCCGGAGTTCTTTTAGTCCTAGATCTCGGGACAAGATCCTTTCGTAGTGGTGGAGTGTTGTAACACCCCAGATGTAACTTGCCATATTTATACTCTGACTCTTGCCAATTCCGACTTTAAGTTATGAGATTCCTTCATGGTTCGGTTTTTTTCTTCGTTTTGCATTTTGTTCTTGCCACACATTTCGTATCATGCCATCATGTGCATCTCATTTGCATACGTGTTCGTCTCTTGCATCCGAGCATTTTCCTCGTTGTCCATTTTGCAATCCGACACTCCTACGTGCATCGGCGTACCCATTTTTCCTCTTTTCGTGAGCAGGTGTTAGACATTCTCGAAATGGACCAAGATTTGCCAAGCAGCCTTGGTACACCATCGGTAGACCGCCTGTCAAATTTTGTGTCATTTGGAGTCCATTTGATACTCCAACGGTTAACCGGGGAACCGTAAAGGCCTCGTGTGTGTTGCAGCCCAAACCCCTCCAAAACGGCCCAATAACCCTTCCAAACCCCTTCCATGTCCTCCGCTGTCGGATCACGATCGCGTGGGCGAAAACTACACCTCTTTTGGACACTCCTACCTCCTCCTACCTATATATATATGTGCAACCCTCTCCAAATTCCGGGTCCAACCCTAGCCACCTCTCCCCTCTCCGTGCCGGACGTGTCCGTCCGCGCCAGACAGATCACCGCCGCCGCCAGCAGCCAACAGGGGCCTGCCATGTGGCAGTGCTGCCTGCGCCCCATCGCGGCCCGCTCGGGCCCGCCACCGGCCCCCGCGGCCCGATCCTCTGCCGCCGCCCTCCCGCGCACGCCCGCGCGCGCCGCCGCTCTTCGCCCGCGCTGGCTGCAGCTCTTCGCCCATGACGGCCGCCGCCACCTCGCCGGCTCCGCCGCGCCGCCCGACGCGGCTACGCCGCCGCCTCGCCGCACCGCCTCCTTGCGCCTGCACCGCCGCCCCTCGCCGCCCAGCGTCGCCCCTGCCGGAGCCGCGCACGCCGCCAGTGCCGGCGTTGACCAGATCCGTCGGCCCACCCTTCTTCCTCGACTCCGGCGACTCCCTCCAACTCCGGCGAGCTCCGAATCTGCCTCGGTTCACGCGCTCGGGGTCAAACCCTAGATCTGGAGGTCTAAGATTTCACTAAGTCCTTTTCCCCCTAACTTTTTTAGGCCCTGTTCATCATGCCATAACATCATGTGCGCTGCTCCGTTTTGTGCGTGTAATATGTGCAAATTTTCATCATGATGTGTTCTTCATTTAATTCCATTATGGTCTGCGTGTTTGAGTTCATCTTGATGCCCAAATCACTGATGCAAGAGTGCTATTAAATGTTAGCTCCTGTTACTTAATAGACTATGAGGATTTGTCATTTTTGTCACATTTGATGGGTGCTTCATATGAACATGAGCTCTACATGTGTTTTGATCTATGCCATGCCATCTTTACAGGGGTGTTTGACATGTATTTTTGTGAACATGAGCACAAGCATGCAAAGTAGCCTTCGTGATATTGCTGATTTCTGGGACTTAGGATTTTGCAAAGTCCTTTTCCTGCTGTCATTTTTATGCCATGTAAACATGATGCTACAGTGAGATCCATGCTTGTTTTGAGTTGCTTCAGTGAGGATGATTTGGACATATGGTTGTGCTCTATCCAGCCATACCCCTGTTTGAAATTATGGAGTGCCCTAGCATGACTTAATCTTGCTCTACTCTGGCTATAAAATGTTCCTGGCAGATTATTTACATGTTAATTAATTTTGCCATGGTTGTTGTAGTTGATCCATGCATGCTATGAACTTGTTCTTGTCATGGTTAGCTTCATGGACATGTCTTCTTGCTGATTCTATGCTTGTTTTGTCATGCAATGCCTTGTGATGAGTGAATCGATCTCGGAAAGATGCCTTCATAATTCTATTTATGCCATGCTCTATTTTTCTGCTAAGTCTGAAACTGTTAATAAAACTTGCTATGTTTACATGGGCACCATCATATATTCTGTGCCTTTTTGGCTCTTGGTCAGTATGGGACTTTTGTTCTATGCATTAAATAGATTCATTCCATTCCTTACTTTGCTATGATATGTTCCTGTAGCATGTTGTTTGCTTGCTCTAAACATTGCTTCCTGATGTTATTCCTGGCATGTTAGTATTTGCACTAAGTCTGTGAAGCTGATATCTTTTGCACTTTTGCCATGCTTGTTTGGACCTGCTCTTGTGTGATTTAGCCATAGCTCAGTGTTCATGTTTTATCAAGCATCTTGAGTAGATCACTTCCTTATGCCTTGTTGTCATGTTGGAGTTTCGTAGCTTAGTTTCTTGTTGCATTCTAGATGGCATCATGTTGTTAATCGTAGAATTGTGCAATTCTTGTTTTGCTTGCCATTTGCAAACCGTGCATCCGATTCCGGTGTTCTTTATATCGATTTCGACCGAAATCAACTCATCTTTCCAGCGGAAGACTTGGTTTTCCAAGTTGATGCCTTGTTCAATATTTCCCTTCCGGAGCATGCATAGGCATTCCGTATCACATCCCGCATGTCATGCCATGTTTTCCGTCATGTTGCTTGTGCATTGCATCATGATTGATTGTTGGTCCTTTGCTTGTGTTCTTGGTTTGGGTAGAGCCGGGAGACGAGTACGTGATCGAGGAACCTGTTGAGTACACTAATGAGGATCAAGCTTTCGTCAACTCCGAGAACTTTGCAGGCAAGATGACCATACCCTTGAAATCACTTCTATCTTTGCTTGCTAGTTGCTCGCTCTATTGCTATCAGGCCTCCCATATTGCCATGTCAAGCCTCTAACCCACCTTTCCTAGCAAACCGTTGTTTGGCTATGTTACCGCTTTGCTCATCCCTTCTTATAGCGTTGCTAGTTGCAGGTGAAGATGAAGTATGTTCCATGTTGGAACATGGTTATTGTTGGGATATCATTATTATTATATCTTGTTTACTTTAATGCATCTATATACTTGGTAAAGGGTGGAAGGCTCGGCCTTATGCCTGGTGTTTTGTTCCACTCTTGCCGCCCTAGTTTCCGTCATACCGGTGTGATGTTCCTTGATTTTGCGTTCCTTACGCGGTTGGGTGTTATGGGAACCCCTCGACAGTTCGCCTTGAATAAAACTCCTCCCGCAAGGTCCAACCTTAGTTCTACCATTTGCCACCTAAGCCTTTTTCCCTTGGGTTCCGCGGACTCAAGGGTCATCTTTATTTTAAACCCCCGGGCAAGTGCTCCTTTGAGTGTTGGTCCAACTTGTCAGCCGCCGGTGGCCACCAGGGGCAACTCTAGGCTAGCCTATCGGAAGTTTGGACAATTTGGTGTGCCCTGAGAACGAGATATGTGCAGCTCCTATCGGGATTTATCGGCACATTCGGGCGGCTTTGCTGGTCTTGTTTTACCATTGTCGAAATGTCTTGTAACCGAGATTCCGAGTGTGATCGGGTCTTCCTGGGAGAAGGAATATCCTTCGTTGATCGTGAGACCATGTGATGGGCTAAGTTGGGACAGCCCTGCAGGATTTTGAACTGTTGAAAGCCGTGCCCACGGTTATGGGCAGATGGGAATTTGTTAATATCCGGTTGTAGAAAACTTGACACAAAACTTAATTAAGATGAATCAACCGCGTGTGAGCTGTGATGGTCTCTTTTCGGCGGAGTCCGGGAAGAGAACACGGTCTCGTGTTATGCTTGAACGTAAGTAGTTTCAGGATAACTTCTTGACCGTTATTAGTTTATCGACCGTGCTTTGCTTCTCTTCTCGCTCTCTTTTGCGTAAGTTAGCCACCATATATGCTAGTGCTTGATGCAGCTCCACCTTTAAGCTTAAATAGTATTGATTGCGAGGGTGTGAGATTCCTGAGTCCCCGTGACTCACAGATACGTCCAAACAGATGCAGGTGCTGATGATGCCAATGCAGGGGACGCTACCGAACTCAAGTGGGAGTTCGACGAGGATTCGGGCCGTTACTGTGTTTCTTTTCCGTATGATCAGTAGAGGAGCCCAATTGGGGCGATCGGGGATGTAGCATTTGGGGTTGTCTTTCTTTATTGTGGTTCCGTAGTCGGACCTTGATTGTATTTGTGATGATGTATGATATATTTATGTATTGTGTGAAGTGGCGATTGTAAGCCGATTCTTTATCCCTTTCTTATTCAATACATGGGATGTGTAAAGATTACCCCTCTTGCGACATGCCTACCATGCGGTTATGCCTCTAAGTCGTGCCCCGACACGTGGGAGATATAGCCGCATCGTGGGTGTTACAGTCCGCCAGCAAGAGTCAGATCGGTACGTCAAGCGCTGCGAGGCGAAGGAGTTGCTGTACTGCCTCCGCAATGGGAAGACGCCGCGCACCAGGGAGCTGCTGGCGAGGGGCTGCCGAAATACTGGCTCCAGGAGGGATTACTAGTTTTAGTATTGTTCGTTTTCAATTTTATGCATTGTACCAAGTAGTTAAGTATCATCACGTATATGTGATGATATTATATATATATATATATATATATATATATATATATATATATATATTATGAATTCCATTTTCTATCTGTTTTTGTATACTAATTTGAATCTAGCTGTTATCATCCACATATATAGAATGGAAAGTGTATATACACACATTGAAACAGAACTTATAAGATCGGAAAACAGAGTACACACATTGAAACATAGCAATAAACAGAGCAATACTATGATTGTTCTGAATACAAAGCTATCCACGTCGAAACAACTTTTCAAAATAAAATGCGTCCAAGAGACCATGACCAGCAGCCCTTGCCTAGGGTAGCTATTGGCTCTGCCTTAACTCGTGCATGCGTTCATCCAAGTGGTCGACACGCTCGCGGTACATCTGGAGCGCGATCTCGAGCTCCAAGTTGGTTGTTTCATCGGAAATCACCAGCTCGAGGATGCGACAGCCATGTTCCTCTACGGCGCCCCGGTGGACACCTGGGGCAAGGAGGCGGCCGAGCCTATGTACCAGCGCATTGGCATCCGGCGGGCCGTGGACAAGGCGAATGGCGGCACCCATGCGAACGGCACAACGGGCATCCGTTGCAAGTACGGCGTGGCCGGCATCTGGTGCAAGTACAATGCTGAGGGCCTTTTCCCACTCTTGGCGAGGAATGGGGGTACTAACGAGACGTGTACCCAGCTGCGACATCGTGTCAACATCAGGCAAGCGCCGATGGATCCGCTCTTGATGTGCGGCACGCCACGCCTCTCGCTCTGTGGAGCTCCAACGGTCTCGCCATGCGGCGAGCCGCAGCCTATCGGCACGAACGCGCCTTTCTTGCTCTGCGGCGCGCCATCGATCATGTTGTGCGGCGAGCTGTAGCCTGTCGGCACTGACATGCCTATCTTGATCCGCGGCGCTCAAGCGCCATGCGCCAAAGGTCTGCTCAACCCTGGCGATGACGCACATCACAGCGTCATCCATCGCGTTTCTTGGGAGCGCCTCGGCCTCGATGGGCCGTGGCGCCTGCTCATTTTTCTCATCGATGAGGTTGACGGCAGAAGCGATGCTTTGGTCGGTTGGCATTCTTGGAAAAGGTGGATGTACTACAGGCTGCGCTTGTCGCCTCCATGTGTCGCGCACCCCCTATGCGCAATATAACAGGGTGGCGAGAAACAGGTGAGGAAATGGCGGGAAACAATGGCGTGTTCATAAAATGCCATCAATTAATGGAAACCTAGCATCGAGCTAGCACAAGAAGTAGATGGTGATCAGATGAACACGGACCACACTAGGGATCCTGTCGGTTATGAATTCATCAATCCCATGCGGTTGAATACTAGCAAACGTTTTCCCACAACACACACGGCCTATTCCATCACAAATAGGTCGGATGGATCAACTGTATGCCATGTATCGCACATTGTCAAAAAGTAATGCGGCAGACCTTCTTTAACATGTGTTAAAAAACAAGGACCTCGAGGTTAAATTAGCTGAGGGAATGGGGCATTTCGGTCACTTGACCAAAATGACCCATCCCATCACCTAATTTAACATCGGCACAACTTCCCATCTAGTCACCCATCTAATGGATGTTCCAGCCTGAGCACACTTAACTTGATAGTTTTATTACATGAGCTACTGGTGGAATAGCTAGTCCTTGCTGATAGGAATGCCTCTTCGCATCCTTATGGTGTATCCGTATGACCGCCCATCCCACAATGGCCAATAGATGTTGTGTAAACAGAGCATATCACATACGTCTTATTAGAAGCAATTGTCTGCGTTATTCTCGGTCTTCGCACACATTTCTGATTACAGACATGTTTGTCGTGTATCATACACATCTTGTTATATTGAACCATTTCTGTTCTCTTGCCTAATCACAAACAGTTCATCCGAGTGAACCATATGATGTACATCGCACACACCTTGATCGGGCTGTCCATTTCTTTTGTGTTGCCTAATCACAAATAGTTCACCGTATGCTGTACATCGCACACACCTTCATCTGGCTGACCGTTTCTTTTTTTCCTCCTCATCGCAAACAGTTAATTGAACATAACCGTATGCCCTTCATCGCACACGCAACTAAAACCTGAACCGTGTTTGATGCATACGTCATCGCAAACATTTTATATATTTCTGACGGTTTTCCTACACCACCGTTTGCGATCATTGCATCACACACAGTTTCTCGAAGGGTCTCTAATCGTAGTGTCACGTTAGCAGCATCCTGCAGTAGTGTTGGGCTACATAATATTTACTGTAGTGACCATGGGCCTCCAACGGGTCGTATAAACAATGGGCCTTTTAGGGGCCATAGAAACAATGGGCCTTCTATGGGCCATAGCATCAATGGGCCTTCTACGGGCTGTATGATCGATTGGCCAAACATGGGCCAATAACGGACCACATTATGGGCTGTAAATGGGCTAGAATTGGAATCGTCCCTTCATGGGCCGACCATAATGGGTCGTCGTTAATCGGCTGTATTTGATGACGCTATGAAAACAGCCCAACGGATTAACGGGCCACAAATGGGCCGACTGTAACCATGGGCTGAATTTGGCCCACAAGCAGAAAAGGCCAGTAACGGGCCATAAGTAACTGAATGCTGGAAATGAGCCCAAGAATAAATGGGCCCTGAGAAGGCCGAAAGATAACATTTTTTGGAAACGGCCCAAAGCTATAATGGGCCATTAGTGGATATAAAGAGATACACTATTCCATTACGGGCCAGTTTCACCATGGGTCATTAATGGTCCAAGATTTACAAAGGGCCTCATATCGGCTGAAAGATGTCATGAGCCATTCATGGGACAGAAGTTACAATAGGTTGGAATCATATTAGATGGCCCAGATGACGCTACTAAGCCTAATTCGGATAGGCCTTAATGGGCCGTGAGTTAGTGGGTTGTAAATGGGCTATATGCAAACAAGACGTTAACAGGCTTTCTGTGGGCCGGCCCGCTACCTTTTGACCAAGTCAAATGGACTGGCCTTTTCACCAGAACGGGCCTCTGTTGGGTCGTGCCACTTGTCGACGTATCATAGGCGCCTCTGATCCAATGAGTGGATGACATTTTTCCCAATGGTGAGCTGACACGTGGTTCCTCTGGCCATTGAGAATTTTACACATGGAAAATCCCCATTGGTCCGGGCTGTTAACGGGTTATCGGATCCAAAACAGGACCCGATACCTTAACGGTGACCCGTTACGGTGGATGCCACATGTCGGTTACCCTTGACGGAAGCACTTCCATGACACGCCATTTATCGTCATCGAAGTGGACACTTCCATGATGATAACTTTGGTAATGTCATGGAACACTTCTACGACAACACATGTATGACTATCTTGATTCTGTCATAAAATCGTCATGGATGTACATGCATGATAGAAAACATGACCTACTATGACAAACACGTATCGTCATGGAAGTGTATTTTTTTGTAGTGGAAGAAGGAGGTGGTGGTGAACAAGTAGTGGGCCTATCCTTCTATTTCTCCAACATGCGTCTGAGAGTGACATTATCCATCCTCAACTCATCATTTTCTATATCAAGATTTATTATCCTTTTGCATAATGCCTCTTTGCTTTCATGCTTGAAGCGAGGAAGAACTGGTTCATCTTCGTCTTCCACATCGGTGTACCACATATAGGCATAGGTATCCTTGAAGATATTCTGATCCAAAGGCCGATAAGTAACTGGACAATCCTCCTCGGAATCTTGAGACGACATATTTTCAGATCTGACAAAAAATAGCGAGAAAAAAGAACAGAAGATTTCTCCGTGATACGTGGTCAATAGGTTCGGGGGGTATATAAAGATTTTTTATCTTGGAAAAACAAGCAAACGGAAGAAAAACGGAGTCCGAAAGGTAACCGAGGTGGGCACAACCCACCTGGGCGCGCCTGACAAGCTAGGCGCAGTAACATCCCAAAATTCTAAATTTTGGAATGTTAATTATTTAAATAGAATTAATTTAAAACTTGCTTGTTGTTAGTAAATTTGGACTAGGATTTGAAACTTTTGGAGTTTAAATGAATAATAAATGAGAGGGAATAAAAGGAATTTCCCAATTATTCATTTGGTTCTTATTTTGGATTTATTGAATATTAAAATGAGAGGGAATAAAATGACTTTCCCGAATATTCTTCTTGATCTTATTTTGAACTTTGAGGATATTCAAAAGTGTTTCATATTTGATACTAGAGAGGATGAGATGACTTCCTCAATAATTAAATATGAAATTGTTCGAATACTCTTTCTATTGGATTTTTTAAAACAAATCCAACTCAAAAACTAAGTTTAGTGAGAGAAGGTAATATGACTCCTTCATTATAAAAGAGTTGGCAGTTGTTTCAGTTTTAATTTTGATATTTGTCGCAGTTAAAAAATATTTTATGGAACATTTATAGGTGCAAAAATAAAGTTCATGAAAATATTATATGTATTATATATAAGTATTTTGGACTGGAAAAAGGTCCACTATGTTGTATGTAACAATATTTGTTTTTGTGGATGTCCTAGTATTTTTATAAAATGTTTTGGATCATTTGTTTCGAGCCAAAAGTCATTTCTTTAAATTTGTCAGACTAGGAAATATCTAAACCTATTCCTAACCTAAGTTGCAGCCTATCTGGCTATCCCTCTCCCGTGTGCAAGCAGCGCGCATCGCAAGAGGCCCATCAGCAATCGCAGTGCAACATTAGCCTAGCTAGCGCCCGCGCTTGTGTCAGCACTGATGCCAGCGCCCAGCAGCCCACCTGCCAGCCTCTCTCCTCTCCCCGATCAACTAACTTACGGGACCCGCAACTCATCCCCTACCTCCGCCCAGTCTCCTACCCGTGCACGACAGCTGTAGCGAGCCCGATCCAAATCCCGCGAGATTCATGCAACGCCGAACACCTCGTTCCAATCTGTGGGCACTAAGTGACGCCTCCTGTTTCCCTCGTACGATTTCTACAACCCCACCCACGATCCCCCCTCATTTTCGTTCTCACGGACCTCCCCAAAATTCTGCTGGCTAAGCAATGCCGAACAAGCACAGTTCATGGCATGACAAATAGAAGTTTTACAAGCATGTCATAGTTAAGTTAGTGGTGGTGGCCACTAGCTATAAAATACAAATCCCACTTGCTTGGGGCCTTCCTCTTCCTCTTTGAGCCAAGACCAGGTTCAACAGATGTTGATGCTACCCTTGGAGCATTGAAACCTCTTCCTAGTCTAACCGTTGACCTAGTGTTCTTTGCTGGAGATGATGCGCTTGACCTGGTGTTCTTGGCAGGTGTTGAAGATGTGCTCTTCTCTTTCTTGATGCTACTGTTAGGACCACAGTAGTAGTAGTTGATGCAGTTTGGGTGGCCCTAGTTGATGCCCTTGGAGGTTGGGTAGCCCTAGTTGGAGCTGTGGCAGTAGCCTTTCTGGCCTTAGCTACTCTTGCACAAGATTTGGTGGCCCTACTTGTTGCTCTTGCACCTACTTTGGTAGCCTCAGCTGCAACTCTTGCAGGACTAGAAGCAGCAGGTGCTCTGGATGGACCTAGAGCAGACTTGTAGTAGGTGGCCTGGGTGGTGCAGTACTTGAAGCATATGATTCCCCGTGTTCCCTACACATGAATCACAAGAAGATATAATAGATGCACCTGGTAACAGTTGCACAAGATGCTATAATATATGGGCACGTATTGTATATTACATTTGCATAGTTCCTGCTACTTGTGAGTTGCATTGGGATTTCCTTGAAGAGGAGAGGATGATGTAGTACAGTAGAGGTAAGTATTTCCCACAGCTAAGAACCAAGGTTATCAATCCAGTAGAGAACCACGCAAGACCTCGTGAACAGCACATACACACAAAAGAACAAATACTTGCACGCAACGCAAACAAGGGGTTGTCAACCCCTTGGTGATTAATCGCAAGGATCAAATCTCGTGGTGATAGATAGATAAATGAAAAAAATAAAATAAAATGACGGTAAATAAATTATAACAAGGTATTTTTGGATTTTATATATGATAAAGATAGACCTAGGGGCCATAGTTTTCCCTAGAGGCTTCTCTCCCGAACAAAAAGCATATCATGGGTAATCAAATTACTATTGGGCACTTGATAGAAAAGCGCATAGTCATGATGATATCCAAGGCAATGATCATCTATATAGGCATCATGTCTGAGACAAGTAGACCGACTCCTTCCTGCATCTAGTATTGTTAGTCCACACATCAACTGCTATCCAGCATGCATCTAGAGTATTAAGTTCATAAAGAACGGAGTAACACCTAAAGCAAGATGACATGATGTAGACAAAGTAAATCTAGTCAATATGAATAAACCCCATTTTCCCCCTTAATGGCAACAATACAAATATGTGTCTTGTCCCTTTCTGTCACTGGGATATAGAACACCGCAACATTGAACACATTATAAAGCACCTCTCCCATTGCAAGATAAATCTATCTAGTTGGCTAAACCAAACAGATAGATCGGAGAGAAATATAAATCTATAATAATCATGCATAAAATAGTTCAGAGAAGACTCAAATAATATTCATAGATAATCTGATCATAAACCCACAATTCATCTGATCCCAACAAACACACCGCAAAAGAAGATTACATCGAATATATCTCCAAGAACATCGAGGAGAACAATGTATTAAAGATCAAAGAGAGAGAAGAACCTATCTAGATACTAGCTATGGACTCGTAGGTCTGTGGTAAACTACTCACACATCATCAGAAGGGCAGCAAGGTTGATGTAGAGGCTCTCCGTGATCGATTCCCCCTCCGGCAGAGTACCAGAAAAGGCCTCCAGATGGGATCTCTGAAGAACATAAACTTGTGGTGGCGTAAAAAGTATTTGGAGTGGCTCCCTGTTGGTTTCCCGATTTTAGAGAATTTATAAAGGTGGAATTAGGTCAAACGGAGCCATGGTGGGCCCACAAGTTACTAGGGCGTGCCCTAGTGCCTTGTGGCCTTCTCGTTGCACGTTTGGTCTCCTCCCGAAGCTTCTACGGTCTCATTTGTCTAGAATTTTTTTTCAAATCTTTTTGTGGCATTTGGACTTCGTCTGGTATTGATTTCGTGGAAAACTAATGTGACGTCCCCGATTAAATCGTACACTAATCATACACGCAAATGTGTACGATCAAGACCAGGGACTCAGGCGAAGATATCATAATACAATTCTAGACACCAATTAAAATAATACAAGCTTTA